>NC_134687.1:268406784-269119284 GCF_050947455.1 Rhinoderma darwinii
GGTATGGATGGAGAAGGGAGTCACACAAGAAGAAGGAGGTATTTGGTCAGTGGGGAACAAATGGTGCTTGCCCAGAATTCTATATCACATGATGGTCCAATTGGCCCACGAGCCCACCCATGCGTCTAAGGACGCCATGTTTAGTAAGTACTGCATGGGTGTCACCTGGATTCAATAACAAGGCTGCCATTACCAGCCATGACTAAGGACGCAGATAGCGTCAGAAACGCGTAGGCTTTTTCTACACTGGATATTTTCCTCACACTCCAGGATCTTACACTTTCAACCAAGTCTTATTCTTTTTAGAATTATTTGATTAATTAAACTTGGAACTCGTTCCATTTTAAACGCATCCACGCTGGATCCATCTTTCCCCTTTTTTGCTGCTATACACCATCGTGAACCGACACGAGGATCCGTGCGGGGTTATTCTAATGAACTAGCAATACAAGGTGAGCTGGAGGCTTTCTTCATTTCTTTGTTACTAGTATTTTCTCTGGTTTCTCTGTGGGCCTACCCACGAGTCTAAGGACGCCATGTTTAGTTAGTACTGCATGGGTGTCACCCGGATTCAATAACATGGCTGCACGGTTTGTTCAGGGTTGCATTGTATGTGCCCGACATAACCCAGTTAAGGAAACCAAGGTACCAGGTAAATGCTCCCCGAGGCCAGACTACCCATTTCAGCGACTGCAGATTAACTACATTCAGCTACCAAAGGTAGGCGTATATGAATACATACTTGCGTGTGTTGACCTGTTTTCTGGTTGGCCGGTAGCCCGACCGGGTAAGACAGCAAATTCTAAAAATACTGCCAAGAAACTGATGAATGAGGTAGTCGGCAGGTATGGGGTATCTGAGGTGATAGAGTCAAACAGAGGTACACACTTCACAGGGGAACTGATGCGGGAGGTAATGGCAAGCCTAGGAGTTGAACCATTCTACACACCGTATCACCCACAGAGCAGTAGGAGGGTGGAAAGGCTGAATGGCACACTTAAGTTGAAAATTCAAAAAGCTATGGAAGTGACTGGAAAACCATGGACAGAATGCCTTCCCATAGCACTCTTCCTGTTAGGGGTAACTCTCACAGCGTAGACAGGTTTATCTCCTTATGAAATCCTGTTTGGTGGCCCTCCAAAGACAGGCTGTTATTTTCCAGAACAATTGCAGACCCAACATGGCAGTCTGACTACCTATCTCACCTACCTGCATAAGTGTTTGACTGAGACTCATAAACATGTGTTCTACTCAATTCCAGACCCTAATTCCAGGGATGGGACTCACCCTCTGCTCCCAGGGGACTGGGTGGTACTAAAGAGGCATTTAAGGAAAAGCCTGCAACCCAGGTTGGATGGTCCCTACCAAATCCAGTGGGTAACCTCGACTTCTGTCAAAGTAGAGGAGAAACCCACCTGGATACACGCCAGCCAGTGCAAGAAAGTTCTGAATCCTGAAGCCTAGGATGTTGTATTTTCTGCTGAAATGCTTTCTGGTGATGTTGCCCTTAGCGGGGACTTCACATGACATGCTTAATGAACTTATTGTCCCAATGTTCCTTTAAAATCACCAGAAGATAGTGGAACTTACCAATTTAACGGACTGCTGGATCTGTACTCATTCTCCTATATCTGCTAAATCTATGCCTTGCCTTGCAGTTCCTGTTCCAGAAGAAGAGCTGTTTGCATCTTGGTGTTGGGACATGTACCAATTGTACCTGGGAGGAACCTATGGTAAAACGTCAGTGGCACTGCCAGTAGCAGGATGGGTGCAAGACCCATGGTGGCAGGTTAATTTGACAAAACGGGTTGGGAATTGGTTTGATTTAAAAAAAGTAGATGAACAAATCTGAGGGTACAGCTGTAGCCTTTGTAAAATATAAAGAGCTTAATAAAATCTGTAAAAATGTAATAAAATTAGCAAAAATACAAAATGAAAGGCAGGTGGCCAAGGATAGTAAAACAAATCCTAAAAAATTCTTCAAGCATATAAATGCAAAAAAGCCAAGGTCTGAACATGTAGGACCCCTAGATAATGGTGATGGGGAGTTGATCACAGGGGATCAAGAGAAGGCAGAGTTACTAAATGGGTTCTTTAGCTCTGTATATACAACAGAAGAAGGAGCAGCTGATGTAGCCGGTGCCAGTGCTGTTAATATATCAGTTGATATACTGAATTGGATGAATGTAGAGATGGTCCAAGCTAAATTAAATAAAATAAATGTGCACAAGGCCCCAGGACCAGATGGGTTACACCCTAGAATTCTTAAAGAGCTTAGTTCAGTTATTTCTGTCCCCCTTTTCATAATATTCAGAGAATCTCTAGTGACTGGTATAGTGCCAAGGGACTGGCGCAGGGCAAATGTGGTGCCTATTTTCAAAAAGGGCTCTAGGTCTTCCCCGGGTAATTATAGACCAGTAAGCTTAACATCCATCGTGGGGAAAATGTTTGAGGGGCTATTGAGGGACTATATACAGGATTATGTGACAATAAATAGCATTATAAGTGACAGCCAGCACGGTTTTACTAAGGACAGAAGTTGTCAAACTAACCTAATCTGTTTTTATGAAGAGGTGAGCAGAAGTCTAGACAGAGGGGCCGCTGTGGATTTAGTGTTTTTGGACTTTGCAAAGGCATTTGACACTGTCCCCCATAGACGCCTAATGGGTAAATTAAGGACTATAGGTTTAGAAAATATAGTTTGTAATTGGATTGAGAATTGGCTCAAGGACCGTATCCAGAGAGTTGTGGTCAATGACTCCTACTCTGAATGGTCCCCGGTTATAAGTGGTGTACCCCAGGGTTCAGTGCTGGGACCACTATTATTCAACTTATTTATTAATGATATAGAGGATGGGATTAATAGCACTATTTCTATTTTTGCAGATGACACCAAGCTATGTAATATAGTTCAGACTATGGAAGATGTTCATGAATTACAGGCAGATTTAAACAAACTAAGTGTTTGGGCGTCCACTTGGCAAATGAAGTTTAATGTAGATAAATGTAAAGTTATGCATCTGGGTACCAACAACCTGCATGCATCATATGTCCTAGGGGGCGCTACACTGGCGGATTCACTTGTTGAGAAGGATCTGGGTGTACTTGTAAATCATAAACTCAATAACAGCATGCAGTGTCAATCAGCTGCTTCAAAGGCCAGCAGGATATTGTCGTGTATTAAAAGAGGCATGGACTCGCGGGACAGGGATGTAATAATGCCACTTTACAAAGCATTAGTGAGGCCTCATCTAGAATATGCAGTTCAGTTCTGGGCTCCAGTTCATAGAAAGGATGCCCTGGAGTTGGAAAAAATACAAAGAAGAGCAACGAAGCTAATAAGGGGCATGGAGAATTTAAGTTATGAGGAAAGATTGAAAGAATTAAACCTATTTAGCCTTGAAAAAAGACGACTAAGGGGGGACATGATTAACTTATATAAATATATTAATGGCACATACAAAAAATATGGTGATATCCTTTTCCTTGTAAAACCCGCTCAAAAAACAAGGGGGCACTCCCTCCGTCTGGAGAAAAAAAGGTTCAAGCTGCAGAGGCGACAAGGCTTCTTTACAGTAAGAACGGTGAATTTATGGAATAGTCTACCGCAGGAGCTGGTCACAGCAGGGACAGTAGATGGCTTTAAAAAAGGGTTAGATAATTTCCTAGAACAAAAAAATATTAGCTCCTATGTGTAGAAATTTTTCCTTCCCTTTTCCCTTCCCTTGGTTGAACTTGATGGACATGTGTCTTTTTTCAGCCGTACTAACTATGTAACTATGTAACTATGTAACTTATGGGTACAACACGCCATATCCCAATGCAAGTTGGCAAAATAACAACAGATGGATTAAAAGATTGCTTTTCTGCTCAAGGTAAGAATGCACTGGGAATGAGGGAATGTGAGCATGGATCTTGTGCTCTGCGACATATCCATGATCCCATGTGGTCTAAGATATCTAACTTTTTGCCATGTAATGAGACCTATTGTGAATCTATTGGAGCTTATGTGTGGAGTGTGGTAGGTTTAGAGGAGGAGGAAAATTGTGGGCCATTCCATTATTATAGTCCTATGGCTCACAATAAAAAATGACTCTTGGTGTTTCTTTAATGATTCTACTCTTTTAATGCATATAAAACATGTACTAACCAATGGTATACAGTACCAGTTGCCCAACGGCATATTTGTAGTGTATGGAGATAGTGCATATAGACAGTGGCGGATTAAGTAGACGATGGGCCCTGGGCTGTTACCCAGACTTGGGCCCCCCTTGCGCACCGCCGCTCTGCCGCGCCGTAAATATTTTTAACACTACCTTTTTTGGCAAGCATTAACAAATGGTTGTTACGATTCCCCTTGTCACAAGGATGTGTCCCTACAACTGACCGTATCACACTGTGCTGGGACACAGACAATTGCCCTTGTCAGGAGGATATCAGTCCTGGACTGCAGAAATGTTTTTTTGTGAAATACAAGGATTTCCTATAATAGTCTGTCAGGAGAGGTGACAGATTCTCTATAAATCTAGTGACTCACATGTGACGACATCTCAGATTCTAATAGTTTTTTTCCTCTTTCCTTCTCCATCCGGTCCAGAGCTCATGATGACTTCTCCCGGCCATGACTGATTTCTGCAGAATTTGCCACTCAGATGTCTTCAACTCCTCACTTTTCCAACATTTCCCCACCTATAAATGAAAATAAAGTTATCATGGTGCCACATACTGTACCCCTAAATATAATAGCACCAAACACTGCGAGCCTGAATATAATAATACCACACACTGTAAAACACCACATACACAGCCCCCTGTACATAGTGCCACACACAGCCCCCTGTACATAGTGCCACACACAGCCCCCTGTACATAGTGCCATACACAGCCCCTGTAGATAGTGCCACACACAACCCCTGTACATAGTGCGACACACAGCCCCCTGTACATAGTGCCACACACAGCCCCTGTAGATATTACACACCCCCATAGTGCCACACACAGCCCCTGTGGATATTACACCCCCCCATAGATAGCGCCACACACAGCCCCCTGTAGATTTCACACATCCCCATAGTGCCACACACAGCCCCTGTGGATATTACACCCCCCCCATAGATATCTACAGGGGGCTGTGTGTGGCGCTATCACACATCCCCCCCGTAGAGAGCGTTACACACAGCCCCCTATAGATACAAATGAATATCCCCCCAAACGTTAATCTTTAGCAAAGTTTCCATCACCATTGAGATCAATGGTGATGCAAACGGAAGCTAAGGTTTCCATTTGCCTTTCCGTTGAGGGGTTAACCAGACGGAGCCCCTCAACGGAAGAGCAGCGGTGATATGAACAGGGCCTTAGATACAGGGCCTTACATGCACATGGGCCCTGTATCTAGGGTCCTGTATCTGTGATACTGTTTGTTGGACCCTGTATCTAAGCCTAATGTAGGCTTAGATACAGGGTCCAGCAGACATACTGCATAAGAATACTAAGCTGGGGCCCTGTATCTAAGCCTTAGTGCGTGTGCACATACCCTAATTACGTCCGTAATTGACGGACGTATTTCGGCCGCAAGTACCGGACCGAACACAGTGCAGGGAGCCGGGCTCCTAGCATCATACTTATGTACGATGCTAGGAGTCCCTGCCTCGCTGCAGGACAACTGTCCCGTACTGAAAACATGATTACAGTATGGGACAGTTGTCCTGCAGCGAGACAGGGACTCCTAGCATCGTACATAAGTATGATGCTAGGAGCCCGGCTCCCTGCACTGAGTTCGGTCCGGGACTTGCGGCCGAAATACGTCCGTCAATTACGGACGTAATTAGTGTGTGTGCACATACCCTAACACACGGTAGGCTTTAAAGCCTGTCCAGTTCCTAAACATTGATGGCCTATCCTCAGTATAGGCCATCAATAGCTGATGGGTTGGGATCAGACACAAGGGGTTGCAGCCGCTCGTACAAGCACTGCTTCCCCTTCATTTCCCTCACTTGCTCACGCTGTGAATTGCTGACACGTCCATGTCGGCGATTCAGCGTGAGAAAGTGACCGGAATGAAGGGGAAGCAGCACTAGTACGAGCGGCTGCAACCCCTTCAAAAAAGCTGATTGGCGGGGGTCCCGGGTGTCTGACCCCAACCCATCAGCAAGACACCAACATTAAACTTACTTCATGGAGTGAGGACCTGCGGCCGAAGAGGAGGTGTCGGGATGCTGTGCACGGCGCATAGCATTGTGACGTCATACGCTGTGCACAGCGCTGTGACGTCAGGACGTCCGATGCACTCTAGGAAGAGGAGGGGTAAGTACTGTCAGTTACTATAGTAATAGGGGCCCATGTAGTTTATTACATAGGCCCCAGTTACTATAGTAACTTTTCATTGATGTGTGAATGTGGCTGCCGCTAGCATCGGGGCCCCCTCCGGTGCTAGCGACGCCACATCGGGCATGAGGGCGGCCATGCGATCATGTGTGGTTTGGCCTGCCATGGGCCCCCCGGGAGCCTTGGGCCCCGGGCGGCCGCCCGAACCGCCCTAATGATAATCCGCCACTGCATATAGATGGATCCCTCAGGGAGCTGAGGGAACATGTATTTTGGCCAGACTGGAGCCTGCCACGTGGATATGGGAAGATGCAGGTCAAGCATGATATAGAACAAGCCAATGAAATAAAGGAAGAGTTCAGGAAAGCCAATTCTAAAGATGATTGGAACCTGGAGTGGACAGATTGGTTGTCATGGCTCAATCCCTCTAACTGGTTTAAGGGTATTGAGGGATGGATAATGGGGTTGCTCCAGAGTGTCCTGCAGGTTATTTTATTATGTATTGCATTATATTTGCTTCTGCGCCTTTGGCAATGCTTTGCAGCAAAGGTTTAAATGATTACCCATAATCCTACATCCTTTTACTCATAGGGTACGCCCGATCAAACAATTATGTGAAGGAATTTTGGGGATGAGGTGAAAAGCTTAGGTAAGTCCTCAAGGGGGGATAAGTCCTCCTTTAGGTACCTGGCTTGGATACAAAATGTCCTCAAATAAACAAAAGGTGGGAAATGTGAAAGTGATTGAAATAATGTTTAAAATAATCCATTTTGTGCAGCGGCCATCTTGTCTGGAGTCTTCATTTTGTTTCTTTTGTAGTGAATAAGAAAGTAATTGTTCCTTTAACCCCTTCCCTCTTTAGCCACTTTTGACCTTCCTGACAGAGCCTCATTTTTCAAATCTGACATGTTTCACTTTATGTGGTAATAACGTCGGAATGCTTGTACCTATCCAAGCGATTCTGAGATTGTTTTCTCGTGACACATTGGTCTTTAAGATAGTGGTAAAATTTGGTTGATACATTCAGTATTTAATTGTGAAAAACACCAAAATATAGTGAAAAATTGCAAAAATTAGCATTTTTATCAATTTAAATGTATCTGCTTGTAAGACAGGCAGTTATAACACACAAAAATGTTGCTAACTAACATCCCCCATATGTCTACTTTAGTTTGGCATCGTTTTTTGAACATCCTTTTATTTTTCTATGACCTCACAAGGCTTAGAACTTTAGCAGCAATTTCTCACATTTTCAAGAAAATTTCAAAAGGCTATTTTTACAGGGGGCAGTTCAGTTCTGAAGTGGCTTTGAGGGCCTTATATATTAGAAACCCCCAATAAGTCACCCCATTTTAAAAACTGCACCCCTCAAAGAATTCAAAACAGCATTTAGAAAGTTTCTTAACCCTTTAGACGTTTCACTGGAATTAAAGCAAAGTAGAGGTGAAATTTACAAATTTCGTTTTTTTTTGCAGAAATTCATTTTGAATCCATTTTTTTTTGTAACACAGAAAGTTTCAACAGAAATATGCAACTCAATATTTATTGCCAAGATTCTGCAGTTTTTAGAAATATCCCACATGTGGCTGTAGCGTGCTTATGGACTGAAGCACCGGCCTCAGAAGCAAAGGAGCACCTAGAGGATTTTGGGGCCTTGTTTTTATTACAATATATTTTAGGCACCATATCAGGTTTGAAGGACTCTTGCGGTGCCAAAACAGTAGAAACCCCCCACAAGTGACCCCATTTTGGAAACTAAACCCCTTGAGGAAATTATCTAGGGGTATAGTGAGCATTTTGACCCCACAGGATTTTTGCAGAAATTATTGGAAGTAGGACGTGAAAATGAAAATCTACATTTTTCCCAATAAAACGTAGGTTTAGCTAATTTTTTTTCATTCCCACAAGGACTTAAGGAAAAAAAGCACCACAAAATTTGTAGAGCAGTTTGTCCCGAGTAAAACAGTACCCCACATGTGGTCATAGACTGCTGTTTGGACACACGGCAGGGCTTAGAAGGGAAGGAACGCCATTTGACTTTTGGAGCTCAAATTTAGCAGGAATGGTTTGCGGAGGCCATGTCGCATTTGCAAAGCCCTGAGGGGACAAAACAGTGGAAACCCCCCACAAGTGACCCCATTTTGGAAACTACACCCCTTCAGGAAATTATCTAGGGGCATAGTGAGCATTTTGACCCCACAGGATTTTTGCAGAAATTATTGGAAGTAGGACGTGAAAATGAAAATCTACATTTTTCCCAATAAAACGTAGGTTTAGCTAATTTTTTTTCATTCCCACAAGGACGTAAGGAAAAAAAGCACCACTAAATTTGTAGAGCAGTTTGTCCCGAGTAAAACAGTACCCCACATGTGGTCATAGACTGCTGTTTGGACACACGGCAGGGCTTAGAAGGGAAGGAACGCCATTTGACTTTTGGAGCTCAAATTTAGCAGGAATGGTTTGCGGAGGCCATGTCGCATTTGCAAAGCCCTGAGGGGACAAAACAGTGGAAACCCCCCACAAGTGACCCCATTTTGGAAACTACACCCCTTCAGGAAATTATCTAGGGGCATAGTGAGCATTTTGACCCCACAGGATTTTTGCAGAAATTATTGGAAGTAGGACGTGAAAATGAAAATCTACATTTTTCCCAATAAAACGTAGGTTTAGCTAATTTTTTTTCATTCCCACAAGGACTTAAGGAAAAAAAGCACCACTAAATTTGTAGAGCAGTTTGTCCCGAGTAAAACAGTACCCCACATGTGGTCATAGACTGCTGTTTGGACACACGGCAGGGCTTAGAAGGGAAGGAACGCCATTTGACTTTTGGAGCTCAAATTTAGCAGGAATGGTTTGCGGAGGCCATGTCGCATTTGCAAAGCCCTGAGGGGACAAAACAGTGGAAACCCCCCACAAGTGACCCCATTTTGGAAACTACACCCCTTCAGGAAATTATCTAGGGGCATAGTGAGCATTTTGACCCCACAGGATTTTTGCAGAAATTATTGGAAGTAGGACGTGAAAATGAAAATCTACATTTTTCCCAATAAAACGTAGGTTTAGCTAATTTTTTTTCATTCCCACAAGGACAAAAGGAGAAAAAGCTCTACAAAATTTGTAAAGCTATTTCTACCGAGTAAAACAGTACCCCACATGTGGTCATAAACAGCTGTTTGGACACACGGCAAGGCTGAGAAGGGAAAGAACGCCATTTGGAGCTCAAATTTATCAGGAATGGTTTGCAGTGGCAATGTTGCATTTGCAAAGCCCCTGAGGGGACAAAACAGTGGAAACCCCCCAAAATTGACCCCTTTTGGGAAATCATGCCGCTCAAGGAAATTATTTAGGGGTATAGTGAGCATTTAAATAAATGATCCAATTAAAAATCCATGGATGTGTGATAAACTTTGAAGCACTCCTTTATACACAGGGCAGGTTTGTCGGGGCAGGTGTCGCACTGATAAATGGTGTCTCGTCTTCTTCCCGTTTTGTAACAGACTTTGCACCTTTTTTGGCTCCTTCCCTTTTTACTAGTGGAGGGGATTTCGCCGGGAAAATGTTGCCCTGGTACAATACGTGGACCATCGCATCTAGAAGTACTGGGGCCCTCCCCTTCCTGGTTCCCAAATACAAGGGCCTTGATAACCACCTCTTGAAAATTAAGGAATGTCCCTGTCCGGCCTGCACATTGGTATAGCACGTAAGCGTTATAAAATGCCATCTGTACCATGTGCACGGCCAGCTTTTTATACCACACCTTTGTTTTCCGCATGGCACTGTATGGCTTTAGTACTTGATCAGAGAGATCAACTCCTCCCATGTACTTATTGTAGCCGAGGATGCAGTCTGGCTTGGAGGTCATTGTGGTGGTACCTCGAACAGGTACAGAGGTGCTGCCACAACCATGTATTGTGGTCAACATAAGGACATCCCTCTTGTCCTTATACTTGACCAGCAACAAGTTATCGCTGTGTAGTGCCCTGCTTTCTCTCTTTCTTAGTGGTTGCGCAATCAGATATTTAGAGAGGCCTCTCTGGTTTTTGCGCACGGTGCCGCATGCTGAAGTATTTCTGGTGGAGAGGCATTTAAATAGTGGGATGCTGGTGTAGAAGTTATCCACGTAAAGGTGATAACCCTGGTCCAGCAGTGGGTGCATCAAATCCCACACTATTTTCCCACTAACTCCCAGGACAGGTGGGCATTCTCGGGGTTCTATCCTGGTGTCCTTCCCTTCATAAACCCTAAACCTATAGGTGTACCCTGAGCTGCTCTCGCACAGCTTGTACATGTTAATTCCGTACCTCGCCCTCTTGCTTGGCAGGTATTGGCGGAATTTTAGTCTCCCCTTAAAATGTACAAGGGACTCGTCTATTGCTATATTCTTTTCGGGGGTGTACACTTCAGGAAATTTGGTGCAGAAATGATCAATGACTGGCCTGATTTTGAAAAGGCGATCGTATGTGGGGTCATCACGGGGTGGGCACTGTGCATTATCACTATAATGCAAAAATTTCAGAATGATTTCAAATCGTGTCCGGGTCATTGCCATGCGGTATAATGGGGTGCTGTATAAAATGTCCGCACTCCAGTATTGCCTAATCTCTGGCTTTTTTACTAGGCCCATATGTAGAACAAGGCCCCAAAATGTCATCATTTCTGCTGCCTCTATGGGGGTCCACCTAGCAAATGATGAAGTGGGGTTTCGGGCTAAAAATTGCTGGGCGTATAAATTTGTTTGGGCCACCATTAAATTAACCAAATCCTCAGAGAAAAAGACCTTGAAAAAGTCAACTTCCGTGAGGCCTACAGTCTCTATCCGAATTCCTGAGCTTCCTGTGAAATCCGGAATGTGAGGCTCATAATTATCAGGGGGTGGGTTCCACACGATATCACTAATTTGGGGGGTTGCCTGAGCTGATGCCCTGGGGCGCCTTTGTGGGGGTTCCTCATCACTGGATGAGGATGATGAGGAGGAGGTCAAGATGAATGGGGCAATTTCCTCTTCTCCCTCGCTGGCCGATTCAGTGTCAGAGGCCAGGATGGCGTATGCCTCCTCAGCGGAGTAGAGCCTTTGGGATGATTGGGACATTTTTATTAGGGGGGTATGTAGTGCTTCAACACGTGTAATAATTTATTTTTAGAGGTGGTTGTGTGTTGTGCTTTTACACGTGTATATGAAATTTATTGAAAAAAAAAAAAAGGAAGAGAAGAAAAAGAAAAATTCCTGACTACCTGACACTAACAAATAAATAACTAACTCTAACTATAACGCTGTAAATTTACTCTAAAACTGTCGCTACGCTATCAAAAATTTAGTGAACGGACTGAATGTCCGTCACTAAACGGACGCTGACTAGAAGATATAAATTTATACTAAAACTGTCGCTACGCTATCAAAAATTTAGTGAACGGACTGAATGTCCGTCACTAAACGGACGCTGACTAGAAGATATAAATTTATACTAAAACTGTCGCTACGCTATCAAAAATTTAGTGAACGGACTGAATGTCCGTCACTAAACGGACGCTGACTAGAAGATATAAATTTATACTAAAACTGTCGCTACGCTATCAAAAATTTAGTGAACGGACTGAATGTCCGTCACTAAACGGACGCTGACTAGAAGATATAAATTTATACTAAAACTGTCGCTACGCTATCAAAAATTTAGTGAACGGACTGAATGTCCGTCACTAAACGGACGCTGACTAGAAGATATAAATTTATACTAAAACTGTCGCTACGCTATCAAAAATTTAGTGAACGGACTGAATGTCCGTCACTAAACGGACGCTGACTAGAAGATATAAATTTATACTAAAACTGTCGCTACGCTATCAAAAATTTAGTGAACGGACTGAATGTCCGTCACTAAACGGACGCTGACTAGAAGATATAAATTTATACTAAAACTGTCGCTACGCTATCAAAAATTTAGTGAACGGACTGAATGTCCGTCACTAAACGGACGCTGACTAGAAGATATAAATTTATACTAAAACTGTCGCTACGCTATCAAAAATTTAGTGAACGGACTGAATGTCCGTCACTAAACGGACGCTGACTAGAAGATATAAATTTATACTAAAACTGTCGCTACGCTATCACAAATTTAGTGAACGGACTGAATGTCCGTCACTAAACGGACGCTGACTAGAAGATATAAATTTATACTAAAACTGTCGCTACGCTATCAAAAATTTAGTGAACGGACTGAATGTCCGTCACTAAATGGACGCTAACTATAAGATGTAAATTTATTCAAACTGTATAAAAAAATATATAGCTATAACTTCTGCTATATATTTTTTTTTACAAAATGGTCCGCTACTCTAATGCTACTCTTTTTTACAGTTTTAGAAAAAAAAAAAGGCCAGAAAGAAACCTGCGTAAACAAATTACCACTGAGGCTGATTATTAGACTCAGCACTCAGTAGCCGCAGGGCGCACACAAAAAAAAAGGTGCAGTAATAAAAAAAGGCCAAAAAATTTAAAAAATTACCACGGATGCTGATCAGTGATGGCGGTCACTGATCAGCACTCAGTGGCCGCAGGGCGCACACAGGGAGATGCAAAAATGCAAAAAAAAAAGTAAGTCCTGTGCCAAAAATTGGCGGTCAGTGATGGCGGTCACTGATCCGCAGCCGCAGGACGTAAAAAGGGAAAGAGGGGGAGGGGGGATGGGGGGGGAGGGTACAGGGATAAGACATTTAGGAAAAAACAAGTGCTGCTGCTGCTGCAAAAAAAAAAAAAAAATCAGCAGCAGCACAGATGATGATGATGACGGTTCACTCTGCAGCAGGAAGCCGTCGGGTGAAGACGTCACAGCAGGATCGCAGCACAGAAGGCCTCAGATTCGGTAAGTTGGCTTCACAGACGGTCACACCAGCTCTGCTCACCGTTCCTAACCGGAATGAGGTGGGCAGGGCTGGTGAAGGGTGTTTCAAACACCCGCCATGGCTGCGATTGGTCGGTCGGTGCAGACCGACCAACCGTAGCGATCGGGGGGCTGGCATCACCGCCATTTTTTACGTGGAAGATGGTAGTGATTGGTGCTGTCCTAGACAGCACCAATCACCGCCATATCACTGTGCCCTGTGGCACAGTAATAGGCTAAAGCCGCAAACGGCCGGAATTGGCCGGTCTGAATTGACCGGCCAATGGCGGCGATCGCCGATGCGGGGGGGAGGCGACACCCCCCTGGGCATCGTGTACAGATGGCCTGCTGTTATGAACAGCAGCCATCTTTACTTTAAAACCTTCTCATTTTTTTTAATAACTGTTTTCCCGTTTGACGTACATGTACGGCATTTTGCGGGAAGTCAATACTTTCCATGACGTACATGTACGTCAAATGTCGGGAAGGGGTTAAGACAAGGATATTAATGTTGATTTCATATGTTATTAAAGTTTGTTATCTTTGGCCTTGGTTCTCATTCAAAATTCAAGGTTAAGAAGGAAAGGGGAGTAAGATAAGAGTTGTATACACATTCACATATGTATGTGAGTATGCCTCCCCCATCTTACAAGAATATTCTTGCCAAGAGAGATAGGCCACCAGCAAACCTTGATGTGTGAAGCATTATAATGATGTATTGAAATATTCTTATTGGATGAATCAGAGTTATCATATTGTAGACGATTGGCTGAAATCAAGCCTACACCTTTTCTGAAATCATATTATTGTACTTGTTTTGATCAATAAACTTTAGAGGAGTATTTTGAGCATACAAGCAGCGTCTGTGTGTCTAATTCCTCTCTGATATATCGATAACCAATAACCACTGATATTATTTGTACCTGAACAGGTGTACTGATCCAGGTATTGGTTGACACACCTACTTAAATCTTCAGTCCAATATATTTTTGGTGTCAACACATAGTACTGCAGGTAACATCTACTACATTATCTGTACTCAGAGAGTTATCCCTGAGTTATCTATGGTGTTACACAGGACTGCATGTGAAATCTACTACCATGTACACGTGTGATCGGAGGTCTATGGATCCATTTATCGTATGCGGCAGACGCTTTCCCGCTACATACAGTAAACTGATAGAAATACCTTGGTGTGAAAGAAGCCTTAGAAGCTTCCACTGCAGGTAAAAAAATTTTTTTAACCAAAACAGTGCAGTATGCTGTGCTATTGTGTCCGGTAAAATGACGGGCAGCAAGTGGTAGGGATACTATGGGGAACAGAAAGTGGCAGTGGGGTCTCATGGGGTGCAGGGGATACTGAAGAGGATTTTGAACCTTTATTTGTGGTGGGGACAAAGATGGAGGCAGAGGCTCTGTGGGAGGAGGAGGGGGAGGGAGCACTTTTAGTCCTGATGCCCCCTATCACTCCTGAAGTTACGGAAACAGCGCAGGATCCAGAAAAGGTAAGTATAATAATTGATTTGCTTTTTAATGTGCTACTATTTATTTTTTGGTGTTTTTTACAAATTCGGTTTGTTGGACCACCTCAAATTAGAGGACTACTTCAATGATGGCCCTACTGATGCCCATAAAGCTAACTGATTAGGTTTAACGCAACTAGGTTGCTCTTAAAGGGCCAGCGCGCGCATAAATGGTAGTCATCATCAACTGCCATGATTCCCTGGACTATAAAAAGGGCCCTGCCCTTCTGATCCTTGCCTGAGCATTGTTAGTTTATCCCATGCCAGTCTTGCAAATGGTCCCTTAGTGTTATCCCGTTCCTGTTGTTACCCATGCCCTGTTACCTGTATCCCGTGCTGTGTTCTTGTTCCTGAGCCTGTAGTGTTGGAGTCGTGTTTCACTGCATCTGCTGTCATCTGCCACGTCCTGTGTCATCTGCCATGTCCAGTGTGGTCCGCCACGTCTGGCGCAACCTGCCACACCTGCTGTCATCAGCCACGTCTGGCGTAACCTGCTGCACCCACCTCCATCCGTGCCAAAGCCTCGGCTACTGTCTGGACTATTTAGGTACCGTAGTACGGGACTTTGTATTGCTGGTGTGCTCTGTTGTTTGTCCAGCTGCCTCCCTGCTATGGCGGTGCGGCCTAGTGGGTCCACATACCCACAGATCGTGACAGTAGCACATTTACGGCCCTAGTAGTATTATTTCTGGTTTCTCTGTGGGCATGAATCCAACCTGGTCTCGATGGATGATATGTTGTAGCATTGACCAAATATCATTATAATAGCGGTACGATACAAGGCAATCTTCCTAAGGGTTTGAGAAATACGCGGTTTTCTTCCTCAGGGGACATCAGGTTTATTATAAGTGATCCACTAAGCAGTATGATATACATCCACATTACTGGTAGGATTTAGGTTTGGAGTTTTGTGCTAGTGTCCCAATTTAAAGCACCAAATTAGTCGATTACATTGTTGAACAAGAGATTATTTGCGGCACAGTGTCGCCTGTACCAATCACTTCTGCCAAAACTGCCCGCAACCCACACACACACAACTAGCGGACGCCTCCAACTGAGAATCACTGCTCTACAAAAATATACTGTAAAAGACTAGGTCAGGACATTCTTATTCACAGACTTTGACAACGAGCAGAGATCTTGTAACAATTAGAAAGCGGCAGAAAATGATACAATGACGAAGCTCTATTTGCATAGGACTGTACCAGTTCTATACGTAGGATACATATTTTGCATTCCGGTTAACATTGATGAAGTCACCTAATCCGACTGGCAATGTCACATTGACACTACATGTAAGTCATCCGATCGAGTCATTTATCTATCTCATAGATATCTATCTATCTATCTATCTATCTATCTATCTATCTATCTATCTATCTATCTATCTATCTCTTTCTATCCAGGGGCGTAGCAAAAGGCTCATGGGCCCCGATGCAAAGATTCTTCTTGGCCCTCCCAAACTTCTCCTAAGTGACCCAACGAAGCAGCACTAGCAACCAGGGACGTCACTAAGGTCTTGAAACGTCAGGAGAAATAGCCCCAATACATATACCCCTAAAAAAAATGTGTGTGCGTGTATGTATATGTGTATATAGGAGACAGCATATCTATATACAGTGTCTCAGCAGACAGTATCACACATGATGGGATTAGATACAGTAGCACAGCAGACAGTATCACACATGATAGGATTAGATACAGTGGCTCAGCAGAAGACTATCACACATGATAGGATTAGATATAGGGCCCAGCTCACTGACATTGCGGCTCCAGCGCTGGACCCAGAAAAGGTAAGAATAATAATTGTTTTGCTTTTTTATGTGTTAAAATAAAACAAATCTCATCCACACTCTAAACAAATACAATTGACATGCGGAATAAAATTCCACACCCGCAGGTCAATTTCTGAGCGATTCTTCCGCTCAGTATTTACGCAAACGCTGCTTATTTGTTGCAGGTTTTCACCATTAAATTCAATAGGGAGGAAAAGCCCCTAACAAATAGCAGTTGTTGAGATTTTTGCGGTGGGTTCGCAGCAATTCCGCCGCAAAAAATGCAACATAGAAAAAAATAAAAATCTTATAGTTACTCAGGAGTCCGTGTTTCTTCTACATTAAACCATTTAGAAATGACGTTGTTTTTTTAATTCTGGACACTACAGACTCTGACCAATAGGCGACTATTTTTATCAGTAGAGTTCAGCCTGGCCCGAACAGGTTCTGGGCATGAAAGCTGGCATCAAAGTTCACAATGGCTGATTGACAACGTCCATTACTAAGGCGAGGCTTAATGTTAGACATGAAGAGGCTAACACCCCCATTATTACCCCGGTACCCACCACCCCCAGGGAAACCATGAAGAGCCAGGTATGATCCAGTACCCGACCATCTGTAGTGAAGGTTCCGCAATGGTGCGGCCGCAGGCTGGTATTATTAGGCTGGGAAAACCCCAAAATATTGGTCCTTCCCAACCTGGTAATGCTAGCCTGCTGCTGCTGTGTTGTATCTGACTGGTTATAAAAAAGGTGGAACCCCACATCATCCTTTCCAAATATTTATTTATTTGTTATGCAAACATATACACATACATACATATATACACACACATATATACACACACTTACATACAGTGATTGAACACTCCAGTCATCCCTTTAGACACTATATACTGACACTTATCTTCAGGGGCAGGCTGGGCCAGGGGGCAGCATACTAATAGAAAATAAAGACAAAATATAGCGAATGGCCCTAACTCGCGGCTGTGGCCGCGCTATGACTTTAAGAGGCGGGTCTCCTGATACATCTAGCAGACGTGTGACAATAGGCACGTCTGCCAGAACACGCCCCTCTCCTGACGCTACCCGCATCGCCAGAGAGGAGCAGGAGCGCCAGGGAAGACATTGAGGACCAGGCTGAGCTGTGAGGTAAGCGGCAGCTCTGTGTAAAAAGGAATGAGCGCTGCTCACTAAGCTCAGCCTCCCAGTTCTGCCCCTATTTCATTTTAAAAAAGTGATCCGCTGACGCTAGGGATTAGGGAGCGGGGGGGGGGGGGGTTGAGTAGTACCGCAAATATAACCTGTAGTGTATCTTTGTGTGTCATTAGTATTCATGGATCCACAAAGAGGAAGTTGGAACCCCCTGAGTAGGTCATATAATCCGCAAATACCGACAGTAAAATTACATGCCCTGAGTTTTTGCGGTTCCGTGAACATCAGGGTTGTGTGCTTGAATGGGTCTGTGTGCTATCCGCAAAACTGCGGATCGCACAAGGACAAAAAACCATGGTCATGTGCGTGAGGCTTTAAAGGAAAGGTGTTATGATTTTTTTTTTTTAATGTGTTTTAAGTTATGGGCCTATTTTTTCTAATTATGTCAATGTGTTCCCTATTGTAACTTTATTTATTAACATTTTTTTCTTTTTGACTGTGCAGCCATCTTTTAAACACCCGGTTGTCTTTGCACGACACATACACAGGTGCCATATTGCGCACACACACTGCATAGGAGAGTATGGACGGGAGCCGACCCTATCTCCTAAACTGGAGCAATATTAGCTTTGAATGCAGACCCGCCAGCAATTCATTTCAATTGCCGCCTCCTCCCGCACCCCCACATCTACCTAACACTAGATATAACCCTCGTGACCCTGTTATAAAGGAGGTAGTAGTAGTGGGCGACACTAACAGGTGAACCTCACTAATACCCTACACCCTTTTACACTGAACAAGCCCAATTTTTCCAGCCTTTCATTGTAAGCGACACATCCCATCCCATTTAATAATCCCTTTGCCCGTCTTTAAACCCGCTCCACTTCTCCTATGTCCTTTTTACAAAATGGAGCCCAAAACTGAATTCCATATTCTAGATGGGGACTTACAAGGGATATTTAGAGTGGTAATATTACATTTTTAACTCTGTTTTTATACACCCTATAATTCTATTTGCTTCTATATGTCAGGGCCCATGGTACAATTAATCCGCCACTGCTCTACAGTCCCCAGAATGCCTAATTTGCATTTGCGTTGGGAGCAATTCAAGACACCAAGATTCCCGTCTCCCATGTCATGGCCTCCCCCTGAAATGTTATCTCTGGAACTCAGACTGTCTGTGGAGCTTGGAAAGTCTACCTATTGCCCAATGTCACCTTCAACAACCTCCTTTTCTCTCTGTTGTGATCCTCTTATATGATTAACAATCCCCTCAGATCCTACCAGTGTTTTGTTAACTATTAGGCTGCTACCGTGAAGGCAATGTGGGAACAGGCAAGGATCTATTTTACACCTGTATAGTGCTATAGAGAGTAAGGCTATTTTGTAATATTTTTTTGTCACATACATTTTCCAGAAATAAATAGTTAAGGCTTAAGATAAAACTGTACTAGTTTTATTGGCAGGCCCATCCTTCACTGCAGTGTTACGTTTCTTGCATTCTCATGTTACCAAATTTTGTCAGGCATTTCTCGCATGTACTTTCTGTTATTATGGAGCCATTCAATAAAGAACTTTCATCTGCAGTATTTCCTGTGAGGAAAGCTTATGCTGTATGCACAGAGAGCACTGGTGATGTCATTATTTTATAATTTGTAGGAACACTTGTGTACAGACTGTGGTGCCAAGTTGTTACATGAGACATGAGTGACACACATTTAAAAAATGATGCAGTAACTGGAAGAATAATGATGTAAGATGAATAAAGCAGCTCCTAAGGAACAGGGATTTAGTATGAAATCCTGAACAGAGAAGAATGTCTAATAGGAACCATAGAGCACTTCTCAGTAGAGGAATGGAATGCTTAAGGGACAAAACTCTAAATCAGAGTAGCAACGTTTTAAAGCAGTGAGGTTTTGGAAAATGGAAGGGCAGCTACTAACTCAATACTCCATGGAGGAAGAAACAGAAGAACCACTGTATCAAGACTATAAACCACCAGCATTAGATGCTATCCAGTTGCCAAAATATGTCCTGTACTTGTTGATGGCAGCACTTGTAGTTATTGTAGTAGCATATGCAATTGTGGGTCATTTGATGAAAGATCTTCTTCATGATATTGCAGGTAAGCAACATATTACTAAGTTAAAACATGCTTTTGCTGTATATACCAGACAAAAATGAACAGTATTGAATTGAAAAAACTGATGCAGGTAGAAAAGTTCATGAATAAATAAATTAAATTGTTAGCAAGTATAATTGCAGAGATTTATTATATCTATCAGATATATTCTATATAACAGAAAATTCTGGATGACGTCAATTATGAAATATTATTTTCTAGTATTTATTTATTTATTTATTTTTTGAAACATTGGATTTTTATTGTTAGTTTTTCATAGAAATCAAGTTACCAAAGAGATGTACATTTGCAGATGGATATTGATTAGATTACATGCGTGTGATAGGTAAACAAATGCAAGATCAGTTTCAGATACATCATGAATGCATGTAATACAGGCAGTACATCTAAATGGATAGAACAAAAACAAGAAATAACAAGAAAACATAAACTTGTATACTATGGCATTGTGTAAGAAAACCTGGGTATCAACTATACTTTCCTATCAATTTTGAACATCATTCAATCAGAGATGGGCGTTGGTAAGGGTATTGTGCTATCAGCTCTTAGGGTCGATGGTGGAATGATTGTATTTACTCTTGAGCCACGTGCCCCATCTCTTCTGAAACAAATCAGATTTTTGAACTACAGATGCAGACATACATTCTAGCCAGCAGTTATCATTCACACTACTGATAATATCTTCTATCTTAATGCGGGATTTTTCTTTCCAAGTGGAGGCAATTGAACGTCTAGTGGATATCAATAATTGTTGAAGAATGGTTTGAAAGGAGACTGGAAATAAATGTAACCCTATTGAGAGAAGTGCTAATTCCGGTTTTGGGGGAATATTGGAACCATAAAGCTCAGAGAGCAATTGGAATATTTTGAGCCACGCTGTGTTGGCTTTTTCACATTCCCACCACATATGCATAAAAGTGCCTCTGTGATTATCACATATCCAGCAGTTAGAAGATACATTTGGGAATATTTTTGACAATCTGTTCGGGGTATAGTGCCATCTCTAAAATATGTTTTGCTGTATTTTTTTTTTACTAGTATTTATTTTATGTTTCAAAACAATAAACTAAAGTGTTCAGGGGTCAGTCATGGTCTTTCTGGTATTCTTGTTGTTCATGGCTCTAATATAAACAGAAGCCATGAGGCTCGTGTGAACAGAGCCATAGTCACTAAAACATGGATTGTGGATCATACTTAGGACAGTTAGGAACCTTCTTACTGAAAAGTAGCTTTTCTGATGACATTTGTGTTAAAAAAGATCTCATTATGGGGACATGGTAAGTGTTAACATATGTCTGTTGTTTCGCTAATGTTTGAATAACTGACTATTCACAGTTATACTGTAGGAAGACTGGCATATGAACCCTGTTAAGACAGTTACTAAAACAGTGATGTAAATGCTGTCCAGCTGCTGAATTTCTAGAGAGCTGAATAAAATTGAATGAATATATTTAATATATGGCCTTCTCATTGCAGTTGTCAATTTCAATTTCTGACGTGCGCCTCTAGAGAAATTGAATGCATTGTACTCCATTGCACTTCAGTTTAAGACTGGCGTATGAAGCACCAGTTTCAGTAAATTGGGGAAGTTTTATGGGGATATTCTTCACTCTAGTTGTCCTAGTTGGAGGTGATGGCAAATTAATCATGGTTTAATTCAAGTCTATAGAAATCGCCCTAATAGGAATAATGTAAATACTATTCTATACTACTTCCACAAAACTCGATTAAGACCTGCAGAAAAAAATTTGTTTTCAGGCTCTTTTATCATATTCCACAACCCAGTCGTTAATGTACTGGCTCTAATTCTCAAAAGAGTGATCTTAAGACAAATTTACATACTAAAAATGTGTTATACAACACATTAACAATATCTGAATCCTGAAATATTTTTATTTTTTGGTCTAATTTTGTTTATTGAGAGCTTATAAGATGTAAAAAGTATAAAACAAGTTTGATGTCGCGCAGGACATAGCAAATAATAGTAAAATAAACAGTGTAGAGTGATAAATTAGAGGATTACAAGAGGATGAAAACCATACATCCCATTTGTTACAAAATATATTACTTTTGTTTAATGATGAAACAATTGTAGATTCATGCCAACAGTTATTGTTTAGATTGCAAGTAATTTCTGTAAGTGAAGGTAGTTTATCGGCTTTCCAATTTCTGTGAAAGAAATGTTTTCAGCATTTATGGCCAATAAGGCCAAAGGAGCATCCAAAATAATGGGGAGACCACAAATTTGGGACAACAATCTTCCTACTAGTTTCCATAGTTTCAGAATTGTACCACAGTCCCACCAAGCATGCTACAAAGTACAGCTCCCACAGGTATCTGAGATACCATAGTATCGAAGAAGTTTGTCACGAGTAATATACCATTTATATAAGAGTTTTCTGTTTATCTCTATGTGGTACAACTGGATACAGATGTTATTGCAGAGTAAGCAGAGTTCCATTGGGAGTCGGTAAACTGCTTATTAAAGTCAGATGCACATTGGGACCTTTATTTGTTTAGCTCATTAACCCCTTCGCGCTCGGAATAGTACGTCGCAGGAGTAACGGACATTTCGGCCGTCCTCCCGACACATACAGGAGCTGTGGAAGCTGCCGCAGCTCCTACAGCGAGGACCGATCGCTGTGTCCCCACTGATTAACCCCTGAAAAGCCGTGTTCAATAGTGATCACAGCTTTTTAGGGGTTAAGCTACAATCGCCAGCCTGCTACGCGATAGCGGCTGGCGATGGTGACTATGGCAACCGGACACCAAACAATGGCGTCCGGCTCTGCCATCGACCGAAGCCTAGTGGGTCCTGACAACGTCAGGACCCACTATGCTTGCTGTCAGTGAGTAGCTGACCGCTATTCTAATACACAGCTCTAATACACTGCACTACGCATGTAGTGCAATCAGGGCCTCCTGCCCTCAAGTCCCCTAGTGGGACAAAGAAATAAAGTAAAATAAAAGTTAAAAAAAAGATGTGTAAAAATAAGAAAATAAAAGTTTTAAAAGTAATAAAAGTAAAAATCCCCCCTTTTCCCTTATCAGTCCTTAGTTTATATATTTTTATTAATAATAAACAAATAAACAATACATAATTGGTATCGCCGCGTCCGTAATGGCCTAAACTACAAAATTATTTTGTTATTTATCCCGCGCGGTGAACGCCGTAAAAGAAAATAATAATAAACCGTCCCAAAATCACAATTGTTTGGTCACTTCACCTCCCAAAAAATTGAATAAAAAGAGATCAAAAAGTCACATGTACCTAAAAATGGTACTGATCAAAACTGCAGTTCGTTACCCAAAAAATAAGTCCTCGCACGGCTTTCTTGATGGAAAAATAAAAAAGTTCTGGCTCTTAGAATAAGATAACACAAAAAGTGAATGATTTTTGACAAAACGTATTTTATTGTGCAAACGCCATAAGACATAAAAAAACCCATAAACATCTGGTATCGCCGTAATCGTATCGCCCCGCAGAATAAAGTGAATATGTCATTTATAGCGCACGGTGCACGCTGTATAAAAAATAGAATAAAAACTGATCAAAAAGTCACATGTACCCCATGAAAACTGCAATGAATTCCTCAAGGGGTCTAGTTTCCAAAATGAGGTCACTTTTGGGGGTTTTCCACTGTTTTGGCACCACAAGACCTCTTCAAACCGGACATGGTGTCTATCAAAAAGGAGGCCTCAAAATCCACTAGGTGCTTCGGTCCATTACAGCACTAGGGCAACATGTGGGATATTTCTAAAAACTGCAGAATCTGGACAATACATATTTAGTAGTATTTCTCTGGTAAAACCTTCTGTGTTACATAAAAAAAATTGAAGAAAATTGCAAATTTCATTTTTCTTGCTGAATTTCAAATTTCACCTCCACTTTGCTTTAATTCTTGTGAAATGCCTGAAGGGTTAAAAAACTTTCTAAAGGCTGTTTGGAATACTTTGAGGGGTCTATGTATTAGAAACCCTGATAAAACACCCCAATACATAGGCCCCTCAAAGCCACTTCAGAGCTGAACATGTACCTTAAACTGCAATTTCTCATATTTTTAAGAAAATATCAAAAGCCTTTTCTTTATGTTCTAAACCTTGTAAC
The DNA here is from genome assembly GCF_050947455.1 of Rhinoderma darwinii. Taxonomy (NCBI): domain Eukaryota; kingdom Metazoa; phylum Chordata; class Amphibia; order Anura; family Rhinodermatidae; genus Rhinoderma; species Rhinoderma darwinii. The sequence continues at coordinate 268,430,690 of NC_134687.1, forward strand.
GTCCAAGAAAAATTAAATAAATGTTCAAAAAACGATGCTGGGGGGGGGGGGCGTGGCTAGGCACTGGAGAGCGGACGCACCTAAAGAGAGCTCCAGGCCAGGTCCGTGAATAACGGGAGATTACACCGCTGAAATGGGGAAAGCTAAGACCCGTAGCTCCCTCAAGTGCCCACAGACACCGGGCACGTCGGACGTACATATCAGCAACTTTTTTCAGCCGCTCCAGGAGCAAGCAGATCCGGACGAAGAGGGCGCCGGGTTCGTAGGCCTGCAGGCGCCATCTTGCCCGGACCATGAGACAGAGGCGGAGGCGCATCATCCGGAAATGGAGTTGGACCAGGGCCTCTGCCCCGACGATCAGCCCTCAGATAGGGGGGAAGGAGAGCGGAGTCAACGCCATCACCAGCCCACGGGACAGCGAGACTGGGTGGCGGCGGTTACAGCTCCCCAGCTGCAGGACCACGTGGCAACCTCCCCTGCACATTACCTGGTACAGCATATATCGTCTTCTCCTCCTGTTAGTCCAGCGCACTCCCTGATACACCCAGGAGACGCCGACAGAGTCCTGAACCCACCGGCGAAGAAATCGCTGTATACACCTAAACCAAGCCCCTTACGAGGCATAAGTAGAGAGAGGGGCTTTTTAGGTGTGGAGGCAGACCCCTTACATGTCAGGGAGCTGGGTCGCGATCACCATGGTCACTGGCCACCTAAAATGGCCGTGGGAGCGAGATCCATGCAGGGGCTGCCCCCTCCTGATGAAGCAGCGTTTACCCTGAGGGGACACCCGGAGCTACAAGCACTGCTTGCCCTCCTACCCACAAAGAACGACATGTCTCTATTAGCTGCAGACCTTAAAGCAGCTTGGCGTCAAGATCTTCAAAGAGTACAAGGTGTGGTCACGACGCTACATGCCCGAGTAGACGACTTGGACGAGTTTAAAAGTCATATCTCGCAATCCGTACAGGATTTGGAAAGAGTCACTGAGACTCAAGCTGTGCAACAACGATTTATGGCGTCACAACAAGATGATTTGGAGAATAGAAATCGAAGGAATAACATACGAGTGCGCGGCCTTCCAGAAGCGACACGCACGGCTGACCTCTTTCCCACCCTTAGAGGAATCTTCAATGGCCTCATGAAAAAACCTGTGGAGTCCCACATCGAAATTGATCGAGCACTCAGAGCCCGCAGCAATGATCCCAGCAGGCCCTGGGACGTAATTTGCCGTATCCATTACTTCGCAGTCAAAGAGGAAATTATGCAGCAAGCAAGAGCTCTTACGACCATTGATTTCGATGGAGCAACGATCTCACTGTTTCCAGATCTCTCGCGGCGAACCTTGCGACAAAGAGCAATTTTGAAACCATTATTATCGGTTCTCCAGTCCCGGAACATTCCTTACAGATGGGGATTTCCTTTTGCTCTCCATGTAAAATGAGGAAACACGATGGCAAGCCTTGCGGTACCGGAAGAGCTTCCTACTTTTTTACGAGAATTAGAACTGCCGCGGATGTCCCTCCCGGCCTGGGAAGGCTTCCTACGAGAGCCATCGGGCACGTCGTCTTCTCTTGGGATCTGAGGATTGCTCCTGAGCGACTATCATCGCCGAGACCAGAGCGCCTGCGTCACAGACCTGCCACTCCACCGAGACGACCCCGGGATCGCTGACCCCTCACTTCCGCTTCTTTTATCAGCTTCCAGTGGGTGAATATGCTACGGCCGCTGATGTGATTGCATATTTATACCAATGTTTTTCTTTCTCCTTAAATGTCATTTGCATTCTCCTGTTTCATATGTTACTGATTGACTTATAGGGTTAGACCTGGCCCTTCGGAGGGAATACTTGTTTTCTGGTCTAGTCTTCTGTGACCCCCCCCCCATAGGGTCTAAACTAGTTTGCTAGTAAAGAATTAGCGCGAGTGTGCTTCACTGATAGATTATCCTGCTGACAGTATCTACTGTCGCTTATTTTTGTTCCTTTTCCTCACCTCTCCTTTTACCTTGCCCTTTTTGTTCCATCACTTTACTTTCCTATATTTTTTATTTTTTTGTTTATTTTTGAAGAGACAGACGTGGTTTGGGGTGCTCGCTTCTTAACAGGATGGCTGATATCAATGTGGCCTAGTTTAATGTACAGGGGTTCAATGTCCCCCAGAAGAGCCCCAAGTCCTTTATGCAATGCACAAGCAGAAAGCACATATTGTGTGCCTACAAGAAACCCACTTCCACACAGACCATTTTCCTGACATGAAGAACAGATATTATACATCCATGTATCATAGTACTAATCCAGAGGGTAAAACAAAAGGGGTCTCCATTTTTATTCACAAATCTCCCCCACAAAGTACTTCAGGTCCAAACGGATCCCGACGCACGTTTCCTCTTCCTTACCTGTGAGATAGGGGAGCAAATATACAAGATTGCGAGTTTATATGCCCCAAATATAAATCAGGTTGCATTTTTAATTAAGACACTAGAAGCACTGCAAGTCTTCAAGAAGGGGAGCCTGCTTTTATGCGGTGACTTTAACATACCCCTTAACACATCCTGGGACACCTCATCTGGGAGATCTAGCATTGCACATAATAAGCTGAATAAGATCAAAAACCTCTTCCATGACATGCAGCTCTGCGATGTATGGAGATTGGCGCACCCGTCGGACAGGGACTACACCACCTTTTCCCACGTTCATAACTCTTATAGTAGGATTGACTACATTTTGTCAAACCATAGTTTGCTTCCTCAAATTACCTCGTCACGTATTGGGAATATTTTGTTGTCGGATCATGCACCTTTCTTCTGTGCGATCACCTTACTCCCCAAACAGAGGGGTTCTTTCACATGGAGGCTCAATGAGTCACTCCTACAAGACTTCGAATATGGGGCGGGAGGTGGGCGGTCTTAAGGTATGTGTCATGTGACGCTTCAATCGTCACACTGGGGGTGTGTAGACTCAGGATCTGCAGACTGATGTAGCTGATAAGGGGCGTGTCTTAACGTAGGGAGTTATGTACACTCACAGACTTGTGTTGTGGGACGGCCATGTTTATGAGCGTCATGGAGGGTGTCCCTGAAGATTAACACATCATACGTAGAGACGAGTAGGGGGTGTGTCCAATTGTGAGTACTACGTTCCCTCCCTGTTGCTGCTAGAAGTCTGACCATAAACGTTGAGAGAAGGAAAGAGCTATAGCAGGCAGGAGGATTGTAGGAAGTGTCAACTAATCCATGAGAGAAATATTCATTAATCTCATCTTCATGAAATCTTATCATCATGAAATATAACTCAGTGACTGGTGTGACCGCAATTTGAGTCACGTTACGCCTTGATCTCCATGCAGGTTCAAATCAGGTGGGGGGGGTGCGAGCTCGGAGAAGCAACAGATACACTGAGACGTTTCTCAAAGTAAAAATCCTTCTGCCTTTATTTAACCGTAGTGGTCGCTTTTATAGCATCAGAACAAAGAACATTCCATAACATATGAGTCATCTGTATATTCAATCCTTACATCCTTCTTTCCCATAAAGCCCATTGGTGGAGAACCAGGTATTCCCTTGTGTTTCCTTTATGCTTAGGGGGGGTGGTCAAGTGATTGACCGCCATCTGTTTGCAATTTCAAGGGACGGCAAAGCAGCTGCAAACTATTTCCTCTCTTCACCTTTCTAAAATATTCATTCTATTGTAACACATGTTCTCCTTTGTAACCTTTCACTCCTTGGGGCCCCAGATACATTATACATATATTTATACCATAACAATCCCTCCTTTTGTGATTTTACCAACACCTAAATTCCAATGCTACTTCTATCTCCTGATAGCAAGGCTTCGATCCATTTCTTCACTTGATTCACACAGGTATGTAGGTGGGGTAATCTCACAACACTCTTTCATCATAATGTATAGGCCTCTGATTGAATGCTTCCCTTATTTTGCAAAATGTATAACAATTGAAACATGTAAGCAATATAAACAATATTATGAAACATATCAAGGGTTGGAATAACACATGCAGTATCTTAGTGGCAGTGGGGGAAAATCCTGTAAATATGTCATACCAATGATGGGCACTGGCATCTTTTATTGCTGACGATAAATGTATTACTTCCTTAGCTGCTATTGTAGCCAATACTTTCACTTTACTTAGAGTTACATTATGGGCTGCTATCAATTTCTTTACGTCTTTAGACTTTTGTAACACTTGTTTTAACTCTTCCAGTGGCAAACTAAAATTTCCATAGGGCAAAGGTTCAGGTACCCATACAGTGGACATTATTTCTTCTAAAGTAGGCAGGAACACTATAGTTTGGTTCCCCCAAGTCAAATGCGTCACATTGTATAGACATCCTGAAAAAGGTCCTATGAGATTAAACTGGCTAAGGGTCTGCTTGTCGTTAGTTATTAAACATACATGCTGTGGACCTACTTCAATATATACCTGTAGGTTAGCTTCTGGGATTATAGTGAGTGCGCATACATTATCCTGGTGCTGCATTAGACAGGGTTCATATATCCCTGACTGTTGATTACATACATATCCTTGCTCTGTTAATTGGCACAAATCTATATTCCTCGTCTTATTTTGAGAATCTATGTGTGTTCCTTTCATTTCTGGCATCCAATATTGTCCTAATAATGTCACCGGATCAATCATTACCATTGGCATAACAATAAATTTGCATAATAGAGTAGGATTTTTCACATTAAATGCTATTAGTCTTCCTGCACACCATTTAGGTGTACACTCAGTATACTCAGGCTGTAACAATAACCACGTATCATTTCTCTCTCCTACGGGCAGAATGTCTGTCCATTGCCTAACATGACTACTAAACAATTTATTCTTAAAATTATTCATCTGTTCTTGTTGCCACATCGTTTTAAGCGTACATACTGTCCAATTTACAAAAGTTGATACATTCTGTAATGTTCTATATTCGGTTAGCATACTTTCATTAAAAACATTTAGGAACAGTTGATCTATAGCTAACCCTTTCTGTTGTATGGCAAAGGTAGTAGGTAACCATGACGCACCTATCCTTAATGCAGTAGATGTGTCATCTCCCACTGAGTTTAATTTGTTCATAACTGTTTCTAACTGTATACCATTCAATACTCCTAATCCCGTTCCTACCCCTCCTAATAGCGTGTCATACCATTCTCTTTTTTGTCTATGACAGCTGGGGGATTCAGGGAAGGAAATATTGAAGTGTACATTCTCTTTCTGCTGTTGGGTTACAGCATTCTTACATGTATGTGGTATTCTTTCTAAATTCTGTTCAGTAACATTTGGTTTGTGGCCATCGTGTAAAAATTCAACACATAACACATAGGTAGTTCTATTTTCGATCTTGGTGTTATTGGTGCACCAAAGTCCAAACATATTTTGATCAATAGAGAAAGTATCAGCCAATTTTGGATATTTGTATTGTGTTTCATTGTAGAACCTCCATCTGTCCGTATTTCTTGGGGCATCATATTTCATCAGAAACCCTACCTGTCGCTGTTCCTGCATAAATGTTCCTTTTGGTATCTGATAACAATCAAGATACCCTTTTAATTTCATAGTTATATTATCACCATCTTTGGGTATTCTTACATACAACATCCGTGAATCTGGGGGTCCATTTTGACATAAGGCTGGTGCAGAGATAGAAATATTGGCAATAGTGCAAAAACTACTCCCGTTCGCTTTTTCCGGAGGGGAAGGTGCACACGTAAAGTTACCGTGTTCTGTTTGGTTGCTCTTCTGTAACCATCCTGCTTTAAAACTTCCACAATCCTGAGGAGGTCGTGTTAATTCTGACGGTGTATGGGGGGCAATTTCTTTCAAGATTAGAATTCCCAACATCCACATAAAAATTCTAATCATCTTCTTTCGTTTGTACTGTAATTTTTTTTGCAATGGCTGGCGTGAATCCAACTTGTCTTTCCTTCGAGCTTTACAGAGGTGCTTGTTGTGAGTAGGACTTGAAACGGTCCGTCAAATCTTGGGTCTAGACTTTTCCTCACGTGTCTCTTAACGACCACCCAATCTCCCGGTTCCAGCTTATGCGTCCCTTCAACTGAATCGGGATCTGGAATGGAAGCAAAAACTTGTGCATGCACCTTGGTCAATTGTTTGTTCAGGGTTGACACATAATCTGTTAGTCTACCATACTGCATTTGGAGCACCTGTGGAAAATAACATCCTAATCTGGGAGCCGACCCAAATAAGATCTCATATGGGCTGAGACCTGTTCTTTTTGTGGGCGTGTATCTTACTGAGAACAAGGCTAATGGTAGACACTCGGTCCATGGTTTCCCGGTTTCTACCATTGCTTTTTGGATTTTCAATTTGAGAGTCCCATTTAGTCTCTCAACCTTCCCACTACTTTGTGGATGGTATGGTGTATGTAGGGCTTGACTTATGCCTAGAGCTGACAACACATAGTTCATGATTTCACCCGTAAAATGAGTTCCTCTGTCGCTCTCGATCACCTCTGGAACTCCATATCTGCATACCACCTCGTTGATCAGTTTCTTTGCTGTGGCTACGGCTGTAGCTTTGGTTACTGGAAAAGCTTCTGGCCATCCTGAAAAAAGATCAATACAAACAAGCACATACTCATAGGTACCGACTTTTGGTAATTGAATATAGTCTATCTGTAGTCTCTGGAACGGATATATAGGTCTGGGTGTGTGCTTCTGTGGTACTTTTACAGTTCTTCCAATATTATGTGTTGCACAGATCATGCATCCTTGTGTAAAACTGCTGGCCATCACACTAAACCCTGGGGCATACCACACCTTGTTTACCAAGTCCATCATTGCCGTTTTTGATTGGTGAGTCGCTCCATGTGTTATTTGGGCCATCATTGGGAACATTGTCTTAGGCAGGCACAGTTTATTCTGGCACTGCCAGAGGCCATCTTTTCGTAGCGTTGCTCCTTGGGCCGTCCACTTGTCTTTTTCTTCTTTTGTTGCTTGTCCTTGAAGTTTTTGCAGTAGTTCCGGGCTTACAGCTGGTCTTGTTTCCTCTGGATCGTTTATCTGACATACGGCTGCTAACACGGGTAGCTTCTGTGCTGCTTGCTTTGCCGCTTCGTCTGCCAGGGCATTTCCCCTTGCTTCTGGTGTGTTGGCCGTAGTGTGAGCTTTTATCTTTATTACTGCTACCTCAGTAGGTAACATCAGGGTCTCCATCAAGTATTTTACAAAGTCTGCATTCTTTACAGGTGTACCTGCAGAGGTCAAAAATTGTCTTGCCCTCCATATGGGGCCATAATCGTGTGCAATCCCAAAAGCATATCGAGAGTCAGTGTATATATTTGCTGTCTTTCCTTCTGCATGTTGGCATGCTGCTGCCAGGGCCTTAAGCTCCGCTTCTTGTGCTGAGCGGGACGCTGGTAAGGAGGCTGCTTCTAGGACTACATCTTCGGTGGTTACTGCATATCCTGTAAGAAAAGATCCTTCTACACAATACCTTGAACCATCCACAAAGAGTATTAGGTCTGGGTTTTGGAGTGGGGTATCTTTTACATGTGCGAACCCCACTGTTTCCTGGGCCATAAGGGCCATACAATCATGTTCATCAGTTTCAGGCAAAAATTGTGACCATACTTTACCTACGTCTTCTCCCCCTTGCTCCAAAGGCAGTAAGGTAGCTGGGTTCAATGTAGTACAGCGGTATAAAGTAACCTGCTCAGGAAGAAGAAGAGCACAGGTTAATCTCAAATGTCTTGCAGTTGACAAATGCTTCGGCTGTACTCGAGTAAGAATAGCAGTAATATCATGTGGTGCAAAAACTTGGACTGGAAATGCCAGGACCAAATCTGAGGCCTTGTTTAACATTGAATTTACAGCAATGATAGCTCTCACACATGATGGGGAACCTCGGGCCACAGGGTCTAGTCTAGCTGAATAATATGCTACTGGGCGCTGCTGTGGTCCATGACTTTGTGTGAGAACTGCAGTGGCATGTCCATTTTGTTCAGTACAGTACAACCTGAAGGGTTTGTCATAGTCTGGAGTACCAAGGGCTGGAGCTGTTTGTACTACTAATTTAAGGCTATGAAAATTCTCTTCAGCTTCTGGGGTGAGTCCGAATGGCTGACTTTTTAGGCAATCATACAGGGGCTGCATGAGGATCGATGCTGATCTGATCCAGGGCCTGCAGTAAGAGACTAAACCTAAAAATGTACGTAAAGCATTTAAAGATTTGGGCACTGGTATTTGTACAATAGTTTCTACTCTGCTGTGTGTGAGATGCCTCGTGCCTTGTGCTACACAGTGTCCTAAAAATACCACTTGTGTGCAACAAAACTGCAACTTGTCTTTTGATGCTTTGCAGCCATGGTTAGCTAGGAACGTGAGGAGTGACACAGAAGCCTCTGCGCACTCTTGTTGGGAGGGACAGCAAAGGAGTAGATCATCAACATACTGTAATAATACTATTTCCTCGGGAGGCACCCATTCTGCAAGTACCGACTGCATTGCGGCCGTATAGGTACTTGGAGAGTTATGTGCTCCCTGGGGCAAAACAGTCCATGCATACTGTTTTCCCTCATGTGTGAAAGCAAAAAGATACTGACTATCTGGGTGCAATGGGACTGAGAAGAAGGCGTTTGCCAGATCCACCACCGTGAAATGCGAAGATGCTGCTGGGATCTGAGCCAATAATACATGGGGATTTGGCACTATCGGTGTGTTAAAAACTGTTGCCGCATTTACTGCCCTCAGGTCTTGGACCATCCTATACTTTGTAGGTTGGCCTTTTTCTGATTTCTTTTTAACAGGGTATAAGGGAGTGTTACATGGGGACACTATTTCCCTTAGTACTCCTGCTTGTAGGAAGTCCCTGATGCTACTGGTTATAGCATCTGATTGGGCTTGACTGAGGGGGTATTGTTTCTTTTGAGGTAGTGGATGATTGGGTTTCAGTTTGACCTCTACCGGGGGTACTGGCAGTATGCCTACATCTGTAGGACTTTTTGACCACAACTTGTGTGGTACATATTTCAAACATTGTTCTTGCTCTGTGGGAGTATATGCTTGGACGTATGCTTGCGTAGAGGTACTCCATGGATTGGTGTCACAAGCCGCTACCAAACACAACTCCTCCTCATTCAGCTGGCCACATAGTTTTACCGTCCCATCTGGCAAATACTCGATGGTGGCCTGTAATTTTTGTAACAGGTCAGCACCAAGCAAGCAAGCAAGCGGGAGTAGTATCACAAGTGACCAACCTAGTAACGAGCGAGCTGTGTGGTCCAAATTGGAGTGTGACAGGTTTACTTATTTGATTTTTCACCACAACTCCTCCCACACCCACACATTCTTGATAATCTGGGGACAACATCTCGGAAGGAAGTAATTGGGTTTTGATGACAGTCATGGCTGCTCCCGTATCTATAAGGAAGGGTATGGAGGGACCTCCGTTTATCTTTAACGGGACCGTAGGGGCGGGGCCTAAGGAAACTACTTGTATCTGTGTTACTGCCCCTTCCTCGGGATTGCCACTGTCCTATGCCTGGTATGGCTGCATTTGTCGTGTCTGTGGAGGTGCCGTAGGCTGTGCGCCCTCCACTTGCGGGAACTGTCGTGGACGTTTTGGACCTCTACAGTTCCTGGCTATGTGTCCTTGCTCCTGACAATTATAACAAGTTATATCCTTCCGTAATGGCCTTTGTATCTGTTCCTGTTGCTGGTACTGAGGCTGGTATACTCCAGCACCAACAACTTGTTTCTTTCTTTGCCCTTGTGCTTTTTGACCCTGCTCTATACCTTGTGCTATTTTTAACAGGTCTCCTGGGGCCAAACTTCGGTACTCAGGTCTAGCTACTAACAATGCGTCTTTTATGTGTCGTTTTAGCCCGTCTACAAAACAGTTTGTCAGTAGTCTAGTGTCTAGTTGGTTATCTCTTCTGTATCCCATATTTTTCCAGCTTGTCTGAAGTCTAGCATAAAATTTCTCCACTGTTTCACTTCCATCTTGCGTAAGGTCTGTCAGGTTAAGTCCTAGCTCTGCCTGCTTTCTCACTGCCCATTCCTTCAATTGATTTACCATGTCCTGTCCTGATGGCTCCGTCTGAGCCCAATTCCCTCCTACCGGGGGAACTAAATCATCCATGACAGTAGAGCTATAGATTCCCATTTTGGTATGTATGAGCTGCACTAAGTCTTCCCATGTTGCTGAATACATTTTCTGAATTTGTTCTATATATCTCCAAAAAGGGACAGGCTCTGTCTCCGGGTCAGGGGCTTTCTGAACTAAAGTCAACGCATCCCTAGGGTTCCATGGCTTATATTTATGTTCTCTACCTTTATTGAAATTTTTGTCAGCTTCAGTCGCAAATAGGTCTGTCAACACTTGTAACCTTTTTCCCACGTTTTCTAATGCTTGCGTCGTATCTTTTGACTCGGGAAGCTTCCTTGCTGCTTCTGCCTGATCCATATTACGCTGATGTCTTTCCCTTTCCTCTTTCTCTTCTGCCTCCTCTTTTTCTCTTTAAACGCTCTAGTTTCTACTCTTTCATCTGTTGAGCCCTCGGCTCCTCCTGTTACTGGGGTTATTCCTGCCAACACTACAGGGGCCAACCCTATTGTTTGTTTATATGGTTCTGGTACTTGTTGAGGTGAGGGGGCAAAGGGGTTTGTGCTACTCATTCTTGGTACCACTGGATATATCCCTAGGGGATTTTTCCCTCCTGTTCTTGCTGCCCCGCATGCAAAACAAGTATCCCTCCATGCTTGATTCTGCTGACCACACACTCCACACGTCCATCCCCCTGGTCCCTGCATCGTGACTACCCCATACCCCGGTGGGCTACTTGCTATTCCGTTTCCTTGTTTACCACCTTCATTATAACAAGTGTAGTAAAACTTATCTTTACATTCTGTTTCCCTGAAACCTCCTCGTACTACTTCTTCTGACACTTTTCTCCATGCTTCTGCTTTCCCCTGTAACTTTTTATCTTTCAACCATCCACGTTTTGTGTCACAACATTCATTCCATTTTTCCAGATCTAATCTTCCCGCTTTTCCCATTCCACATGCCTTCATTAACTGATTCGTTCCTTTTGTCACATCCTTTCCCTCTCTTTCCGCCACTACCTGTTTGGCTGTCAGTCCTTGTGGGTGCTCATCTCGTAATAGGGACACCAAGTTCCCCATCTCGTACTCTTGTTACAGATTTTAGCTACTGACAGATGAATTCCATTCTCATCTGTTTTAGACAGTTTCTAATTTCCGTACTTAATAGGGACACCAGTTCCCCATTGTCTAGTTATAAGTGGTCGCCTATAGGCAGACCCTAAGTTATGTAGGGGGTAATTTTCCTGATAGGTGAATTCCTTCCTCACCTATTTTAGACAGTTACTTATCCCCTCAAAACTCTTTTTAAACCTTCTTCTACTCTGGCCAGAGAATTAAATTCCTTTTATAACTAGCTTACTTTCTTCTTATTCACTTTAAACACCACTCAAGGAGATATCCTCCACACCATAACAGTCATATGAGAAATATTCCTAATCCAAATAATAAGGCAAACGTAAAATCAAGCTGTTCATTTGACATGCCGGATTATCAGATTGCAGAAAATTCTGGAATTTTGAGCTGAAAATTAGTGCATGATCTCCGCAAGTACCTCAATGCTGTACACACATTTTCGGTATTTTGCCGGATTATCAGATTGCACAAAATTTTCGATTTCCGGGCTTAAATTTAGCCTATCATAATCCCCGTAGTCACCTGAAGCATGTACACATGTTTCTGGTAATTTGCCGGATTATCGGAAGTTTTTTCCCAAAAACAATTTCCTTATTCTAAAATGCATTTGTGACACAAAACTGGGTTTCTACAACATTCATACAAATACTGTCATGGAGATCAGGCACTTTATCCTGAGGGTAGGATTACATATAGACTTGACCAGATTGTTACACTAAAAACACCCTCATATGGCCCCTCTATTCCTCAGGAGTACTACCGGGAAGGTGACCTACCAGACAGGAAGGTGCAGAGCAGAGTTTGTAAGAATTAAGTCTTCTTACCTTGCTGCAGCAGTGGTCTGCCCGTTCCTTCGTCCGGGAGGTCGCCACTCTAGTCCCGGGAGATCCCCTGGGTGGGGTGCCGTCCTTCTGGTCAAGTCCCTGTTCGGGCGCCAATTTCTGTGACCGCAATTTGAGTCACGTTACGCCTTGATCAACATGCAGGTTCAAATCAGGTGGGGGGGGGGGTGCGAGCTCGGAGAAGCAACAGATACACTGAGACGTTTCTCAAAGTAAAAATCCTTCTGCCTTTATTTAACCGTAGTGGTCGCTTTTATAGCATCAGAACAAAGAACATTCCATAACATATGAGTCATCTGTATATTCAATCCTTACATCCTTCTTTCCCATAAAGCCCATTGGTGGAGAACCAGGTATTCCCTTGTGTTTCCTTTATGCTTAGGGGGGGTGGTCAAGTGATTGACCGCCATCTGTTTGCAATTTCAAGGGACGGCAAAGCAGCTGCAAACTATTTCCTCTCTTCACCTTTCTAAAATATTCATTCTATTGTAACACATGTTCTCCTTTGTAACCTTTCACTCCTTGGGGCCCCAGATACATTATACATATATTTATACCATAACACTGGTAAACCACAATCTGGGCTAGTTTCCATGATGCATCTTAGTAGATTATAAGTAATGTTATAAATAAAGTTATATCTATATGCATGATATTGTTGTACTATGTAGTAAATATGTATTACCACTAAATCACCAATCATATTAGACTTACTACTATGTACTATAATTTTTTTCAAGGATACCGTGGTCCGATATGGTCAGATGTTGGTGTGTATATACCATAGAGTAGATCAGCGTGTCTGTTGTGGAGTAAAAAAGTTTCATTAATCATTATAACTCAACGTATTAAGATCATAATTCTGCATACAGTCATATTCTATGTTCATAAAAAGCTGCTAACTTCATACTTCCTATTCAAGCCTCGGGGTTCAAGTGTCTGCAATCTATGAATCCAATAAGCTTCTCTGCGTTTCAATGTCCTAATTCTATCTCCTCCTCTCCTGGGCGCTGGTACATGTTCTATGACCTGGAATTGTAGTTGTGAAATGTTGTGTGCTCTTGTTAGGAAGTGCGCAGGGATAGGTAGCAAGGTTTTTTTACAGCGTATGTTACTTTTATGTTGTCCGATTCTGTCTCGTATGCGTTGTGTCGTTTCACCAACATAGGCTAGTCCACAGGGACATTTTATCATGTAAACGACATAATTGGTATTGCATGTAAAGTATTAGTTTACTGGTATGCGCTCACCTGTCTGGGGATGTTGTAATGTATTACCCTTGATCACATGGGAGCACTGCATGCAGGATCGGCATGGGAAAGTACCTTGTTTAGGGGTGTTCAGGAAGGTTTGTCTCGGATACCTCTTAGCTGAACCGACATCCGCTTTTACCAACTTGTCTCTAAGGTTGCGTGGTCTTTTGGAGCAAGGGAGGAAAGGAGCTTGGAATTCCATAATTTTGGGATAAGCTTCTTTGAGAAGGGGCCAATGTTTTCTAATTATATGATGTACTTTATAGGCGCAGGGATGGTATATATGTACAAATGGTATGCGTTTGGGTTTAACCAAGTCCCTATTGCTGACGGTATTAACTTGTGCCTCCAATAGTGTACGAGTCGGGTAGCCCCTATCCCAAAATGTTTTTGTCATGTTAGTCATTCTCATGGTTCTATTTACACTGTCGTCCACTATCCTAGTGACTCTGTTAAATTGAGACTTAAGTAGGGATTTTTTTGTTGCTATGGGATGACAACTGTCATAATGTAGGAGCCCATTCCTGTCTGTCTCTTTGATAAACAAGTCAGTGCTGAGAGAGCCCCCATCTCCCTTGATGACCATTGTATCTAGGAAACTAATCCTGGATGTATCATAGTTAAGAGTGAATTGAAGTTCTGGCCAAATGTTGTTGAGGTATTGCAAGAATACCAGTAGTGACTCATTTGAGCACTTCCATACACAGAATATATCGTCGATATATCTTTTCCAAAGCAGGATGGGTTCCTTAAAAGTGTTTGTAGGGTAGACAAAATTTTCCTCAAAATGGGCCATGAAGCAATTGGCATATGGTGGTGCCACGTTAGACCCCATGGCCGTGCCTCTCTGCTGAATATAATATGTGTCTTCAAAGAGGAAGTAGTTATCAGTAAGGATCACATTTAGTAGATCCAGACCGAGGTCTATAATCTGTCTTTCCTTATCTGCCTTGGTCAGCATTGCCTCAACTGCTACAAGCCCTTTAGAGTGTTCAATAGATGTATAGAGACTACATACATCCATGGTCACACGGATGGTGTCAGGAGGTAGTTCATCCAAAGTGTGAATGGTTTCTAAAAAATCGGATGTATCTAATAGGAAAGATCTTGTATCTTTCACTAGAGGAGTGAGCAATTTCTCCATAAACTTGGAGAGTGGAGTGAATACGGAGTCTGTTGAAGCTACTATCGGGCGGCCTGGAGGATTGTCAAGGCCCTTGTGTATCTTAGACATCCAGTCACACCTGTATTTTACACACTACCTATTGGTCAGGTAGGACACCGTGTCCTGGTCTATCGTGCCTAGGGTCATGTGTTTTTTCAGAACATTTTGGATCTTGAGAGCGATCCTATTCGTGGGGTCCTGGTTCACAGGTAAATAGACAGAGGTGTCCTGTAATTGCCTGTGTATTTCCCTAAAGTAGGTAGATTTATCCATGACAACAATTGCTCCCCCCTTATCCGCTGGTTTGATAATCAAATCCTTGGTCCCGGTAAGGGAGGACAAGGCTTGTCTGTCCAGGTGTTAGGGATCTGCCAGGTACTATGTCCTAGGTATACTCCTGGGATTAATCAATCCACACCTGAGGCTAGACCTGTTAGACTGACACCGTCTCCCACCAACCAGGGTGGCAGGCTCAGGAGTGGGAGAGCCTATCGCGGCCTGGTCAGTCGGAGTTAGCTCCGCCCCCTGTCCTTTATTACCTGCCGTGTTCTCTTCCTCAGTGCTTGTAATTCTTCTGGATTCCTGGCCCCACTGCTGCTTGCTCCAGCCTTCTTCTGCCCTGCTTCTGCCTTGCTGCAGTTCCGCTTAACCTGCTTCGCTTTGCCCCTGGCTTGCTTCCTTCTCCGTGCTCACGTTGGTATACCCCACTTCATCCTGGTCCTGACTACTCATTCACCGCTCCGTTTCCTCGCGGCGTTCCATGGGCTACTGCCCCTTCCCTTGCGTGTTCCCTGTTTGTTCTCCCGTGCACTTAGACAGCGTAGGGACCGCCGCCCAGTTGTACCCCGTCGCCTAGGGCGGGTCGTTGCAAGTAGGCAGGGACAGGGCGGTGGGTAGATTAGGGCTCACTTTCCCTTCTCCTCCTTCCTGCCATTACACCAGGTTACTTAGATTGGCCTGGCTCTTAAATTGGTCCAATCTAAAGTCGTGACTGAACCCGTCCACATCTCTGTAGATCAGGTTAATGAATGTCTCCAACGCTGGTGAGTTCTTTGGAGGGTTAAAGAAACTCTTGTTTCTTAGTCCAAAGTCTCGACTGGTTATTATAGGACTCCCTACTGGGTCGGTTGTTGTCCCATCGTTCCTTCGGGACTCCCCCAAGTTGGAGAAGTAGACCCGGAGGCGTAGGGATCTGAAGAAGCGATTAAGATCCATATCAAGCTGGAACAAATCGTATCTATACGAGGGGCAGAAGGATAAGCCCTTTTGTAGGAGGAGTAGCTGTGCTGGACTAAGGGTCTTGGATGAAATATTAACTACCAATGACTGTGATATTGGAGTCATACCTGCGATCTCGTCTCCATTGTCTGGTTGACTTCTTCCTGAGTGTTTTCGGCCTCTCCTCGTCCTCTTCTTGGGCGTCTGCCCCGTCGTTGACCTAAAAAACGACTCCCATATGATCTTCGTTGTTGATAGTCGTGTCCTTCGCCGCCAGATCCCGAGTAGGAAGAGCCTGAAGAGTTGTATCCCCCTCTCCTTGTTGATCTGCCGCCAGCAAATCCCTCATGCCACCTGTAGACCCTCTGGTTATTATAGTCGTCCAGGTCCCTTTGGAATCTCTTCCTCTTCTGTTGTTCTATCTCCGTTCTGTGTGTGTTCAGAATTGCTCTCAATTTATCATCAAAGGTATTGTAGTCTGCGACAGACATTGTAGTCTTCATCTGTTGTTCAGCCATCGTGGTTTGTTTCTTTAAATCTGTAATACTCGTTTGTAGATGTGATATTGTCAACGTCATCAGATCCAGTGAACATTTATTCAATATATGTTCAAACTGTGTACAGTATTCTTGATCTTCGTTGAACATAGTTGGTCTTATGGGCACCCGTAAGCCCCTCGGTCTTCGTTGCACTCTTACATATTCCGCTAGAGTTGCGCTGTGTAATTCTTGATTGATCAGGCGTTTGGAGATTTTTTCTAGGTCCCGAGTGCGGACCTCTGCTGGTGGTGTTTGCAGGAAATCCCTGGAGATCGTTACCCTGGAAAGGATGTCATCCGTCTGTTCGCCAAAACGAAGCGGCAAGCCGCCATACTGACTGCAGCGCGATATAACGAAAGAATCATACGCCAAGTGGGATATAGGTAAAGAGCACTTTTTACTACTATTGTCATGCTGGGTATCGTTGCATAAGACTATGTTCTTTTGCTGTGCAATCTGCCGACTTTGTCTGGCAGAGCCTGGGGCTATATGCGCTCACAACGTCCTGACAGCACCTCAGATAGGGATACATATGAGTCTGCAGGCATGCAGGCGCCACCTAGTGGATTCCCTCTGTTATGTCAATATTACTTATGTTCTGTCTATCTACGTTCTATGATCTATGCTATCTATGCTACCATGCTAGTTTCCTTAAAGATTTGAAAACAGATGTGTGGAATCTCTTCTGGATCACAGATTACTTCCCTCTTTCTATATATCTCGCTCTGTTGTTCACAGCTATATGACTTACTATTACATTGTGTTTATCACACTTGATATAAATTGTCTAAAAATGACTATGTGATACTCGATAATACACCGCTATTTTTGTACTTTGTATATCTTGCAATTTTTGTATCTAATGTTTGTGCACTGGCTAAATAGTCACCCACTAACATACATTGGGCCATATTTAAATAAAGATGCATGTCTATATTTGGAGGCTTGTTCCCAATAAAATAGAAGATATACAGTGTTCATATCCAGAAAGTATGTGTCTTGACAAAAGACTCTGTTCTTGTTTTATACCTTTTTATATTTTATTTTTCATTTCTTAGTTTCTCTTTTCTCTTTTGCACCATTGATATAATGCATTGTTATTGTTGAAATGTGATGCCAATATACTCATGTGTAATATTTTGTACACCTGCAGTGCCTGACGAAGGTCGTTGAACCGAAACGTTGCACGCACATTGCCC
Organism: Rhinoderma darwinii; assembly: GCF_050947455.1. NCBI lineage: Eukaryota > Metazoa > Chordata > Amphibia > Anura > Rhinodermatidae > Rhinoderma > Rhinoderma darwinii. The sequence continues at coordinate 268,448,115 of NC_134687.1, forward strand.
ATGTCATCAAATTTAATAAAATTGAAAAATTGAACCACATTTGTTTGTGTGCCGGATATTTCTACATATACAGGTCACAATCGTGGCAGAGTGAAAGAATTGCATCATGTAGAAGACTACTTGTAGTCTTACCTTAGTCCCACTGGTCGCTGGCATATCCAGTAGCTTGGCGCTGTCATTCGTGTGGCGGGCTAACCGGTTATTTTTGGCGCTAATAGTAGTGGGCACGTCTGCAGTTTAAATGCTGCAGATGTGGGACGGGCAGTGGGCGGTCCTCAGAGTGCGTTGTATTGCCAACGTCACACAGAGGGCATTCTAGTGTGAGGCTGGAGGAGAGCTCAGGGCTTGTGGCTGTGAAGCATGACGTGACCGACGGGGGCTTGTCTTTCTAAAGACGTTCTACAGTGTCGTTAGTCTGGCTGGTTGTCGGATATGCAGGAGTTATTTGATACTGCCGCACTGTGTCCTAGTTTTCCCACTATGTCAGCAGAGAGAGGGGTTTAAGCAGAAAGGATAGTGATTGTAGTTATACTTGATCTATCAGATCAGGGGTAATGTTGTCCTAACTTGCACTGTATCACAGGAAGAAGGGATATTATGGGGAAAATGGTGTCACATCAATATGGTATCGCATTGCAAGGATGTGAAATTTGTCATAATCTTGCATGATGCATGTAATAATGTTCTATCAATATCGGTACTGCTAAATATCCTATGTATATCCCAACTAGTTTACATAATATACAAGACTTGATATTCTCAAGGATACTGTAGCCTGGATTTGTCGGATGAAGGTGGCTTGACACCATGTAATAGATCAACATGTCTGATATGGGATAAAAAGAGGCATTAGTATCCATAAATACCATTTTTCTAATCATTATTATATGCACTTCTCCAATGTTATTCTTCAGTTATAAAAAACTACTGACTTCATATTCCCTATTCAAGCCTCGGGGCTCCAATGTTTGTAACCTATGGATCCAGTATGCTTCCCTGCATTTCAGTGTCTTAATTCTATCCCCTCCTCTCCTGGGGGCTGGTATATGTTCTATCACCTGGAATTGCAATTGTGAGATGTTGTGTTTTCTTCATAGGAAATGCGCTGGGATTGGTAGTAAAGTTTTATTGCAGCGTATGTTACTCTTGTGCTGTCCAATTCTATCCCGTATGCGCTGTGTTGTTTCCCCAACGTACGCCAGTCCACATAGGCATTTTATCATGTATATGACATAGTTGGTACTACATGTGAAGTAGTCATTCACTGGTATACGCTCGCCAGTTTGTGGATGTTGTAATGTGTCTCCCTTTATTACATGGGAGCACTGCAAACAAGATCGGCACGGAAAAGTCCCTTTCTTGGGGGTGTTGAGAAAGGTTTGTCTTGGGGGGTCTCTTGGCTGAACCTACATCTGCTTTTACCAATTTGTCTCTAAGGTTCTGTGGTCTTTTAGAACATGGGAGAAACAGAGTTTGGTACTCTGTAACTTTGGGGTATGCTTCTTTAAGCAGGGGCCAGTGTTTTCTGATTATATGGTGGACTTTATATGCACAGGGGTGGTACGTGTGCACAAATTTATACATTTTGGTTTATCCCTGGTTCTATTACTGACTGTATTTTATTGTGCTTCCAAGAGTGTACTGATAGGATAGCCTCTGTCGCTAAATTTTTGGGTCATGTTAGCGGTTCTCATGGTCCTATTGTCGGTGTCGTCCACTATCCTGGTTACTCGATTTTGGCAGTAATTTTTTGGTCGCTATTGGGTGACAGCTGCTATAGTGTAGGAGGCCATTCCTATCTGTTTATTTTGTAAACAAATCTGTGCTAAGGTGGCCTCTGTCATCCTTGATGACCATGCTATCCAGGAAACTGATCCTAGATTCGTCATAATTAAGCGTGAATTGTAGTTCTGGCCAGATGTTATTAAGGTACCCCGTGAATTCTAGTAGTGACTCATTCGTGCACTTCCATAAACAGAATATATCATCGATATATCTTTTCCACAGTAGTATATGTTCATTAAACGTGGTTGTAGGATATACAAAATTTTCCTCAAAGTGGGCCATGAAGCAGTTTGCAAATGGCAGTGCCATGTTGGACCCCATAGCCGTGCCCCTCTGTTGGATGAAGTGTGTATCCTCGAAGAGGAAGTAATTATCAGTTAAGATAATAGTTAGTAGATCAAGACTGAGGTCTACAACCTTTCTTTCTTTATCTGCCTTGATCAGTATTTCCTCGACCGCTAGTAACCCTTTTGAGTGTTCGATAGAAGTGTAGAGACTACATACATCCAGGGTCACTAGAATGACGTCTGGAGGGAGTTCATCCAGTGTGTGGATTGTTTCTAAGAAATTTGATGTGTCCAACAGAAAGGATCTTGTATTCTTCACTAGGGGAGTGAGCAATTTCTTCATGAATTTGGAGAGTGGAGTAAACAGTGAATCTGTTGAGGCAACTATAGGGGCGGCCTGGAGGATTGTCCAGGCCCTTGTGTATCTTAGGTAATGTGTAGAACACGGGTATGACTGGGTGTCTATTAGTCAACTAAGACACTGTGTCCGCGTCTATCGTACCTAGAGTCATGTGTTTTTCTAGGACGTTTTTAATCTTTAGTGCGATCTTATTAGTAGGGTCCTGGTTTACAGGTAGGTAAACGGAGGTGTCCTGTAATTGCCTATGTATTTCTCTGAAGTAGGTGGACCTATCCATAACAACAATGGCTCCCCCCTTGTCCGCAGGTTTAATAATAAGATACACAAGGGCCTGGACAATCCTCCAGGCCGCCCCATAGTTGCCTCAGCAGATTCACTGTTTACTCCACTCTCCAAATTCATGGAGAAATTGTTCACTCCCTAGTGAAGAATACAAGATCCTTTCTGTTGGACACATCAAATTTCTTAGAAACAATCCACACACTGGATGAACTCCCTCCAGATGTCATTCTAGTGACCCTGCACTTGATGGAGTGATTGTATGAGCAGCACATAGCTATTAACCCCTTTCCGCTCTGTGCCATACTATTGTATTGTGGCAGAAAGGTAGTTAAAGAGGCTCTGTCACCACATTATAAGTGCCCTATCTTGTACATAATGTGATCGGCGCTTTAATGTAGATTACAGCAGTTTTTTTATTTCGAAAAACGATCATTTTTGACAAAATTATGACCTATTTTAGCTTTATGCTAATGACTTTCTTAATGGACAACTGGGCGTGTTTTACTTTTTGACAAAGTGGGCGTTGTGGAGATAAGTGTATGACGCTGACGAATCAGCGTGTAAAGGATCTGCCAGGCACAGCTTCGGGGTTAACTCCCTTAATTAATCAGTCAGCACCTGAATCTACATCCCTGAGACAGGCTCTCCCACTCCTAAGCCTGCCAGCCTGAGTGGTGGAAGCTGGAGTCAATCGCAGCCTGGCCAGACTCAGCTAGCTCCCGCCCTCTGTCTATTTATACCTGCATTTCCTGTTCCTCCTTGCTTGTTATTCTTTTTCGTGTGGTTTCCAGGCCCAGCTACAGCTCCTTCTATTTTGTTCCTGCTCCATACAGACCCTGGCTTACTGACTACTCTTCTGCTCTTCGTTTGGTACCTCGCACACTCCTGGCTTGACTCGGCTCGTTCACCACTCTGGTTGCTCACGGTGTTGCCGTGGACAACTGCCCCTTCCCTTGCTTGTATTCCCTTGTATGTTTGTCGTGCACTTACTGAGTGCAGGGACCGCCGCCCAGTTGTACCCCGTCGCCTAGGGCGGGTCATTGCAAGTAGGCAGGGACAGAGTGGCGGGTAGATTAGGGCTCACTTGTCCGTTTCCCTACCCCCCGGTCATTACACAGCGTCATACACTTCTCTCCATTCATTTACACAGCACATAGTAATCTTACTAGATCACAATGTGCAGCCACATACACACACACTAACATTACTCAAGTGTCCTGACGGTGAATAGAGATCACTACCAGCCAGGGCGTGATGTCTATTCACAATCCTGACACTTCGGTAACATTTGTGTGAGATTTACAGCAAGGCAAGCGTACTCTCGCGAGATTACGCTGTAAAATGTCATTTAAAACGAGATTACGCTTGCCTTGCTGTAAATCTCACACAACGTTACCGAAGTGTCAGGTATTGAATAGACATCACGTCCTGGCTGGTAGTCCTCTCTATTCACTGTCAGGACACTTGAGTAACATTAATGTGTGTGTATGTGGCTGCACATAGTGATCTAGCTAGATCACAATGTGCTGTGTAAATGAATGGAGAGAAGAGTATGACGCTGATTGGTCAGCATCAAACACTTCTCTCCACAACTTTGTCAAAAAGTAAAACACACCCAGTTGTCCATTAAGAAAGTCATTAGCATAAAGCTAAAATAGGTCAAAACTCCGTCAAAAATTATAATTTTTCTAAATAAAAAACACTGCTGTAATCTAAATTACAGCGCCAATCACATTATGTACAAGATGGGGCACTTATAATGTGGTGACAGAGCCTCTTTAACATAAATTGCCATAATATTACCATGCCGAATTAATAGTACCTTGATGGCTGCTGTCGTAGGGGATGGTTCTAAGTCGGCGATCGCTGAGATTGGATGGTTAGTGACGACTGACCAATCCCAGCCATTGTAATGGTTAGGTGCCATTTTTTCAGTTTAGCACCCACCCTGAACTTCTCAGTTGGGTTCAGTGAGTCTTTCAAAGAGGGTGTTTAGGAAAGTTGTATGCTTTAGAGAGCTTTTATGCTTTTATTCATCGCCAAATTACCCTCTCCATACCCCTCCTTACTCCCTATCCACTTCCTTGTGTCAACCACTTTTTTTCCTCAGGGATGCCATGATCAGGGATCAGTGATCAGACTTTCAGGGGCACTTTTTCTTGGTCTTTGGAGGTTTTTTTTAATTTTAATTTGTTCTATAAAACTATACAAACAAAGCAAAATAGAAAAATATAAAAAGTTTATTAGTTTAGTTTAGGTAGGTGTTTGCCGCAGCAGACAGTCCTGTCCAAAAGTTTTGAGACTGAAGCAGCAAGCTTTGTGAAAACCAAAATTTGTATCAGTTTTTATAGTGGCAACTTGCATTAACTCTAGATTGTTATAAAGATGATCAGAAGAATTGCAAAGTCATTCCTTGCCATGAAAATTAACTTAAAGGGGTTTTCCAGGGACACTACATTTTTGGGTGGGCCGCGCACGAGCACTGTGGAATAGCAAGAACACAAACAAATGGGGCGAGCATTGAGGCGTAAACAAAGAATTACACAGGGTGGGCATTCAGGAGGCTGTGGACCAATAGGATGCTTCAAACCCGGGACTTCTGGCGTATACCCGGGTTTCAGGCATTCTATTGGTTCACAGCCTCCACAATGCCCGCACCGTTCATTCTTTGCTTATGCTTCAATGCCACACCTGTGTCGATACTCAGTGAGGTATCGACACAGGTCTGCCTGCATAATAACGCTCATGCATGAGCGTGTGTCAAAGCAAAAAAACACTAGGATGAAAAGCAGAACTTCCGGCCGCCCAGAGGTAGGGTGAATAGGAACAAATGTGTTCCGATTTTTGACAGAATGCATATTAGGAAGTTTATTTAATTTTTTTTTTTTTTATCACATTTGTTTTTATTGAGTTTTTCAAATCGAACATACAAGTAAGCAGGAACTAAGCTTACTTACAAAACTTAACATAGTAAAAATAGAAATAAATTTACATAACTTAACATAACAAAGGTATCAGTACAATATCATAGCTTTGTGTACAATAAATCATTATGAACAATAAAACAATATGTAAGGGAATACATCAGGGAGTCTCAATGGTATTTTTGCACAATAATATATGGTTTGTATGTGTGAATATCCATAAATCTAGTGTATCGCATTACAATACTGGCTGGAGGTCCAAACATCCCACATGTTATCAAATGAGCTTTTTTTATTTAAGGAAGAGGCGATCATAGATTCAAACCAGCAGTTGTTGTTTATTCCCTGAATAATTTCTGACAAGGATGGGATTTTATTGGTTTTCCAGTATTTTGCTATTTTGAATCTAGTCACTATAATAGTGTGTAGGATAACTGCTCTGTGAGTGCGATCATACTTGTCGGCACCAATTGCCAACAAGCATAATGGGGCATCTAGGATAATTGGGTAACCACATATATTTGACAGAAAACGACCCATTTTTCTCCACACTTCCAGGATATGTGGACACTTCCACCAGATGTGCAACATAGTGCCTGTATTACTACATCTCCAACACTCTTTTGATTCTTCGTAAAATTTATGAAGTTTCTCCGGGGTGAGGTACCATCTATACAAGAGTTTTCTGGCTGTTTCAATATGATTAGTACATCTGGAGATCGATGAGACAGCATAGAAGGCCGAGTTCCATTGATCTTCAGATATAGTGACCTCAAGATCATGTTCCCACTTTTGTTTGTATATATGCAAGTCATTTGGGAAGGAGTTTAGTAAAAATTTATAACATTGGGAGATATTACCTCTGGAGGATGAGTTATTTGCTAACCATTTGCTTAATTTGGATTCTGATGTTGGGAGAGGTTTGGGTATGGATGTCAGTGCATGCCTAATTTGTAGATATTTATAAAAGTCATGTTTCTGAATATTGTACATTTGGGCCAGAGTTTGGAAGGGTATCAGGATGTCATTTTCCCATAAATCAGACATGAGGAGTAATCCATTAGCCATCCAAGTAGAGATGTCAAGATCTGGAATGAGAGCCATCAGTAGTGCAATACTAGATTTCTCATAATCCGTAGAATACAGGCTATGTTTAATAACTAGGTGGTGCCATAACTCCGTGATTGCCCTTATTGTAGGATGTGTGGACCTCATATGGTTCCCAAATAAAGAGGAAGCAGATAGGGATATTGCTAATGAGTGCCTTCCCAATACAGATGATTCAATGGAAACCCAATGTTTAGAAGCATCCTGTGACCATAACGATTTTAATTGGTCGAATATAGCGGCTCTATAGTATTGTAATAGAGTGGGGCATCCCAATCCCCCCTCACGCATGGGTCTGTAAAGAATATCTGCTTTAACTCTTGATTTGGTTTTCCCCCATACGAATCTCATTAAGATGGATTGGAGTTTATTTATGAAAGTGTTTGTCACAAATATGGGAACATTCCTAAAAGTGTATAGAATCTTAGGAAGAGTTAACATTTTGATGGCAGCTATTCTACCTAACCAAGAAACACCGTGGTGTTTATAGTTATGTAGGTCCTCAATGATTTTCTTGTGGAGAGGAATATAATTTTGGTCAAACAATTTTGAGACTGGAAATGTTAGATTAACCCCTAGATAAGGCAGGGCGTCTTCCACCCATTTGAAGGGGAATGATGCTTTAAGTTGTGCTACCATTTTCTGGGAAAGCCCCATATTCAGAATTTGTGACTTAGAAGTGTTTATTTTGTAGTAAGACGCATTACTAAATTCTGATAAAACTTTACTTATTTCTGGAAGGGACGTGGTTGGGGAAGAGCATATTATTATTACATCATCCGCGAACAGACCTATACGGTGTTCCTTTTTCCCTATTGTGATTCCAGAAATTGAACTAGAAGACCTTATTTTCTCAGCCAGAGGTTCCATTAAAAGCGCAAAAATTAAAGGGGACATGGGACATCCCTGTCTAGTTCCATTTGTAATGTCAAAGCGTGAGGATAAAAATCCGGCTGAGTATACGGAGGCGGAAGGACCGGAGTATAGAGCTAAAATGGCTTTCCCAAACGGGCCCACTATTCCTATTTTATCCAGAACCGACTCTAGATAACCCCAATGGATCCTATCAAAGGCCTTCTCTGCATCTAATGATAGGAGCAGAGAAGGGGTGTTATGCGTTTCTGCATAGTGAAGGATGTTGATTAGTCTTCTAGTTCCATCTACCGTTTGTCTATTTTTAATAAATCCTACTTGATCAATATTGATTAGAGAAGGAAGGATATCGACCAGCCTGTTGGCCAACACTTTTGAATATATTTTCAAATCGCAATTTAGCAAAGAAATTGGTCTAAAATTTTCGGGTCTGTCAGGAGATTTACCTGGTTTCGGGAGGGTAATTATTAGTGCTTGTAGCATTTCTTTAGGAAAACGACCTGAAATAGTGGCCTGATTGAACATTGATACTAGGTGAGGGGCTATAATCTGAGAGAACTGTTTATAATATTCGTTTGTTAGACCGTCTGGTCCGGGAGATCTATTAATCTTGAGTTGTTTAAAGGCATGGTGTCGCCCCAAAAACATGTTTTTTTTAAAAAATTTAAACATTTAGTGTGTGGGTGATAAAACATTGTTCAAATTTTTTTTATTTTTTTCGCGAGTCAGGAAATATTATAAATTTTTTCAAATTTATAATACTACCCATTTTTGGTCACTAGATGGAGCTGTTTGGAGCTAGTTCCCAAAATTGCAGCATTGCAACATTGGGTTAAAAGCTATCGCTCTAGTGAGCGCTCAGCATCCCCCCCTCCTTTATCCTGGCTAGTGCCGGGATAAACGAGGGGTTTGAAAGGTTTAACCTCCTACACTGTGTGTCGCCATTTTTTGAGGTAACCCACAGTGTAGTAGGTTTACATGCAGTAGTAAACACACACAAACACTAACATACATTGAAATCGCTTACCTGCTCCTGCCGCCGCGGCCCGTCCGCTCCCTTTGCTGCCGCTGTCCCATGTGCACTTGTCCGGAAGCCGCGACCGGAAGTAGTAATATTACTGTCCGGCCGCGACTTCCGGTCCACAGGAAAATGGCGCCGGACGGCGCCAATTTCGAATAGGACTGTGTGGGAGCGGCGCATGCGCAGTTCCCACACAGACGCCGTACACGGCAGTCAATGGGACGGGAGCCGTTCGCAGTCCCTATGGGACTGTGGCTGCCGTATTCCATGTCTGTGTGTGTCGTTAATCGACACACACAGACATGGAACAAAAAATGGCAGCCCCCATAGGGAAGAAAAAGTGTGAAAAAAAGAAACAGTAAAACACAAACACACAAATGAAAATAAACGTTTATATTAAGGCACTAACATCTTTAACATATAAATAAAATATTTGTGATGACACTGTTCCTTTAATGACATTTTGTACCTCTGATAATGTGAATTGTGCATTAAGGAGTGTCATTTGATCACTCGGGATCGACGGTAAATTGACCGAATCTAGAAAGCCATCTATAAGTTGCTGCGTAGGTTGTTTGGTGAGAGGATCTTTGTTTAAATTGTATAAATGACCATAATATTCAGCAAAGGCTTCAGCTATCCCCTGTGGGTTTAAGATTTTATCCCCAGATGGTTTAAAAATATAGGGTATTTTAGCCTTCAATGTTTTGTTTTTAAATTTGTTAGCTAACATCTTCCCAGCCTTATTACCCTGCCAGTAATAGATCATTCTGCTCCTTCTCAGGGCGTATTCACACTTGTGATATAACAATTGGTGAAGTTGTGTTCTTAATTGTTTTAATTCGATTGTTAGACCTCTCGTGGTTCTCTTTTTATTAAGATCTTCTAATTTCTTAATTTTAAGCAACAATTCTTCTGTTTTAGCTAATCTTATTTTCTTTGCTGTTGCCGCAATTTTGATAAGGTGACCTCTGATTACTGCTTTGTGTGCACACCAGTTGTTAAAGGTGGACGTGTCATCCGGTTTATTAGTTTCGAAAAAGTCAGTCAACGCTTTGTTTATCTGTGCATTGTATTCCTCTTTGTTTAGTAAGGAGTTGTTTATGCGCCAGGGGGAGGTGGGAACTCGATTATATTGCTCATTAATAGAGATAGAGACTGGGGCGTGGTCCGACCAAGTGATTGTCCCGATGCTAGGGTTGATCACACGCTGGAGTAACCATTGGTCAGCAATAATAAAGTCAATTCTAGAATAGCATTTGTGGGGGTGAGAGAAAAAAGTATAATCTCTTTCTGAGGCATTACAAGTTCTCCATGTGTCATAGAGATTTCCCCTGAATAAAATGTTATAGATATCTGTGTTTTTTTCTTTTGGTTTGCTCCTACTCTTGTCTAATTGAGGAATCAGTACTTTATTGAAGTCCCCACATAGTATTAGGGAACCAAATTTATTATTCTCAATTCGTTTAAGTAGACGTTTGAGAAATCTGCCTTGATGCTTATTAGGAGCGTATAGTGAGACCAAGGTGTATTTCTCATTGTTAATGAGGCACTGTATGATTACAAACCTATCACATTTATCATAAGTTACTTGTATAAGTTGAAAGGCCAAAGAGTTTTTGATAGCAATCAACGTCCCCTTTTTCTTGCCTGGGTTTGGGGTACAAAAAATATGGGGGAACTGTGCATTTTTAAGCCTGTGGATGTCTTTCTCCAAGAGGTGTGTCTCTTGTGCACATAACACATCACATTTCAGCATTTTACACTCTTTCCACATGAGAGAGCGTTTGAATGGACTATTAAGGCCCTTCACATTCAAAGATGATATTTTAAAGACCATTATACCCTAAGAAAGATCGATACTGTGTACTCTTGTAGCATACCTGATCTCTAAATATCTCCCCTACGTGAGTAATATTATGTGAGTGAGGACCGCTCATCCCCGTTATTCCCCGACAAGAAAGACTATATGCACATAACGCATTTTTCTTATCAATCAGTAGTGATACCTTGTAACATAAAAACCTGAGAACACATATGAAAATATGTTCAAATATATCTAGCCAACTCCTTGTAAAGGTAGTTGGCCTCATGGGGGGGGGAAGAGACACAACACGAGTAACATAAGTGCCTTCCTAGCCCACATGGTTATTTAAAGGCACAGTACAACCTGCAGCAATAAGATTATCAAAAAGAAAAAAAAAGGATATCAGACAACACCGTGAGTTCCTTATTCTGGATTCAACAGGGAGTCCAAAATTCTTGCTGGGTCATTCTCCTCTATATTCAATCAGATTGAAATCAGGGATTCTTAGGAGATCCAACCTGTGTCCATTCCTGGGATAATACCGGTGGTTTCTTTTTCGCCATCATTTGATGATCTCGAGGCTGAAAGTCGGGAAACCATTTTGCTAGAAGAGACGCTGCTTCTTTGGGTGTGTGAAGGACATGGGTGGCTCCATTTTTCGTGATGAGGAGCTTGACCGGGTAACCCCATTTATAGGGAATTTCTTGGTCACGTAGATGCTTTGTGAAAGGCGCAAATTCTCTTCTGCGATTCATCGTGGTTGGTGATAAATCTGCGTACAACGAGATGCCCACAAACCGCTCAGGGATGTCGTTATTTTTAAACGCCGACTTCAAGATGGCCTCTTTTGTTTGATAAAAATGGATTCTTGCCAGAACATCTCTCGGCGTTGTTTGCGGTAGATGTTTGGGTTTTGGCAATCTGTGTACTCTATCAATCATCAAATCTCTTTGATCCGCCTCTGGGATTAAAGCAGAAAAATAATCAATCAGGAACTCTCTGAGCTGCGCTGGCATGATGGATTCCGGTATACCGCGGAAACGAATGTTGTTCCTTCTGGAGCGGTCTTCCAAGTCAGCCAATTTTAATTTTACTGCTAGCATGTCTTCATCTGTCTCATTTTGAGCGTCCACTAAAGTATTAAAAGCAGAGGAAAATTCATCCATTTTTGTTTCAAGATGAGCTGTGCGATCACCAATATCTCTAATGTCCTTAGACAGTGTGGTAAAGGCAGTTTGGAAATCGTTTTGCATGGATGTCCTTAATTCTGACAATAGACTCCTCATATTAGATAAGGTGATGGCTGATTCCTCAGACGGGCTGCTTTCCCTAGATTTCCCCAGATTGGGCAGACTAGGAGGGAGAGAGACTGACCTGAAATCCAGTGCATACAGCTTGTCTGGTGTGCTTGAAGTTCCTTCCACACTTGGACTGCCTGCTGTGCAATGTGCTGCCTGGGAGAGGATAGGAGCTCCTAGGACCGGAGCGTTTTCCTGCAGAGTGTGGCCGGCGCCATTTTGTGAGTTTCCCGCCGGGGGATAGAAGGACGTGAGTTTAACCGGGGCAGCCGGTTTAGATCTTCCTCTCACCATCCCTGCTGCTTTGTGGCTACTTCAGGAGTCTCCAGGTATATTTTTGTGTCGGTATCCGACCTTTAAGGGTGGTTATGAGCCGCTTTATCTGAGGCTAGGAGAGGAGCTCCGACTTATGTGACTGCTCTCCTCGGCATCCGGACACGCCCCCTAAGTTTATTTAATTTTGACGTAGAGTATTAGTACACAAATTTTGTATCCCTGGAAAACCCCTTTAATCACAAAAAGACATTTCCACTGCATTTTAGCACCGCCACAAAGTGACCTTCTAACATAATTGCAGCGATCTTCTCGTTAGCTCAGGAGAAAGTGTTAACAAGGACAAGGCAGTTGATATCACTCTGTCATGCTGATTGAATTATAAGAGCAGACTGGTTGCTTTAAAAGGGGGTGGTGCTTGAAATCATTGTCTTCTTCTGTTAACATGGTTACCTCGAAGGAAACCCGGACAGTCATTATTGCTTTGCATCAAAAGGGCTTTACAGTCAAGGACATAGTTGATTAAGAGGCAGTCTTACAAACAGCAATTTACCAGATCATCAAGGAGAAGAAGGCTTGGGGCACCCAAGAAAGTCCAGAAAGTGCCAGGACAAGTCTTAATGCGAATTCAGCAACACCAGTGCAGAGCTTGCTCAGGAATGGCAGCAGGTAGGTGTCCGTGCATCTGCACGCACAGTGAGGCGAAGGCTTTCGGAGGCTGGCCTGGTGTCAAGAAGGCCAGCAAAAAAGCCACTTCTCTCCAAGAAAAACATAGAGAACAGACTGATATTCTACAGGAAGTACAGGGTGTCACGGCTGTGGGGGGTATGTGGACCCACTAGGCCGCTCCGCCGTAGTGGAATAGCAGCTTGCCAAACAATAGTCAATGAAAGTCTTTGGGACAATAGTACATGGGTAGAAGATAGACAGATACTTGGCGTAAGGACACGTGGTGTGGGGACATTTGGCGTGGGGACACTTGGCACAGATGACACTTGGCACAGATAAACTCGTTTTTGAAACTATACTTTGTACTGTAACAAACACAATTACTGGATATGGGATGCAGGATACGAGAACGCTGGGTACAGGATACAACTAAGGGAACATTTGCTAAACGAATATGGGTAGACTCAACAACGCTCAGGCACAGGAAGGAATGCAGGATAGCTTTAAGTAGGACAGGGTGCACAGGGATAGGCTAGGGAAGGTTATAGTGGTGCATGCTGGCCCTTTAATAGAACACCAGGGCGCGCAAGCGCACCCTACAGGAGCAAGCAGCGGGCTGGAGCAGTACATGCCAGCGTCCCCGAGGAGGAGGGTGATGCCGGCACAGAGGTAAAAGATGCTAGCGCCCGCCGTCATTACAGTACCCCCCCCCTTTACGCCCCCACTTCTTAGGACCAGAGCATAGAAGGAACATTTTGATGAGCGCACTGGCATCACTATTTTCTTTAGGTTCCCACGATCAGGACCAAACCCCTTCCAGCAAAGGGGTAGCTAGGGGTTTAGCACGGGGGGCGAAACACATCTGCGTCGAGCTTTCGAACATGGGTTCCATCAGACCTTTCCGTCAGGGGGACCCATGAACGGACCGAACGGAAACCAAACGGAAACCATTGCTTTCTGTTTGCATTACCATTGATTTCAATGGTAACACTTTTGTTGCATATGGTTTCCATTTGTCTCCATTCCGTAGGGTTTCCGTTTTTTCGACGGATTCAATAGCGTAATCGAATATATACAAGAATAATGGCTGGTATATACAGGGATGATGGCTGCTATATACAGGGTTGATGGGAGTTATATACGGGAATGATGGGGTTTATATACATGGATAATGCCTGGTCTAGCCATCATTACTGTATACTGTATAACTCCCATCATCGCCGTATATAACCCCCATCATCACTGTATATAACTCCCATAATCCCCGTATATAACCCCCATCATCCCTGTATATAAACAACATCATCCCTGTATATCGAGAATGCTAGTTACAGGATACAACAAAGGGAACATTTGCTAAGCGAACATGGGTAGACACAACGCTCAGGAAGGAAGGCAGGATGGCTTTAAGTAGGACAGGGTGCACACGGATAGGCTAGGGAAGGTTATAGTGGTGCACGCTGGGCCTTTAAGAGAACACCAGGGCGCACGCGCACCCTATGGGAGCTAGCAGCCGGCAGGAGCAGTACTTGCCAGCGTCCCGTTGAGGAGCCATCACCTTGTATATACCAGACATCATTTCTGTATATAACCCCATCATCCCTGTATATACTAGCCATTATTCCTGTATGAACCAGCCATCATCACTGTATATAACCCCATCATTCCCATACCAGGGCGAATTTCAGTACACTTGAAAAAGAAGGGTCAACATTATAAATCTTGAGTCTTTGCATAAACTTGTGTTTGTCCATAAAAATTTTACTTATTCTGGGAAGGCCTTTTAAAATATTTTGGAGTGAGTATGTGGAGATTTTTGCCCATTCATCCAGAAGAGCATTTGTGAGGTCAGACACTGATGTTGAACGAGAGGACCTGGGTCTCAATCTCCGTTCTACTTCAATGGGGTTGAGGTCATGGCTCTATGCGGGCCAGTCAAGTTTTTCCCCACCAGACTAACCCAATCATGCCTTTGTGGAACTTGCTTTGTGGACTGGAGCAATAAAAGGCCTTCCCCAAACTGTTCCTACGTAGTTGGAAGCTTACATTTGTGTAAAATGTCTTGGTATGCTGAAGCATTAAGATTTCCATTCACTGAAACTAAGGAGCCTAGGCCAACCCCATAGCATTATCCCTCCGCCACCAAACTTTACAGTTGGCACAAAGAAGTCAGATTCTGCTGCATTCGCCAAACTCAGACTCGTCCATCAGACTGCCAGATAGGAAAGTGTGATTCGTCACTCCACTGAACATGTTTCCACTGCTCCAGAGTCCAGGTACACAACTCCATCTGATGTTTGGCATTGTGCTTGGTGATGTAAGGCTTGCATGCAGCTGCTTGGCCATTGAAACTCATGCCATTGTGATCGCAATGGGGTCACTTTACGCCTTGATCTCCATGCAGGTTCAAATCGATAGGTAGGACGAGCTGCTCGGAGAAGTAACAGATACACTGAGACGTTTCTCAAGGTAAAATACTTCTAATTTATTGAACTACAAACGTTCATACTTATAGCATCAGACGAACAAAGAACATTCCATAACATATGAGTCATCTGTATGTTCAAGCCTTACATCTTCCTTTCCCATATAGCTCATTGGTGGAGCACCAGGTATTCCCTTGTGTTTCCTTTATGCTTAGGGGGGGTAGTCAAGTGATTGACCACCATCTGTTTGCAATTTCAAGGGACGGCAGAGCATCTGCAAACTATTTCTTCTCTTAACCTTTCTAAAATACCCTGTAATACATGTTCTCCTTTATAACATTTCACTCCTTATGGTCCCAAATACATTATATATGTATATTTATACCATAACACCATGAAGCTCCCTGGGTACAGTTTTTGTGTGGATGTTAATGACAGAGGAGGTATGAAACACTGCAGTTATAGAGTCAGCAGAGTGTTGGGAACTTTTATGCAGTATGCGCCTCAACACTTGGCAACCTCACTCTGTAACTTTACATGGTCTGCCACTTAGTGGCTGGGGTGCTGTACTTCTTGAAGGCTCACAGGCGTATTAGCTTCTGAGACTGTTGTTGGTCTAAAGGGTTAAGGTAAAAGGTTAAGTAGTTAGCAGGGGGGAGGGCTTTCCTTCCCTCCTTTTTGTGCAGGGTTAGTCAGCTATTTTGAGGTGGGCGGAGGGTTGGGAAGGGGGGTTGTTAGGTTAATTAGGGATGGTATATAGGAACCCTTCCCCACCTCACTTAGCTCTTTGGCTGAAATTTTCATGGACCGACAGGAGCTTGTGAGGGCTATTCACAGTGCCCTGGCGGCGGAAGGGAGTGAGTGGTTGCAGTCGCTCCTTCGGGATGCGACTGTCACAGCTCCCCCTTCATCATCTGGCAAGGTGGCGCCCACCCGTCTATCTCCCAAAGACGCAGGTAGTTTGTGGCCGCGTGTAGTTCCGCCCTTCCCCCGCTGGCTGTACTCTCTCCTCCGGAGCCGGCGCCTCAGCCCTCGGCGGCGCCGGGGTCCGTAGCGGGGCATGTCATTCCTCCTACCCTTTGTGCCCGTGTGTCCTCCGGGTTGGGGAGGATTAGGCCCCGCCCTTCATCTGGACGGGGCTCTGTGATGCGGGCCTTAGCCTCGGCCTCGGTGTCTGCAGCTGCTTCCCCTTCCGGATGTGTCCTCTTCCTGCTGGCTGCTGAAGGTGAGAGAGAATGGGGGTAGGTGTTTCTGCACAGGGGGATAGAGAGGTAGAGCAGTTTAGTGGGGCATGGTTGGACCATTCACCGCCCGAGGATGAGGGGTCAGAGGAGGGGTCGGAGATCTTTTTCCTACGCCGGTTTGTCAGGTGGTGGCCCCTCCCGCTTTAGTGGTTACCCTTTTGCCAGTGCTTCTGTCTGGGAGCCCGGGTTCTTTGTCACGGGATGGTGGAGCTCGGTCTGGGGTTCCTTCCGATAGGAGTGGCGGTGGTAGGTCCTTGTCCCGTCATCACCGGGGTTCGCACTGCACTCGATCCCGCCGTTCCAGCAGGCGGCGGGCTCGGAGGTATCTCCTTCTTACTCCTACTCCTCAGATGTTTCTCGGGGTTCTGACCGTGGAATTCGTAGTCGAAGCTCTTCAATGGGGACTTGGAGGTCCTCGTCGCCTGTTTTGGCTGGGCGCCCTGCGGTTCCAGTGCCAGCACCTGCGGTGGCGGCTCCAGCTGTTCCGGTTGCTACGCCTTCTCCTGGACATGGTAGTATTCCATGCCCGTATGCAGTCAGACTCACCAACATGTCTGATGATAATTGGTTGTCTGTTGTGCGATCTCTGTTAGCTGGTGCCGCTTCATCCCCCGTTGTTCCATCGCCTCCGTCTGGTTGCTAAGGCCATGGTTGAGGCTTCTACGTCCACGTCGACACCTGCGGTGTCCGCTTTCAGAAATATGTATTTTTGTAGAGTTTCGCCTTTGGGGGCTCATGTATCTGATGAGGTTTGTGATAAAAGGGACCAAATATCAATATATTGATTTTTACCACTTTTGTCAGTCGATTTGTCTACAGTAGATAAGGAACTCCATTTTGAGTGGGGCGTTCTGAGCAAGCCTAGGGTAATGAAGTCGTTTAATAATTGCCTGCAGGCCTTTGCGATTTTAGGGGGTGTGATTAGTCAGTGTCGACCTGATTGTGCGGGTCAGTTGTTTGTGTATTTGGATATTATTTTCAGTACCTATAAATCGCATGGCGGAACTGCTTGGTGGCGGTACGATGAGGCGGCTGAGACAGAGGCCGGTTGTCGGGTGCGATACCAAAGCCACCAACGTATTGTTGCGTGTAATGAGGTCTCAGAGGCCCTTTCAGCAGGCCGGCCCCGTCTCCTCATCTCCAGCCGTTAGATGCTCCTGGAGGGTCGTGGGGTTGCCCGCCTTGTGGGTATTGGTCGGGGTGAGGACGCCAGTGCACGTGTCCGGCCTTCTAAGGGTTGGATTTTGTTATGGTTTTTTCTTTCCGTTTATGGCTCGGGTGCCCAGGTTTTGTTGCGGAATTTGAAATCGGCTTTTGAATTTCCAGATGCGATTAGGGATAAGGTGGCGAAGGAAGTCGAGCTAGGCCAGATGGTCGGCCCGTTTTCGGTCTTGCCTTTTTCTAACCTTCGTGTGTCCCCGCTCGGCGTGGTTCCTATGAAGGAGCCTGGTAAGTTTCACCTCATACATCATCTTTCTTATCCTAGAGGAAGGTCGGTGAATGATGGTATTAGCAGAGAAATTGTGGCAGTGTCGTATGTTTCTTTTGATCGGGCTGTTGATTTTGGGTGTCGGGCGGGGGCAGGCGCCCTTATGGCTAAGTCTGATATTGCGTCCTCTTTTTGTTTGTTGCCGGTTCATGCGGATTGGTTTCATTTGTTGGGCTGCTATTTGGAGGGGTTTTTCTATTATGACATGTCTTTGCCCATGGGATGCTCGATTTCTTGTTACTATTTTGAGGTTTTTAGCTCTTTTTTGGAATCGACGGTGCGGGAGGTTACGGGTTGTGGCGCTTTTACCGATTTATTTAGATGATTTTTTTGTTTGTGGGTCGTTCTTCTGCGCAGTGTCAGTTTTTGTTGCGGTCCTTTCAATTTATTTCCCAGGGTTTCGGGGTTCCTCTATCTGAGGAGAAGACGGAGGGCCCCATTACGGTGTTGTGTTTTTTGGGTATCGAAATCGATTCCTGTGCCATGGTTTTTCGTCTCTCGGCAGAGAGGGTTGTGAAGTTGCGCTTGGCGTTGGATTTGGCGTTGTCTGCCAGTAAGCTAGAATTGCGTCAGATTCAGTCTTTGTTAGGTTTGTTGGTTTTTGTGTGTCGGATTATGCCCATGGGGCGGGTTTTTTCCAGGCGGCTGTTCCTGGCTACGGTCGGGGTGTTGGTGCCGTTTCATCATGTGCGGATTTCTACTTCCATCAAGGCTGACTTGCGGGTCTGGCGTACCTTCCTGGAGGATTATAATGGGCGTACGTGTTGGAGGTCGCCTACGGTCTCTAGTGTTGATTTGGAATTGTTTACTGATGCTGCAGGGGTGGTGGGTTTTGGTGCTGTGTTGGGTTCTGCTTGGGGTGCTGATTCCTGGCCTGATTTGTGGAGGGCCAGGGGATGGTGTGCGAACTTGACATTGTTGGCGCTTATTCCTATTGTGGTTGCTGTTGACCTATGGGGGAAGTGCTGTCCAATCGTTCTGTGGTGTTTTAGTCTGATAATATGAGTGTTGTTTTTGCTGTTTATCATCTTACTTCCTCCTCCGGTCCGGTTCTGGCTTTGCTTCGCTACCTGGTATGTAACATTCCGTTTCGGGCCCGCCACATTCCAGGCGTCCAAAATGTTGTTGCTGATTCTTTATCTCATTTTTTCCAATTCAAAGTTTTTTATTAGTTTTAATACAAACACTTTCAAAAACATACAGAGAAAATGTGTCCCCATAATAAAAAGAACATGACAAATAGGGCGCAGCCCAAACAGAAGGGTAAACATCACTACCCATGAAGAGCACACAGTACCACAGCCATCTGGGCATCATAAAGGGAAGGAGCATAACTGAAAAGGAAGTGCTGAGAAAAACAAAACAATGTGTGATACGTCAACTTCCTGTACATCCTGAAAGACTATGGCCATAGCATGGTAGCACCATCACAGGAAGCAAATAACCCTTCAGAATAGACACAAGAAAGAAAGGGAAAAACAGAATAGGAGACAAATAAGGCAGGGAAGAGACCAGGGTAGTTTGTGGTGTGCCTGGGCTCCAGTTCCGGATAATCATGAATACATAAAAGTAAGAAAAAGCGGCTATGCACTTAATAAATACCTGAGTGAGACGAGCACACCGGCAATCCCCTCCACACTCGCACGCAGTCCCCTCACAGACAAAATATCATAGGGAGGGATGGGCACTGGGTCTCAGGCCACTACAGTGCGGTAGGTGGGAGAGGAGAGCAACAGAAGCCATGGAGACCACGTATCTGTATATCGTGCAGAGGCAGCTGGGGATTGAGCCAGGAGGTGTTCCGTACGTTGTATCAAGGCAACCTCCTGAAACAATCATCCAAATGTGGATGAACCGCCACCCTCCACTTGCGGGGAATACCTAATTTAGCAGCCTGAAGGAGGTGCCTAATTAGGGAGCGCCTGTAGATGGGTAGTGGCATAGGGAACATAAATAAGAGGGCCGCCTCGGGGGAGCTAGGAACCGAGGCCCCCGAGACTTCCAGTATGATTTTAATAATTGCCTCTTTATCTCATTTTAATTGGCAGGTCTTTCGTTCCCTTTGCCCACAGGCAGATCTCGTGGGGACCAGATGCCCGGACTCCTTGTGGAGGCTGCTGGATCGCAGCTAGTCCCGTTGGTGAGGTCCTCCTTGGTGCCCTCTACCTGGGCGACTTATGATAATGCATTGGAGGGAATGGTTGAGTGCGGCTGGGGATAGACATGTGGGGGAGGATCCTGTCTTGCGTACAACCGTGGCACTTATCTGCGTTGCATGAGCGTTGTGTTTCGAGTATGGTGGCTCAAAGGCGTCTCGCCGGGGTCGCTTTCTTTTCCAAATTGCGGGGGTGGTCGGAAGTGACTAAGTCCTTTTTTATTCTGCAAGCGTTAAAGGGGTCGAAAAAATTGGTGTCTAGGCGGGAATCGCGTAGGCCCGTGTCTTTTTCGTTATTAAAAGAGCTGTTCGGGGATTTATCGTCGGCTTGTTCTTCCCCTTATCAATCAGTTTCATTTGCCGCTGTGTTTTTGTTGTGTTTTTCCGGGGTCCTGCGTATTTCTGAATTATTTCCCATGGGGGCTGCGCGCCCCCGTGGCCTTCTGTTCGAGGAAGTCGTGGTCTCTCCCCCGGCCCTTCGTTTGCGAATACGCCTGTCTAAGACAGATGTTTTTGGGCGAGGTTGTTGAGTTTCGCTTAAGTCAGTTCCGGGGGCGGCTTGCCCGGTGGAGGCGGTAATGAGTCTCCTGAGTATGCGTAGAGAGGGGGGGTGCAGTTTTTATCACATTTCAGATGGTAGGCCCCTTACGCGTTTTCAATTTTCTACTGTTTTTCGTAGGGCTTTGGTTCATGTTGAGTACCATACTCCCCAGGGGGTTTACCATTTGTTTCGGATAGAGGCGGCTACGATGGCTAGCGATCTGTGGTTGTCAGGTGCGGAAGTGAGAAGTATTGCTCGCTGGCGATCGGATTGTTTTGCTGGTTATGTTCTTCCTGATCTTATGTTGCATTGATTAAATTTTTTATTTTAGGTTCCAGACCGTCTATATGGATTCTCGGGCATTCCTTCGTGTTTTGGGCGGAGCATTGGGCAGCCATCCGACTAATGTTGGGCATTGGAAATGAAGAAGTCTATTGGAGAGGCCTCCGGGGTCTGCGCTGGTTGCAAGCTCTGCCCGAGGTGGTCGAGATAAATCAGCATCGGCTTGTGACCATTGTTTTGGTTCTGCACTTGGGTGGTAATGTTCTGTGCTCGGTCCGGTTGGGGGAATTGATTTCATTGATCCATTCGGACCTGGAGAGGTTCGCTTCATTTTTTCTCCGGTTAGTGCTTGTATGGTCGGAGATTATTCTCCGGTTGGTCTGGCAAGGCACGAGGGATGTTAATGCCATAGAGAGGGGCAGGCGCCTGTTGAATACACGGGTGTCTAGGTTTGTTCGGGCGGAGTGGTTATTCAACATCGGGAGTTGGAAGGTGATAACAGGGGATTGTTGTTGCCCGACGGGGTTCATTTGACGGATATTGGGTTGGACATCTTTTTATCTGGATTGCAGGATGGGGTTGAGCAGGCCTTGTTTTTGTTGTTTTTTTGTTGTCTGTGAGCCGTGTAGGTGAGGGATTACACAGTCACCTTATGGCGGTATTTTAAGGGGTATTTACTGTGATGGATGGTCAAATTGCTTATGTTCTCTGTATTAAATTACACTATGAATTATAAAGCAGGATGCCGGATTATGAAGATATGTATTTTCCATTTTGTAATGATCTCTTTCTGGTTCTGTTTGAATCACAAGGGAATAAGTTATTTCTTCGTGTGGCCTTCAAAACTGGCAGATAGGAGTCTGGCAGAACGCCTAGACCTGAAATAATCATTATATTTCCAATTAATTCTTTTTCTCAGTATTTCACACATATATATGAAGTCACCACATACACTTATGAAAACCTCCTACATTTCTATTGTTTGTAGGCCAGGATTTGCAGGTGTTAGAAAGATCACGTGACCTCAGTGGGAAGGTACCCTATGACGTATTTTCAGTCTACGTGTAAAATTTTATGATTGGTTGTTCCATGAGAGGTAACACCCTGATTAGAGGGAATGCCCTGAGGGTATATTAACTTATGTATCTTGATAATAAATGAGAATATTGATTGAGACAACAGATTGCTATTGTCTTTATTGATCTCCCGGTGCACTGCTGATACTTCAATTACCATATTTGAATACCACCTGACAAAGCAGAGGGAGCCCATTAGAGCGCCCATCCCAAAAAGGATCTGCCAGGCACTTCTGTGTATACGCCCATGGGTAATCAGTCTGCACCTGGTTCTATGTCTCTGAGACTGACTCCATCTTCCACCACTCAGGATGGCAGGCTTAGGAGTGGGAGAGCCGTGGGCAACTGCCCCATTTCCCTTTGCTTGTGTCCGTTTGTCTGTCGTGCACCTACTGAGCGTAGGGACCGTCGCCCAGTTGTACCCCGTCGCCTAGGGCGGGTCGTTGCAAGTAGGCAGGGACTGAGTGGTGGGTAGATTAGGGCTCACTGTCTGTTTCCCCACCCCCTGTCATTACAGATGGTATATAGGTTCCTTTCCGCACCTCACTTACCCCTTTGGCTGAAATTTTATTTAATTGGGACTGAATGAAACACCTGAATTCAATGATTAAGAAGTTTGTTCCAATCCTTTTGTCCATATAGTGTACGTGTGTATAGACACAAAACAATTTGATAAATGTGTATATACACCGCAATACCTTACTACAGTACTTGACGCTAACTGTCCTGTTTCCTGTTGCTAAACCTAAATACGCTTTTTTACAGTAAGTTCCCTGACACTCGACCTCCCGCTAAACCTTACTACAGTCCTGGCCAAAACCTTTGAGACTGACACAAATTTTGGTTTTCACATGTTTCTATGGTATATTGATAAATGCAAAATATTTTAAAAGGCCTTCCAAGAAGAAGGGAATCTGTTTTAGCTGCAAAGGGGGGACCAATTCCATATTAATGCTTATGGATTTAGAATGGAATGTCATAAAACTCTGGTAAGTGGTTTTTTTTTTTTTATCTATACACATATGTCTAACAAAAACTTTATATTATAAAACCAATATTATTTTTTTTATAATTTCTGTCTTCAAAAATAAACTTTTATTGATTAACCCCTTACAGCACCAGGACGCACCGGTACGTCCTGTATTGCAGTGCTTTAAGGCACCGGGACGTACCGGTGCGCCCTGGTTAAAAACTGTCACTCTGTCAAAGGACAGGGTGACAGAACTGTGCCATCAACTGTTTATGGCAGTTGATAGGCACAGTAAGACGGGAGGGGACAATCACAGCGGCTGTCCGACACCCTGCTGTACTGGCCAGGACCGGAGCTAGGATCCGATCCGGCCGATTAACTCCTTAGATGCAGCGATCGCTGCATCTAGGTGGTTAGATTGCACCCTATGGTTGCTAATGGCAACCATCGGCAGCCGCGGGGTTGCTGATGGTTGTTGTGGCAACCGTAGCCTAACAATGGCTCTCGGGAGGCGAAGCCTATTATGCTTGCTGTCAGTGAATAGCTATGTAGATAGTGAAGTGTATTAGAATAGCGATGAGGGCTTCATGCCTTCATATCTCCAAGTGGGACAAAAAAAAAAGTTAAAACAAGTTAATAAACATGTTGTAAAAAAGTTAAAAAAAATAAAAGTTTCACGTTAAAAAAAACTACAACAGCCTTTTTTCCCATAATAAGTCTTATTATAGGAAAAAATGGAAATTTTTAAAAAAAAAAGTACATATATGTGGTATCACCGCGTCCGTAACGACCTGAACTATAAAAATGTCATGCTATTTTACACGCACGGTGACAACCGTAAAAAAATAAATAAATAAAAAACAGCATTTCTGGAATATTTATTTAGTCATTACCCCTCCCAAAATAGAATAAAAAAAGGGATCTAAAATCTGCATGTACCCCAAAATTATACCATTAAAAACTACAGCCTGTCCCACAAAAAACAAGCCCTTACACAGCTTTTTTGACTGAAAAATAAAAAGGTTATGGCTCAGAGAATATGGCGAAATAAATTATTTGAAACAAAAGTGATTTTATTGTGCAGGCGCTGCAAAACATAAAAAAAACTATATACATATGGTATTGCCGTAATCGCATCAACCCGCAGAATAAAGTAAAATTGCCATTTATATCGCATGCCAAACGCTGTAAAAAAAAGAATAAAAAACATTGTCAGAATTGCCGGTTTTTGGTCAACTCAAAAGTGATCAAAAAATCGCGTGTACCCCAAAATGGTACCAGTAAAATCTAGAGATGGTCCCGCAACAAGTAAGCCCTCACACAGCTACGGTGGAGAAAAAATAAAAAAGTTCTGTCTCTCAGATTATGGAGATGCAAAACGTGCAGAGTTTTATGCCCTGATGTACCCCGCACAGCTTACATATGCCCCCACATCATAAACTGAAATAGCAGCAAAACCCCAAACAAAACTACCACTAAGCAAAATCTGTGCTCCAAAAGCCAAATGGAGCTCCCTCCCTTCTGAGCCCTGCAGCGTGCCCAAACAGCACTTTACGTCGACATATATGGCATTGCCATACCCGGGAGAACCCGCTTAACAGTTTGAGGTATTTGTCTTCAGTGGCAGGAACTGGGCACAACATATTGTGCACTAAAATGGCATATACCTGTGGAAATTTTACATTTTTACTTTGCACCATCCACTGAGCATTCATTTCTAATTCTAAAAAAAACCTGTGTAGTCAAAATGCTCACTACACCCCTTAAAAAATGCCTTGAGGGGTGCAGTTTCCAAAATGAGGGTCACTACTTGGGGGCCCTGCCATTTGGCCAATGCTGCGAAAATCATCACAATAGGCCTCCCATGCGCATTTGCTCTTTGACTCCTAAGCCCTGTCATATGTCCAGGCAAATGATAAATGCCTTGAGGAGTGTAGTTTACAAAATGGGGTCACTTCTCAGGGTTTTATACTCTACTCTGGTACCTAAGGGAGCTCTGCAAATCCGACATGGCACCCGTACACCAGTCCAGCAAAATCTGCGTTCTAAAAGCCAAATGGCGCGTCTTCCATTTTGAGCTCTGCCATGTGCCCAAACAGCAGTTTAGGGCCACACATGGGGTATTGCCATACTCAGGAGAAAAAACAACACACTATTTATTACCCAATTTCTCCTTTTACCCCTTGTGAAAAAATAAATTGGCCGCAAACCACATATTTTTGGGTAAAAAATTAATTTTGCATTTTTACTGCCACATTCTAATACAATCTATGAAACACCTGTGGGATCAAAATGCTCACTACACCCCTAGATGTTTACCCTGAGGGGTATAGTTTCCAAAATGGAGTCACTTCTCAGGGGTTTCTACTGTACTGGTACCTCAAGGGCAGGGCTGGCCTTAGGGGTGTGCGAGCTGTACGAGCACACAGGGTTTGCCCCCTCCAAGCATGTAGGGGCGCCACTGGGATCTGCATCCACTCTTTGCTCTGTTCTTAGTTACACACACGGAGTAAATAACAGCCGAGTAACAGAGGAGGAAGCTCCGCCCACAGCCCATCCTGCACGAAGCCTGTGTTCCTGTCAGCATGGAGAGACGGTGCGTGTCTGTGTGTCTCTATGTATTTCCGTGTGTGTATACAGTATGTGTCTGTGTGTATACAGTTTGTGTATATGTTACAGTGTGTGTGTGTGTGTCTGTGTTTGTATGTGTATATGTTACAGTATGTGTGTGTGTCTCTGTGTGTATACAGTGTGTGTCTCTGTGTGTATACAGTATGTGTCTCTGTGTATACAGTATGTGTATGTTAGTGTGTGTGTCTCTGTGTGTATACAGTGTGTGTCTCTGTGTGTATACAGTATGTGTCTCTGTGTTTGTATGTGTATATGTCAGTGTGTGTGTGTGTGTGTGTGTGTATAGAGGAGCAAATTGGTGTGCAGAAGCACAAAAATCCCAATTTCCCAGCTGCTATTTGAATTGTTGAGTGCGTTAAAATATAACTTTTATTATTTAGTTTAGAAATAAAGCACAACACAGAAAGAGTAAACGTACAACATTGAGATGGGTTAAAATTGTTCAGAGTCGGTTAGCGTTGTGTTTGAGATGAGGTGTGTGTTAACATCTCATGGACATGGTGTGGCTGGCACGGTCAGCAGCTGCAGACTGCTTTGAGAGCCTCTATGTCACACTCAGGTAAGGTGCGATAGCTAACGATGACTGTGGTGATTAAAAGAGCACTAGCCCCCCTGAAATGTTTCGCTGCTTCAGCAGCGTCCTCAGGGGATAGATTCGGGGTTACTACTCTAGTAGTAAATAAATAATAAAAGTTATATTTTAACGCACTCAACAATTCAAATAGCAGCTGGAAAATTGAATGCTGTTTTGAATGCTTTTAGTGGTCTAGTTTTTAAATGGGGTGATTGAGGGCCTTATATATTAGAAAGTCCCCATTAAAGCCAATTTAGAACTGAACTGGTCTCTGAAAAAATAGCCTTTTGAAATTTTGTTGAAATTGTGAGAAATTGCTGCTAACGTTCTAAGCCTTGTAACGTCCTAGAAAAATAAAAGGACTTTTAAAAAACAATGCAATCATAAAGTAGACATATGGGAAATATTAACTAATAACTATTTTGTGTGGTATTACTATCTGTCTTACAAGCAAATACATTTAAATTTAGAAAAATTCAAATTCTTGCACATTTTCTTAGAATTTTGTGGTTTTTCACAAATAAACTCGGAATATAAATCGACCAAATTTTACCTATGACATAAAGTGCATTGTGTCACGAGAAAACAATCTCAGAAACGCTTGGATACATAAAAGCATTCCAGAGTTATTACCACATAAAGTTACTCATGTCAGATTTGAAAAAATTGTCTGTGTCCTTAAGGCCAAAACAGGCTGTGGTCCTTAAAGGGTTACATTTTTGTATATTTTTTAGAAATTGTATTAGTGAAGTTTTCCAAAATTGACACGTGTGAACAACATATATACAGTGGCCGATCATCATTAGGGCGGGCCCAAGGCACCCAGGGGGCACATGGCAGCCCAAACTGCACATAACAGCACAGGCCCCCTCATGTCCAATGGAATCGCTAGCACTACAGCCACATTTACTTGTATCTGCATCCTCAGGACGCAGATACAAATGAATACTATAGGCTGCAGGCCACGCTAGGAAAAGAAGGCAGCTGTGTGTGGTTGTGTTGTCTATGTAATGTATTGTATCTTGATGTAATGTATATTACTTGTTACTTCTATGTTATGAGTAAAGTATTTTTATATATTTAAGTATCTGCGAGGGTTGTAAAGGAAGATAATACAGATAGTCAAAAGTCTCCTATTTCAAAAACTTTTTTTTTTTAAAGGTAATTTTATTAAGACCACATACAAAAACAATGATACAGGTACAGAAATATAATAACCTGAGTGGTACACAGATTAAGTAATACAACAGTACCAAATACATAAGATCAATTATGAACAAAGAACACGAAACTACAGTTTCCCACATTTGATATGCAGATTAGTTAAAAAAAAACTATGAAAGAATAAAAAAACTAAAACACTAATTAACAGCCTTTATTTATCAGCAGTACATAGAAAATACATTCTGAATAGGATCAGTCAAAGGGAGATTTCCAATTGAGGAATGGGTGAGCAAACAAAGACGTCAGCAATCTGACGGCCATGTCAGCTCTATAAACTGGTATGAGGGTTGGCTATCCACGAGCTCCATATTTTGACAAATTTATCAGGACATCCACACGCTTCATAAGTGAGCTTAAAAAGTGGCAGGATAGTGTTTACTAACGCAAGCCATGCTGACAATGTAGGAAACTTAGGATGCTTCCAATTCAGGAGTACAGTTTTTTTTTGGCATAAAA
Organism: Rhinoderma darwinii; assembly: GCF_050947455.1. Taxonomy (NCBI): domain Eukaryota; kingdom Metazoa; phylum Chordata; class Amphibia; order Anura; family Rhinodermatidae; genus Rhinoderma; species Rhinoderma darwinii. The sequence goes on from NC_134687.1 coordinate 268,475,870, forward strand.
TAATAATAATAATAATAATAGGATTATCATAAGAGATCTAACAGCCATAATAGGTATACGTTTTTCGACCAGCTATAAAAGACAATCCCTTGGTTCAAGTATACGAGGGAGTCCTACTTTAAGTTCCAGGAATTCCAATACTTCAATCCAGAAAGCATTAATAATTCGACACTCCCAAGACATATGCAAGAAAGAGCCTTCAGCTCCCTGGCAACATGGACAGACAGGAGTAGGTATACGTCCCATCCAAAATAATTTGGAAGGATTGTAATAGATTTGGTGAAAAAAATTTTATTGGATAATTTGGTCTCTTGCTGATATTAAGGGGCCTGTTCGAGCAGATAGACTCTTTCTTCTGTATCTCCTGACGACCATAAGGAAATGCTAAGACCTGTGGTCCAAGACTCTACCAAGTTTATTGGAAGATACCTTCAACAACTGCCTATAAAGCACAGATAACTGTTTAGTCAATGTCTCCTGTGTCACCCAATCCTCCACCGGGGATGTGCATAATCTAACATAATATCCAGTAAATTGTGACCAAAGAGCGTGTCTGAACTGGAAATACCGGAACCTGAGATGGGTCGGGATCGGTGCTTAGTCCTAAGTTGTGTAAAGGTGGCCACCTTATCCTCTACGCCCACATCCTCCAAAGTCAGTATACCCAAATTTGCCCACTCACCAGTATTGGGAAGTGTTCGCAACTGTGGTAGAAGCATGTTATACCAGAGCGGTGTCCTAGGCGACCAGGACTGCTCCTCTGAGTTAAAGAGCAGCATAGATCTCTGCCAGACCTTCAGAGTAGTCTGCATTGGAGTTGTAAGTGAGTGCCCTGGGGGAGGCGGAGCTGTCTATATATATATATATATATATATATATATATATATATATATATATATAATTCTCCAGGGCTTTATAGAAACCAAGGAGGGAGGCTTCCCGTTCAGTACAGGGATTAAATTGGTGGTGGTTTACCCATAACCAAACATATACCAGTTGGCTAGTAAGGAAGTAGAGATATAAATTTTGGGAGGGCCAGCCCATCCTGCTCAGTAAGTAGTTGTAGTGTACTCAGAGCAATTCTAGGAGTACCGCCTGCCCAAATAAAAGATCCTTATAAAGAAATCCTTATCAATATTGGAGTACAATCACAAAGGCAGCCATACTGGAGAATTGTGGAAGAGATATAAAAATCTAGGTAGGGCCTTAATTTTGAACAGATTAATTCTGCCTGAAACTGTGAGGGGGAGGTTTTTCCATCAATCAAAGTCCACCTTGAGTCGCTGCACAAGTGGAGTAACATTATCAGGTATAAAATTATCAATATTGGAACTGATCACTATACCTAGATAAGTGATTTTGTCTGCCCATTGTATCGGGGAAGGAAGTACAACACTCCTAGCCATTACCAGAGATTTCGACCAATTCTGCAGAGATGGACCCACATCATTGAGGAATAGAAGAGTATCATCTAGGATGGGGGAGAGGGAGGAGCGTGTCTCCCTATATGCAAAGTCCTTTATATCAGGAGAGGCTCTTATAGCAAGTGCTAGTGGCTCAATGGCCAGTGAAAAAAGGGAGGGAGACAGCGGGCAGCCTTGCCTAGTATTTCGGGCTAGCGTAAATGAAGGGGAAATATGACAATTAGTTTTAATACTTGCTGTAGGTTGGGAGTATAGTAACTGTACCCACTGGATAAATCTGGGGCCAAATCCAAATTTGCCTAGCACAGACCATAGATAGGACCACTGTACCGAGTCAAATGACTCCATATTAGATGATATGTTAGTGAAGAGTCTTCGGAGATTAACATCAGTGGCTTTCCCTGGCATGAAGCCAGATTGGTCTGGATGAATAACATGAGATATGATCTTTTGCATACGCATCGCCAAAATTTTGGCTAATATTTTGATATCACAATTAAGGAGTGAAATAGGTTGCTATGAGCCACAGTCTCGAGGATTCTTGCGTGGCTTGGGAATCAGTAGTATCACCACTAAAGGATTGAAAAAAGGGCGAGCAAATTAGGGGCAATCAGGTCAACATGCAATTTATACCATTGTATTGGGAGACCATCCAGACCCGGGGTTTTCCTGTTTGGGAAGGAACTAATAGCCTCTGTAACTTCTGCTATGGTCAGATCAGCTTTAAAAAAAAATCTACATCTTCACTATCCAGGGTGGGAAATATAATGTTATCTAGGTATGTTTCCAGCTCTGACGGGTCATTTGAAGCCTTAGATGAGTACAAATCAGAGTAGAACTTAGCAAAGACTTCCTTAATGGCTAAGGGGTCATTGACAGGCAACCCAGTAGACAAGGTGATTTCTAATATAGGATTCGGTGTGGTGTCCTCTTTAGCCAAGTAAGCCAACAAGAGACCATTCTTATCCCCCTGTTCAAAAACCCTCTGTTGGGAATATAAGGTTTTCTTCCTAGTAAACTCAGTAAGTAGAAGGTTAAACTCACTTTGCTTCACCATGAAGGTAGTAAAGGCCGAGGCGTCCTTAGTCCGAAAATATTCCTCCTCCCCCACAGCCAGTTCAGCCTCCAACCCTATACACTGTTTAGCTAGTCCCTTTCTATGTGAGGATATGATTCGTATGACCACCCCCCTGATATACGCTTTGAAGGCATCCCACACCAGATTGCTATCAGTAGATCCCAGGTTAGTATGTCAGAAATCAGTAGTTTCTTGTTCTAAAGAAAATAGAAGTTTAGAAACTTGGCAATGAAGGTACGTGGTGGCGCTCAAGGTGGAGAAGCTCTGGTCGGGATCCGATGTGCACATTCCACACAGAAAATAGGAGAAAAAGCAGTATCTCCAAATATTGACTTGAGACAGTTTTCTAAGAACGTAGCAGGGTCAGGTTTTTCCACACCCTCAGGCAGGCCAATGAAGCGGACATTACATCTTTGCAAATGCTTCTCCATGTCATCAAGTTTCGCCCGCCATGCCCATTGTTGCGTCTCTAAAGAGCCGACCCTCGTTCTCAGGGGAGTCACCACATTTTCCAAGTCAGAATTACGCCTCAAAGACTCAGCAGCTCTTTCAGATAACGTGTGTACATCAGCTCTGAGAAGACCAAAGTCTGTCTGAAGGGCATCAATTTTCTCAGTGAGAACCGTAAGAGGTTCCGTAATAGCCTTCAGTACATTTAACATGGACGGTTGAGGAGGGGAGTCAACAAGAGTCGAAGATGAGGCAGAGGCCTCAGTAGGCCGCGAAGCGCGGGGCCCAGCTGCAGCACCAGTGGATTTATCTATTTTGCCTGTAATTTTAGATTGCTTGGAGGGAGCCATTATGGGAGAACCCCGGATAGGAGAATGGTGTAAGAGCGGAGAGTTACCTCAGATTGGTGCACAGTCAAACATACGTTAGCGGATTATAGACATAAGGAGGCAGGAAGGTCCTTCATGCGTCTTACAGTGTCCAACTCACATCTGTGCCATATAGGGAGAGACAGGAGGGAGATCGTAGCATACCCACAATGTCAGTGGCAACAGGCTGTTAAAGTCACTCACCACTGGGGTGGCGGAGTATTCAAACTAGGGCTGAGGGGGAGATCAATGTAGAAAATAAAGGGGTAGTTAGGTTAGAGCAGGGTCAGACTAAATTTGGTTGGGGGAGAAATAGACTGTTGGGAGAGGACTACACAACAGGATAAGGAGATCCTTTTGTTACAAAACAGCAATGAAAACAAAAATGCCCAAATAATGTCAAATAATCACATTTCTGATGCTGAAAGTGAAAAATTGAAAGGCAAGTTAATGTGTATGTTCACAAATGCCAGAAGTCTAGCAAGCAAAATGGGGGAGCTAGAGGCCTTGATACTGGAGGAACATATAGTGTAGCGTCCATGGCAGTGGACCATCGGGTTTACTCAAACCCCGGCGGCCGCAGCCGTGGATCTGTGAGCGCTGACTTGCATCTCCTTCCCAGGAGACTCCAGCGCTCACTTCTCCGGTCCGCTGTGTCCCACAGCGTGCGTGCGCACACTCGCGTCCGGCATTAAAGGGCCAGCACGCGCACATGGGAAATCATCATCATCATCATCATCATCATCATCATCATCATCAACTGTCCATGATTTCCTGGGCTATAAGAGGGGCCCTGTCCCTTTGCTCATGGCCTGAGCATTGTTAGTTTTCCCATGTAAGTCTTTCAAATGGTCCCTTAGTTACATAGTTACATAGTTTGTACGGTTGAAAAAAGACACATGTCCATCAAGTTCAACCAAGGGATGGGAAAGGGGAAGTGGGATGGGAAAGGGGAAGTAAAAAATTTCTACACATAGGAGGTAATATTTTTTTGTTCTAGGAAATTATCTAAGCCTTTTTTAAAGCCATCTACTGTCCCTGCTGTGACCAGCTCTTGCGGTAGACTATTCCATAAATTCACCGTTCTCACAGTAAAGAAGGCTTGTCGCCTCTGCAGGTTGAACCTTTCTTTTTCCAGATGGAGCGAGTGACCCCTTGTTTTTTTAGGGGGTTTTACATAGAACAGGATTTCACCATATTTTTTGTATGTGCCATTCATATATTTATATAAGTTAATCATGTCCCCCCTTAGTCGTCTTTTCTCAAGGCTAAATAGTGTTTTCCTGTTGTTACCCGTGCCCTGTTACCTATATCCTGTATCCCGTGCTGTGTTCTTGTTCCTGATCCTGTTAGTGTTGGAGTCATGTCCTATTGCACCTGCTGTTGTCTGCCATTGGCTACCACATCCAGTGTCATCTGCCACATCCAGTGTTATCCGCCACGTCTGACGCAATCTGCTGCACCCACCTCCATCCGTGCTAAAGCCTCGGCCACTGTCTGGACTATTTAGGTACCCTAGTGCGGGACTTTGTATTGCTTGGTGCTCTGTTGTTTGGCCAGCTGCCTCCCCACTACGGCAGTGTGGCCTAGCGAATCCACATACCCACAGACCGTGACAGTACGATCAGCCTATGGACCCCGCTGGTCAACCTGAGACCTTGACGACACAAGCCATGCTGGCAGAGATGCAAGATCTTCAGTCACGGCAAGACCAACTCCTCCTGTCGGTGATCGCCATGGCACATCGACTGGTTGCTCAAACCACAGCTGTCACTGCACCTATTCCTGCTGTTCCTCCTGCTACATCTCCTGTCTGTACCAGTGCCGACCCTCCGCATGCTTCCTGCCGCTACCTCTTTGCTATGACGGAGACACGAGGACCTGCAAGGGATTTCTGAATTAGTGCCAGATCCACTTCAGACTACATGACAGTGCCTTCTCTTCTGATGACGCTAGGATCGCCTTCATAATCTCTCTCCTTACTGGCAAAGCCCTGGCATGGGCAAATCCTCTTTGGGAACATCAGGGACCAGAGACTCGTGACTTGCAGTATTTTTTACGTACATTATGTTCGATATTTGAAGAACTTGGGAAAATTTTATCTGCTGCGGTATCCCTGCTGACCCTACACCAGGGAGACCTCTCCGTGGGCGAGTATGCCATTTAGTTCCGTACCCTAGCTGCTGAACTAACCTGGACCAACGAGGCGAGGCCTTGGTGGCTACATTCTGGCAGGGATTGTCTTCTGGGATTAAAGACGAGCTTGCCGCCCGCGATCTGCCACCTACCCTGGACAAACTAATTCTACTAGCCACCCGGGTTGACATGAGGAACCGGGAGCGTTCCTAAGAGGTTCTCTGGGAGAGAGGATTTCCTAGGCTGGCTTCTTCTTTCCAGCAATCCCTACTGTCCTCTTCAGTCACCCCATGAGAGGAGCCTATGCAGATGGACCGGGCCAAATTGTCTACCGTGGAGAAACAACTTTGCTTAACCGGATTGGTTTGGTGTGTTCCTGTGTATGAAACTGTGTTTGATATATGAATTGAGTGCTTGCTAATAGAAGCAAGCAAAACTGACACAATTTAAAACCCTTTTTTCCTTCTTAGCTTCTGTCCTGCTGTTCAGCTAACTAGGGGGAGGGGTTAACTGCTCTCAGGTTATATAAATTAGCCTGCAGGCCCCAGTTCAGCTTGCTCTGATTTGGCCTTGCTAAATTAAGTGGCTTGTATATCAAGTGGAGTTACTAAACCAGAGTTGAAAAGAGGAGTTAAAGTAAAAGAAAAGAAGGGTATTTACAGGGACTCTAACAATTGTTCACTGTTTTTTTGTAACTGGTATAATGGACAGCAAGGTTGGAGGTTTTTTCAGTGCACCGTTTGCCATATGTATGCACGACTGGAGCCGGAGTTCCAGGGTGAATACCTCCGTAGCAGATGTGAGCATGTTGTTCCCATGGAAGCACGCATTAGAGATCTGGAGGAGCAAAATGCAACACTGAGGGCAATAGACAATCTTGAGCGGAGCATGCTGCTCACTGAGCAAGAAGTTAGTGGGGTAGAACTGGAGGGTGAAGACATGGGTCAGCAGGACCAGGCAAGTAGCTGGGTTAATGTAGTTAGGGGCAGTAGAAAGGGGTCCAAGAAAAGGAAGGCCAATCCTGTTTCTGACATTCCAAGCAAAATTGCCAAGTTGGGTGATGATGCGAGGGTGTCGGTCTCAGAAATGGCAGCCCTAGTGGATACTGATCTCCCTAACAGCCGGGAGAACAGCCCAGCTAGTAGTCGTAAGAATGGTAATACAGGTAAGACAAGACAATTGAGTGTTGCAGGGGATTCTATAATCAGCCTCAACCGAATGGTTTGCTGTCTCCCTGGTGCCAGGGTTCGGCATGTGGTGCAATGGGTGGATAAGTTACTGCAAGGGGCTGGTGATAATAAAGGTGTCGTGGTCCATGTGGGAACCAACTACAGAATAAACGGTAGATGGAGGAGCCTTAAGAATAATTTTAAAGAACTAGGATACAAGCTGAATGGAAGGAAAAATTTTATCTTCGTTTATAGGTGCAGAAATGTTTTAAAAGTGAGAAGCTGAACACATCTGAGTGGAAAACTTCAGAAATGGGTCATGGCAGGGAAAAATCCATCATAAATGTCTGGACCGGAGGGAGAAGAAAAGAAAAAAAGAAGAACTAGAATCTGAGACATCACCGGTGAGTCGCGTAATGTAAATGTTTATTCTGCCTCCAATCAGTACTGTAGTCACTGTATGATCTGCAGCGAGATGATGGGTGGTATCATTTTTTTTTGTGAAACTGCATCTCCCAGCATATTTCACAAACCATTGATCGGGCAATGCTGGGAACTGTAGTTTTACACCTTACCAACCTATATGGCAGGGGTTGCACTTAATTGAGCTGTGTTTGTTCTGGTGTTGTATATATGTACTGAGCTTTGTTCTGGTACTGTATATATGTACTGAGCTTGGTTCTGGTATTGCATACAGTGAAGGAAATAAGTATTTGATCCCTTGCTGATTTTGTAAGTTTGCCCACTTTCAAAGACATGAACAGTCTAGAATTTTTAGGCTAGGTTCATTTTACCAGTGAGAGATAGATTATATAAAAAAAAAAAAAAGAAAATCACATTGTCAAAATTATTTATATTTATTTGCATTGTGCACAGAGAAATAAGTATTTGATCCCTTTGGCAAACAAGACTTAATACTTGGTGGCAAAACCCTTGTTGGCAAGCACAGCAGTCAGACATTTTTAGTAGTTGATGATGAGGTTTGCACACATGTTAGATGGAATTTTGGCCCACTCCTCTTTGCAGATCATCTGTAAATCATTAAGATTTCGAGGCTGTCGCTTGGCAACTCGGATCTTCAGCTCCCTCCATAAGTTTTCGATGGGATTAAGGTCTGGAGACTGGCTAGGCCACTCCATGACCTTAATGTGCTTCTTTTTGAGCCACTCCTTTGTTGCCTTGGCTGTATGTTTTGGGTCATTGTCATGCTGGAAGACCCAGCCACGAGCCATTTTTAATGTCCTGGTGGAGGGAAGGAGGTTGTCACTCAGGATTTGACGGTACATGGCTCCATCCATTCTCCCATTGATGCGGTGAAGTAGTCCTGTGCCCTTAGCAGAGAAACACCCCCAAAACATAATGTTTCCACCTCCATGCTTGACAGTGGGGACGGTGTTCTTTGGGTCATAGGCAGCATTTCTCTTCCTCCAAACACGGCGAGTAGAGTTAATGCCAAAGAGCTCAATTTTAGTCTCATCTGACCACAGCACCTTCTCCCAATCACTCTCAGAATCATCCAAATGTTCATTTGCAAACTTCAGATGGACCTGTACATGTGCCTTCTTGAGCAGGGGGACCTTGCGGGCACTGCAGGATTTTAATCCATTACGGCGTAATGTGTTACCAATGGTTTTCTTGGTGACTGTGGTCCCAGCTGCCTTGAGATCATTAACAAGTTCCCCCCGTGTAGTTTTCGGCTGAGCTCTCACCTTCCTCAGGATCAAGGATACCCCACGAGGTGAGATTTTGCATGGAGCCCCAGATCGATGTCGATTGACAGTCATTTTGTATGTCTTCCATTTTCTTACTATTGCACCAACAGTTGTCTCCTTCTAACCCAGCGTCTTACTTATGGTTTTGTAGCCCATTCCAGCCTTGTGCAGGTCTGTGATCTTGTCCCTGACATCCTTAGAAAGCTCTTTGGTCTTGCCCATGTTGTAGAGGTTAGAGTCAGACTGATTAATTGAGTCTGTGGACAGGAGTCTTTTATACAGGTGACCATTTAAGACAGCTGTCTTTAATGCAGGCACCAAGTTGATTTGGAGCGTGTAACTGGTCTGGAGGAGGCTGAACTCTTAATGGTTGGTAGGGGATCAAATACTTATTTCTCTGTGCACAATGCAAATAAATATATATAATTTTGACAATGTGATTTTCTTTTTTTTTTTTTTTTATATAATCTATCTCTCACTGGTAAAATTAACCTAGCCTAAAAATTCTAGACTGTTCATGTCTTTGATCCCTTGATGAAATTGTAAGTTTGCCCACTGTCAAATACTTATTTCCTTCACTGTATATGTACTGAGCATGGTTCTGGTATTGTATATATGTCACAGCACTAGACCCAAGCTCTATTTATGTACTGAGAGTTCTTGTGGTACTGTATATATGTACGAGTTTGGTTCTTGAGCTGCAATTATACAGGATATATTTATAATAACAAAAACGCAGGGCAGATAGAATTGTTTTTAATTCATTTTATATTTAATAGGAACCTGTCAGGTAGTTTTAACCCCTTAAACTGCCACCATGCAGTAATACATGACCTGACAATGTTTCCAAATGTATGTTTTTTTCAGATGCAGCAAAATCTATTAAATCAACTTTTAATTGCCTTGTACTACTTGGTGGCTGTATGGCACTATATACAAGGGGGAGCTGTGTGGTACTATATACAAGGGGCTGTGTGGCACTATTAAGGGGGACTGTGTGGCACTATCTAATAAGGGGGATTGTGTGGCACTATATAATAGGGAGATGGCTGCGTGGCACTATATACAGGGGGAGCTGTATGGTGCTAAATACAAGGGGGCTTTATGGTGATATCTACAGGGGGGCTGTATGTCACTATCTACAAGTGGGGTGTGACACGTCTACAGGCAGGGCTGCATAGCACTGTCTACAGGGGGGCTGTATGGCATAATCTACAGGGGGCACAATCTATAAGGGGGGCTGTGTGTGGCACCTGGGGGGCCCAGTCAAGAGTTTGCTATGGGGCCCAGTCTATCCTAGATATGCCCCTGTTCCTGAGAACACTACCTTGGAGGACCTCTAAATATAATAGCGCCATACAATGCAATACAGATCTGCTCTCTTCTGAGCAGGTCTGCTGGAGCTGAACGACGCAAGCGGCGCATAGTTGGAAGGCGCTGATTGACAGAGCAGAATGACTTGCCCTGTCAATCAGCACCTTTCAACCACGGAAGCAGCACGATTATGTTATCGGGCTGCTAGCGTCATTGAAAGGCGCTGATTGGTGGGGCAAGTCATTTTGCCCGGCCAATCAGCGTCATTGTAAGGCACTGCAGGGTCGGGCTATTCAGCGCTAATGCATGTATTTGTACCTGTGTGCTATAGATGCAGGTACAATTACTGCAAGAAGGGGTGGCTGTCACTAGCACCGGGGCCCCCTCCGGTGCTAGCGACACCCCCCTGCATGAGAGGGCCCGTGCCGTCCTGCCCATAAATGTTAGAAGCCCGGTGGTGCGGGCCCTGTAGTGGCGTTGCTACCACTGTAGCAGCCATAACGGCTGCTAGCGGTGCCACGATGCATATGGAGGGGCGTGTCAGCGAGCGGCACGGGCCCCCTCATGTCTTGGGCCCCGTAGCAGCCGATGTGGCTGCTACAGAGGTAGTTACGCCACTGCTCAGGAATACTGCCTGTGCCATACGCATCACAGGAAAGTCAGCAGGAGCTCAGGGAGTTAAATGCATGGCTTAAGTCTTGGTGTTGAGGAGAAGACTTTGGGTTCCTAGAGCACTGGGCTGACTTTTCATTGGGGTACAAACTGTATACTGCAGATAATTTGCACCAAAATGGAAGAATTCTAACTGAGGTAGCGGAGTTTTTAAATTAGGGCTGAGGAGGGAGGTCAATGTAGAAAATAAGGGATAGTCAGATTATAGAGGGGTCAGACTATATTGGTGGGGGGAGAAATAGACTGTAGGGAGAGGACTACACAACAGGATAAGGAGATCATTTTGTTACAAAACAGCAATGGAAGCAAAAATGCCCAAATAATATCAAATAATCACATTTCTGATACTGAAAGTTAAAAATTGAATGGCAAGTTAAAGTGTATGTTCACAAATGCCAGAAGTCTTACAAGAAAAAAGGGGGAGCTAGAGGCCTTGGTACTGGAGGAACATATTAATTTGTATCATGGTTTGACTTCAACTGCAAAGAGGAGAAATTTCCTCAACCTGTTGCAGGAAAATTTTATGACCCGACTAGAGGTGAAGCTCTGTTGGATCTTGTCATTTCTAATAATGCAGAGCTTGTTGGGAATGGCAATGTGCGTGAAAACCTTGGTCTGATCACAATATAGTTATATTTTACCTATATTGTAGAAAACAAACACAGGCTGGGAGGGCAAAAACACTTAATTTTAAGATGGCCAATTTCCCCAGGATGTGGGCTACAATTCAGGATATAGACTGGGAAGAACTAATGTCAAATAATGGTACAAATGATAAATGGGAGATTTTAAATCTACTTTGGGTAATTATAGTGCAAAATTCATTCCTATATGTAACAAGTATAAACGACTAAAATGAAACTGCACATGGCTTACACCTTCTGTAAAAAGGGCAATACATGACAAAAAAAGGGCATTTAAAAAATACAAATATGAGGGTACAGCCTTTGGTAATTATAAAGAGCTTAAAGAGGCTCTGTCACCAGATTCTCAAATCCCTATATCCTATTGTATGTGATCGGCGCTGCAATGTAGATAACAGTAACGCCGATCACATGCAATAGGAGATAGGGATTTGAGAATCTGGTGACAGAGCCTCTTTACTATAAATCTGTAAAAAGGTAATAAAATCAGAAAAAAATACAAAATGAAAGGCAGGTGGCCAATGATAGTAAAATAAATCCCCAAAAATTCTTCAAGTATGTAAATCCAAAAAAGCCAAGGTCTGGACATGTAGGACCCCTTAATAATGGTAATGGGGAGTTAGTCATAGGGGATCAAGAGAAGGCAGAGTTACTAAATGGGTTATTTATCTCTGTATATACAACAGAAGAAAGAGCAGCTGATGTAGCTGGTGCCAGTATTGTTAATATATCAGTTGATGTACTGAATTGGCTGAATAATAGATATGGTCCAAGCTAAGTTAAATAAAATAAATGTACACAAGGCACTGGGACCAGATGGGTTACACCCTAGAGTTCTTAAAGAGCTTAGGTCAGTTATTTCTATTTTTGCAGATGACATCAAGCTATGTAGTATTTTTCAGTCTATGGAAAATGTTCGTACATTGCTAGCTGCTTTGAACACACTAAGTGTTTGGGGATCCACTTGGCAAATTAAGTTTAATGTAGATAAATGTAAAGTTATGCATCTGGGTACCAACAATCTGCATGCATCTTATGTCTTAGGGGGAGCTAAACTTGGGGAGTCAGTTGTTGAGAAGGATCTGGGTGTACTTATAGATCATAAACTGAATGAAGCAGCTGATTGACATTGCATGCTGTTAGAGGCCAGCAAGATATTCTCGTGTATTAAAAGAGGCATGGACTCGCGGGACAGGGATATAATATTACCACTTTACTAAGCATTCGTGAGGCCTCATCTCGAATATGCAGTTCAGTTCAGGGCTCCAGTTCATAGAAAGGATGCCCTGGAGTTGGAAAAAATAAAAAGAAGAGAAAGAAGCTAATAAGGAAAATGGAGAATCTAAGTTATGAGGAAAGATTAAAATAATGAAACCTATTTTGCCTTGAAAAGAGACGACTAAAATGGGACATGATTAACTTATATAAATATATTAGTGGCACATACCAAAAATATGGTGAAATGCTGTTCCATGTAAAACCCCCTCAAAAAACAAGGGGGCACTCCCTCCGTCTGGAGAAAAAGATGTTCAATCGGCAGAGACGACAAGCCTTCTTTACTGTGAGAACTGTGAATCTATGGAATAGTCTACCGCAGGAGCTGGTCACAGTAGCTAAAGTAGATGGCTTTAAAAAAGGCTTAGATAATTTCCTATAACAGAAATTTTTTAGCTCCTAGGAGTAGACATTTTTTCCCATCCCTTTTCCCATCCCTTGTTTGAACTTGATGGACATGTCTTTTTTTCAACCGTACTAACTATGTAACTATTAACGCAGACGCATTTCAGGACTTTGTCTGTATTGTGACCTCGGAGGCCATGTGGTGCGTTTGTGTCCCCAGAGGCCAGAGAGACCACAGTGCCTAAGATTGGTTGGTAAAACAACCCTAGGCGGAACGGCACTAAATAAAAAACAAATTCTCTTCCAAGCTGACCATTCCTGTGTTCATAGTGTTAGGCGAGAAGACGCACCGGGTTTCTGTCTCTCTGGACTCAAGGTCCACGGCCAACTTCATCCAAAAAGATCTAGTGGATCATCTCCAGTTGCCCACATTTCCTCTGGAGACGTTTTTGGCTGTTGGCTCGGTGAGTGGACTGCCTCTGCCTGATCCGATTGTATCTGAGACCAAGCCACTGAAGCTCCAAGTTGGAGCCCTTCATTCGGAACTAATTTTGTTTCTTGTTTTTCCCAAAGCCGTCAATCCTGTTCTGATGGGTCTGCCTACATGCCTCAGTCCTAGACTGGAATTCCGGAGCTTATGACTCCCCTATTGAACTGGTTCCAAATGCTTCTCTTCCCTGTGGACTGGTATATTCTCTCTCCTTACCAGAGACTAAATCCATGTCGGCTTATATCAAGGAGAATTTGGAGAGGGGTTTCATACGAATGTCTTCCTCCCCTGCACGGGGCCAGGTTCTTCTTCGTTGAAAAGAAAGACTAATCTCTTCGACCAAGAAATTGTTCTTGACCGTTATCTGGTTGAGTCCACGGTAGTCAAATACCCATTGCCACTAATATCTGAACTGTTTGACCGTATATGAGGGGCCAGGATTTTTTCGGACTTGTGTGGGGGCTTACAATTTGATCCGAATCCATCAAGGTGACGAGTGGAAGACGGCGTTCAACACCCGAGACAGGCACTATGAATACCTGGTGATGCCCCTCGGACTTTGTAACGCTCCCGCGGTCTTCCAGGAATTCATCAATGATATATTCCGAGATCTAGTCTAAGTCTGGGTTGTAGTCTATTACGATGATATTTTGATTTTCTCTCCAGATCCGACAACTCATTGGAGGCATGTTCGTAAAGTGCTACTGTGATTAAGGGAGAATCGTCTGTATGCTAAGCTGGAGAAGTGCATATTTGAAAAAAATTCTCTGTCCTTCCTGAGCTACATCATCTCGGATCAAGGTCTCAAGGCCTGAGGTCCATACAGCGTTTTTTGGGATTTGCCAACTTCTACCGGCAGTTTATCCCAAACTTCTCATCACTAATGGCTCCCATCTCTACCCTTACCAAGAAGAGTGTTAACGCCAAGGTGTGGACTCCAGAGACAGAATCTGCATATAGCAGCCTCAAGAAAGCCTTCACTTCAGCCTCGATCCTCCATCATCCTGACATGTCTCTGCAGTTTTCATTGGAGGTGGACGTTTGTTCTGTTGGTGCAGGTGCACTTCTGTTCCAGAGGAGCTCAAAAGGAAAGGCAGTAGTATGTGGCTATTACGCGAGAATTTTTTCCTCTGCAGAGCGCAACTACTCTATTGGGGATCGGGAGCTACTGGCCATCAAATTGGCTCTGGAGGAGTGGAGACATCTGCTAGATACACCGACCACAAGAACCTCAACTATCTCCAGTCGACTCAACTACTAAAGCCCCGTGAAGCCAGGTGGTCACTGTTCTTCACCCGTTTCCAATTGGTGCTCCACTACCGTCCCGCTGACAAGAATGTGAGGGCCGATGCCCTGTCCAGGTCATTTAAGACTGATAACACGGTGGAGTCCCTTCAAAGTATCATAGACCCGTCCTGCATTGTCACTGCCAATCCTTTGCAAGTTAGAGACATCCCTCCGGGGAGGACTTTTGTGCGGTTGGCAGACAGGAGGAGAATTCTCCGCTGGGAACACAGCTCTAAACTGGCTGGACACGCTGGTGTTTGTAAGACCCGAGACCTGATTACTCATCATTTCTGGTGGCCCACGCTACCCAAATATGTTGTGGACTTTGTCTCTTCCTGCACTCTGTGCGCTTCCAACAAGGTTGCTCACGCCAAGCCCGCTGGTCTGCTCCAACCTCTGCCTGTGCCCAATGCTCCCTGGCAGCATGTAGCAATGGACTATATCACAGACCTTACTTCCCCTGCTGGATGCAATACGGTCTGGGTGGTGGTGGACCGGTTCTTGAAAATGGCTCATTTTGTTCCGCTGACCGGCCTACCTTCTGCTTCTCGACTGGCTAACCTCTTCATCCAACACATTTTTCGCTTGCATGGCTTGCCTCTTCGTATCGTGTCTGGGGGATTCAGTTTACCTCGAAATTCTGGAAATCCCTCGGTAAACTCCTAGATGTGAAGTTGGACTTTTCCCCAGCCTACCATTCCCAGTTCAATAGTCAAGTCGAGAGGATTAACCAAATCATAGAGAATTATCGCCACCACTTCATCTCCATGCAGCATGATGACTGGGTACAGCTTATTCCATGGGCCGAGTTCTCATACAACAATCACACAAGTGAGTCCACCACTTCCACACAATTCTACATTTTGTACAATCAACATCCTAGAGTCCCTCTTCCTGTGTCAGCTACATCTCAGGCTCCCACTGCGGACTCTGCATGTGGGGACTTTCTGCAAATCTGGCAACAGACCCGGTCCTCTATTTTGCTAGCAGAGTCCCCAAATGCAGAGTCGATTGCATGAAGCGAAAAGCGGATATAAAAAGAAGAGAGCCGTCTCAGTATATTCCAGGTACCAAAGTCTGGCTGTCCTTATGGAATAATCCTTAAAGGACCAGTGTCACGAAAAAAAATTTTTTTTATATCAATTTGCTTTTAGTTGTAATGGCAGGGGGGTAGGGAAACAGACCATGCGCCCTAATCTACCCACCACTCAGTCCCTGCCTACTTGCAACGACCCGCCCTAGGCGACGGGGTACAACTGGGCGACGGTCCCTACGCTCAGTAGGTGCACGACAGACAAACGGACACAAGCAAAGGGAAATGGGGCAGTTGCCCATGGCAACACCGTGAGCAACAAGAGAGGTGAACGAGCTGAGTCAAACCAGGAATGTACGAGGTACTAAACGCAGAGCAGGAGAGTAGTCAGTAAGCCGGGGTCAGTATGAAGCAAGGTCAAATAGCTAGGAGCTGCAGCAAGGCCAGGAAACCACACGAGAAGAGTCACAAGCAAAGGAGGAACAGGAAAGGCAGGTATAAATAGACAGAGGGCGGGAGCTAGCTCCGTCTGGCCAGGCTGCGATAGGCTCTCCCACTCCTAAGCCTGCCATCCTGAGTGGTGGAAGATGGAGTCAGTCTCAGAGACATAGAACCAGGTGCAGACTGATTACCCATTGGCGTATACACAGAAGTTGTGCCTGGCAGATCCTTTTCATTAGTGTTTTATTTAAAAAAAATTGTATTTACTTGTGTGTTTGTGTTTTACTTTTTTTTATTTTTTCACTTTTTCTTGTTCATGGGGGCTGCCATTTTTTTTCCATCTCTGTATGTGTCGATTAACGACACATACAGACATGGAATACGGCACATACTGTCCCATAGTGAATGCGACGTCCGGCGCCATTTTCTTGTGGACCGGAAGTCGCGGCCGGACAGTAAGATTACTACTTCCGGTCGCGGCTTCCGGACTTGTGCACTTGGAGCGGAGGTAGCAGACGGACCAGAGGGAGCGGCGGCGGCAGGAGCAGGTAAGTTAGGTCTGTGTATGTACGTGTTTTACTGTATGTTAACCTACTACACTGTGTGTTAGCTCAAAAAATGGCGACACACAGTGTAGGAGGTTTGACCGTTCAATCCCCTCGTTTCTCCCGACACTAGCCAGGATAAAGGAGGGGGGATTCTGAGAGCTCACTAGAGCGAGTGAGTTTTCTCAAATTTTGCAGCATAAAGCAATGTGGTTGCTTTACCACATGCAATGCTGCAATTTTGGGAATTGCTCCATCTAGTGACCAGCGCTGGGAAATGTTATAAATTAGAATCTAATTTATAATATTTCCTGACTTGTGAAAAAAATTAGAACAATGTTTAATCACCTATACACTAACAGTTTAACTAAAAAAAAAAAGAAAATAATTTCTAGCGACACATTCCCTTTAAAGGTGCCTTTACAAGTTTGCTCCCAGGTTCCTCCGACCCTTTAAGATACTACAACAGATAAACCCTTTGTCCTATAAGCTTCGGCTGCCTCCTACTCTCAGAATCCCCAACTCCTTTCATGTGTCCCTTCTGAAACCGGTGGTCTTGAACCGCTACAGAAAGACTCCCAGTCCCGCAGTTGCTCCCAGTGGTTCATCTGATGTGTTTGAGGTGAAGGAGATCCTGGACTGCAAAAGGTTAGGAGGAAAGACTTTCTATTTTGTGGACTGGAGAGGGTTTGGTCCTGAGGAGAGGTCCTGGGAGCCAGAAGAGAACCTCAATGCCCCTACCCTCATTAAGAAGTTCCTCTCTCGCTATGGTCCCAATTAGAGGGGGCGAAAGATGGGGGGATACTGTAACATCCATGGCCGCGGACCATCTGGATTTCTCACCCCTCGACAGCCGCAGTCATGGTCTGGTGAGCGCTGGCCCGCCAGGAGACGCCAGCGCTCCCTTCTGCTCCACTCCCGTAGGGTTCCGTGCCCGACCATTCAGTGCCTTACAATGATGCTGATTGGTGGAACAAAACTACCTGCCCATCAGCGCCTTTCAACGACGCTTCCATGGTTGAAAGGCGCTGATTGACAGGGCACGTCATTCTGCCCTGCAAATCGGCACCTTTGAATGATGCGCCACTTGGATCATTCAGCTCCAACAGACCTGCTCAGAAGAGATCCAATCTGCATTGCCACCGGACGGTGTGGGAACGGGATTATGTGAGTACGTAAGGTTTTTTTTTCCTACTAAAACTGTGAGTGGCATTATCTATAGTGGGGTCTCTATCTACATGGGGGGGTCTATATGTGGCGATGTGGCGCACTATATACAGGGGGAGCTATTTGTAGGGCACTATCTATAGGGGGCTATATGTAGGGGACTGTCTGAAGGGGTGGGCTATATGTGGAACACTTTATACAGGGGTGGGTTACCTTAAGGCACTATCTACAGGGGGCTCTTTGTAGGACACTGTCTACAGGAGTGGGGTATATAACCAGGGACACAGTGTATGGCGCTATTATAGTAAGAGGTGCAGTGTATGGTGCTATTATATTTAGAGGTGTTGAGAATTTTATCTTCATTTATAGGTGCAGAAATGTTTTAAAAGTGAGAAGTTGAAGACATCTGAGTGGAAAACTGCAGAAATGGGTCGTGGCTGGGAGAAATCCATCATAGAGGTCTGGACCAGAGGGAGAAGAAAAGAGAAAAAGAACTAGAATCTGAGACGTCACTGGTGAGTCCAATGTAAATGTTTGTTCTGACTCTAATATTTTTTTTGTGAAACAGCATCTCCAAGCATATCCTTACCATTGTTCGGGCCATGCTGGGAGTTGTAGTTTTACGCCGTACAAACCTATACGGCAGGGGTTGCACTAAATTGAGCTGTATTTGTTCTAATGTTGTATATATATATAGAGCTTGGTTCTGGGGCTGTATATATGTACTGAGCTTTGTTCTAGTGCTGTATACAGTGGAGGAAATAAGTATTTGACAGTGGGCAAACTTACAAAATCAGCAAGGGATCAAAGTCATGAACAGTCTAGAATTTTTAGGCTAGGTTAATTTTACCAGTGAGAGACAGATTATATATAAAAAAAAAAAAAGAAAATCACATTGTCAAAATTATATATATTTATTTGCATTGTGCACAGAGAAATAAGTATTTGATCCCCTACCAACCATTAAGAGTTCAGCCTCCTCCAGACCAGTTACACGCTCCAAATCAACTTGGTGCCTGCATTAAAGACAGCTGTCTTAAATGGCCACCTGTATAAAAGACTCCTGTCCACAGACTCAATTAATCAGTCTGACTCTAACCTCTACAACATGGGCAAGACCAAAGAGCTTTCTAAGGATGTCAGGGACAAGATCACAGACCTGCACAAGGCTGGAATGGGCTACAAAACCATAAGTAAGACGCTGGGTGAGAAGGAGACAACTGTTGGTGCAATAGTAAGAAAATGGAAGACATACAAAATGACTGTCAATCGACATCGATCTGGGGCTCCATGCAAAATCTCACCTCGTGGGGTATCCTTGATCCTGAGGAAGGTGAGAGCTCAGCCGAAAACTACACGGGGGGAACTTGTTAATGATCTCAAGGCAGCTGGGACCACAGTCACCAAGAAAACCATTGGTAACACATTACGCCGTAATGGATTAAAATCCTGCAGTGCCCGCAAGGTCCCCCTGCTCAAGAAGGCACATGTACAGGCCCGTCTGAAGTTTGCAAATGAACATCTGGATGATTCTGAGAGTGATTGGGAGAAGGTGCTGTGGTCAGATGAGACTAAAATTGAGCTCTTTGGCATTAACTCTACTCGCCGTGTTTGGAGGAAGAGAAATGCTGCCTATGACGCAAAGAACACCGTCCCCACTGTCAAGCATGGAGGTGGAAACATTATGTTTTGGGGGTGTTTCTCTGCTAAGGGCACAGGACTACTTCACCGCATCAATGGGAGAATGGATGGAGCCATGTACCGTCAAATCCTGAGTGACAACCTCCTTCCCTCCACCAGGACATTAATAATGGCTCGTGGCTGGGTCTTCCAGCAGGACAATTACCCGAAACATACAGCCAAGGCAACAAAGGAGTAGCTCAAAAAGAAGCACATTAAGGTCATGGAGTGGCCTAGCCAGTCTCCAGACCTTAATCCCATCGAAAACTTATGGAGGGAGCTGAAGATCCGAGTTGCCAAGCGACAGCCTCGAAATCTTAATGATTTACAGATGATCTGCAAAGAGGAGTGGGCCAAAATTCCATCTAACATGTGTGCAAACCTCATCATCAACTACTAAAAATGTCTGACTGCTGTGCTTGCCAAGAAGGGTTTTGCCACCAAGTATTAAGTCTTATTTGCCAAAGGGATCAAATACTTATTTCTCTGTGCACAATGCAAATAAATATATATAATTTTGACACTGAGATTTTCTTTTTTTTTTTTTTATATAATCTATCTCTCACTGGTAAAATGAACCTAGCCTAAAAATTCTAGACTGTTCATGTCTTTGACAGTGGGCAAACTTACAAAATCAGCAAGGGATCAAATACTTATTTCCTTCACTGTATATGTACTGATCTTGGTTCTAATGCTGTGTATATGTACTTAGCTTGGTTCTGGTGCTGTATTTATGTACTGAGGTTGATTCTGGTGCTGTATTTATGTACTGAGCTTGGTTGTGGTACTGTATATATGTATGTGCTTGGTTCTGGAGCTGTAATTATATAGGATATATTTATAATAACAAAATTGCAGGGCAGATGGAATTGTTTTCAATTCATTGTATATTTAAGGAACCTGTCTGGCAGTTTGAACTCGTTGAACCGCCACCATGCGGTAATACATTACCTGACAATATTTACAAATGTATGGTTTTTTTCAGATGCAGCGAAATCTAGAAAATCAACGTTAAAAACGGTGCACACTATATGCTAATTACTCACTAAAGACTCATGGGTCGGTGCCGCTATCCTGAAGAGCCACATAGTCCTGCCTCCAAACCCACCTTTGCATGTTTGATTGACATCCCCCTGGCTGATACAACTTTCTCAGATGCGCCATTGCCTTGTACAACTTGGGGGCTGTGTCGCACTATATACAAGGGGGGGGGCTGTGTAGCACTATATATAAGGGGGAGTTGTGTGTCACTATATACAAGGGTCTGTGAGGCTCTACTAAGGGGGGCTGTGTGGCACTATCTACTAGGGGGCTGTATGGCACTATTTACAAGGGGGAGGGCTGTGGCTTTATCTACAGGGGGCTGTGTGTGGCGCAATCTATAGGGGTCTGTGTGGAACTATCTACTAAGGGGGGCTGTGTGGAACTATATGCAAGGGAGGGGGGCTGTGTGGCACTATATACAGGGGGAGCTGTATGGCGCTATAAACAGGGGGGCTTTATGGCGATATCTACAGGGGGCTGTTTGGCACCATCTACAAGGGGAGGTTGGGTGCGCTATCTACAAGTGGGGTGTGACACGGTCTACAGGCGGGGCCGTATAGCACTGTCTATAGGCGGGCTGTATGGCACAATCTACAGGGGGCACTATCTATAAGGGGGGCTGCGTGTGGCACCTGGTGGGGCCCCAATCAAGAGTTTGCTATGGAGTCCATACCTGCCGAACTTCTACCAACCTCTAAGATGCAGCGATTGCTTTCGATCTCTGCATCTAAGGGGTTAATGGCAGGAATCGGAGCTATTACAGGTGGATGTCAGCTGTAACATACAGCTGACATCCACCGCTGATGACGCAAGATCATGAACCAGTGCCATCTTGCCTCCGAGCGGGGCCTGAAAGGCTTCTGTACTATTCATACCAGGAGGCTAGTGTTAGGACTCCGGTTGCCTTTGCAGCCACCGGCACCCCAGCAATTTCATTGCCGGGGTGTCGATGACCTGCAAACCCGTTAAATGCAGTATTCTCATTTGACCACTGCATTTAAGGGGTTAATGGTGGGGATCGGAGCAAACTTCGGTCCCCACCATTATCCCAGGGTGTCAGCTGTAACATACAGCTGACATCCGGGGATGGTGGCACCGACTCAGCTAGTGAGCCACTGTCCACCATTTGTCCTATGGATACGGCAAAATGCGGGAAGCACTAGCTTTCCATGACGTATCCATATGACAAATGTCGGAAAGGGGTTAAGTGTGCTGGAATTGTGTTCCAAAATAAGTTGTTCTTCCTCTAGAAGGATAGTAATAAATCTAAGTGAGCTTTCTGTGGCTTCCTTCTCCCACTTAATATTAAGTGTAGGAGAACTCAACCTTTTAGCTCGCACTATCGGAATCCTCAGACCTCTAGGCACAATCTTGTGCTCCAAATAATTGTGCAATCCCTGTACTTCCCACCATGATCTAATATAAACTGTATAGACAATTGTAAGTTATATAAATATTTGTTTAATGGAAATGGATTGTGATGATATCTATAGTTCGCTCTGTTTTAGCTTTATCAAGCCTTTTATCTGTATTAATATTACATGACAGAAAGCCTGCTATGTCTAAGATAATAAATTGATCACAAAGGATTAAGTAAATTACTGATCTTTAAATACTTCACTGTACTACTAGGATTTAGTAGAGTTGGATCAATATATCTATCACTGACGCTCTTGTGGATATAATGTCGTAAGACTTCTCTTTTATTAAATATGCATTAAAAATAAAGATAGCACTTGGATTCCATTCTCTATTCCACCTAAAATAATTGGTTACTGAGGGGGAGTAGTTGCTGAATGAGACAGCTCAGTCTAAGCTCAGACACTAATAGATCAACAGGCACCTCAGGAGACTATTTTCGATTAAATATTGAGATAATACCAATTAGTATGAGCTTGAATATCAAAACTCCGGCGGCCACGATGAGAGCCACACGTGGTGGCATAGGTACCGAGCTTGTAAGAGCTAAGCCCAGTCCTCACTAGAGTGACGTGCACTGGGACTTCCTCCCACATTTCGATCTGAGCCAATGAGATCGCAGGCAGGTGAGGTGGTTTCGGTCGGACAGGGAAGTAAGCCCCCTGTCATCTGAGGCCTAGGGATGTGCAGGAATTACTGGGTTGTGTGAGGGAATTAATGGCTCGTTGCGATGGCGGCGGCTTATCGCATGCCCACTCGCCTGTGGCTGCGTGGGTTTCGGCGCCGGTTGGGTTGTCCATTGGGGAGGCTCAGGCCGCGGGGGTCAGGTCTTTGGCTAAAGAGTCGGGGTAGACAGTGTCGGGCCAAATGGACATGGATAGGGAGGTGGACAGGGTGCGGCTGGACGCTAAAGCTAAGGGGGAGGATTATATGTACTGTGAGGGCCCTTTAGGCGCGCATTTGAAACAAGAGGTCGGGGAGAAAATATGGAAGGATGAGTATGTGGAGATATATGCCCTTCTCCCCCTGGAAAAGTTCAATCTTGACAAGGAGAAACGGTTTGAGAGCAAGAAAGAGGAGGAAGAGAAGCGTCGGTACCGTTTAATTCCACAAACTTTCGTGCACTGGTTGCAAGCGTTTGCCATCCTGGCGTGTGTTATAGGTGAAAAGGCGCCGGAACATTGTCCTACTCTTTTTTGTTATGTGGATGCTTTTGGTGAAGCGCGTCATGTTTACGGGGGTCAATCGTGGTTGCGTTATGGATGAGCAATTCCGACAGAGAAAAGTGGTTCGTCCTAACATTAGGTGGGATAATAAAGATACTAGTCTGTGGTTGCGCGTTATGGCTCCGGTTTGTTTAAGTCAGTCCTTTCCGGTGCGGCCGGCCACTCTTCACAATCTGGCCAGGGTGGTGCTGGATCGGGGGAAAAATCCGGCCAGTGCTGGCAGTTTAACGAGGGCCAGTGCAAGTTTGGAGCATGGTGCAAGTTCAAGTATTGCTGTTCTTCCTGTGGCGGGATGTCACGCGGAGAGGCTAAGTGTTTTAAAATAGGTAAGGGAAACTGGGCGGGCAGCAGTCCTAGCCATGGGTCAGACGCTAGAGAATCTGTTCGAGATGCAGCCTTATCTAAATAGATTTCTGTATAGGGCTCGAGCAGACCTATTGCCTAAAGGTTTCTGGTTCAGTTTCAGGATCCCTTCTCCTCCTCACGAGGTCCCCTTTTCTTTGCCCCAGGCCTTCTAATCCTTGCCTGAGCGTTGTAAGTTTTCCCAGTCTGTCTTGCAAATGGTCCCTTAGTGTTTCCCGTTCCAGTTATTACCCGTGCCTTGTTCCCTGTTCCTGTTTCCGGTGCTGTGCCTTTAGTATCTAGTCGTGCCACGTCGTGTGTCATCTGCCACGTCCAGGGGAATCCGCCACGTCCTGTGTCATCTGGCACGCCCGGAGGAACCCGCCAAATCCTGTGTCATCTGCCACGTCCAGAGGAATCCGCCACGTCTGGCACAACCTGCGACACCTGTGTCATCCGCCATGTTTGGCGTTAGCTGCTGCATCTCCATCTGTGCCAGAGCTGCGGCCACCGTCTGGACTATCCAGGTACCCTTGTGCGGGACATTGTATTTCTGG
This sequence comes from Rhinoderma darwinii, assembly GCF_050947455.1. Classification (NCBI taxonomy): domain Eukaryota; kingdom Metazoa; phylum Chordata; class Amphibia; order Anura; family Rhinodermatidae; genus Rhinoderma; species Rhinoderma darwinii. The sequence goes on from NC_134687.1 coordinate 268,499,688, forward strand.
GGTTTCCTGTGGTTTGGCCAGCTGCCTCCCTGCTTCGGCGGTACGGCCTAGTGGGTCCACTAACCCGCATCGTGACAACATCTGAGTGGGCCCCAACCTAGTGGGCCCTCCAACACGTTTACAACTGTAGAGGCGCATCCGGCAAGGTAAGGCTTATTTATACTGTGTAGTTTGTTGTGCTACTGTCTCTGTAAACTTCCATAGAAGTGAATGGGTGTTACCGAAACAGCGTAGAATAGTGAGCTACACTGTTTTGTAACTGTATAATGCCCTCATAGTGACCCTCACACAGTATAATGCTTCCATAGTGGCCCCTACACAGTATAATGACCCCTTAGTGGACCTCACACAGTATATTTTACCTATAGTTGTCCACACACAGTATAATGCCCCATAGTGGCCCCACGCAGAATAATTCCCCTATAGTGCCTCCCCACACAGTATAATGCTCCCATATTGGCCCCTACACAGTATAATGACCCCTTAGTTGACCCACACAGTATATTGCCCCCAAAGCTGTCCCCATACAGTATATTACCCCCATAGCTGACCATACAGTATAATGTCCCCATAGCTTCCCCATACAGTATAATGCCCCATAGCTTTCCTCATACTAGTATAATGCCCCATATCCTCACCATACAGTGTAATGCCACCATAGCTGCCCTATACAGTATAATTCCCCATAGCGTCCCTCAATCCTTCATACAGTATAATGCCCCATAGCATTCCTCATACAGTATAATGACCCCATAGCTGCCCCCATACAGTATAATGCCCCCATAGCTGCCCCCAAACAGTATAATGCCACCATCTCAGTGGGACCGGGGCCACCAACCCTCTGCCCCCTGCTAGCTACGCCTCTGTTTCTTTCATTTGCTTTACAAGTGCCTTTATCTATATAAGGCCTCATGCACACGGCCGTTTCCGTAATCACGGCCCGCAATTGCGAGGACGGCCGGCCGCCATCGCCTGCGGGCCACAGCCCGCATTTTCAGCCCGTGCTCCCATACAAAGTATGGGAGCACGTCCCGTAAAACGCAATACATAGGACATGTTCTTTCTTTTGCGGTAGTGTTCTACGGTATGGACACCTATTTGTAGCTATACGGAAAGGTGTCCGCGGCCAATAGAACTGAATGGGTCCGTAATTGTGGACCGTGTTACGGTCCGCAATTACGGAGATTTTATACAATCGTCTGCATGGGGCCTAAGGGTTTAAAACTTTGTTAAAATCCATGCATAACAAAAGTGCACTAGATTTTTCCCAATTAATTAGGCGTAAAACATGTTTCAAGAATCTACCCTGTTGTTTGTTGGAGGGGCATAATTGGAAACTATGGTAAATTTTACATTATTTATAATTCAGTTGAGTAGAATATATCTACCATGTATGTCAGATATTATTTTAATACTCTAAAAAAAAGTGTTGGTTTCCATTAGGAACTCCTTGTCTTTTCAGAGTATTAGTTGTACAATAGATGTGGGCGTAATTTTTAAGTTTTACTCTGTGCACATCTTCTAAAAATAAGTGCGTTTCCTGCACACAAAATCCCTTAATTGTGACATTCTTTGTTTCCCTGCATAATAAAGATCTTTTAAGAGGGCTATTCAAGCCTTTTACGTTTAATGCAGAAATTGTAAATACCATGTTCAGGCGAGAAAGATTTTACTCAATGGCAGTGCTTTCAATTGTAGAATTTTGAAGGTGCAGGTTGGTCCCCCAAAGAACTCCCCCGGCTCAGAGCAAATACAGTGCAAAGTACATGAAAAATTCTAAATAAAAATAATGGACAGGTGTGGTGATATCGGGTGCTCGGTATCGCCGTTGTGGGTGAAATAATCCAGACGGACACAGAAAATAGTTTAATAGTTAAAACAGCGTGTTTATTTGAGGGAGACACAGAGGGGGCTCAGTAAACATACGACTTGCTGTGATAAAGTCTATTGGTTGATGATAAATACTTAGCCATTTTTTTAGACTGGGAATCCTGGGTAAAGAAAGCAGACTCAATCCTTCAACTGCTTTTTCCTACCAAATGTCATGCAACAACAGCCACACCTCCTGTGCCCGGAACAGTCCAAAAGGAAAATTCTGTGCGGGGAGATAGAGGAAAATAATGGGAGAGTCCAGGAGGGGAAATAGAGGGGAATAAAGGGACGATACAGAGGCCGATCACCGGGCTTCATTTAAGAACAACTGTCTAAAGGGTGAGAAAGACTGAGGTTCTCTTCTCCTCGTGTCCGCCTTCCGCTTCATGCGGGCTACCGCCAGCAGGATGGAGGATCGAGTCTGCTGCCAGATCTGCAGAAAGTCCCCAAAAGCCATGTCAGCAGCTGGCACCTCGGACGTAACAGGGAGTGGGAGAAGAATTTGTGGGTGTTGGCCATAGACCATAAAGAACGGTGTATTCTGTGTGGACTCGCTGGTGTGATTATTGTAAGAGAACTCCGCACATGGAAGCAACTGCACCCAGTCATCATGCTGCTTGGAGATAAAGTGGCGTAGGTGTTTCTCCAAGATCTGATTGATCCTCTCAACCTGACCACTGGACTGAGAGTCCAACTTTATACCTAGGAGTCCGCAGAGGGCTCTCCAGAACTTCGAGGTGAACTGAACCCCCCGATCAGACACAATATGCTGCAGCAAGCCGTGCAGGCGGAAGATGTGTTGGATGAACAGCTTGGCCAGCAGAGGAGCAGAAGGAAGATCGGTCAGAGGAACGAAGTGGGCCATCTTTGAAAATCTATCCACCACCACCAAGACAGTACTGCATCCGGCAGATCAGTAATAAAGTCCATAGCTATATACTGCCAGGGAGCATTGGGCACAAGCAATGGCTGGAGCAGACCAGCAGGTCTGGAGTTAGCGACCTTGTTGGCTGCACATACTGAACAGGAAGAAACAAAGTCCATAATGTCCTCGGGCAGCGTGGGTCACAAGAAATGACGAGCAATCAGATCCCGGGTCTTACGGGTCCCCGCGTGACCTGCCAGTCTAGAGGAGTGTCCCCAGCGGAGGAGTCTTCCATGGTCACAAAAGTCCCCAACTTGCAGGGGATTGACAGAGACAATGCATGACGGATCAATAATGTTCTGTGGAATCTCCATGGTGTCTTCTGTCTTGAAAGACCTGGACAAGGCATTGGCCCTCACCTTCTTGTCGGCCGGGCGATAATGGAGCTCAAACTGGAACATGGTAAAGAACAGTGACCACCTGACCTGACGGGGGTTCAGCCGTTGGGGCGTCTGAAGATAGGTGAGGTTCTTATGGTTCGTGAAAATCATGATGGGATGAGCTGCGCCCTCTAGTAGATGTCTCCACTCCTCCAGAGCCAATTTGATGGCTAGTAACTCCAAAACCCTTCTTACCTTGGATGCGGAGAAGGCATTCGATCAGGTTCATTGGGGGTACTTAAGGGAGGTATTGGGGAAGTTTGGGACCGAAATTCTTTTTTATCTGCCATTATAGCCATCTATACCTCTCCCTCGGCTCAGGTTTATAGCACAGGCGCGTTATCAAGTCCCTTTTTTATAACCAATGGTACAAGACAGGGATGCCCTTTATCGCCCATGATATTTACATTGGCGATGGAGCCCTTTGCTGCGGCGGTCAAAATATCATCCCATATTAGAGGAGTCTCCATAGGACACACTGAACATCGTATAGGTCTCTTTGCGGATGACGTTATATTGTGTTTGTTCTCTCCTGGAGACACTTTGCCTTATATACTCCGACTCATCCAGGAATTTGGGGAGATCAGTTATTATAAAATCAATACATCAAAATCTTTATATTTTGGAATGCCCATGTTTAAAATTACACAGTTGCAATTACAAAAGAAATTTCCCTTTAAATGGGCTGAAGGAACAATTACTTATTTAGGGATTTCTCTTACCTACCCATGTGGTAAGTTGATGTCGGTTAACTATAACACTTTAATGCAGGTTTTGAATAAGGACATCATATCCTACTCTAGATTTCCTTTATCCTGGATGGGCCGTATTGCAGCCTCTAAAATGCTACTTCTCCCAAAAGTGTTGTATTACTTTCGAAACCTCCCAATCCCAATTCCCAAATCTATTCTAAGACGTATTCAAATGGTGTTTACAAGATTCATTTGGAATGGGAAGAAGCCAAGGGTTGCAGCAAAAATACTGCATTTGTCTGTAGCTAAAGGAGGTCTGGGATATCCGAATATTGTTGCTTACTATAATGCGGCTATTCTGGACCAATTAAAACATTGGTGGTTATATGATAAAAATAAGCGCTGGGTGGAGTTAGAAGCGCATATATTACACAGTTCAGACTTAAAGGATGTGTTGGGCTCTGTGAGGATGGGGGAACACATATTGGGTAAATTATCCCCTACAATTAAAGCATCTATTCAGATTTGGAAGGGTGTGTCTGATAATGCCTCTATTCTTCCTCTTAGACGTAGTATGGTTTCCTTAGCTATGGTGCAACGTTGCATACCTAATTCAAATTTTTCAGAATGGACTACTAAAGGTATTAGTTCATTGGAATTATTATACAATAACAATTTATTGTTACCCTATTCTATAATTTCTTCTAACTATGATCTAAACCCTAAGGATTTTTATAAATATTTTCAGTTGAGACATTTTCTTTCCACTGTTAAGTTTACAGTCAATGCCCCCACTTCTAATTATGAAAAATATTTTTATAACCCCAAGTTGATAACTAAAGGAATATCTAAAGCCTATGAGGCAATTCATCAGGATGAATCTTCTTTGCCTACCCTTCAATTCCCATTTTTGTATAAAATTGAGTTGGGAGGTACATATAGTATTTAACAGTGGGAGGCGGCTTTTAAAATCTGTTCTAAGTCTTCCCACTGTGTAAATCATCTGGAAGCCTCTCGAAAATTGCTTTATAGATGGTACATGACTCCATACCGCCTACCCAAAATGTTTCCTATGGAGTCCTATATCTGTTGGCGATGCAACGCTTCTGTTGGCTCATTATTACATATTTGGTGGAGTTGTGATGTCATCGCTCCGTTTTGGGTAGAGATACAACGAATGTTAACCAGCATAATCGGTTTTCCGTTTCCTTGGGGACCAGAAGTAGCACTGCTTTCTTTGAAATTAGAGGATATAGGCATTGAGAATAGTACGGTTATGGTACATGGGTACATGTGCTAACTGTAGCGAGAACAAGTATTGCTCAGACGGAATAGAAGCGCTTTTCCATCTCTAAGGTAGAAATCTTGCACAAGGTTCAGTACAATTGTATTATGGAACATTTAATTTCCACAAGACTACATAAGACACAGGAATTTGTTTACAAATGGTCTAAATGGCTTGCTTTTAATGGCTCACAGCTTCCTTTATAGAAAGACCTCATAAAAGTGTATTAGGGTCCTTCTGTATATTCTAAATCCTAGAGCAGGGACTTTGTTTGTCTGTATGTTTTTACGTTTTTTGTGTTTTTGTGTTTTTTTTGTTTTTTGTTTTTTTTTACATTGGAAAGGTGTAAAATAGTAAAAATTAAACTTATGGAAGTTCAACTCTGGTTACATTATTAATTAACGACACTATGATTATCTTACATGTATTAGAAACATACTGGGTACATAGTATGTGTATACTGACTATTAGATTAACTTTAAATCTTTATGCTTTTTGCGATCTCATAAATTTGGAAAAAAATATTTCCAATGTTAATGTCTTGTTTATTTTTGTATAACTTTGAAAAACCTTTAATAAAAATTGTGTTAAAGAGAAGGGGAGATAGGGGCAGCCCTGTCTGGTACCGTTGTTTATTTTAAGAGTAGAGGATAGCTGACCGTTTATCCTAACCCTAGCTTGCGGGCACGAATAAAGCGCTTTTATACTCTGCAGCATGGATGGGCCTACTCCAATTTGCTCCAGAGTCTTCCACATAAATCCCCAGTCCACCCGGTCAAAGGCCTTCTCAGCATCAAGTGAGAGCAACATGCAGGGGAGTGAAGTCCGCTTTGCATGGTCTATAAGAGAGAAAGATTTCAGAGTGTTGTCTTGGGCCTCTCTGGTGGGGACAAAGCCAACCTGATCCAGGTGGACTAGGGATCCCAGCAGGCCTCCCAATCTATTCGCCAAGAGTTTTGCGTATATTTTTGCGTCTGTGTTTATCAAGGAGATAGGGCAAGGATCCACAATTGTGCACTAGCTGCCGACCTCTTTGGGAATAACGGTGATATGAGCTAGTAAAAACTCAGGTGGTGTCGGCGCCCCTCCAGACAGCGCCTGTAAGGAACGTAACAATGTTGGAGAAATTCCGTCGGACAGAGACTTCTAAAAAGCTGCTGTGAACCCGTCTGGACCCGGGCTCTTACCCATTGGCAGCTGTTTACATTAGAGGAATTAACGACTGTAATTAAAGGGGGACTCTAATAGCTCAATATCTGAAGTGGGCAATGTGGGAAGAGCTGTGTCTAACACGTACTTCGTCAGTGAGCGAGGTTCCCCAAACGGGCTCTGGAGTTCCGTCGGAGCGGGGAGGTTGTACAATGCTCTATAATATTGCAAGAAAGCTTCTGCTATTTTTTCTGAGGTATGTACTGCTACCCCCGCCTCATCTTTGATCGAAGGGATATAGGAGGCTGACATCCGGTTTTTAAGCGCTACGGCCAATGTTCTTCCAGGTTTATTTCCCCATTCATACATGGAGCTGGAAAATATTTTTTATTTAGCACATGCTGAATTTTCTGTCTTTTTAGGAGTAATTTTTGTAGTGCATCTGCCTGCAGTGTACGTTTATGTTGGGTGTCCTGCGCGTGCAGTTCGGCAAGCAGGGAGATGAGTTTAGTGCTCTTTTTTAGTGCCTCTTTTTTGATTCGCGCTCCGTGCTTTATAAGGATCCCTCTCAACACGCATTTGAGTGCTTCCCATTTAATTGGCGGGGAGGTAGAATCGTCAGCATGATCCTGTTCAAAGTGCGTCACTGCTCTCTCAAGATCAAGCTTACATAAGGAGTCTTGTAGGAGTGACTCATTGAGCCTCCATGTGAAAGAACCCCTCTGTTTGGGGAGTAAGGTGATCGCACAGAAGAAAGGTGCATGATCCGACAACAAAATATTCCCAATACGTGACGAGGTAATTTGAGGAAGCAAACTATGGTTTGACAAAATGTAGTCAATCCTACTATAAGAGTTATGAACGTGGGAAAAGGTGGTGTAGTCCCTGTCCGACGGGTGCGCCAATCTACATACATCGCAGAGCTGCATGTCATGGAAGAGGTTTTTGATCTTATTCAGCTTATTATGTGCAATGCTAGATCTCCCAGATGAGGTGTCCCAGGATGTGTTAAGGGGTATGTTAAAGTCACCGCATAAAAGCAGGCTCCCCTTCTTGAAGACTTGCAGTGCTTCTAGTGTCTTAATTAAAAATGCAACCTGATTTATATTTGGGGCATATAAACTCGCAATCTTGTATATTTGCTCCCCTATCTCACAGGTAAGGAAGAGGAAACGTGCGTCGGGATCCGTTTGGACCTGAAGTACTTTGTGGGGGAGATTTGTGAATAAAAATGGAGACCCCTTTTGTTTTACCCTCTGGATTAGTACTATGATACATGGATGTATAATATCTGTTCTTCATGTCAGGAAAATGGTCTGTGTGGAAGTGGGTTTCTTGTAGGCACACAATATGTGCTTTCTGCTTGTGCATTGCATAAAGGACTTGGGGCTCTTCTGGGGGACATTGAACCCCTGTACATTAAACTAGGCCACATTGATATCAGCCATCCTGTTAAGAAGCGAGCACCCCAAACCACGTCTGTCTCTTCAAAAATAAACAAAAAAATAAAAAATATAGGAAAGTAAAGTGATGGAACAAAAAGGGCAAGGTAAAAGGAGAGGTGAGGAAAAGGAACAAAAATAAGCGACAGTAGATACTGTCAGCAGGATAATCTATCAGTGAAGCACACTCGCGCTAATTCTTTACTAGCAAACTAGTTTAGACCCTATGGGGGGGGGGGTCACAGAAGACTAGACCAGAAAACAAGTATTCCCTCCGAAGGGCCAGGTCTAACCCTATAAGTCAATCAGTAACATATGAAACAGGAGAATGCAAATGACATTTAAGGAGAAAGAAAAACATTGGTATAAATATGCAATCACATCAGCGGCCGTAGCATATTCACCCACTGGAAGCTGATAAAAGAAGCGGAAGTGAGGGGTCAGCGATCCCGGGGTCGTCTCGGTGGAGTGGCAGGTCTGTGACGCAGGCGCTCTGGTCTCGGCGATGATAGTCGCTCAGGAGCAATCCTCAGATCCCAAGAGGCGGCAGAAGACGACGTGCCCGATGGCTCTCGTAGGAAGCCTTCCCAGGCCGGGAGGGACATCCGCGGCAGTTCTAATTCTCGTAAAAAAGTAGGAAGCTCTTCCGGTACCGCAAGGCTTGCCATCGTGTTTCCTCATTTTACATGGAGAGCAAAAGGAAATCCCCATCTGTAAGGAATGTTCCGGGACTGGAGAACCGATAATAATGGTTTCAAAATTGCTCTTTGTCGCAAGGTTCGCCGCGAGAGATCTGGAAACAGTGAGATCGTTGCTCCATCGAAATCAATGGTCGTAAGAGCTCTTGCTTGCTGCATAATTTCCTCTTGGACTGCGAAGTAATGGATACGGCAAATTACGTCCCAGGGCCTGCTGGGATCATTGCTGCGGGCTCTGAGTGCTCGATCAATTTCGATGTGGGACTCCACAGGTTTTTTCATGAGGCCATTGAAGATTCCTCTAAGGGTGGGAAAGAGGTCAGCCGTGCGTGTCGCTTCTGGAAGGCCGCGCACTCGTATGTTATTCCTTCGATTTCTATTCTCCAAATCATCTTGTTGTGACGCCATAAATCGTTGTTGCACAGCTTGAGTCTCAGTGACTCTTTCCAAATCCTGTACGGATTGCGAGATATGACTTTTAAACTCGTCCAAGTCGTCTACTCGGGCATGTAGCGTCGTGACCACACCTTGTACTCTTTGAAGATCTTGACGCCAAGCTGCTTTAAGGTCTGCAGCTAATAGAGACATGTCGTTCTTTGTGGGTAGGAGGGCAAGCAGTGCTTGTAGCTCCGGGTGTCCCCTCAGGGTAAACGCTGCTTCATCAGGAGGGGGCAGCCCCTGCATGGATCTCGCTCCCACGGCCATTTTAGGTGGCCAGTGACCATGGTGATCGCGACCCGGCTCCCTGACATGTAAGGGGTCTGCCTCCACACCTGAAAAGCCCCTCTCTCTACTTATGCCTCGTAAGGGGCTTGGTTTAGGTGTATACAGCGATTTCTTCGCCGGTGGGTTCAGGACTCTGTCGGCGTCTCCTGGGTGCATCAGGGAGTGCGCTGGACTAACAGGAGGAGAAGACGATATATGCTGTACCAGGTAATGTGCAGGGGAGGTTGCCACGTGGTCCTGCAGCTGGGGAGCTGTAACCGCCGCCACCCAGTCTCGCTGTCCCGTGGGCTGGTGATGGCGTTGACTCCGCTCTCCTTCCCCCCTATCTGAGGGCTGATCGTCGGGGCAGAGGCCCTGGTCCGACTCACCCTCCACTGAGGTTGTCCCCGGGCTTGGCTCCATTTCCGGATGATGCGCCTCCGCCTCTGTCTCATGGTCCGGGCAAGATGGCGCCTGCAGGCCTACGAACCCGGCGCCCTCTTCGTCCGGATCTGCTTGCTCCTGGAGCGGCTGAAAAAAGTTGCTGATATGTACGTCCGACGTGCCCGGTGTCTGTGGGCACTTGAGGGAGCTACGGGTCTTAGCTTTCCCCATTTCAGCGGTGTAATCTCACGTTATTCACGGACCTGGCCTGGAGCTCTCTTTAGGTGCGTCCGCTCTCCAGTGCGCCTAGCCACGCCCCCCCCCCCCCCCGACATCATTTTATGAAAATTTATTTTATTTTTCTTGGACGTTACAAGGCTTAGAACATAAACACCAATTTCTCATATTTTTAAGAAAATTTCAAAAGCCTTTTCTTTAAGGTACATGTTCAGTTCTGAAGTGGCTTTGAGGGGCCTATGTATTATAAACCCTGATAAAACACCCCATTTTAAAAAGTATTCAAAACAGCCTTTAGAAAGTTTTTTAACCCTTCCGGCATTTCACAAGAATTAAAGCAAAGTGGAGGTGAAATTTGCAAATTTCATTTTTCTTGCTGGATTTCAATTTTATTCAATTTTTTTATGTAACACAGAAGGTTTTACCAGAGAATTACTACTAAATATGTATTGTCCAGATTCTGCAGTTTTTAGAAATGTCCCACATGTGTCTCTAGTGCGCTCGTGGACTAAAACACAAGCCCCAGAAGCAAAGAAGCACCTAGTGCATTTTGAGGCCTCTTTTTTTATTAGAATGTATTTTAGGCAGCATGCAAGGTTTGAAGAGGTGTTGAGGTACCAAAACAGTAGGAATCCCCCAATAGTGACCCCATTTTGGAAACAGCACCCCTCATGGAATTCATTTATGTTTGTTGTTATCATTTTGACCGCACAGTTTTGTCACAGCATCTATTTGAATTGAGCTGTGAAATTAAAAAAAAATCAATTTTTTCCAATAAGATGTCATTTGTGATCGAAATTTCTTATTTTCTTAGGGAACACCCCATTTTGTTGCCCAATTTGTCCTTAGTGCGGCAATACCCCATTTGTGGGGGTAAATTGCCGTTTGGGCCCATGGGAGGGCTCAGAAGGAAAGGAGCGCTATGTGTTTGTTGGAGTCCAGACTTTGCTGGATTAGTTTTCAGGTGCCATGTCGCATTTGCAGAGCCCCAGAGGTATCAAAGCAATGGAAACCCACAAGAAGTGACCCCATTTTGGAAACTACACCCCTCAAGGAATTCATTTATGGGTAATGTGACCATTTAGACCCCATAGTTTATTCACAGAACTTATTTGAATTGGGCTGGGAATTAAAACAAAATAAATTTTTTCCAATAATATGTAGTTTAGGCTGAAAATTTCTTGTTTTCAAAATAAATAAAATTCCCTATTCTGTTGCCCAATTTGTCCTGAGTGCGGCAATACCCCATTTGTGGTGATAAACTGTGGTTTGGGCCCATGGGAGGGCTCAGAAGGAAAGGACCATTATTTGGTCTACTGGGGATTTTCTGGTGCAAAGTCATGTTTGCAGAAGCCCCTGAGGTACCAGTACAGTTGAAACCCCCAAGAAGTGACCCCGTTTTAAAAACTACAAGCCATTCATCTAGAGGTGTAGTGAGCATTTTGACCGGAGACATACACCCCATAAACTGTAATGTGGGTTCTTACGGGTATGGTAATACCCTCAATGTGGCTGTAATAAGCTGCCTGGGCACGCAGCAGGGCTCAGATGGGAAAGACGAGGGGGGATTAGCTGTGCGGAGTGCATAAGGGTAAGTAAAACTGGGCTAGATTAAAAATCAAGGGATGTATGATACATTTTAAAACACTCTTTCATAGAGAGCCTTACTTTTTCAGGACACGTGTCACATTGATATATTGTGTCCTCCCTTATAGCAGACTTTGCACCTCTTTTGACTTATGCCCTTCTTTCCAGTTTGGGGAACTTCTCCTGGAAAGTGTTGCCCTGGTACGATGCGTGTGGCGTCGCTTCCAGAAGTACTGGGTGCCCCCCCTTCTTGGTCCCTAAAAATTAGTTTTTTGATAACCACCTCTTGAAATTCCAGGAAATTTCCCGTCTGGCCTGCACATTGACCAAGCACGTATGCATTGTACAATGCCATCTGTATGAGGTGCCCGGCCAGCTTCTTATACCACACCACATGGCGCTGTAGGGTTTCAGAACTTGATCTGACAAGTCCATCCCTCCCATGTACCTATTGTAGTCCAGGATGCAGTCTGGTTTTGGGGTCTCCGTACTGGTACCTCGTACAGATACCTGGGTACTGGTGTGGCCATGTATTGTTGTCAATACAAGGACATCTTTCTTGTTCTTGTACTTGACACACAATATGTTGCTGCTGGATTGTGCCCTGCTCTCACCCCTTCTTGTTTGCCCTGCAGAGTCTTAGGTAGGCCTCTCAAATTTCTTATGTAACACCACAGATAACACACAGTGATAACTCTCTGAGTACAGATAATGTAGTAGATGTTACCTGCAGTCCTATGTAACACCACAGATAACACAGTGATAACTATACCCAGGGCCGGCTCCAGCTTTATGTGGGCCGTTGGGCAACAAAAACTTAATAGGCCCCTTTGCAGGGAACTCACAGAAGTAAAACGGCAGAAAACATCACTTTGTACCCCCATATAGATGTTAGGACCTGTTTTTGCCCCATATAGAAGTTAGGCCCCCAGTTTGTACCCCAATAAATTTAGTGCCCTCTGTAGATAGTGCTACCAGGGTTGCACACAACCAATTAATTTTTTTCTGGACAAGTTGGCCCAAAATCATGGACAAACATGTTTCTTGAACTTAAAACATGAATATAAGCAGGTTAGCTATGTCAATTGTGAATTAGAAAGTGATAATAATTAAAGATTATAATAATAGGTTCAGGTGAACTTTTCATTTTTACTTCTTGTAATGTTCTGGTTCAGTTCAAGGCTGCGGCACTAAAACTCGCAGACAAGACGTACTCAGCTCTAGGAAGATCGGTGCAATGTACAAAGAGTGCGACGTGGATCACTGGAGATATAGCTACGTACTACATATACACGCACTAAAAACATACATACATACTGCACACACTACATCTACACACTGCACACATACATACATACATACCGCCCACACGCTACATATACACACACACTGCACACATACATACTGCACACATACATACTGCACATATATATACTGCACAGTGGCGGATCCTCATGTGGGCTGTTCGGCGGCCGCCCGGTGCTCCCAGGGGGCCCATGGCTGCCCAAACCGCACATCAGTTAAAAAAGAACTATCTGGCTGCCGCATTGTTTCGGTCATCGGCCCCACCTGCTGATGAAGGGGGGCATGTGCACTCAATTGCGGCCATGGAACAGGGAGCTGGTGGCACAGCAAATCAGCTGTTGAGAGCGGACTGTCAGAGAGAGTGATGGGCAGGTGCTGGAGTCTCTCTCCCTGACAGTCAGCTCCTCTGTGCTGCTGTGCACTGTCTCGCCTGTCTAAACCTCCAGCAGCTGCTTGATAACAGCAAGACTGCAAGTAGGAGGTGAAGGACCTGTGGTGACATCACAGTCACATGATCAAGGTCCTGGAGGCAGCATCCGAGCACAAGCACCGCAGAGGAAGAGGCTGTGGTGTGTGTGTATAGCGAACATATTGTAAGTGTATGCGGTGTGTGCTGTGTATAATGTCAGTCTATATAGTGTGTGCTGTGTATAATGTCAGTCTATATAGTGTGTGCTGTGTATAATGTCAGTCTATATAGTGTGTGCTGTGTGTATAATGTCAGTCTATACAGTGTGTGCTGTGTATAATGTCAGTCTATACAGTGTGTGTGCTGTGTATAATGTCAGTCTATATAGTGTGTGCTGTGTATAATGTCAGTCTATACAGTGTGTGCTGTGTGTATAATGTCAGTCTATATAGTGGGTGCTGTGTATAATGTCAGTCTATACAGTGTGTGCTGTGTGTATAATGTCAGTCTATATAGCGTGTGCTGTGAATAATGTCAGTCTATATAATGTGTGCTGTGTATAATGTCAGTCTATATAGTGTGTGCTGTGTATAATATCAGTCTATATAGTGTGTGGGTGTATGTAGTGTGTGCTTTGAATATATAGTGTGTGGTGTTAGTGTGAATTGTATATAGGGTGTTTAGTTTCTAAATTTTTGTGTGTGAAATGGTTTCCCACCAGTAGAGCACTCAGATGCTCAGAACCCCCCCCCCCCTCCCCTCCTTGCAGGATAATCTCCCCTATAGAGCCCTCAGTAGTTATTATACTGCCAGGGGGAGGGTGTCTGACTGCTTAAAGGGTATCTAAACTTTTTTTAAAAAAAATTGACATATAGTGACATGTCAAAAGTTCCGATTGGTGGGGGTCCGGGCACTGAGACCCCACCGATCGCTAAAACAAAGCAGCAGAAGCGCTCAGGTGAGTGAGGAGCCACTTTGTTTCGGATAGTCTTTCCTCTGATAGCCGAGCAAGCGGTGTACGGACTCAATAGAAAGCCTATGTGTCTGTACACCACTCCGAGGAAAGACTATCAGAAATGAAGTGGAACAGTACTCACCCAGGCGCTTCTGCCGCTTTGTTTTAGTGATCGGTGGGGGCCTCAATGCTCGGACCCCCATCGATCAAAACTTCTGACATATCACTATGACATGCCAAAAGATTTTTAAAAGTTTAGTTACGCCTTGGGGACTGAATTTATTGGTCTGAATTAATGTATGGGCCTGGGGTCTTAATTTGCTTAGGAGTTTGGTCTCGAGTATAAAACAATTTAGGGTGTTTAGTTTCTGAATTTTTGTGTTCTATAGACTGAAAATGGCTCTAGAATCGAGGGGCAAAGATTTCTCATCAGGAAACTCTGCAGTCATCAGGAGAAGTCGCCATAGCGGTCTGTGTTAGATGGAGAAGAAATGAGAACGACTCCCATCGGAGAAGACATCACTTGTGAGTCATTGAATTTATAGATCTGTCCCCTCCCCTGACATGTCCATTATAGGAAATCCTTGTATTCTATAAAAAGTCTTTGTGTACCCAGGACTAATAGACAAATGCGTGTTACCATTTCCAATGTCAGGAGGATGTGTCCCTACACAGAGTGATACTGTCTGCAATGGTTGGAGACTGTCAGTTTGTAGGGACACAGCCCTTTGACAAGGGGAATCGTAACAACCATTTGTCAATGCTCACACAGAAAGGTGGTGTTTAATATAGACATGACATGGCAGGGCGGTGGTGGAGAGGGGGGCCCAAGCTTGTGGAACAGCGAAGGGCCTATGGTCTACTTAATCCGCCACTGATACTGCACACATACATACATCTACTCACTTGCACACATACATATATATATATATACTGCACACTTCATCTAAACACGGCATACATACCTATACACAATGCACACATATTACATATTCACACACTGCACACATAAATACATACTGCCCACACTGCATACATATATACTGCCCACACGCTACATATACACACACTGCACACATACATACTGCACACATACATAAATACTGCCCATGCACTACAGATAAATACAATGCACATATACATACTGCACATAGGGATGCACGATGCATCAAAACTTCGATACTGTTTCTATACTGTGCATCCCCAAACGGTTTGATACCGTTATTTCATGTATTTCGATACTGAGCTGTGCGGTATCACAGCTCAGTATTGTAATACATGAATGTATGAGAGCGGGGCTGCAGCTGTGTGATACAGTCATTGCCGCGCTCCTGAGTCCTGTTAACAAGTGCGCAGGGTCAGGATGATGCGATGCGGCCGGCGCTGCACTAATGAGCGGCGGCACTGAAGACAGAACATGGCGGGCGCACTGCAAAACACCCCCATGTTCTGTCCTCAGTGCCTGCACCGCAGCTCATTAGTGCAGCGCCGGCCGCATCTCCTCATGCTGACCGCGCGTGCACTTGTTGTCAGGAGCGGGGCAATGGCTGTATTACACAACCGCAGCTCCGCTCTATAACCACAGAGATCAGAGAAACCTCTCATCTCCGCCGTTATTGCCGTGAATGCTGCGATCCCAGCGGACTGCAGCATTCAGAAGGGGGAAGGGGGGATGCCCCTTGGATCGCGTCACAGGAATTTGTGACGTGATTGAGAGACATACCATATATGGGCAGACAGCCCAGGGTCCATTGAAGAACCCCAGGGCTGTCCTACCATATTTCCTGTTGTTAGGGCATACTTGGGTATGTTCTAACAGCTGCCTGTGTACACAGGCTAAAGTATTGTAATACAGATATATGTACATTAAAGTAAAAAAAAAAAAAGTAAAAACAAAGTAATATTAAATAAAATATACTGACACACATACTGCCCACACACACTACATATACTCACACTGCACATATATATACTGCACACACATACATACATACATACATACATACTGCACACACAAATACATACATACATACTGCACACACAAATACATACATACATACTGCACACACAAATACATACATACATACATACATACTGCACACACACTACATACATACTGCACACACACTACATACATACTGCACACACACTACATACATACTGCACACACACTACATACATACTGCACACACACTACATACATACTGCACACACACTACATATATATATATATATATATATATATACACACACACACAGAATGCACACAAATACACACGCACACATATTACATACACACACAAACTGCATATACACACATATAGAGCCATTACACAAACTACATACATACTTACATACATACATACATACATACATACAGGGGCGTAGCTAAAGGCTCATGGGCCCGGGTGCAAGAATTCAGCTTGGGCCCCCCCTACCCCTCCCCAGCACCACCATAATCATCAGACCCCTGCGCGCTCCTATGCTCAAACGCCTTGCCCAACAGCCCCCATAGTATAATGCCCCCACACAGTTAATGCTCCCATAGCTGCCCCCACACAGTATAATTCCCCCCATAACAGCCCCATACCGTATAATGCCCCCCATACAGTATAATGCCCCCATATGTGCATAATTACTTACCTATCCCCGTTCCCACGTCGAGTGGAGGATCCTTCGCCTCCTCCGGTGTGTGGTATGAGTGACTCAGCGCAGGAAGGCGCTACATCCCGCCTGCCTGCGTCGAGCCGCTCAGGGCACAGGGAATGCTGGATCAAGGAGATGTCAGCTCCTTGCTCCAGCATTGATTGGAACGGGACCTCGGTGAGTGACTCGCGACCCCCCAGGGGGACGCGACCCACAGTGTAGGGAAGTCCCGATACCAAAATTTGGACTTCGATACCGATACTTCGTTTACTTTGCCAACAGTAATATAAAAAAAAAAGTTCTTTCGTTTTCTAATGTGAGGCACGAGGTGCGATGATGAATTTTGAATGTCTCACATTAATAGTAATTAACCCCATCATGTTTCTCAGTCATAATGGGTTAATATGTAAGGTACATGATGGGGTTAATTACTATTAATGTGAGGCACATGGAGGTTAAATTCATCATCGCACCTCGTGTCTCACAATTAGGCCCCATGCACACGACCGTAAATAACCTAAGTTTTTGTGGACCGCAATTGCGGTCTGCAAAAATGGACCCATTCACTTTCATTGAGCGCGGACACATTTCCGTAGCGCTACGGATGGGTGACCGTGCCGTAGAAATGTTCCGAAAATTATGGAACATGTCCGTCCATTAGCATTTTGCGGGCCGTGCTCCCATACTTTGTATGGGAGCATGGCCCGAAAATGCGGGTGGCAATCGCGGGCCGTGATTGCGGGCACGGTCGTGTGAATGGGGCCTAAGTGATGGAAAGCAATTTTTTTTTTTTTTTTTTTTTACAGAGTACACATCATAAATGATGCAAAAAAATAGTTGTGCAGGTTATTACAGCCGCACCAATACCGATTATGTGTATGTTTTATGTATTGAGACTTATTTTAATGTTTATTATAAAAAAGGTGAATGTGTATTTTTTTAATTTAACATTACTTTGTTTTTACTTTCTTTTTAAACTTCAATGTATTGGCCTATATCAGATATGTGCCAGTACATTAACCTGTGGACGGATAGTACACAGGCAGTTGTTAGGACATACCTCAGTATGCCCTAACAGGAAATATGGTAGGACAGCCCTGGGGTCCGTCAATAGACCCTGGGCTGTCTGCCCATATATGGTATGTCCCTCAATCGCGTCACAGGAATTCCCCGTGACGCGATCCAGGGGCATCCCCCTTCTCATTTTCCCCTGAATGCTGCAGCCCGCTGTGATCGCAGCATTCAGGAGAATAGCGGCGGAGATGAGCGGTTTCTCTGATCTCCGCCGTTATAGAGCGGGGCTGCGGTACTGTAATACAGTCATTGCCCCGCTCCTGACAACAAGTGCACGCGCGGTCAGCCTGAGGTGATGCGGCCGGCGCTGCACTAATGAGCGGCGGTGCAGGCACTGAAGACAGAACATGGGGGTGTTTTGTAGCGCGCCCGCCATGTTCTGTCTTCAGTGCCGCAGATCATTAGTGCAGCGCCGGCTGCATCGAATCATCCTGACGGCGCGAACATGTCAGGACTCAGGAGCGGGGCAGTGACTGTATTACACAGCCGCAGCCCCGCTCTCCTAGTCATGTGTACTATACTGTATATTGTGCAGTTTGCGGTGGAGGAGGGGGGGGCTGTGATTTAACGCCCCCCCCCCCCTCTCCACCGCAAACACCACAATACATTACAAGGCATCACAACACAATACATTACAATACATAACATTACAACACAATACATTACACTGCAGCTTATACTGCAGCTTACCTGGAGTCCTCCGCATCGACTCTTCTGCTCCGTCTGGAAGCCGTGTCACGTGACAACACGGTCACGTGGTACACTAAGTGTACCATGTGACCGTAGCCAGGAAGTGCCGGCTTCACGGAACAGAAGATTGTTTGGAAACATGCTGTATGGCAACGGGGGCCCGTGGGCCCCCCAGGCTTAGGGGCCCGGTCGCAACTGCGACCGCTGCGACCCCTATAGCTACGCCACTGCATACATACATACATACATACATAGAGGCACACTCCAGTCACCTCTTTGTCTTTAGACACACTGACACTTCTCTCCTTCCTGTAGTCTGCTCCTTCGGCAACTTCTGTCTCCTCGCACTTCTTCAGCACGGGGTGGTACTCCAGTGCTGGGGGGGAGGGGTGTACAGAGGGAGATTAAGAACTAAAGGGGCTACTCAAGGGAGTACTGGGCTGTACAGGGTTTAGGAGACATTTTGGCAGCAGCTATACAGGTCAGTGGTGCAGACACAGTGAAGGAGGCGGGTGCTGCTGACCTGTACAGCTGCTGGACAGTGAATTAGATACAGAGCAAGGCACCGGGCAGGGGCTTCACATATCAGCAGTACAAGCTGAAGTAACGGCAGCCCAGCGTCCTGCTCTGCATAGATTCTCCTGTGTCACCTGTCAGGTCCTGGCCAAGCCGCTCTCTCTCTGCTGTCGGATTTCCTCCTCTCCCTTGTCCTCCTCCTCTCTGGCGGGCAGGAGGCCCCTCTAGTACTACACACCAGACGTGGTACGCGGAGGCTGGGAAGGCAGCTAACAATGTGCTACATGAGAGGTCATCACGCAGCGTGCATGTGACCCGGCGCATACAACTTGCACATGCGCAGCTCCTTGCACAACAAAAAAATATACAAATCACAGATGCATTCTTTTTATTCCGGACAGTTGCCAAAAGTCCTCTCATTTCACGGACTGTCCATGAATTAAGGGATGGTTGGCAACCCTGAGTGCCACACAGCTCCCCTGGGACTCCTCTCCTCCCAACATTACGGTCCATATTTGGACAGTGATGCCGTGATGACATCACCCGGCGGCCAAGTGGGCCCCCCCCAAGGGTAGTGGGCCCCGGCACTTGCCAGCGAACGGTCGCTGACGATGGTCCTGACTATACCCACACATATATAAACACATACAGAGGCATAAATATATATACACTAACATAGAGACATATATACACATATACACACAACACACATAGACACTTACATCTGTCCTTGCTGACAGGATCACAGGTTTCTTGCAGGACGGGCTGTGACTGAGCTTCCTCCTCTGCTCTTGCTCCTCGGCTCTTGTTTCCTCCGTGTGTGTGTAACGAGGAGCAGAGGACAGAATAGGGGCAGAGCCCAGTGGTGCCCCCTACATGCTGGGAGGGTGCAGCGCCCCGTGCACTCGTACAGGTCGTCCCTAAACATCGTCTCTTACACAGACCTCAAGTCTCTCGCTATCTATTATCCGCTCAACTGACACCTGCAGTTCTATGGAGACGGCTGGTGCAGAGGAACTCTGAGGATGGGATCATTCAAAGCGTCCAATCAGAAGCTGCCAACTGGTTTGTACCACTAGGTAAACTACAAGGGTAGGCTCGGCTCAAACCAATGACGGTTTTTGTGCTTGTTTTAATAAAGTAGCAAGCTGTTATATGTTTTACACACACATATATATATATATATATATATATATATAGGACAGAGCTGAAACGTTGCACATGGGGCAATAAAGTACACACTCTTTTTCACAAAATTTCACTTTTGGTCTTTTTATTCCTGTCAGTGAGTTAATTGTAAAAAAATAAAAATTCGCCCAATATCCACGTTTTAATGTTCTGTTAGTGTCTTCATCATACTGTACGGGTGAGATGTGATTGATAGATGATAAGTGGCGGTTTCCCTATTTATGGCGGTATCACAACAGTAACCACATTGGCCTCTCACATTATTAATGAATTGCTGCGAGGCCTCCCCTCCTGAATAGTGGATGTATGTAACGTATAGGGTAAGGACACACAGGGGGGATACGCTGCGTAAAAGTACACAGAGTATCCGCCATGGGAGCCGCAGGGAATTTCGCCAGAAAAACTGCACAGAATTGTGGTGCAGTTTTTTTATTGGAATCTCCACTGCGGAAATACTGCTAGAAAAAAAAAAAACTTTTTTTCGGATTCCCGATTTTTGCAGGCGGAATCTCAACTTTTCCATTGCAAAAATCACAACATTTGCCTATTTGTTGCGAGTTTTACCCCCCATTAAATTCAATGGGAAAATCCCGAAACAGAAGAGCAGCGATTCCGCAGCATAAATTGACAGGCTGCGGATTACATAAACGGTTTCTTAGCATATTTGTTCAAATTTTATCCACTCTGCTGCTACTGTGATACGCAATTAAGTCAGTTTTAGAAAATCAACAGTGTTTACGCTGAGGGTATGTTCACACGCTAAAATAAAATCAGCTGTAAAATACGGATGTTTTTAGGGGAAAACAGCCTCCGATTTTCAGCTGCTTTTTACGCATCAAACGTTTTTTGGAGCTGTTTTTTTATTGACACAATGAAAAACGGCTATAAAAACGACTCAAGAAGTGACATGCACTTTTTTTTTGACAAAGTGTTTTTTTTACTACAGGGTGTAATACTGTCTCATGCCTCCCATCCAGCAGATGGCTCTGCAGGAGTGCCAAGAACACTCCCCCCTGACAGCTGCACCATCCTGGCCTGCCTCCGGTCCCCTGGCCAAGCTCCAGATGGGCTCTCCAGGTGAGCTGAACCGACAATGAAGGAAGCCTTTCCTGCCGACCGAGCCCACGTTGCACTATCGGCCTCTTCATTCGGCTGCGGTCACACGGGCCGATGGCTCGCCGCAAGCTGCTCCGGACGGCAGGGGCCCAAACGCTCCTCCCTGCTGCCCTCACCCGCAAACTGCCGCCATCTCTCCCACTGGCCTCGGACCGTCCACGCCACTGCTCCCGTCCTCCGGGAACCTCCACAGCAGGTAAGGGGGGTCACACTCCTCCGTCTGCTCCGAGGAACCGACGATGTAGGGCTGAGGCGCTCAGGCAGCCTGGAACGCAGAGCCCTGGGGGGGGGGGGGGACACACCCTACAAGAGACCCCACAAAGGCCCCTAACTGCTCCTGCACCCACCCTAGCCCCTTTTCCACTGCCTGTACCCTAATCCTCTCCAGCAACTGCTCTAAGCCCTCCATCTCTAGTCTAGGCCCTAAACTGACACAAAAACTTATAGGTACCCTGACACTGGCTGCACACACCTTCTCCTCACATACTATTTCAAGCCATAAAATAGCTTCCCTACCTACCACCTATATATATCCCCTAACTCCAACCCCAATACCCGCAGCCCAATAGTAACGTTCCTTACTTAAACCCACCCACCAATCTATAATCACAATATCCCTCTAGTTGACCCCTTGCAGGCCCAGAACCATCATGACCGCCCTCTGCCCAGCTTTGCTTAGCTCTGGGCTCACAATAGCGACTGTGGCATCTAAGGTGTTAAGAAGAGGGGTGACCCCCTCTAATAGTCCATCGCCCAACCCAACGACGTGATCACTGGCTGCGGATGATTGGCATGGCAACCTGGGGGCCTAATGATGAGCCCCAGGTCTGCCATCTCTGCACTCCTATTAAGCCTTGCCTCCGGCAGGGCTTAGTACGAGTCTGGCAGAATCACGATATACTTCAATATATTAGTAGTGCAGTAGTATCATGCAAGCGATGCAACGATCGCTGGTTCAAAGCCCCTGAGGGTATGTGCAACACGAGTGCCTTTTACGTCTGAAAAGACAGACTGTTTTCAGGAGAAAACAGCTGCCTCGTTTCAGACGTAAAAGCTCCTCCTCGCATTATGCGAGGCGTCTGTGACGCTCGTAAATCTTGAGCTGCTCTTCATTGACTTCAATGAAGAACGGCTCAAATTACGTTGCAAAGAAGTGCCCTGCACTTCTTTGCCGAGGCAGCCAATTTACACGTCGTCGTTTGACAGCAGTCAAACGACGACGCGTAAATTACAGGTCGTCTGTACAGTACGTCGGCAAACCCATTCAAATGAATGGGCAGATGTTTGCCGACGTATTGTAGCCCTATTTTCAGGCGTAAATCGAGGCATAATACGCCTTGTTTACGCCTGAAAATAGGTCGTGTGAACCCAGCCTTTGGGGACTAATCTAAAACAAAGGTTTATTTTTATGCATGGTAAAAAAAAATATAATAAAACATAATTGGTGTCGCCGCATGCGTAAAAGTCTGATCTATTACAATATAACATTATTTAACCTGAACGGTGAACGCCATAAAAATAAATCCCTTTAAACCGCCAGAATCAAAGTTTTTTTTGTCACATCATCTCTCACAAATTTTTTGATAAAAAGTGACTACAGCTCGTTCCACAAAAAACAAGCCCTCACACAGCTCAATCGATAGAATAAAAAAAAAAAAGATGGCTCTATGTGTCATCAGCGTATGATGCGCGGCTGCGTAATTTTATGACACTCCGTTTGGATGTTTGTAAACAGAAAAGCATGTGGTGCTTTTCTGTTTACATTCAGAGTTTGACAGCTGTTGCGCGAATCACGCTGTTCGCCCGAAAGTGCTTCCGTGTGACATGCATGGTTTTCACACACCCATTGACTTCAATGGGTGCATGATGCGCGAACAACGCACGAATATAGGACATTTCGTGAGTTTACGCTGCGCAAAAATCACGGACTGTCTGCACTGCCCGTAGATTCACATAGGTGCGTACGACATGCGTGAAAAGCAGGCGCGTCGCACGCACGTAAATCACGCTCGTGTAAATGAGGCCAAACAGTGAGAACAGTATACAGGGAATATAGGACATACAATGAGGCTAGTATAATGGAAATATAGGACATACAGTGAGGACAATATACAGAGAATATAGGACATACAGTGAGGACAAGTTATTGGGAATGTAGTACATATTGTGGACAGTATACAGGGAATATAGTACATATGAGGACAGTATACAGGGAATATAGGACATACAGTGAGGACAATATACAGAGAATATAAGACAAAGACAATACAATATACAGAGAATATACTACATACAGTGAGGTCAGTATACAGGGAATATGGGACATACAGTAAGGACAGGATACTGGGAATTTAGTACATATAGCATACCTCCCAACCTCTGAATTCGGAAAAGAGGGACATTTTAAGCCACGCCACCTAACTACGCCCAATATTCCGCATAAGCACATCAAATCACGGCAAGATCCTTCTTCAAATAACGTGCACACATTCTCACTGCGGATCTCTAGACTGTCTGGATGTCACAGATATTATGGATCCGGATATGTCGTCTCTGTGTTACTTTTCCTATCTTGGGTATAACATTTGCTCATCACGGCAGCAGCAGCTGCAGGACAAACCTAAAGGCTGAGAAGAATGAAAGTCAAAAAGGAGACCCTGTGGTGGATGACTTTTCATTTGACAGGTAGCAGAGTTACATGATGGGGATTTTTTTTTTCCTGTTGTGTAACTCTGCTACCTGTCAATGGAAACACTATCTGCCAAAGCAAAAAATGTTTCCCCATGGTGGAGTACCACAAAGAAACACCTGGGAGTCAGACATGATAGGGAAACGTTTTTCCCTGTGGTGGATGACTTTTCAGCTGACAGGTAGCAGAGTTACATGAAGGGGAATTATTTTTCATGGACATCTAGTTTCTATTGCACCGCAGAGCTGAAGGCAGAAGTCGCTGGAGGTGGGAAGTTTTTTTACTCTTCACATTACTAACCTTATTTTTTGGGGTTTTGCAGGTTCCGCTGGACTGTTTGGACTACGTCGTAGATTCATTGGACTACTGCGATGATCTACGTTTTTTTTAAATAAAACGGTCAAAGAGGATTGTGTGGGGGAGTTCTTATTTCAATAAAAAATATTTTCTTATGTGTCTCTGTTTTTTAATACTTTTAGCGCCTTGGCAATGGCAGTAGTCTGATTGACAGTGTCCATTACTAAGGCGGGGCTTAGTGTTAGCCAGTAAAAAGGCTACAACTAACCCTCATTATTACCCCGGTCCCCCCTCCCGCCTCTAGGGGTGCTGGGAAGAGCCGGGTAAGATCCAGTACCCGACCATCTGTAGCGACGAGCGGACACTAGGGCGGCTGCAGGCTGGTATTATGAGGCTGGGAAAGGCCAAAACCAGTGGCCCTTCCCCCACTGGTAATGTTGCCTGCTGCTATGTTGTATCTGGCTGGTTATGAAAATGGGGAGGACACGATGTCGTTTTCTTCATTTATTTTAATTTTTTTTAAAAACGAGGTGGCGTCCCCCCATTTTTCATAACCAGCCAGATACAACACAGTAGCAGCAGCAGCCGAGCTTTACCAGGGTGAGAAGGGCCACGGTTTTTGGCCTTTTCCTGCCTCATAATACCAGCCTGCGGCCGCCCCAGTGTCCGACCATCGCTGCAGATGGTCGGGTACTGGATCGTACCCGGCTCTTCCCAGCACCCCTGATGGCAGTGGGTACCAGGGTAATAATGGGGGGTTAGTTGCAGCTTTTTACTGGCAAGCACCAAGCCCCACCTTAGTAATGGACGCTGTCAATAAGACTACTGCCATTACTAAGGCGCTATTAAAGTATTAAAGAAAACACAGACACATAAGAAAATATTTTTTTATTGAAATAAGGACTTCCCCACACAATCCTCTTTCACCATTTTATTAAACAAAACAGATCATCGCAGTAATCCAATGAATCTACGACGTAGTCAAAACAGTCCAGCTGAACCTGCAAAACAAAAAAAAATAAAGTTAGTAATATGAAAAATAAAAAATCTTATAGTCACCTTCAGCGACTTCTGTCTTCTCCCCTTTGACGCAATAGAAACTAGACATCAATAAACTTCTGAAACGTCATATATTGTGGGTTTTCCCCACAAACACAGGTATCGCCTATCCACAGGATAGGGGATACATATGTAATCGCTGGGGGTCTGACCACTAGGGCCAACAGCGATGAGAACTGGGGACCGAAGTCCCCCGAAGTGGCCAGCGCTTCATTCATTTCTAGGGACTTAGGGGACCCCTGTCTCTGGCAGCTCCATAAAAATTAATGAAGCACTGGTCGAGCAAGTGCAATAGCACTCCATTCTCATGGAGCACTTCGGGGGGAATTTCAGTCCTCCGATCTCATCGCGGAGGGCCCCAGTGGTCAGACCCCCAGCGATCACACATGTACCCCCTATCCTGTGGATAGGCGATACCTGTGTTTGTGGGGAAAACCCTTTAAAGGGGTTTTGCAATCCCTAAAAATGTATGGCCTATTCTCACGATAGGCCATCAATAGCTCATGGGTCGGGGTCTGACTCCCGGGACCCCTGCCGATCAGCCGTTTTGAAGGGGGTGCAGCGCTTGCTGCATCTTTGTCGGAGATACACAGTGAGCAAGAAAAAAACGAAGAGGAAGCAGCGCTTATACGAGCGATGCATCCCCTTCAAAAATGCTGATCAGCAGAGGTCCTGGTAGTCGGACCCCGACCCATAATCTTTTGATGGCCTATCCTGAGGATAGGTCATGCATTTTTAGGAACTGAATAACCCCTACTCCATACGGAGCATCCATTTAGCCATTTTTATATTTATAGTGTAAGTAAACATTTAACAAACTTCTGACATATCATATTGACATGTCAGAAGTTTGTATTGGTGGGGTCCGAGCCAAGAAACCCCCACCAATCGCTAAAATGAAGCAGCTGAAGCGCTCGTGTGACCGCTCAGCCGCTTCGTATCTGTTCGGCTTTTTCCGGAAAGCCGATGTATCAGAGTACGGCCTCATAGACTTTGCATTGAGCACGCCCTCCGATACATTGATTTCCAGAAAAAGCAGAACAGACACGAAGCGGCTGAGCGCTATGACATGTCAGAAGTTTGTTAAACGGATAGCTACACTGGCGGGGGGAGGGGGCACAAAAAGAATATGCCTGGAGACACAACAGTTTCTGAAATCATAAAATTTCATTTATTTATGATTTTAGAAACGCAAGTGTTTCCAGGCACTAAATATAAACTCTGTACTCACTGTCCTGTGGCTTCTGTTCTCTGCAGTGCTCCCCTGCTCTAGGCAGACTGCTGCTGTGTTGCGCTAAGCATCACAGTGATGTGGTCACACTATGCGCAGGCAGCATCGTTGTGGGGGGGGGGGGGCGTGGCTGGCAATCGGGAGGGTCCGGAGCAGGGCGGGACATTGTTCAGACAACCCGGGACAGCGGTGAAAAACCGGGACTGTCCCGCCGGATCCGGGACGGTTGGGAGCTATGCATATAGTGATGAGTCTACAGGGAATATAGTACATATAGTGAGGACAGTATACAGGGAAAATAGGACAGACAGTGAGGACAGTATACAGGGAATATAGGACATACAATGAGGCTAGTATACAGGGAATATAAGACATATAGTGAGGGCAGTATGCAGAGAATATGGGATATACAGTGAGGACAGTGTACTGGGAATATAGTACATATAGTGGGGACAGTCTGCAGGGAATATAGTACATATAGTGAGGACAGTATACAGGGAATATAGGACAGACAGTGAGTACAGTATACAGGGAATATAGTACATATAGTGAGGACAGTATACAGGGAATATAGGACATACAGCAAGGACAGTACACAGAAAATATAGGACATACTGTGAGGACAGTATACTGGGAATATAGTACATGTAGTGAGGACAATACACAGAGAATATAAGACATACAGTGAGGACAGTATACTGGGGAAAAAGTACATACTGTAAGGAGAGTATACAGGGAATATAGGACATATGGTGAGGACAGTATATAGTGAATAGAGGACATACAGTTGGGGCAATATACAGAGAATATAGTACATAGATTAAGGACAGTATACTGGTAATATAGCACATATAGTGAGGACAGTATACAGGGAATATAGAACATACAGTGAGGAAAATATACAGAGAATATAGTACATAAAGTGAGGACAGGATAGTGGGAATTTTGTACATATAGTGAGGACAGTATGCATGGAAAAAAGGACATACAGTGAGGACAATACACAGAGAATATAGGACATAGTAAAAACAATATACAGAGAATATAGTACATACAGTGAGGACATTATATAGAAAACATAGGACATACAGTGAGGACAGGATACAGGGAATATAGTACATAAAGTGAGGAGAGTATACAGGGAATATAGTACATATAGTGAGGGCAGTATACAGCGAATATCGGACATACAGCGAGGACAGTCTACAGGGAATATAGTACATATAGTGAGGGCAGTACACAGGGAATATAGGACATACAGCGAGGACAGTTTACTGGAAATATAGGACATACAGTGAGGACAGGATACTGGGAATTTAGTACATATAGTGAGGACAGTATACAGGGAATATAGGACAAACTGTGAGGACAATATACAGAGAATATAGGACATACAGTGAGGACAGGTTATTGGGAATATAGTACATATTGTGGACAGTATAAAGGGAATATAGTACATATAGTGAGGACAGTATACAGGGAATATAGGACATACAGTGAGGACAGTATACTTGGAATATAGTACATATAGTGAGGACAGTCTACAGGGAATATAGTAAATATAGTGAGGACTGTATACAGGGAATATAGGACATACAATGAGGCTAGTATACAGGGAATATAGGACATATAGTGAGGGCAGTATGCAGGGAATATAGGATATACAGTGAGGACAGTATTCTGGGAATATAGTACATATAGTGGGGACAGTCTACAGGGAATATAGGACAGACAGTGAGGACAGTATACAGGGAATATAGGACATACTGTGAGGACAGTATTCTGGGATTATAGTACATATAGTGAGGACAATATACAGGGAATATAGAACATAAAATGAGAACAATATACAGAGACTATAGGACATACAGTAAGGACAATATACAGAGACTATATTACATACAGTAAGGACAGTATACCAGGTATATAGGATATACAGTGAGAACAGGATACTGGGAATTTAGTACATAAAGTGAGGAAAATATACAGAGAATATAGGACGTACAGTGAGGACAGTATACAGGGAATATAGTACATATATTGAGGAGAGTATACAGGGAATATAGGATATACAGTGAGTACAGTATACAGGAAATATAGTGCATACATTGAGGATAATATACAGAGAATATAGGACATACAGTGAGGACAGTATACTGGGGATATAGTATATAGAGTGAGGACAGTATACAGGGAATATAGGACATACAGTGGCTACAATATACAGAGAATATAGGACATACAGTGAGGACAATATACATGGAATATAGTACATACAGTGAGGACAATATGCAGGGAATATAGGACACTGGACAGGATAGTGGGAATTTTGTACATATAGTGAGGACAGTATACAGGAAAAATAGGACATACAGTGAGGACAGTATTATGTTTTAGCTAAATGTCAGGGGAAAAAAACAGTAATTACAAACTCCTTTATCGGAGATGAAGACGGCCTGCAGGGGACTAGATCACGAGAAGTCACAGTTTACTGTGTTTCCAAAGAATATCAGTCTAGAAAAGTCTATAAGACCCCTTCACATCACGTTTTTAGCCTCCACTTGATGTATATGCCAGGAACAAATAAACAGTGGCATCTGTCAAGCGTAGACTACAATGGCGTACGTTAAATGTATATGTCATTAACTCTCATGACCCATTTCAAGACATATATACGTTAAACGGATGCCATAATAGCCTATAGGTGAGGGATGCCACTGTTAGGGGGAGTTCACACAGTTTTTTGTAAAGTTTTTTTACGCGGAAACCGCGTCAAAAAACGGCCTAAAATGCCTCCCATTGATTTCAATGGGAGGTGGAGGCGTTTTTTATTCCAGCGAGCGGAAAAACCGGCTCACGGGAAAAATAAGGGACATGCCCTATCTTTGGGCATTTACGCCTCTGACCTCCCATTGATATCAATGGGAGGCAGATAAAGCGTATTTCGTGGTGTTTTATGCCCACGGCGCTGAATGGCCGCGGGCGAAAAACACTGCGAAAATCGGGGGTGCAGGCAGAGGAAAATCTGCCTTAAAAATCCAAACTAAATTTTGAGGCAGATTTTTCTCCTGCAAAAAACTCAGTGTGAACCCAGCCTTAGGCATCTGTCATAGGCATCCGTCACCCATAGACAGATCAATGTAACATATACATGTCATGAAAAGCTATTGTAAATCCTATGACGTATACATTAAACGGAGGCCTGTGACGAATGCTATATAGTGGTATACGTCACCCATAGTCTCCCTTGCTCAAAAACATATACCACGCATTGTACATTTCTTGAGGGATTCCGTTGTATGGAATAGCGTATGCCAGCCTGACTTAGGCCAAAAGGACACTTTTTTTTTTTTATCTCTGTCGGGCTAGTGGAGACCTATGAACACCTTACTATGTAGGTTGGGAAAGCTCAACTAAACGTAGGGCTAATATTGATCATATCATGTCAAAATCTATCAATTACAATATATGTAAAGGGATAAAAGGGGTCTTTGAAAGAAAAAAAACAAAATTAACATATTTTGAATTATGTTAAAGAGCACCTGTCACTAAAATAATCCTTTTCTATGTCTTTGGAGAAATCACTGTAGAATCATATGATAAATATCTCCTGTACTATGTAACTGTGATTTCCTTCCAGTAACATACACCACAGCTATCCTGAATTTTATCTATGTATCTTAACAAAATGGCTCATAATGAACATTAATAAGGGGGTTCCACCCATGTTCAGACCTCTTTTTAACCCCTTAAGGACGCAGCCTTGTTTTGGCCTTAAGGCTCAGAGCCCATTTTTCAAATCTGACATTTCACTTTATGTGGTAATAACGTCGGAATGGTTAAACCTATCCAAGCGATTCTGAGATTGTTTTCTCGTGACACATTGGGCTTTATGTTAGTGGTCACATTTGTACGATATATTCAGTGTTTATTGGTGAAAAATTGCAAAATTTAGAGAAAATGTATAAAAAAAAAATAGCATTTTTCAGAATTTAAGTGCATCTGCTTGTAAAACAGACGGTTATACCACCCAAAATAGTTACTAGTTCACATTTCCCATATGTCTACTTTAGATTGGCATAGTTTTTTGAACATTGTTTTATTTTTCTTGGACGTTACAAGGCTTAAAACATAAACAGCAATTTCTCATATTTTTAAGAAAATTTCAAAAGCCTTTTTTTTAAGGTACCTGTTCAGTTCCGAAGAGGCTTTGAGGGGCCTATGTATTACAAACCCCCATAAAACACCCCATTTAGAAAACTAGACCCATCAAAGTATTCAAAACAGCATTAAGAAAGTTTATTTAACCCTTCAGGCATTTCATAGAAATTAAAGCAAGGTAAAGGTGAAATTTGCAAATTTAATTTTTCTTGCTGAATTTCAATTGTATTCAAATTTTTTTGCGTAACACAGAAGGTTTTATCAGAGAAATACTACTAAATATGTATTGTCCAGATTCTGCAGTTTTTAGAAATGTCCCACATGTTTCTCTACTGCGCTCGTGGAATAAAACACAAGCCCCAGAAGCAAAGAAGGACCTAGTACATTTTGAGGCCTCTTTTTCATTAGAATATATTTTAGGCAGCATGCTAGGTTTGAAGAGGTGTTGAGGTGCCAAAACAGTTGGAATCCCACAAAAGTGACCCCATTTTGGAAACTACACCCCTCAAGGAATTAATTTATGGTTGTTGTTACCATTTCGACCCCACAGTTTTTACACAGCACGTATTTGAATTGGGCTGTGAAATTAAAAAAATGAAATTTTTTCCAATAAGATGTCATTTTTGATAAAAAAATTCTTATTTTCACAGGGAACAAAATACCCCATTTTGTTTCCTAATTTCTCCTGAGTGCAGCAATACCCCATTTGTGGTGATAAACTGCCGTTTGGGCCCATTGGAGGGCTCAGAAGGAAAGGAGCGCTATTTGTTCTTTGGAGTCCAGATTTTGCTGGATTGGTTTTCGGGTGCCATGTCGCATTTGCAGTCCCAAAGGTATCAAAGCAATGGAAACCCACCAGAAGTGACCCCATTTTGGAAACTACACCCCTCAAGGAATTCATTTAATGGTGTTGTGACCATTTTGACCCCATAGTTTTTTAACATAACTTATTTGAATTGGGCTGGGAATTTAAACAAAATTAATTTTTTCCAATAATATGTAGTTTTGGCTGAAAATTTCTTATTTTCACAAGAAATAAAATTCCCACGTTTGGGCCCATGGGGGGGCTCAGAAGGAAAAGACCACCATTTGGCCTACTGGGGATTTTCTGGTGCGAAGTCATGTATGCAGAAGCCCCTGAGGTACCAGTACAGTTGAAACTCCCAAGAAGTGACCCCATTTTAAAAACGACACCCCTTAAGGCATTAAAGGGAACCTGTCACCAGCATTTTAGCTATAAAGCCAGCAATACCTGGTGAAAGTGGGTGAAAAATCATTGTCATCTAAGCTATAAATATGTTCTAAGTAAGCTCTGTACCTTTAGTATTCCGTTTTTCAGTGCTCCCACGCCGTATGCAAATGAAGATTTGACTCTTTTCAGATGAAGATTTGACTCTTTTCTGCTCATCTGAAAAGAGTCAAATTTTCATTCCTCCAGCATCTCAGAGTGGACTCCACCTCCTTCTTTTTGATTGACAGCTCCTTAGCCAGTCAGGGCCGGACAGGTGGCAACGGTGGGCGGGGTAAAGAAGCTGCGTCCCAGAGTGAAAAAAATTACCATAAAAGGCGGGAAGAGTTTAAGCGACGATATTTACAGACAGAGGAGGACTTCAGGAAAGAAGAGAACAGGAACGAACTCTGGACAGCTACGGCCATTGAGGGGTCAGGCGAGTTTAACAAGTAAGATGTTGATGACAGGATCCCTTTAATCTAGAGGTGTAGTGAGCATTTTTACCGGAGACATACACCCCATAAACTGTAATGTGTGTTCTCACTTGTATGGCAATACCCTCAATGTGGATGTTATCAGCTGCCTGGGCCCATGGCAGGGCTCAGAAGGGAAAGATGAGGGGGATAAGATGTGCGTAGTGCATCAGGGTAAGTAAAACTGGGGTAGATTAAAAATCAAGGGATGTATGATACATTTTGAAGCACTCTTTCATACGGAGCCTTAGTTTTTCGTGACACGTGTCACATCAATATATTGTGTCCTCCCTTATCCCCCTCTTATAGCAGACTTTGTACCTCTTTTGACTTTTTCCTTTCTTGCCAGTTTGGGGAACTTCTCCTGGAAAGTGTTGCCCTCGTACGATGCGTGTGGCCTCACTTCCAGAAGTACTGGGTGCCCCCCTTCTTGGTCCCTAAAAATTAGTTTCTTGATAACCACCTCTTGAAATTCTAAGAAAGTTCCTGTCTGGCCTGCACATCGACGTAGCACGTACACATTGTACAATGCCATCTGTATGATGTGCACGGCCAGCTTCTTATACCACACCGCATGGCGCTGTAGGGTTTCAGGACTTGATCTGACAAGTCCATCCCTCCCATGTACCTATTGTAGTCCAGGATGCAGTCTGGTTTGGGGGCCTCTGTACTGGTACCTCGTACAGGTACATGGGTACTGGTGTGACATCTCTCTTGTCTTGTACTTGACACACAATATGTTGCTGCTAGAATGTGCCCTGCTCTCACCCCTTCTTGTTTGCCCAAGCAGAGTCTTAGGGAGGCCTCTCAGATTTCTTCTAGCAGTGCTGCATGCCTCAGGACTTCTGGAAGCGAGGCAGTTGAAGAGTGGGACAGTGGTATAAAAATTATCCAGGTAGAGGTGGTAACCCTGGTCCAGCAGTGGGTGCACCAAATCCCACACAATTTTTGCATTAACTCCCAGTAAGGGGGGGCATTCTGGGGGCTGATCACTGGTGTCCTTCCCTTCATATATCCTACATTTTTAGGTATAACCTGTTTCACTCTCGCACAGCTTATACATCTTCACACCATACCTTGCCCTCCTACCCGGCAGGTACTGGCGGAATTGAAGCCTCCCTTTAAAATGTACCAAGGACTCATCAATAGAAATACACGTCTCGGGGTGAATGTTTGGGAAAACTGGGCACTGAAACGGTCTAATAGGCGTCTCGGAGTAGGCAATGCTCATTAGGAGAAGCGAAGTATTGCCTCATTTTTATTTTTTTTTAGGTTCCAGTTCAGATCTGAAGTTGCTTTGAGGGGCCTATATATTAGACACCCCCATCAAACACCCCATTTTAGAAACTAGACCCCTCAAAGTATTAACAACAGCATTTAGAAAGTTTATGAACTCTTTAGGTGTTTCACAGGAATTTAAAGCAAAGTAGAGGTAAAATTTACATATTTATTTTTGTCAGAAAATCCTTTTTATACCATTTTTTTCTATAACACAAAAGGTTTTACCAGAGAAACGCAACTTAATACTTATTGCCCAGATTCTGCAGTTTAGGGAAATATCCCACATGTGGCCCTAGTGCGGTAAAGGACTGAAGCACCGGCCTCTGAAGCAAAGGAGCACCTAGAGGATTTTGAAGCCTCTTTTTTATTATTCACCATGTCCGGTTTGAAGAGGACTTGTGGTGCCTAAACAGTGGAAACCCCCCAAAAGTGACCCCATTTTGGAAACTAGACCCCTTGAGGAATTCATTGTAGTTTTCTTCGGGTGAATGCGGCTTTTTGATCCGCTTTTATTCTATTTTTAGGTGGCGTGGGGACTAAAAAAAACAGCAATTTTACCATTGTTTTTTTATAGCGTTCACCGTGCGCTATAAATGACATATTCACTTTATTCTGCGGGGCGATACGATTATGGTGATACCAGATGTTTATAGTTTTTTTAGGTCTTATGGCGTTTGCACAATAAAATAAGTTTTGTAAAAAATCATTTACTTTTTGTGTTACCTTATTCTAAGAGCCATAACTTTTTTATTTTTCCATCAAGAAAGCCGTGCGAGGACTTTATTTGCGTAATGAACTGTAGATTCGATCAGTACCATTTTAAGGTACATGCAACTTTTTGATCTCTTTTTATTCAATTTTTTGGGAGGTGAAGTGACCAAACAATTGTGATTGTGGTAGGGTTTATTATTATTTTCTTTTACGGCGTTTACCGTGCGGGATAAATAACAAAATAATTTTGTATTTCAGGCCGTTACGGACGCGGCGATACCAATTATGTATAGTTTGTTTGTTTATATATTTTTATTAATAATAAAAGACTGATAAGGGAAAAAGGGGGATTTTTACTTTTATTACTTTTAAAACCTTTATTTTCTTATTTTTACACATCTTTTTTTAACTTTTTTTTAACTTTATTACTTTGTCCCACTAGGGGACTTGAGGGCAGGAGGCCCTGATCGCTATTCTAATACACTGCACTACATGCGTAGTGCAGTGTATTAGAGCTGTCAGCTACTCCCTGACAGCAAGCATAGTGGGTCCTGACTTTGTCAGGACCCACTACGCTTCCGTCGATGGCATAGCTGGACGCCATTGTTTGGTGTCCGGTTGCCAGAGTCACCATCGCCGGCCGCTATCGTGTAGCAGGCCGGCAATGGTAGCTTAACCCCTAAAAAGCCACGATCTCTATTGAACGCGGCTTTTAAGGGGTTAATCAGCGGGGACACAGCAATCGGTCCCCGCTGTAGGAGCGGTTACTCCTGAGACGTACTGTTAGGTCATGGAGCGCGAACGATACAGCTACCATGACCTAATAGTACGTCCAGGAGCGGGAAGAGGTTAAGTAGCTGATTGGTTGATCATGTCATCTGATATACCATGCTGAATCTGATTGGTCAAAGCCCTCACTGAAGCTCCAGCCTTTAGACTCATTCAGACACAAGCCAATACTTCAGACTCATTCGCCTCTAAATGAAAGTTACTGAAAAAGAGACTAAAAGAAGTAAAAGGTATAATTTACTTGAATGTTCAGAAAAGGATATATCATAAGCGAATACTGATTACACCCAAAAAAAATTGATGGCAGCTACACTTTAAAATGAGGCACGATAGAAGTGTTGTGCACAGCTGATAGCGTACGGGATATTCATCTGAAATGTCGGTTCCCGTTTGGGTAAAGGACCAAAGAGCTGTAATTAATATTGAGTTTGTGATTTGCGCCCTTGGGTAGGTGTGGGCGGCTGAGGGTAATGGTGGTTGAGACCAGTTGAACTGAAGAAGTACGTTTAACAGAGGTGAATGAAAAGGTTTACACCTTCAATGATTTATTTTTGCTTTGACTACATTTGAATAATAAAGTATATGCTTGATATCTACTTGCCAACTTTTGGAAATGGCTTTTAGTGAGATTTTGTACTTTGGCGCGCAATGTTACAACAGTTCAGCTGCCAGAAAGACATTTGTGACATCACAGCATCTTACCCGACTAAAACATTTTTGGTGATGTCACAGCAGCTTAGCTGACAGAAACACGTGTTATGTTATAGATGCTTACCTGACAGGAAGATATTTGTGATGTCACAGTAGCTTACCTAACTAAAACCGACTTGTGATGTCACAGCAGCTTAACTAATTCAAAGTTGTATCTGATGTCACTACAACTTGCCTGACAGGAAGATATTTGTAGTGACAGGAGCTTAACTGACTGAAACTCACTTGTGAAGTTATAGCAGCGTACCGAACAAAAAAACATTTGCTGAAGTCACAATAGTTTATTTGACTGAAACCCTCTTGTGATGTCACAGCAGCTTACCTGATGGAAACACTGACAAATTACACCGTCATAGCAGCTATATGCACAAGCCACTAAGGGACGATCACTACATAAAGATGTACAATTACACCCCTTGAGTTAAACACTAGCTATATAAATACATATTTAGTGAACTCCCCCTAGTGACTGATGTGATATACAGTATATCTCTGGGTGTATACAAGTCAGAAAACAGAGCTCCCCAGATAGATCATGAAATTTATTGGCACAGAATTTTGGATCCAAAAACATAATGAAGGATATTACCTTTAATAAAGGTGTAGTACACTTGCTGGAGCTCTCAGTTGGACGTGGGACCCATTCTGAGTTTTGCTTTAGGGCCTTAGGATTTTTGTATATGATCCTGGTCACAAGTGTATAACAACCAAGGTAGAAGGCTAGGGGCAGACATATTATTGGTATTGGGCCCATATACTGTTCAGCTGTAGCAGACATAGCAGCTTTTATAGATTCCAGCATCTAAGGGGTCATCTCCAAATTATTAAAGGTGAGGAATAGTTGGGATTCACGGTGCATGATGGAGTGGTGCCAGAATTTATTTTTGTGCACCTACAGGGACTGAAAACCATACAAATCATAACTCTCAATTTCCTGGACTCACTTGCTGCTGGTGATGATCATCTTTGCAGTGACGCCCGTTCTGTTTTTCTCCTGCACCCCATGGTTCCTTGTTACACCCCTGCTTAGGGAGCCACATTTTATACAGTTAGGTCCAGAATTATTTGGACAGTGACACCGTCTTCATGATTTGGGCTCTATTAAAATGAAACAACTGAGATGCAATTGAAGTGTAGACTTTCAGGTTTAATTCAAAGGGTTGAACAAAAATAACCTGTGAAACGGTTAGGAATTGTAACCATTTTTCTACACAACCTCCTCATTTCAAGGGCGCAAAAGTAATTGGAGAAATTAACATTACCATAAATAAAATGTTTTTTTTTAAATACTTTGTAGAGAATCCTTTGCAGGCAATGACTGCCTGAAGTCTGGAACGCATGGACATCACCAAACGCTGGGTTTCCTTCTTTGTGATGCTTTGCCCGGCCTTTACTGCAGCGTCTTCAGTTGTTGCTTGTTTGTGGGTCTTTCTGCCTTAAGTTTTGTCTTAAGCAAGTGAAATGCAGCTCGATCGGGTTAAGATCTGGTGACTTGGCCATTGCAGAATATTCCACTTCTTTGCCTTAAAAAACTCCTGGATTTCTTTCGCAATATGTTTTGGGTCATTGTCCATCTGTAATGTGAAGCGGCGTCTTTGCTGCATTTGGTTCAATCTGAGCAGAAAGTAAATCCCTGAACACTTCAGAATTCATCCTGCTGCTTCTGTCTTCAGTCCCATCATCAATAAACACTAGTGACCCAGTGCCTTTGGCAGCCATGCATGCCCATGCCATCACACTGCCTCCACCATGTTTTACAGAGGATGTTTTGTGCTTTGGATCATAAGCATTCTCCATACTTTCTTCCTCCCATCATTCTGCTACAGGTTGATCTTAGTTTCATCTGTCCAAAGAATGCGGTTCCAGAACTGGGCGGCTTCTTTAGATGTTATTTGGCAAAATCTAATCTGGCCTTTCTATTTTTGAGGGTGATTAATGGTTTGCACCTTGTGGTGAACCCTCTGTATTTGCTCTCATGAAGTCTTCTCTTTATGGTAGACTTAGATACTGATACACCTACTTCCAGGAGAGTGTTCTACACTCGGGTAGATGTTGTTCACCATGGAAAGGATTCTGTGGTCATCCACCACTGTTTTCTTTCGTGGACGTCCAGGCCTTTTGGAGTTCACGAGATCACCAATGCGCTCTTTCTTTTCAAGAATGTAACAGTTTATTTGGCCACTCCTAACATTTGTGCTATCTCTCTGATGGATTTCTTCAATTTTTTCAGCCTAACGATGGTCTGTTTCATTTGCATTGAGAGCTCCTTTGACCTCATGTTGTGGGTTCACAGCAACAGCTTCCAAATGCAAATGCCACACCTGGAATCAACACCAGACCTTTTACCTGCTTAATTGATGAAGGATTAACCAGGGAATAGCCCATGAAGCCCATTAAACAGCCATTGAGATAATTGTTCAATTACCTTTGGTCCCTTGAAAAAGAGGCAGCTACATATTAAAGAGCTATAATAAGACAATCCTCAAATTAGGATGTGAATATCCTCAAATTAAAGATGAGAGTCTGCACTTTAAGCCCATATTGATTATATAATTGTATATTCAATATGTTTTAAAAAAAACAAAAAAAAAACGCTAAAATGCCAAAACTTGTGTCACTGTCCAAATAATTCCGGACCTAACTGTAATGTAAGACTAGTTAATGAATTGGAGCTCCCGTAAAGCTTGGTTCTTTGTCAGAGTGCAGTATTATTCTGGAAATCCAACATGACCTGACAGATCCCAGATTATCAGACATTCTGTACGATTAGATGAAAAATAAACAAGTTTATAAAATGTCCTTGTAGAAATCCGGGAGTCTCATCATAGCTTCTCCCTCCTAAGTCTTCTGCTTCTTGTTTTCTGAGATTCCAGATTATCTTACAATTTGGAGTCGGTTTATCAGAATTTCCGTAATACTGAATTCCAGATTAAAAGAACTTTACTCTTTTTTGTATTACACACATAAACCAACACTCAATCACCGGTATAAAAAAAAGAGACAGACGACAAGAATAAGTAGTAAACAGCGAAACCGTTTATTATAACAAATATCCACAAAAGCAGCAGAAACAGATTCAAAGATTTTACAAATATTTTATAAAGGTCCAAAACATGTAGAGAATTGTTATATTTCATACATTACAGGGGTTGTCTGGCCCTACTACAGCATTGTTATATGGGGGCACTCTTATTCAGGACCCTTATTCGTCAGCGAAGCCCAGAGCAGCTACAAAAGACGTCTCTATAGATAGATTATAGTAACTCACATCAGTCCCTGTCCCCAGAGGGGCTCACAATCTAATTTCCTCATCGCACTTACACACCAGGAACCCTTTCACTTCCAGCACATGGGAAGGATGCACCATTTTATAAAAAAAAGTGACACCCCACCCCATTGTGGCACCAAAAACTAGAAAGAACATAAAATTACTCTATTAATAAAAAATACAATTTCTTTCTTATTTCTGGATAAAGCTAATTTTTCAAATCCTAAATTGACCAATCCCTATCAAATCTACACTAATTTCCTTCTTAACAGATCAACTAGATCACTACGGACATTGTATAAATAGGTCTATGAAGAAGAAATTTCAGAAAGATTTGTATAATTCTTCACTGTTAGGAATATATCTGAGAATTTCTGTAATTTGCTTTTTCTGTTTATCAGATTCATATAATTTTGATTATTTTTATTGCTTTATATTTTTGATTTGGATCTGAATAAGTAGCTTTGTTCCTTTCTCACAGTCAGGTAGCTGCTGTAAAGGCCCATTTACATGAGGAGATTATCAGGATAATGTACTTGATA
Organism: Rhinoderma darwinii; assembly: GCF_050947455.1. Classification (NCBI taxonomy): domain Eukaryota; kingdom Metazoa; phylum Chordata; class Amphibia; order Anura; family Rhinodermatidae; genus Rhinoderma; species Rhinoderma darwinii. Next base: position 268,539,386 of record NC_134687.1, read on the forward strand.
TAAAGCATTCTTATAAAAAAAAAAAAATGATTTGTATCTGAATGTAAATATAACTGGGATAGAATTGTCCCTTATAAATGGGCCTTTACTGATCTGCTCTGTCACTCCATGACTAAAATTATATTCACTACTGGACTTCACATAAGGGTTTAAGCTTATAGAAAGATATAACAAATCATTAGGTGCTTTTCTCACTATATGAATATGTATCATCATCATCATTATTATCAGAAGTGCATGGTATTAAACACAAGCACAATTCTCAGCAGTGACAGAATACAGCAGGAGAGAGGCAGCGGTGCCGCTGTGGGGGATACAGAGGTCACATTCACAACTGGGCCCTGACATCTTGTGGGCCTATAGTTCACCCAACATAAAGAAGCAGAATTATTAGCAGGAGGAGCGATGATTTCCATTCACATAGTTATATAGTTACATCGCTGGGAAAAGACACATGTACATCAAGTTCAACCAAAGCATCAGAGGGGATGTGGATGAAGGTAAGGGGTAGCGGTAAATTTTAGAACATTGTTTCCTCCTACTGATCAAGAGGAAGGAATAAAACAAACTCATATCTGCCCAAAAGGGAAACATTTCCATCCTGATCCTATGTGGTGATCAGACTGGATAATTGTTCATACAAGAATTCTATACATTTAAGTAAATGTGGATTTTGTTTGCCGTAAGAAATTATCTTTGCCTTTTTTGAAGCCATCACCTGTCCCTGCTGTGACCAGCTCCTGAGGTGACTATTCCCCAGATTCACCGCTCTTACAGTAAAGAAGGCTTGTCGCATCTGGAGACTGAACCTTATTTTCTCTAGATGGAGGGAGTTCCCCCTGGTCTTTTAAGGGGATTTTAAAGGGAACAGCTTTTCACCATAATTTTTTTGTACAGGCTATTTATATACTGATAAAGATTTATTATGTCACCCTTAGACATCTCTTCCCAAGACTAAAAGGTACAACTTCACACTTATCCACATTCAATCTCATTTGCCAAGTGGATGCCCAAACACTCATCAGGAGGTGATGTGCAGGCAAGCTGTGGACTGCGTACTGCTACTGAAGCTGGCAACTCTGCACTTACCTTGTACGCCACTTTGGCTGGCGGCACATGTAAGACCCCTTACAGAATAGCATTGTAGAACGCATCTAAACCCTGGAGGGTGCCGACTACAAACAAGGAACTATTCTCCTGTTTTAGTGGTGGCTGCAGGAGGAAAACGTTTACTACTGGAAGGGGTGTAATTGAACCTTTCTTTATTACCTAATAAGTATTGAGAACCAGCGCAACAAAGAAACTTCTCCATTCCAAAACACATGTTACAACTTTAAGGGAGGTTTAACTTTCTTGCTTTAAATCAGTTTTCTTTCAGAATTCTCTGATGGGTGGTGGAGGGATAAAGAAGAACAACAATTGGGGATTTAACTGATCCCACACAGAAAGTAAGTTTACAGGAGGGCACAATTTCACAAATGGCGGAAGTAATGGTGGCCTCTAGTACGGACACTCTGCAGATACCGCCAGCGCTAATAAAAAAAACAATGGAGGTTGTGATGCAAAGGATAATGGCCGAGAAGTGAAAACAAATTAAAATGGATTTTAAAGAAGTAAAAGATTATTTGATCAGTTTGAACACTAGATCTAACCAATTGGAATATCAGACTACATGCATTACTCACAACCTTAAAGAGGCTCTGTCACCAGATTCTCAAATCCCTATCTCCTATTGCATGTGATCGGCGCTGCAATGTAGATAACAGTAACGTTCATTTTTGGCCAAGTTATGAGCTATTTTATATATATATATATATATATGCTAATGAGCTTTGAAATGGACAACTGGGCGTTTTTTTTTCGTTATGTCCAACTGTGTATTGTGTTTTTAACTGGGCGTGTTTACGTGTATGACGCTGACCAATCAGCGTCTTACACTCCTCTCCATTGATTTACACAGCAGCGATGTGCAGCCACATACACAGAGATTAACATTAATCAAGTGTCCTGATAATGAATACACATGACCTCCAGCATGGACGTCATGTGTATTCAGAATCCTGACACTTCTGAATCTTTTCTGTGAGATTTCCAGCAAGGGAAACGAAATCTCGTTTACCTCCGTAATCTCGGGAGATTACGAGTGGCTTGCTGGAATCTCACAGAAAAGATTCAGAAGTGTCAGGATTCTGAATACACATGACGTCCAGGCTGGATGGTCATGTGTATTCATTATCAGGACACTTGATTAACGTTAATCTCGGTGTATGTGGCTGCACATCGCTGCTGTGTAAATGAATGGAGAGAAGTGTATGATGCTGACTGGTCACTGATTGGTCAGCGTCATACACGTAAACACGCCCAGTTGGACATAACGAAAAAAAAACGCCCAGTTGTCCATTTCAAAGCTCAATTTGCATATATATATAAAATAGGTCATAACTTGGCCAAAAATGAACGTTTTTAAAAAAAAAAAAAAAAAACGTTACTGTTATCTACATTGCAGCACCGATCACAAGCAATAGGAGATAGGGATTTGAGAATCTGGTGACAGAGCCTCTTTAATGTCCTTCTAGGCCGTAATCTATTCATGGAGGAAGAGATAAAGCTATATAATAATAAACTTCTGGACCTAGAGAATAGGTCTTGTTAGATAACATCTGTCTATTTGGAATGCCAGAAAGTAATAAAAATGATCAGCTTGAACGATATATTTGGGAATAAACTTTGCAGTCCTACCAGAGGCAAGTTTTTTGGAATAGACTTTTGAACGCACTCATAAAGTGTGGAGATCTCCAGGAGCCCCGGAGTAATCACATATCTGTATGTGTGTAATGTGTATATATGTATGTGTGTAATGTGGATATATGTATTTCTGTAATGTGGATATATATATGTGTGTAATGTGGATATATGTATGTGTGTAATGTGGATATATGTATGTGTATAATGTTGATATATGCATGTGTGTAATGTGGATATATGTAAGGGTGTAGTGTGGATATATGCATGGGTATAATGTTGATATATGTATGTGTGTAATGTGTATGTATATATATATATATATATATATATATATATATATATATATATAATGAGAAAAAGAGTAAAGCAGCACAGCAACAGCAGTGGGTGCAGGCCTCCTAGGTTGAGGCTAGGAACCCTTGTTAATGAAATCCCAAAAAATTGAAGAGGCAGCACTCGTTTCGATCCGTCTCTATGGGATCTTTGTCAAGCCATATATATATGTATCTATGTGTAACATGTATGTGTGTATGTAATATGTATACATATGTATGTGTATAGTGTGTATATGCGTGCCTATGTGTGTAATGTATATATATGCATGTATCTATGTGCAACGTGTATGTGTATATATGTAGGTGTGTGTAATATGTGTATATATGTATGTATAAGTGTGTATGTTTGTTATGTAAATATCTTTATAATGTGTATATATGTATGTGTATATGTGTGTGTAAAATGTGTATATATCTATGTTTATGTGAGTAATGATGGATACGTCTCCCGTAGCCCCTGGGCACAGCGCTACTTTAAGCGCTGAGCCCGGTGAATCCCCTGATGTCACTGTGCATATTAGGACAGTGATGTCAGGGACTTTAAAATGAATGTAAGGTGCTCTGGCCTGAGATTCTTTACCCTAACTGGAACCCCTTAAGCTTAACACCCTAACCCCATAATTCTAATCATAACTCTTACCCTAAGCCACCAACCTTCGAACCCTAACCCCCTAACCCTATTGCTAAGCCCCAACCCCTACCCTATCGCCTCACCCTAACCTCAACCGCTAACACCCTAAGCCGCTAATCCAAACCCTAACACTCCCTAACTCTAACCTAAACTTAACCCTAACCCAATCCCCTAATACTAGCCCCCTAAACCATAATGTTAACTCCCTAAATTTCTAACCCTAACCTTACACCTTACTCCAACCCTACCCCTAACCTTCACCCTCTTCTTAACCCCCTAAACCTAACATCCCAACCCCCTGAACCAAAAACCATAACACTCTAACCCTAATTCCCTAGCCCTAACCCCTTAACCCTCACATTCTAAACCTAACTCTTACTCTAACCCTATTCTTAACCCTAACCCCCAACCCTATTGCCTAACCCTAACCTCAATCCCTAACTCCCTAACACTAACCTAAACATTACCCCCTAAACCCAACCCATAAGACCTTGATGCCAAACCTAACCCTATCCCCTAATACTAAACCCCAACCCAAACCCATAATGTTAACTCCCTAACTTTCTAACCGCAAGCCCCTAACCCTAATTTCAATCCTACCTTTAACCTTCACCCTATAACTAACCCTCTAAAACTCTAACACCCTAATCCCCTAGCCCCACAGTCAAAAACCTAACCCCAACCCTACACTAAAACCATAACCCCCTATACCTAAGTCCAACCCTAACACTCTCACCCTAACCCTTTTCCTAACCCCAACCCCCTATCCACAACCCTAACCACTTATCCTCCCCCTATTCCTAACCCCAAACCCTAACCTCAAAACCTTAACCCCGACTTTTACCACTACACTACCCACTCACCCTCACCTTAACCCTATTCATAATCTCCTACTCTATTTCTAACCCCTAACAATCTAAACCCTTCTCCCAATTCCTAACCCTAACACTAAAACCCTAACACTATTCTAAACCCCCAAACCTAACTTCTAAATCCCAGCCCCTAACTCTAACCCCAACCCTACCCCCCTCATCCTAACCTTTTCCTAACCCCAAATGCTAACACTCTAACCCCCTAACCCTATTCCTAACCCATAATGGCTCTGGCTTGGGATTTTGCTCCTGGAAAAGCCTTAACCCCCAACTCTCTAACCCTAATTCTATCCCAAACTCTAACCCTAAACCCCAACCCTAACTCTTTGACCTTAACCCTATTCCTAACTCTAAACCCCAACCCTAACCTCTTAACCCTAACCATATCCCCTAACCCTATTTCTAACCCCAAACCCCTTTCCATAACCCTAACCACTTACCCTCAACCTATTCCTAACCCCAAACCCTAAGCTCAATGCCTTCACTCCCTAACCCCAACCCTACACCCTAACACTATTCCTAAACCCATAATACTAACCCCAACCCATAACATCCTAACCCTATTCCTAACCAATTATGGCTCTGGCCGGGGATTTTGCTCCCGGAAAAGCCCTAACCCACTATACCCTAACCATAATTCTAAACCAAACTCTAACCATAAATCCCTAACTACAACCCTAACAACCCAACCCTAACCCCCATCCCTAACCTCTAAACACTAACCATTTTCCTAACCCCCTTACCGTATCACCTAACTCTAAACAATTAATCCAAACTCCAACCCCCTAACCCTCTAACTCTAATCCCAACCCCCTAACCCTTTAGCCTTAACCCTATTCCTAACCCCCAATGCTAACCTCTAAACCCATTCCCCTTACACCAACCCTATTCCTAAAACCAATCCTAGCCCTAACCACTTACCCTCGCCCTATTCCTAACCCCCTAAACCTAACACCCCAACCACCTAAAGCAAAAACCCTAACACTCTAACCCTAATCCCCTAGCCCTAACCCCATAACCAAACCCCTAACCCTAGCACCCTAATTCTAACCCTAACCCTAACCCCGCAACCCTATCACCTAACCCTAACCTCAACCCCTAACTCCCTAAGCCGCTAACCCAGACCCTAATACTAATACAATCATAACCCCCTAAACCCAACCCCTAACACCTTAACTCCAAATCTAACCCTATCCCCTAGTGACAATGAAGATCTTGTGATACGTATGGCGGACAAAGGAGGCTCCATTACAGTCATGAATAAGGACATGTACATTGACCAGATTAACAAGCTGTTGGACGATACAAATACTTATACTAAATTATGTCACAATCCCACAAATGATTTTTCTATTGCATTAAAAAACCTATTGGATAGGGGTTTAAATGGGGGTTTGCTCACGAATAAACAGTACGATTACTTACAGGTTGAATTTCCGATAATACCCATACTACATGCTCTACCTAAGACACACAAGGGTATTATTCCCCCCCCCCACCCCCGATGCGACCCATAGTTTCGGGTATAGGCTCTCTAACTGAGAGAATATCGGAATGGCTCGATTCTCTCTTACAGTCACTTGTCTTCAGGGTACCCGGTCATTTAAGGGATACAAAAGATGTCCTGTCAATTTTTCACAATAAAGTCTGGAATCATGACCACACGTGGCTGAGCTGCGATGTAGTCTCTTTATACACCAGCATCCCCCACCCAGTTGCTATCGAAGCCCTCACCCATCACCTTTCTAAATACAGTATGTATGATCAAACATTACAAACCTATATGGTTGAAGTGACAAATTTTCTAATGATGCACAATTATTTCAACTTTTCTGGTACATTTTATCTCCAACAAAGAGGGGTGTCCATGGGAGCCAAGTTTTCCCCATCCTTAGCCAATCTAGTCATGGCCTGGTGGGAGGAGCATTTCCTATTCTCTACCTCCAATTCTCATGCAAGACACATACATTGGTATGGCAGATACATCGACGACCTCCTATTCATATGGGAGGGCGATGTGTCTGCCATACCATCTTTTCTAAATTATAATTTGAATCTCAGACTCACCTATAACCACAATGATACGACTATTAATTTTTTGGACTTTAAGACTTATTTCTAAGATTGGATCTAACATCTGCTCAGAAATTTACCATAAACCCATATCGGGTAATACCATTCTGCATGCTACCAGCTGTTACCCGAGACACACAATTTCGGCAATAGCGGTAGGTGAGTTAACACGAGCCAAGAGGAATTGCAGTACAGAAACAGGATATATTAAAGAAGAGTCTCATGTATGTTGCAGGTTGAGGGCACGGGGATATAAAAATTGGACATTAGAAAGGGCTAAAACTATAGTCAGCACCATGAGCAGGGATTCCCTTCTGTCCACCGAAGACAATGTCAAAACCTCTAAGCTTAACAAAATGGATTCTAATATACCTACGTTGGTATTACAATTTAGTAACCAATTTAACACAATTAGAAATATGGTTCTCAAATATATTCCTCTTTTATACGAGGATACAAAATTAGAGAAGGTTTTGGAAAACGGCTGTAGGGTGGTATCACGGAGAGCACCTACCCTTGGTAATATGTTATCCCCTTCACTTCTGACAACAAATAACCCCAAACCAACGTGGTTAACCCACAAAGGTTACTTTAAATGCGGGACACAACCTTGCAAGGTATGCAATTTCTCCAAGGTAGTAAAACAATTTTCAAACTCCACAGGGACTATCAATTTTCCAGTAAAATCTTATATTAATTGCAACAGCAACCACGTAGTTTACATCATCGAATGCACAAGCTGTAATTTAAAATAAGTGGGATGTACAACGAGAAAGTTCAAACTTCGTGTCTTGGAGCATCTAGGCTACATTAGGAACCCCAATATTACAAACAACCCCAATGCAGCCAGACACTTTATCTCCTGTCACAATAGGTGCATAAATTCGTTTTGCACCTATGCAATAGAGAAAATTAGGGGAACCACCAGAGGGGGAGATCTCAGACACCTCCTCTTGACCAGAGAGGCGTTCTGGATCTATAACTTAGAAACACGCTTTCCACTTGGTCTTAACCTCAAGAAAGAACTCATGTTCCACTATTAAATATTGACAATCACATTAGTCTCCCATATAATTTTTATACACCTTTTTTTGGAGCACATGCATGGAATTAACAACTATTCATAGATATTTTAGGAATACACCAGCTATCATCGAACGAGCTGAACGCATGGCTATGTATCATAGTTAGTACTGTAAACTTATGGAAAAATTCAAATAAACATCAGACAAGACTTATTATTATGGACCATGGTTATTAAAGTGAACAATCCAAAAACATTTAAATAATTAATATAATTAAACATGGTTACACTATTTATTATCTAATAAGTCGAATAAACTACTATATATTACGCTTGCTAATGTAAACTATGTGAAATATACAGACATACAACAAGATAAAATCTTCAACTTCATTTATTCTTCCTACATTTTATGCATACCCCATAATTCCTGATATTATTTAGTAATAATATTTAGTATCTAGCCATATTACTGTTTCACAACAACAGAAAAACAACTGAAAGCAAAGTTAAATTCATCATGGACTTATAGTATATTAGTATGCATTTGGATGTCAAAATTCCTATAATGCATTGGAATTAAATTTGTATATATATATATATATATATATATATATATATATATATATATATATATATATATACATACACACACACACACACACAGTTATCCTACCACCCATGCCACATTATTGTTTCACAAGAATAGAAAAACAACTGTAAGCAAAGTCAAATTTATCAGAAGTGGACATATAGTATATTAGTACGCATTTAGATCTTAAATTTCCTATAATGCACTGGAATTAAATTTGTATGTATATATATATATATATATATATATACATATATATACATATATATACACGCAAAGTTATCCTACCATCTAGCTAATATCCCTTAATTATCGCAAATTTTTATAAAATAGTAGGTAAACCGCAAGAGCGTGTAACTTACCATGTAGACGTGTCTGTCGCTATTTTTCCTTCCTGGGTAGCGGAGGTTCCGTGCATCTGTCTTCTTGTGCTCTCTCCTGGATTTCTTTCCTGCCAGCTGCGCTCGGGTTTAATACTTCCACAAAAAAAGAAAAAATGAATAAAAACATGAATAATATACAATATTTACAGGAAATAAATTTCTAGCAAGCACCCATGGCATGAATTTGGCCTCTTAGATGAAGTGAAATTTATTTTTTTCTTGTGTACATAACCCTAAATTTTTTTTAATTTTTTTTCCCTTTATATGGACATAACACAAATCACTGATATTCACACGCCAAAGATACAGTGATAAAATAAAGTGTTTCTCTAATTAAATATATACCTATATCCAATATATAACATGATATATAATATTCATATAATAAAGAGATTCTCTGGTCTCGTACATTTCTGCTATATTGGAAAGTATCTTTCTTTCCTATTTTTAACCTATTACATGACCCGTTCCTATGTTAGTGTCATTTAATAACAAGTTTATTAGATGCTCTTTCAAATTTATATCGAATGTATTCGGGTCAAATCTTTGCATTACAATTTGCATTGTTTTTATTTCTATGTTGTCCATTATAATGTTTGTGGTATATCAAGAGTGTTTTGTTATATTCATGCCCTACTGTTTTGCCTATGGCTCACTGGTTTAATAACACACGAGGGAACATCTTCCCCAAAAAAAACTTCTTACGTGTCATATAAATTAACGTGTTATGTATAGTTCTAAATATTCACGCATCAAAATAAACTAAGAAATTTTTCTATTGAACTGACAAGTTCAGGAATTTCTAAATACGGCACAGTTTTGACAAAAGTTTACTAACGCCCATTCCACCGCAGGTCTACTCCGCCTGCAGGGACAATCATCAATTGGTGCTATCCAATCACCAATACCTTTCAATCACCAGCTTTGCATATTAAGTAGGCAAAACACGAAAGGCCTTCACTCTTTCTGCCATGATTAAGAGCACAGTACGTGCTCGAAACGCGTAGGCTCGGGCAATAGCCCGTCACTACTTCGCATCTTCAGTCTGCGTCTCCCTTTCATTTTTTAATCAAATTTTCTAAATAAAAGTGGGAATGCCATTTCCTTTTTAAAAAAAAACCTAACAGCGCTGGATCATCCTTTTTTTCTCTCTGCATTGTTTACCGCTGGCCGCAGCGGGGATCCGAGTGAAGTGTCTGGAGACGCAACAAACCGGTGAGCTGGAGGTTTCCCCCCTTTTCCTACTATACCTATCCCCTAATACTAAACCCCAAACCCATAATATTAACTCCCTAACTTTCTAACTCTAACCTGCAACCCCTAACTTCAACCCTACTCGCTAAACTTCACCCTATAACTAACCCCCTAAACCAAAAACTCTATTCCTAACCTCCTAACCGTATCCCTTAACTCTAACCCGTTAATCCAAACTCCAACCCTCTAACCCCAACCCCCTATCCCTTTTGCCTTAACCCTATTCCTAACCCCGAACCCTAAACCCAACCTTTAAACCCTATCCCCTAACACAAACCCTATTCCTAAAACCAAACCTACCCCTAACCACTTACCCTCACACTATTCCTAACCCCCTAAACCTAACACCCCAACCCCCTAAACCAAAAACCTTAAAACTCTAAACCTAATCCCATAACTCAAACCCCTTAACCCTAGCCACCTAACCCACCTAATTCTAACCCTATCTTTTACCCTAAGCCTCTAAACCCTTTTCTTAACCCTAACCCCAACCCTATCGCCTAAACTCAACCCCTAACTCCCTAAACCACTAACCCTAACCCCCAAATACTAACCCAAACTTATACCCCTAACCCCAACACCTAACACTTTAACCCCAACCCTATCCCCTAATACTAACCCCCTAATCCAAACTCATAACGTTAACTCCTTAACTTTCTAACCCTAACCTGCTAACACTAACGCAACCCCTAACCCTAACCTTCCCCCTAAAACTATAGCCCCCTAAACCTAAGCCCAACCATAACACTCTCGCCCTAACCCTATTCCTAACACCTAACCTCTAACACAAACCCTATCACCTAATCCCCAAACCTTAACTCCTTAACCCTAGCACCCTAACCCTCAACTCCTAACCCTTTGACCTTAAATATATTCCTAACTCTAAGCCTCAACACTAACCTATAAACCCTATCCCTGACCCCAACCCACTATCCAAAACCTACCACCTAACCACTTACCTTCACCCTAATTCTAACCCCCAATTCTAACCTCAAAACCCTAACTCTAACTCCCTTACCCAACCCTACCATAATCACCCTCACGTTAACCCTATTCATAACCCCTAGCCCTAACCACCTACCCTATTCCTAAACCCTACCACTCTAACCCCTTCTTCTCATTCCTAACCCCATCACTATTTCAAACCTAACCTCTAAATCCTAGCCCCTAACTAACTCTATAACCCCAACCCTACACCCTCATCCTAAGCCTATTACTACTCCTAACCCCAAATGCTAACACCCAAACCCCCTAACCTTATTCCTAACCCATTATGGCTCTGGCTGAGGATTTAGCTCCTGGAAAAGCCCTTACCCCCAACTCCCTAACCCTATCCCTAATTCTATCCCAAACTATAAACCTAAACCCCTAACCCTAACAACCCGGACCTTAACTACTAACCTCTAAACCCTAACCCCAACACCCTGACCATAAATCTAACCCCAACGCTCTAACCCTTACCCCCTAACCCAATTCCTAACCCCCCAACCCTAACCACTAACCTCTAGACTCTAACCCTATCCCCTAATCCCAAAACCTTAACCCTAATATCTTAACCCATACCCCCTAACAATATTACCCTAACCCCAGCCCCATAACACCCTAACCCTTTAACCTTAACCCTATTCCTAACCCCCAACCCAAAAACCCTAAACTCTAGTCCCTATCCCCTAACACCAACCCTTTTCCTAACGCTCTAAACCAAACTCTATCCCTTACCCTCACCTTATTCTTAACCCGAACACTGACCCCCTTACCCAAGAGCTTTACAGCAAGGGCTCTGTCCAGGCACTTCTTTCTTGAGAAAGACCTTGGCGTCACTGTTCATATATGGAGAGTGACATTAAGGGATTTGTAATGTGAGAAACCCCGGCCAGAGCGTAGGCAACAATCTGGCCAGGGATTCTGCTACAAGAGGGAGACCCTGATATCACTGTCCATATATAAACAGTAACGTTAGGGGCTTTAAGATGCCGGGATCCCTAACGAGAACTTCAGCAATGCCCTGGCAGGGGATTTCACTCCTGGAATAGCCCAAATTCTATCCCCTAACTCTAACCATAGCCCCTAAGCCCAAACCCTAACACCATAACTCTAACCCCAGAGCACTAACCTCTAAACCCTTAAACTTAACTATCTGCTAACCCTTACCCCTTAACCTTGGCACCCTAACCCCCTAATTCTATTCCTAACGCGAACCCTAAATCATAAAACTCTAACCTTAACCCTATTCCTAACCCACAACACTATCCCCTAACTTTAACCCACACTCTAACCCTATTCCTACCCTTAACCCCCAACCACTAACCTCTAAACCCTAATCCTAACCCCATAACCCAAGCCCCTTTAAAATAGCACCCCAACCCCCTAACACTAACCCTAGCCCCAACCTGTAACTCCCTAACACCCTATTCCTAAACCCCAACACTAGCCCCTATCCTCTAAACCCTATCCCTTAACCACAACCCAATTCCTAACCCCCTACCCTCCCACTATTCCTAACCCCCTAATCCAATGCCTAACCCCAACCTTAACCTCTGATATCTAAATCCTAAACCCAACCGTATTCTTAACCCCCTAACCCCAACCCCATAAAACCTAACCCCAACACTATCCCCAACCTTAACACTCTCACCCTAAGCCCCTAACCCTATTTCTAACCACTAACCTCCAAACCCTAACACAAACCCTAGCCACCAAACTCTAACCCCTTAACCCTAGCACACTAAAACCAACCCCCTAACCATCAACCCCTAAACATAACCCTTTAACCTTAACCCTGTTCCTAACTCTACCCCCTAACCTCTAAACGCTAACCCTATCCCCTGACTCTATTCCTAACCCCTAATCCTAACTCCAATCCCCTATCCACAACCTACCCCCTAACCACTTACCCTAACCCTATTCCTAACTCAAGCACTATTCCTAACCCTAACCTCAAAACCCTAACGCTAACTCCCTAACCACCTAACCCCAACCCTACACCATCACCTTAACCCTATTACTAACCCCTAGCCTTTACCCCAACCCTATTACTAACCCCCTCACCCGATTCCTAACCCCAACTCTATTCCTAACCCCTCAACCTAACCTCTAAACACTAGCCCCTAACTACCTAGCCACAACACTTACCTCAACCCTACCCCCTCGACCTAACCCTATTCTAAACCCCCTAACCCTATTCCTAAGCCATTTTGGCTCTGGCCAGGTATTTCACTCCTGGGAAAGCCCTAACCCTAACCCCTAATTCCCTAACTCACTAACCGTATCCCTAATACTAACCCTAAACTCCTAACTCCAACCCTAACAACACAACCCTAACTGTTCATATATGGAGAGTTACATGAAGGGATTTGTAATGTCAGAATACCCAACCAGAACGTAGGCTACACGCCGGCTGGGGATTCTGCTCCTAGAGGGAGCCCCTGAGGTCACTGTCCACATAAAACAAAGTAACGTTAGGGGCTTTAAGATGCCGGAATCCCCAACCAGAGAGTCAGCAACTCCCTGGCTGGGTATTTCTCTTCTGGAAAAGCCCTAACCCCATAACCCTAGCCCCTAACCCCATAAACCTAACACCCCAACGCTAATCTCTAAACCCTAATGCCTAACCCCTAATGCTAACCCTATCACCCTAACCTCCTAATCCTAGCTCTTAGCCTAAATTCTAACCCTCTAACCTAACTTTAACCCTAACCTTCTAACCCTATTCCTAACCCCCAACCCTATCCGCTAACTTTAACCCAAACCCTAGCCCCCCCTAACTCCTTAACCCTAAGAACTAAATCTAACCCAACCCTAACACTCTAACCCTTAATTCTATTTCTAACCCTAACCCACTAACCTCTACTTCAACCCTACCCCCTCATCCTAAGCCTATTCCTAAACCCATAATACTAACCCCAACCCCTAACCATATTTCTAACCAATTATGGCTCTGGTCGGGAATTTTTCTCGCGGAAAAGACCTAACCAACTAACCCTAATTCTAACCCAAACTCTAACCCTAAACCCCTGACTACAACTCTAACAACCCATCCCTAACCCCCAAACCTAACCACTAACTTCTAAACCCTAACCCCATTCCTAACCCTCTAACCGTATCCTCTAACTCTAACCCGTTAATCCGAACTCCAACCCCCTAACCTTCTAACCCTAACCCCCTAACCCTATAGCCTTAACCCTATTCCTAACCCCCAACCCTAAACTCCAAACCCTATCCCCTAATAGCAAACCTATTCCTAAAATCAAACCTACCCCTAACCACTTACCCTCACACTATCCCTAACCCCCTAAACCAAAAACTCTAACACTCTAACCCTAATCCCCTAGCCCTTACCCCATAACCAAACCCCTAACCCCAGCACCCTAATTCTAATACTTACCCTAACCCTCTTCTTAACCCTAACCCCGCAACCCTATCGCCTAACCCTAACCTCAACCCCTAACTCCCTAAGCCGCTAACCCAGACCCTAATATTAATACAAACATAACTCCCTAAAACCAACCCCTAACACCTTAACTCCAAATCTAACCCTATCCCCTAATACTAAACCCCTAACCCAAACCCATAATGTTAACTCCCTAACTTTCTAACTCTAACCTCCTACCCCTAACTTCAACCCTACTCGCTAAACTTCACCCTATAACTAACCCTCTAAACAAAAAATTCTAACACTCTAGTCCTATTCCTAACCCCCTAACCGTATGCGTTAACTCTAACCCGTTAATCCAAACTCCAACCCCAACCCCCTATCCCTTTTGCCTTAACCCTATTCCTAACCCCGAACCCTAACCCCAACCCCAACCTCTAAACCCTATCCCCTAACACAAACCCTATTCCTAACCCTGAACAACATCATGGCAAAACACTGGCAGATCTTGCTACTGGATGAAGATCTCAAACAACACCTGGGCACATCAATCTCCTCAGGATATAGGAAAACAAACACTATAGAACAACATATCGTTAAAAGTCATTTCTCTAGGGATTGCATAAAAAAGAAACAACACAAATACCCAGGATTTTATCCATGTGGCCTATGTACAGCCTGTAGGGTTCTTGAGAAAAGGCAGGGTTTTATGAATGGAACGGGAGAGTACTATAAAATCCAGGAACATATCACCTGTGCTACCAAGGGGGTGATATATGTCCTAAGATGTACGTGCAATTTACATTACGTGGGTAAGACCAAGAGAGAATTGAAAACCAGAATAAGGGAACACATTGGAAGTATAAGAAATTATGACAAAGTGGAGATGGAGACTAAAAAACAGAATAAACTGTTTCAACCTACACCAGTCGCTAGACATTTCAAATACTGTCACAATCTCAACCTGAAAGATCTATCAGGTTGGGCCATATGCCACCTCACCACAGGAATCAGAGGTGGTGATGTGGATTCCATACTGCTAAAAGAGGAGAGCAAGTGGATCTTCAAAATGAACTTTGTGAGCCCAAATGGACTTAATGAATCCTTCAACTTTGGTTGCTTTCTCTAGAATGCTAGATACCTCAATCCTTTTTCCACTAATGACAGACTGAACCTGCCTACAAAAAACCACGTTATAAAACCGTATCAAAACAGGATATCAAAATCATGCTGATAAATAACAGATGACCAAAAATTAAAAGAAAGCGAAAAAGAATAAGGAGACTAATGGATATAGTCACAATTAACATTGTGCCACGATATGAAGGTATCAACCAAGCCAATGGTACAATACACGATTAGACCTTACAATCCCGAAAAATATTAAAAATTAAAAATTAAACTATAAAAAATGTTTAATAAAATTAATAATACCAAAATTATTTAGAAGAAAAAGACAGAAAAGATTAATAATGATAATCAAGGGATTGATATATAACCTGCAGTGATATCTATATTCACAGAGATTTATAAAATAATGTGAAACTATAGAACTAAGAAATTATATCCAAATTTTAACTTAATGGTTTATAAAAATTAAAAAATAATAAAATAATAATAAAACAAAAATCTTGCACATACATATACAATCTCTATGCACAGTTATAGACTCAAAATCCTAATAAAAATAAAAATAATAAAAACAAAAAACACAAAAACAAAATAAAAACAAAAAGTAAAAACAACAAATTAATAAAATAACATAAAAATCTAAATAACATACAATAAAATAAAATTATCCATACAACTATTTTAGATGATATTTTGAAAGAATATACTGATGGATTAATGGATATAAATGTGACAAGAGATACCAATCTAATGAATAGTCTGTCTAATTCGTTTTCTACCCAGTTTATAAATTTAAATTGAAAAATTAAAGATTAGAATTAAATGTTCATAAATCCTATTAGCTCACTTAAAAACAGCTGAAATTATTTCTGCATGAAATGGTTTGGTAATAAAAGTTAGCTACAATGTACAACTAATGTCCACTTTAATGTATCCTCAACACAGGATACAATGTAGCAAGTTACTCTAGACTTGATTGGCTAGACAAAATGTCAATCAAATCTGGCCTGTAAAAGACGCCAGAAACAAAATGCTCCCGCCCCCGGAAGAAGCTGACTTAGTTCAGTGAAACGTACGTCGGGACTATACCGACTCTGATAGTAGGGAAAGATTATAGAGGGAGAGATTAGCACAATGAATATAATATAAATCTAATCCTACCGCATCTAGAGGTCGTTCTTGACAGAGCAGGAACGAATGATTGTAGTGGCGACAACATTGCACACCACTTAGCCGTTCAGTGCCGATGACGTCGCGGCACTCACGGCTGAGACTTTGAATATTGCAGGCATTACACAGCTAGCAATCTCTCAGACTCACTACCCAAGAGTGCTGACTGCTAACGGGTAGCCTGTCGGTTGTCCGAACGCAGCGAAAGCTGCTATCCCAGCACTCCTGCTTAATACAGTTTGGAGCAGTAACGCTGGGAGAAAACATACTCGGTGAGCAGTCAGCTGCTCACTGAGACTTTACGTCTGTCTAAACACAGTATTAGCCGTCGTCCCTGCGCTGCTGCTCAACAACAGATTAGAGTAGCAACGCTGGGAGAAAAACAACACAATTAAAACACATTGGTGATCAGTCAGCTGCTCACTCAGACTGTCTGCCTGTCCAAACGCAGCGATAGCTGTTAACCCTGCGCTGCTACTCAATTACAGTTCGGCAGTGATAGTTGTTATCCCTGCACTGCTGCTCAACCAAAGACCGGAGCAGCAACGCTGGGAGAAAATACATTACCATAGAAACGCACTATGTGACCAGTCAGCTGCTTACGAAGTATGTTGTCTGGTTAAACGCAGCTGGTAACCCCTGGGCTGCTAATCAATCAAAGACCGGAGTGGAAACGCTACGAGAATATATATAATCATACCAGTTAGCTGCTCACTGAGACAGACTACGATCTTTTGCGGTGTGCACTTGCAGGGTTTATTATAAATACAATATAGACCCTTGCAGCACCACCTCTTCTATTTCCACTGAAAGAGAAAAGCTATTAATAGCTTCCTTACCAGTGGAATTTGTAAATATCTTAACCAAGAGATTATAATAAAATAGGGTTGAAAGACTTTATTAATACCAAAACATTATAAATTGTGGCAATAATAAAAAAAGGGGACATTGCACAAGACAAATCCTTCTCGTACTACAATAGTCGGTATCAATAAAATTATTGAAGGCGACATTTAACCCACCGTGCTCTACTTTTCCCTCTTTACCCATACCTATACTTTCTATTCCTAACCCTAGCCACCTAATTCTAACCCTATCTTTTACCCTAAGCCTCTAAACCCTTTTCTTAACCCTAACCCCATCACCTAAACTCAATCCCTAACCCCCAAACACTAACCCAAACTTATACCCCCAACCCCTAACACTTTAACCCCAACCCTATCCCCTAATACTAACCTCCTAATCCAAACCCATAACGTTAACTCCTTCACTTTATAACCCTAACCTGCTAACACCAAAGCAACCCCCTAACTCTAACTCCATCCCTACCCCCTAAAACCATAGCCCCCTAAACCTAAGCCCAACCATAACACTCTCACCCTAACTCTATTCCTAACACCTAACCTCTAACACAAACCCTATCCCCTAATCCCCAAACCCTAACTCCTTAACCCTAGCACCCTTACCCTCAACGCCTAACCCTTTGACCTTAAACATATTCCTAACTCTAAACCCCAACACTAACCTATAAACCCTATCCCTGACCCCAACCCACTATCCAAAACCCTACCACCTAACCACTTACCCTCACCCTAATTCTAACCCCCAATTCTAACCTCAAAACCCTAACTCTAACTCCCTAACCCTTACCCAACCCTACCCTACTCACCCTCACGTTAACCCTATTCATAACCCCTAGCCCTAACCGCCTACCCTATTCCTAAACCCTTCTCCTCATTCCTAACCCCAACACTATTTCAAACCTAACCTCTAAACCCTAGCCCCTAACTCTGACTCCCTAACCCCAACCCTACACCCTCATCCTAACCCTATTACTAATCCTAACCCCAAATGCTAACACCCAAACCCCCTAACCTTATTCCTAACCCATTATGGCTCTGGCTGAGGATTTCGCTCCTGGAAAAGCCCTTACCCCCAACTCCCTAACCCTATCCCTAATTCTATCCCAAACTATAAACCTAAACCCCTAACGCTAACAACCCGGACCTTAACCACTAACCTCTAAACCCTAACCCCCTAACCCCAACACCCTAACCATAAACCTAACCCCAACGCTCTAACCCTTACCCCCTAACCCAATTCCTAACCACCCAACCCTAACCCCTAGACTCTAACCCTATCCCCTAATCCCAAAACCTTAACCCAAATATCTTAACCCATACCCCCTAACAATATTACCCTAACCCCAGCCCCATAACACCCTAACCCTTTAACCTTAACCCTATTCCTAACCCCCAACCCAAAAACCCTAAACTCTAGTACCTATCCCCTAACGCCAACCCTTTTCCTAACGCTCTAAACCAAACTCTATCCCTTACCCTCACCCTATTCTTAACCCGAACACTGACCCCCTTACCCAAGAGCTTTACAGCAAGGGCTTTGTCCAGGCACTTCTTTCTTGAGAAAGACCTTGGCGTCACTGTTCATATATGGAGAGTGACATTAAGGGATTTGTAATGTGAGAAACCCCGGCCAGATCGTAGGCAACAATCTGGCCAGGGATTCTGCTCCAAGAGGGAGACCCTGATGTCACTGTCCATATATAAACAGTAACTTTAGGGGCTTTAAGATGCCGGGATACCTAACGAGAGTTTCAGCAATGCCCTGGCAGGGGATTTCACTCCTGGAATAGCCCTAATTCTATCCCCTAACTCTAACCACAGCCCCTAAACCCAAACCCTAACACCACAAATCTAACCCCAGAGCCCTAACCACTAACCTCTAAACCCTAACACTTAACTATCTGCTAACCCTTACCCCTTAACCTTGGCACCCTAACCCCCTAATTCTAACGCCTACCCTAAATCCTAAAACTATAACCTTAACCCTATTCCTAACCCTTAACACTATCCCCTAACTTTAACCCACACCCTAGCCCCCTAACAACTAACCCTAACCCCCACCCTAACCCTAACCACTAACCTCTAAACCCTAATCCCAACCCCATAATCCAAGCCCCTTTAAAATAGCACCCCAACCCACTAACACTCTAACCCTAGCCCCAAACTCTAAAACCCTATTCCTAAACCCCAACACTAGCCCCTATCCTCTAAACCCTATCCCTTAACCACAACCCAATTCCTAACCTCCCACTATTCCTAACCCCCTAATCTAATGCCTAACCCCAAACTTAACCCCTGATATCTAAATCCTAAACCCAACCCTATTCTTAACCCCCTAACCACAACCCCATAAAACCTAACCCCAACACTATCCCCAACCCTAACACTCTCACCCTAAGCCCCAACCCTATTTCTAACCACTAACCTCCAAACCCTAACACAATCCCTAGCCCTAACCACCAAACTCTAACCCCTTAACCCTAGCACCCTCAACCCCCTAAACCTAACCCTTTAACCCTATTCCTAACTCTACCCTCTAACCTTTAAACCCTAACCCTATCCCCTGACTCTATTCCTAACCCCTAATCCTAACTCCAATCCCCTATCCACAACCTACCCCCTAACCACTTACCCTCACCCTATTTCTAACTCAAGCCCTATTCCTAACCCTAACCTCAAAACCCTAACGCTAACTCCCTAACCCCAACCCTACACCATCACCTTAACTCTATTCATAACCCCTAGCCTTTACCCCCAACCCTATTACTAACCCCTAACACTCTAACCCCCTCATCTGATTCCTCACCCCAACCCTAACTCTATTCCTAACCCCTCAACCTAACCTCTAAACACTAGCCCCTAACCACCTTGCCACAACTCTTACCCCAACCCTACCCCCTCAACCTAACCCTATTCTAAACCCCCTAACACTATTCCTAAGCCATTATGGCTCTGGCCAGGTATTTCACTCCTGGGAAAGCCCTAACCCTAACCCCTAATTCCCTAACCCACTAACTGTATCCCTAATACTAACCCTAAACTCCTAACTCCAACCATAACTGTTCATATATGGAGAGTTACATGAAGGGATTTGTAATGCGAGAATACCCAACAAGAACGTAGTCTACACGCTGGCTGGGGATTCCGCTCCTAGAGGGAGCTCCTGAGGTCACTGTCCACATAAAACAAAGTAACGTTAGGGGCTTTAAGATGCCGGAATCCCCAACCAGAGAGTCAGCAACTCCCTGGCTGGGTTTTTCTCTTCTGGAAAAGCCCTAACCCCTAGCCCCTAACCCCATAACCCTAGCCCCTAACCCTAACACCTCAACGCTAACCTCTAAACCCTAATGCCTAACCCTATCACCCGAACCCCCTAATTCTTACTCTTAGAATAAATTCTAACCCTCTAACCTAACCATAACCCTAACCTTCTAACCCTATTCCTAACCCCCTACCCTATCCGCTAACTTTAACCCAAACCCTAGCCCCCCCTAACTCCCTAACCCTAAGAACTAAATCTAACCCAACCCTAACACTCTAACCCTTAATTCTATTCCTACCCCTAACCCACTAACCTCTACTTCAACCCTACCCCCTCACCCTAACCCTATTCCTAAACCCATAATACGAACTCCAACCCCTAACACCCTAACCCTATTTCTAACCAATTATGGCTCTGGTCGGGAATTTTTCTCCCGGAAAAGACCTAACCAACTAACCCTATCCCTAACCCTAATTCTAACCCTAAACCCCCTGACTACAACTCTAACAACCCATCCCTAACCCCCAAACCTAACCACTAACCTCTAACCCCATTCCTAACCCTCTAACCGTATCCCCTAACTCTAACCCGTTAAACCGAACTCCAACCCCTTAACCCTATAGCCTTAACCCTATTTCTAACTCCCAACCCTAAACTCCAAACCCTATCCCCTAACACCAAACCTATTCCTAAAACCAAACCTACCCCTAACCACTTACCCTCACACTATCATTAACCCCGTAAACCTAAGACCCCCAACCCCCTAAACCAAAAACCCTAACACTCTAACCCTAATCCCATAACTCAAACCCCTAACCCCTTAATCCTAGCCACCTAACCCCATCTTTTACCTTAAGACTCTAACCCTATTCTTAGCCCTAACCCCAACCCTATCGCCTAACCTCAACCCCTAACACTTTAAGCAAATCACCCACCCTAATCCCCTAACCAAACTTATCCCCCTAACCCCAACCCCTAACACCTTCACCCCAATACTATCCCCTAATACTGACCCAAACCCTAACTCATAATGTTAACTCCCTAACTTTCTAAACCTAACCTAACCCTAACCGCAACCCCCTAACTCCAACCCTACCCCCTAACTTTCGCCCTAAAACCCTACCCCCTAAGCCTAACCATAACACTCTCACTCGAACCATATTCCTAACCCCTAAACTCTAACAGAAACCCTTTCCCCTAATCTCCAAACCCTAACCTCTTAACCTTAGCACCCTAACCCTCAACCCCCTAACCCTTTGACCTTAAACATATTCCTAACTCTAACCCCCAACCCTAACCTATAAATCGTATCCCTAACTCCAACCTCCTATCCCAAACCCTACCCCCTAACCATTTACCCTCACCCTATTCCTAACCCGCAACCCTAACCACAAAACCCTAACTCTAACCCTTACCCAACCCTAACCCCTCACCCTCACCTTAACCCTATTCATAACACTTATCCCTAACCCCATACCCTATTCCTAAACCTTAACACTGTAACCCCTTCTCATTCCTAACCCCAACCCTAAAACCCTAACACTATTCCAAACCCCCCAAACTTAACCTCTAAAACACTAGCCCCTAACTCCCTAAACCCAACCCTACCCTTTGACCTAACCCTATTCCTAACCTCCTAATCCTAACCTCAAACGCTAACACCCTAACCCTATTCCTAACCCATTATGGCTCTGGCTGGGGATTTCGCTCCTGGAATAGCCCTAACCCCTTACTCCCTAACCCTATCCCGAATTCTATCCCAAACTCTAACCCTAAACCACTAACCCTAAACCTCAACCCTAACCACTAGCCTCTAAACCCTAACCCTATTCCTAACCCCCTCATCCTATGCCCTAACTCTAACCCAAACCCTAACTCCCTAACCCCAACATCTTAACTATAAGCCAAACCCTATCCTCTAAACCTAATCCCAACCCCTTAGTCCTAGCATCCTAACCCATATTCCAACGCCCTAACACTCTAACCCTAACCCCAACCTCTAACCCCTAACACCCTAACCCTTAATCCTATTCCTAACCCTCAACCCTAACCGCTAACGCCAACCCTTGTCCTAACCCAAACCCTACCCCTTAGCCTGTTCTTAACCCCAACCCTAAACCCCTCACACAAGCGCTTTACAGCAAGGGCTCTGTCCAGGGACTCCTGGGACTGTCTTGAGGAAGACCTTGACATCCCTGTTCATATATGGAGAGTGACATTAAGGGATTTGTAATGCGAACATCCCCGGCCAGAGCGTAGGCAACACTCTGGCCGGGGATTCCGCTCCAAGAGGGAGCCACTGATGTCACTGCCCATTTATAAGCAGTAACATTAGGGGCTTTAAGATGCCGGAATCCCCAACCAGAGCATCAGGAAAGCCCTAATCCTATCCCTTAGCTCTAACCATAGCACCTAACCCCATAACCCAAACCCTAACACCCCAACCCTAACCTCTACACCCTAACACCTAACCCTATCCGCTAATCCGCTAATCCGCTAAACCTGACTCTTTAACCCTAGCACCCCAACCCCATAATTCTTACCCCAACTCTTACCCTAAATCCTAACCCTCTAACCTTAACTCCGACTTTCTAACCCTAACCCTATTCCTAACCCCCAACCCTATCCCCTAATGTTAACTTAAACACTAGCCCCCCTAACCCTAAAAACAAACCCTAATGTCAACACCCTAACCCACACGCTAACCCCTTAACCCCCTATCCCTTTTACCTTAACCCTTTTTTTTTACTCTAACCCCTAACCTCTTAACCATAACCCTATCCCCTGACTATATTGCTAACTCCTATTCCTAACACCAACACCCTACCACAACTCCTAACAACCTAACTTCCTAACCTAAAACCCAACACCAACCCTAACACTCTCACCCTCATCCCCCTAACCCTATTTCTAACCACTAACCTGAAAACCCTAACACAAACCCCAAACCCTAAACCTCAAAACCTAACCCCTTAACCTCATCACCCTAACCCCAATCCCTTAACCCCTATCCCTTTTACCTTAACCCTTTTCTTAACTCTAACCCCTATCCCCGGGCTCTATTTCTAACCCCTAATCCTAGCCCCAACCCCCTATCCACAACCCTACCTCCTAACCACTTACCCTCACCCTATTCCTAATCCCAACGCTGACCCTATTCCTAACCAAAAACCCCAACCCTAACCTCAAAAGCCTAACTCTCTAACAGCCTAACCCCAACCCCACCCTCTCAGCTTAACCCTATACAAAACCCCCTACCCTATTCTTAACCCCTAACACTCTAACCCCCTGACCCCATTTCTAACCCCCTGACCCCATTTCTAACCCCAACCGTACAACCATAACAATATTCCTAACCCTAATCTCTATACCCTAGCCCCTAACCCCAACTCTTACCCTAACCCTACCCCCTCACCCTATCCCTAACCCTAAATCCATAACCCCAACACAAACAACCCAACTCTAACCCCCAACCCTAATCACTAACCTCTAAACCCTAAATCTATTCCTAACTGTATCCCCTTATTCTAATTTACTAACCCAAACCTTAATCCCCTAACTCCCTAACACCTAACCTCAACCCTACCCCCAACACCCTTAACATAACCAGAATACTCTAAACCTTACCCTATTTCTAACCCTGAACCCTAACCTCTAGACTCTAACCCTATCCCCTAATCCAAACCCCTCAACCCTAACTCCCTAACCCAACCCCCTAAACCTCTAACCATAACACTGTAACCTTAACCCTATTCCTAACACGCAACCCTAATCTCTGATCCCTATCCCCTAACGCCAACCCTATTCCTAACCCCCTCACCCAAGCGCTTTACAGCAAGCGCTCTGGCCTGGTACTCCTGTCTTGACAAGGACATTGACATCACTGTTCACATATGAAGTGACATGAAGGGATTATTAATGGGAAAATCCCCGGCCAGAAGGTAGGCAACACTCTGGCTCGGGATTACGCTCCTAGAGGAAGCCCCTGACGTCACTGTCCATATATAAACAGTGATGTTGGGGAATTTAAGATGCTGGAATTCTCAGCCAGAGCGTCGGAAATGCTCTGGCTGGGGATTCCGCTTCTGGAAAAGCTGTAACCCTAAACCTAACCTCTAACCCTATAACCCCCTAACACTAACCCATAACCACTATCCCCTTAAATCTCTAACCACCTAAACCCTTACCCTAAGCATCTAACCCCCTAACTACAACCCTAAAATCCTAGCCGTCTTACTCCCTAACATTAACTCCAACCCCTTTAACCCCAACTCCCTAAACCCCTAACCCAAACCCTCTAAACCTAACCAAGTTCTTTACAGAAAGCGCTCTCGCCGGGGACGCCTGTCTTGAGAAAGACCTTGACGTCAATGTTCATATGTGGAGAGTGATGTGAGAAGGGCTTTGTAATGCGAGACTCCCCGGCCAGAGCATTGCCAAAACTTTGGCCGGAGATTTCGCTTCTAGAGGAAGCACCTGACGTTACTGTACATATATAGCCCCCTAACAACTAACCCTAACACCCACCTTAAACCCTATTCCTACCCTTAACCCCCAACACTTAACACTAACCTCTGAACCCCAACACCTAATCATAACCCGCTAACCAATACCCTTTTAAAATAGCACCCTAGCCCCAACCCAACACCCTAGCCCCAACCTCTAACTCCCTAACCCTATTCCTAACTCCCAACACTAGCCCGTATCCTATAAACCCTATTGCTTATCCACAACCCCATTCCTAACCCCCTAATCCCAACCCCCTACCCTCAGACTATTCCTAATCCCCTCACCCAATTCCCAACCTTAACCCCTGATCTCTAAATCCTAACCCCAATCCTACCCCCTCACTAACCCTATTCTTAACCCCCTAATCCCAATCCCCTAACACCTAACCCCAACCCTAACACACTCACCCTTTCCCCTAACCCTATTTCTAACCACTAACCTCTAAACCCTAACACAAACCACCTATCCCCTAATCTACAAACCCTAACCCCTTAACCCTAGCGCCCCAAACCCAACTCTCAACCCCCTAAACCTAACCCTTTAAACTTAACCCTATTCCTAATTCTACCCTCTAACCTCTAAATCCTAACCCTATGCCCTGACTCTATTCCTAACCCCTAATCCTAATCCCAACCCTACACCTATACCTAACCCTAACTGCCTAACTCCAACCTTTACCACAACCCTACATCACCTTAACCCTATTCATAACTCCTAGCCCGTACCCCTACCCTATTACTAACCCCTAACACTCTAACCCCCTCACCCCATTCCTAACTCCAACCCTAACACTATTCCTAATCCCTCAACCTAACCTCTAAACCCTGGACCCTAACTCCCTGATCACAACACTTACCCCAACCCTACCCCTTCAACCTAACCCTATTCTGAACCCCATAAACCTAAACCCAACCATTAACACCCTAACCCTATTCCTAAACCATTATGGCTATGACCAAGGATTTCACTCCTGGAAAAGCCCTAACCCACTGACCTAATCCCTAATTCTAACCCAATCTCTAACCCTAAACTCCTAACCCTAACCCCCACCCTAACCCTATTCATACCCTTAACCCCAACCCTAACCACTAACTTCTAACCCCTTTAAAAAAAGCAACCTAACCCCAAACCCCTACCATTCTATCCCTAGCCCCAACCTAACTCCGTAACCCCCAACACTAGCCCCTATCCTCTAAACCATATCTTAACCACAACCCCATTCCTAACCCCCACCCCCTACACTCACACTATTTCTAACCGCCTAACACAATTCCTAACCCCCAACCTTAACCCGATATCTAAATCCTAACCCCCAACCCTACCCCTATTTCTAACCCCCAACCCTAACCTCAAAACTCTAACTGCCTAAACCTAACCGCCTAACTCCAACCCTTACCCCAACCATACACCATCACCTTAACCCTATTCATAACCCCTAGTTCTTAACCTATTACTAACCCCTAACACTCTAACCCCCTCACCCCATTCCTAACTCCAACCCTAGCACTATTCCTAACCCCTCAACCTAACTCCCTAACCACAACACTACCCCATCAACCTAACCCTATTCTGAACTCATTAATCCTAACCCAAACCCCTAACACACTAACCCTATTCCTAAACCATTATAGCTATGGATTTAACGCCTGGAAAAGCCTTAACCCCTAATTCCCTAACCCACTGACCGTATCCCTAATTCTAAACTAATCTCTAACCCTAAACTCCTAACCCCAACCCTAACAACCCAACCCTAACCACTAGCCTCTAAACTTATTCCTAACCATATCCCCTTATTCTAATCCCTATCCCCTAACTCTAATCTCATATATGGCCCCTTAACAACTAACCCTAACCCCCAGCCTAACCCTATTCCTACCCTTAACCCCAACCCTAACAACTAACTTCTAACCCCTAATCGCCTAACCCAAACCCCTTTAAAATAGCACCCCAACCCCCTACCATTCTAACCCTAGCCCCAACCTCTAACTCCCTAACCCAATTCCTAACCCCCAACCTTAACCCTTGATATTTAAATCCTAACCCCAACCCCCTACCCCTATTCTTAACCCCCTAACACCAACCCCTTGACACCTAAATCCAACCCTAACACTCTCACCCTAACACTATGTCTAACCACTAACCTCTAAACCCGAACACAAACCCCAAACCCTATCCCCTAATCCCCAAAGCCCTTAAACATAGCACCCTAAACCCAACCCCCTAACCCTCAACCCCCTAAACCTTTAACCTTAACCCTATTCCTAACTCTACCCCCTAACCTCTAAACCCTAACCCTATTCCTAAACCCAACTCTAACCACAAAACCCTAACTCTAACTCCCTAACCGCCTAACCCCAACATCACCCTCACCTTAACCCTATTCATAACCCCTAGCCCTTACCCTCCACCCTATTACTAACCCCTAACACGAACCCCCTCACCCCATTCGTAACCCCAACCCTATTCCTGACCCCTCAACCTAACCTCTAAACCCTAGCCCCTAACCACAACACTTACCCCAACGCTACCCCATCAACCTAACCGTATTAGAACCCCCGAATCCTAACTCCAACCCCTAACACCTTAACCCTATTCCTAAGCCATTATGGCTCTGCCCAGGGATTTCACTCCTGGAAAACCCCTAACCCCCTAACCGTATCCATAATTCTAACCCAATCTCTAACCCTAAACTCCTAACCCCAACCCAACCCTATCCCCAACCCTAACCCACTCACCCAAGCACTTTACACCATGCGCTCTGGCCAGGTACTCCTGTCTTGAGAAAGACCTTGACATCACTGTTCATTGATGGATAGTTACATGAAGGGATTCGTAATGCGAGAATACCCGGCTAGAGGGTAGGCAACACTCTGGCTAGGGATTCCGCTACTAGAGGGAGCCCCTGAGGTTACTGTACACATAAAAAAAAAGTAACATTAGGGGCTTTAACCCCTTAATGACCGCCGATAAGCCTTTTCACGGCGGTCATTAATGGGCTTTATTCTACAGTCCACGGCGCTGCATTAGAATAAAGTAAACAGAGCAGGGAGCTGTCAAATCTCCCTGCTCTCAGCTGCCAGAGGCAGCCGAGGGCTGGGAGCGTCCCTGCTCTGCCGTGTGAGATCGATATTAGTATCGATCTCACCCATTTAACCCCTCAGATGCGGTGCTCAATAGCGAGCACCGCATCTGAGTGGTTTTGGAGAGAGGAAGGGAGCTCCCTCTCTCTCCCACCAACACCCGGCGATACGATCGCCGAGTGTCAGTGTCTCCAATGGCAGCCGGGGGCCTAATAAAGGCCCCCAGGTCTGCCTGTAATGAATGCCTGCTAGGTCATGCCGCAGGCATGACCTAGCAGATGCCTGTCTGTTTTAAACGGACAGGCAATAATACACTGCAATACAAAAGTATTGCAGTGTATTATAATGAGGATCGCATAGTGACCTCCCCTAGTGGGACTAGTATAAAAAAATTGAAAAAAAAAAAAAAAACCCACTTTTTCCCCTTACAAACGGATTTGCTATTAAAAAAAAAACACAATAAAGCAAAAAAGTTGCACATATTTGGTATTGCCACGTCCGTAACGACCCCGACTATAAATCGATTACATTATTTAACCCGCACTGTGAACGCCGTAAAAAATAAAATAAAAAAATTTGGAAGAATTGCTGTTTTCTGTTAATCCTGACTTTAAAAAAATTTGATAAAAAGTGATCAAAAACTCGCATCTACTCTCAAATGGTACCAATAAAAACTACAAGACGTGTCGTAAAAAACAAGACCTTAAACAGCTATGTCGACGCAAAAATAAAAAAGTTATAGCTCTTCGAATGTGACAATGGAAAAATTAAGAAAATGGCTTGGTCATTAGGGCCCAGAATGCAAGCAGGGGGAAGGGGTTAAGATGCCGGAATCCTCAACCAAAGCATCAGCAACGCCCTGGCCAGGGATTTCGCTTCTGGAAAATCCCTAACTCTAACCCTAGCCCCTAATGCTAACCCCCAAACCCTATCACCCTAATTCTAACTCACCCTAAATCCTAACCCTCTAACCTAACCTTAACCCTAACCTTCCAACTTTATTCCTAACCCCCAACCCTATCCCCTAACTTTAACCCAAACCCTAGCCCCCCTAACCCTAAAAACTAAACCTAACCCCCAACACCACAACCCTAATACTCTAAACCTTAACTCTATTAATACTCCTAACCCTTTAACCTCTATACCCTAACCCCTAATCCAAACCCCTAAACAATAAAACCCTAACTCCAACCCCTTAACCCTAGCACCCTAACTCTATTACTAACTCTAACCCCCAACCCTTACCCATTACCATGTCGCCTAAATCTATACCTAATCCCAAAACCTTAGCCACAACCCTACCTAACGACTTTCCCTCACCTTATTGATAAACCCAAACCTATTCCTAACCCTCAACCCTATCAAAACACTAACTAACTCCCTAACCTAAACGCCTAACCCCAACCTTACCCCCCTCAAAATCCTAACACTATTCTTAATCCCAAAACCTAAACTCTAACCCTAGCCCCTCACCTCAGCCCTAACCCCTCACCCTAACCCCATAATACTAACCCCAACTCCTAACACCCTAACCCTATTCCTAACCAATTATGGCTCTGGCCGGGAATTTTGCTCCCGGAAAAGCCCTAACCCATTAACCCTACCCCTAACTCTAGTTCTAACCCTAAACCCCTAACTACAACCCTAACCCCCATCCCTAACCCCTAAACTCCCTAACCGTATCCCCCAACTCCAACCCCCTAACCCTTTAGCCTTATCCCTATTCCTAACCTCCAACCCTAACCGCTAACCTCTAAAGCCTATTCCCTAACTCAGACCCTATTCCTAAAACCAAAACACCACCTAACCACTTTCCCTCACACTATTCCTAACCCCCTAAACCTAACACCCCCAACCCCCTAAACCAAAAACCCTAATCCCATAACTCAAACCCCTAACCCCCTAAGTCTAAACCCTATCTTTTACCCTAAGCCTCTAACCCTATTCTTAACCTTAACCTCAACCCCTAACTCCTTAAGCCAATCACCCAAACCCTATTCCCCTAACACTAACTCAAATTTATCCCCCTGACCCCAACCCCTAACACCTTCACTCCAACCCTATCCACTAATACTAACCCCCCTAATACAAACCCTAACACATAACGTTAACTCATTAACTTTCTAACCCTAACCTGCTAACCCTAACCGCAACCCCGTAACCCTAACTCCATCCCTACCCCCTAACCTTCGCCCTAAAACCATAACCCCCTAAATCTAAGCCCAACCATAACACTCTCCCCCTAACCCTTTAACCTCAAACGTATTCCTAACTCTAACCCCCAACCCTAATTTATAACCCTACCCCAAAACCCTACCCCCTAACCACATACCCTCACCCTATTCCTAACCCCAACTCCTAACCTAAAAACCCTAACTCTAACTCCTTAACCCTAACCTTAACCTTTTCATAACCCCTAGCCCTAACCCCCTACCATATTCCTAAACCCTAACACTAACCCCTTCTCCTCATTCCTTACCCCAACCCTATTCCAAACCCCCCAAACCTAATCTCTAAATCCTAGCCCTTAACTCCCTAAACTCAACCCCATCCTTTCACCCTAGCCCTATTCCTAACCTCCTAATCCTAACCTCAAGCGCTAACATCCTAACCCCCTAACCCTATTCCTAATTCCATTATGGCTCTGGCTGGGGATTTCGCTCCTGGAGGAGCCCTAACCCCGAACCAGAATTCTAATCCAAACTCTAACCCTAACCACTAGCCTCTAAACCCTAACCCTATTCCTAACCCCCTAAAACTTTGCCCAAACTCTCGCTCCCGCTAACCCAAACCCTAACATCTAACCCTACCCCTAACCCAACATCTTAACTATAAACCTAACCCTATCCCCTAAGCATAATCCCCTAACCCCAACCCCTTAGCCCTAGCATCCTAACCCATACCCCAACGTCCTAACACTCTAACCCTAACCTCTAACCCTTTTCCTAACCCCCTAACCAAAACCCTACCCCCTTACTCTATTCTTAACCCCAACCCTAACCCCCTCAAAAAGTGATTTACAGCAAGGGCTCTGTCCAGGGACTCCTGGGACTGTCTTGAGGAAGACCTTGACATCCCTGTTCATATATGGAGAGATGGAGAGCGACATTAAGGGATTTGTAATGTGAGCATCACCGGCCAGGGCGTAGTCAACACTCTGGGCGGGGATTCCTCTCCAAGTGGGAGCCCCTGATGTCACAGTCCATATATAAACAGTAACATTAGGGGCTTTAAGATGCCGGAATCCCTAACCAGAGAGTCAGGAAAAGCCCTAATCCTATCCCTTAACTAACCATAGCCACTAACCCCATAACCCAAACTCTAACATACCAACCGTAACCATGCAAACCTCTAAACACTAATAACTAACCCTATCCCCTAACCCACTAAACCTTACCACTTAACCCAAGCACCCTAACCCCATAATCCTTACCCCAACTCTTACCCTAAATCCTAACCCTGATCTTCTAACCTTAACCACTAACCGTATTCCTACCCCTAATACCCAACCGTAACTGCTAACCTCTAAACCCTAACCCTTATCCTAACCCCAACCCTAATCCCTTTAAAATTGCACCCCAACCCCCTAACACTGTAACCCTAACCATATTCCTAATCCCCAACCCCTAACCTCTAAATCCTAACACCAACCCTATTCCTAATGCTAACAACTAACCTTGAAACCATATAACACTAGCACCCTAACTCCAACTCCCTAACCCCCACCCCTTAACCCTAACACCCTACCCATTTAATCTTAACCATATTCCTAACCCGCAACCATAGCCCCTAACCTCTAAACCCTATCCCTTAACCCCAAACCTATTCCTAACCCCAACCCACTACCCTCACCCTATTCCTAACCCTTTTTTAACCTTAACCCCTAACCTCTAAACCCTAACCCCAACCCTACACCCTCATTCTAACCCTGTTCCTAACTCCCTAACCCCAACACCTAACATTGTAATTTCCTAACCCGCTAAACCAAAACCTAACCCTTGCCCTAACCCTATTTCTAACACTATCCTCTAAACCAGAAGTCTCAAGCACGCGGCCCCTGGGGCTGTCATCTGCGGCCCGCAGGACACAGAGCCGCTAGTATCGGCTCTGCTCCGAGACTCTGGAATTCCTTGACATCGCTGTCCACATATGAACAGCGATGTCTGGGGCTTCCCCAGAGCCGGAAGTCCCGGGCAGAGCGCTAGTACAGGCTCTGCTCCGGGACTCTGTCCATATATGGGCAGCGATGTCAGGGAATTCCACAGTGTGTCAGGGTCTTCCCCAGAGCGGAGCAGAGCGCTGGTGTCGGCTCTGCTCCTGGACTCTGTGGAATTCCTTGACATCGCTGCCCATATATGGACAGTGTGTCAGGGTCTTCCCCAGAGCGGAGTCCCAGGCAGAGCGCTATTATCGGCTCTGCTCCGGGACTCTGGGGAAGCCTCTGACATCGCTGTCCATAAATCGACAATGATGTCAGGGGCTTCCCCAGAGCAGGAGTCCCAGTGATGTCAGGAGCACAGCTGGAGTCCCAGGAAGAGCCTACTAGCGCTCTGCCTGGGACTCCAGCTCTGGGGTTGCCCCTGACATCTCTGTCCATATATGGACAGTGATGTCAGGAGCAGAGCTGGAATCCCAGGCAGAGTGCCAGAAGCGGCTCTGCTCCGGGACTCCAGCTCTGGGCAAGCCCCTGACATCAATATGGCAGCATCTGCAGAGGGCACTGTGGCAGCATCTACAGAGGGCACTGTGGCAGACTCTACAGAGGGCACTGCGGCAGCCTCTACAGAGGGCACTGCGGCAGCCTCTACAGAGGGCACTGCGGCAGCCTCTACAGAGGGCACTGCGGCAGCCTCTACAGAGGGCACTGCGGCATTATCTGAAGAGGACACTGGCATTATCTAGGGGTGTGTTGCATTATCTACAGAGGGCACTGCGGCAGCCTCTACAGAGGGCACTGTGGCCTTATCTACAGAGGGCACTGTGGCCTTATCTACAGAGGGCACTGTGGCCTTATCTACAGAGGGCACTGTGGCCTTATCTACAGAGGGCACTGTGGCCTTATCTACAGAGGGCACTGTGGCCTTATCTACAGAGGGCACTGTGGCCTTATCTACAGAGGGCACTGTGGCCTTATCTAGGGGTGTGTTGCATTATCTACAGAGGGCACTGCGGCAGCATCCACCGAGGGCACTGCGGCAGCATCCACCGAGGGCACTGCGGCACTATCTAAAAAGGGGCTGCCCAATCTTGACATGTGTGCTAACTGAGCCGCCGGACTGCATTTAGCGACACAAACTAGAAAGCTGGATTGTTGAAATAAGCACATGGAGAAATATCTAAAATTTTAAACCTAGCGCTATTATTATAGTAATGTAGTGTAATAGTAGTTCAAATAACTACTTGATTAACAATAATTTTGTATTGTATCAAATTTGAAAGTAATGCGGCCCGTCAACTTCCCATTTTTTCTATATGCGGCCCACTTACCCGGCCGAGTTTGAGACCCCTGCTCTAAACCCTAACACAAAACCTAACTCCTTAAACCTAGCACCCTAACCCCAATCCCTAACACACTAACTTCCTAACCCACTAACTTAAAACCTAACCCCAACGTAGGCAACACTCTGGCTGTGGATTACGCTTCTAGAGGAAGCCCCTGACGTCCCTGTCCATGCATGTACAGTAACATTAGGGGCTTTAAGATGCTGGAATCCCCAACCAGATCGTCAGCAATGCTCTGGCCGGGGATTTCGCTCCTGGAAAAGCTCTAACCCTAACCCCTAAAACCCTATCCCTAAATGTAGCCCCTAACCAAGAAATTTACAGCAAGTACTCTGGTCGGGGACTCCTGTTTTGAGAAAGACTGTCATCCCTGTTGATATATGGAGAATAACGTTAAGGGCTCTGTAATGCGAGAATCCCTTGACAGAGCGTCGGCAAAACTCTGGCCGGGGATTCCACTCCTAGAGTGGGCCCCTGAAGTCAATGTCCATAAATGGACAGTGACGGCAGGGGCTATAAGATGCCGGATTCCTCAGCCAGAGCGTTGGAAACACTAAGGCTGGGGATTCTGCTCCTAACCTTAAACCTAGCCCTCTTACCCTAACCTTCTAACTCTAACCCCAACACTATTCCTGACCCTAACCACTAAACTCTAAATACTAACCATATCCCCCAATCCTAACCCCTAAACCTAGAACTCAAACCCCTTAACCCTAGCACCCTAAGCCCCTAACCTTAACCCTATTCCTAACCCCCTAACTATAATCCCAACCCTAACTCAAACCGCCTCACCCTAACCCTCTATCCCCTAATCGAGAGCTTTACAGCAAGCACTCTGGCGGTGGACTCCAGGCTTGAGAAAAAATTTGACGTCAGTATTCATATATGGAGAGTGCCGTCAGGGGCTTTGTAATGCGAGAAACCAAGGCAATGCTCTGGCCGGGGATTCCGCTCTTGAAAAAGCCCTATCCCCTAAATCCCAACCCCCTAACCCTAATGCCTAACCCCCTAACCAAGCGCTTGGCAGCAAATGGTCAGGTCGAGGACTCCTCTCTTGAGAAAGACGTTGATGTCACTGTTTATATATATGGAGATTGACGGTTAGTGCCTTGTAATGCAAGCCCCTGACGTCACTGTCCATATATAAACAGTGATGTTGGGGACTTTAAGATGCCGGAAATCTCAGCCAGAGCATCGGAAATGCTCTGGCTGGGGATTCCGCTTCTGGAAAAGCTGTAACCCTAAACCTAACCCCCTAACACTAACCCTAACCTCTACCCTCTAAACCCCTAAATCTCCGCCCTAAACTCTTACCCTCTAACACCCTAACCCTCTAACCTCCTAACCCTCTTACTCCCTAACCTTAACCCCAACTCCCTAACCCTCTCCTCCTAACCAAGTTCTTTACAGAAAGCGCTCTCGCTTAATATATCCACCTCTGCGTCAGAGGATTAGCAGGCCTGTGTCTGCTGTCATGCAGTGATGACATGATAACTACCTACACATGATTGCTATAGCCAGCCACTGGCCTCAGCATTGATGCAGCCGTCACATGCGTGAAGCTGAAATTTTATCACTGCAGGACAGCTAAAATGAGTGGCGAGACCACCGGAGAGGCAGGGATATACCAAGTAAATAATGTTTCCTCATGTGTAATGTGTGTGTATATATGTATATTTATGTGTATAGTGTGAATATATATGTAAATGTTCTGTGTAATGTGCATGTGTGTGTGTGTGTGTGTGTGTGTGTGTGTGTGTGTATAATGTGGATATATGTTTGTGTGTAGAGTGTAATGTGGATATATGTGTTAGTATAGTGTGGATATATGTGTGCGTTTAATTTGGGCGTGTGCGCGTTCTTTAAAGACTAATGCGGACCTTTCAGATTTGTATTTTTTATAAATCCTCTTATTTTGTCATTTTTGTCTTTTTAACATTAGAAGCAAGCTTTTTCTAGTTTCACTTTAGGGTTTTTTAATACTTGTTACTTAGAGGATTATATTTTACAGTATAATTACTTTATGTAAAGCATTGCCATGTAGTGTCTGTGTATTTATTTGACAATAGTTGCTCCCAGTCTATTTACTGTTGTGCAGCCCTCAACCGCGAGAAATTGGCCTTTTTAAAATGCAGTGTTTTACCCTCCCTGCCTGCTTGCTTTTAAGGTCCTGTTCACGTGGAGTTTTTTGCAGGCAAAAAATTCTGCCTGGAAAAATCAGCTCCGCCTTTTTTGAAGTCGTTTTTACCACGTGCGGTTTTTGATGCATTTTCCTACGTGGTTCTTTATGCGTATTTGAAAGCGTTATTTTTATCTCCTTCAACAAGCAAAGGAAAAAATAGGGAAAGCATTTTTTTTTGCCTAACACCGCGTCAAAAACCGTCGCGGCCGTTCACAGCATTTTCCCGTCTCTCATTGATTTCAATGGGGGTTTTTGAGGCGGAAAACGAATCTAGAAAGGTCATATCACATACGTACTGGAACCATTATACCCTAATGTTTACTCCTCCTTTAGTCGCGTACAACTCAAGTGCCAACTTCCATTACATGATAGTGTCTCAACAGGACTCCTTCTACAGTACAATATATCTGGGGGTCGGCCAGTGAATACTTTCTTTACGTTCAACTTAACAACAATACCAATGATGATGATGATAATATCCCTGCCTCTTTTCTATAGTAGTCTCAGTACGTTTTAATATGATATCATTGATAAATGAATAATGAATTGAGTATTTCTCTAGCTGTGACCATCATGACTATCACAACATATGGAGCATACTGCGCACTGACAATTACTAAGCCTCTCCATATTTCTCAGCATTTTCTGGAGCCACCACTACTGCTCCTTTACCCTGGGATCATATAGTCAGAAGTAACATAAGTTCTCTCCTCACTGTTCAGTCGTCATGGGTTTTCTGCTAGGATGGACACACCAATATTTACAATGGGTCTCTTCTTCTAGATGTTTGTAGGAATCTTCTTGTAGCCAGGATCTCCTTCTCTGTGCTGGTTGGTATCTTCTAGATGTTGAAGGTGGTCTTCTTCTAGGTATATGCAGGAATCTTCTAGCTGCTAACTGGGGTCTAGGTGTTGGTCAGGACTCCTTAAAATCTCAAAGACTGGGATAAAGATCTCCTGAAAAAAAAAACAAGAAAAATATTTTGAGCCAAAAAACTACAAATATATAACCTACAAAGAAATTGATGCTACCAAAAAAAGTGTAGAAAATGGAAAAAATCTTTATTGGAATAACAATAAAAAGCTACATGTCAATACAATTAAAAAGACTCCACAAGACTCTACAGAAGAAAAGGACAGCTCACTGTGTGACTCACAAAGAAAATAATAATTAGATAAGACCCCATGGCTGCACAGACCTGCGTAATGTAGGTAATATATACACACAACCGTTCAAAAGTTTAGGGTCACTTAGAAATTTCCTTATTTTAGAAAGAAAAGCAGTTTTTTTTCAATGAAGATTATATTAAATTAATAGATACTCCATACATTGTTAATGTGCTAAATGACTACTCTAGCTGCAAACGTCTGGTTTTTAATGCAATATCTACATAGGTGTATAGAGGCCCATTTTCAGTAACCATCACTGCAGTGTTCTAATGGTACATTGTGTTTGCTAACTGTGTTAGAAGGCTAATGGATGATTAGAAAACACTTGAAAACCCTTGTGCAATTATGTTAGCACCGCTGTAAACAGTTTTGCTGTTTAGAGGAGCTATAAAACTGATCTTCCTTTGAGCTAGTTGAGAATCTGGAGCATTACATTTGTGGGTTCGATTAAACTCTCAAAATGGCTAGAAAAAGAGAGCTTTCATGTGAAACGCGACAGTCTATTCTTGTTCTTAGAAATTAAGGCTATTCCATGCGAGAAATTGCCAAGAAGATTTCCTACAACGGTGTGTACTACTCCCTTCAGAGGACAGCACACACAGGCTCTAACCAGAGTAGAAAGAGAAGTGGGAGGCCCCGCTGCACAACTGAGCAACACGACAAGTACATTAGAGTCTCTAGTTTGAGAAATAGACGCCTCACAGGTCAACTGGCAGCTTCATTAAATAGTACCCGCAAAACGCCATTGTCAACGTCTACAGGGAAAAGGCGACTCCGGGATGCTGGCCTTCAGGGCACAGTGGCAAAGAAAAAGCCATTTCTGAGACTGGCTAATAAAAGGAATAGATTAATATGGGCAAAAGCACACAGACATTGGACAGAAGAAGATTGGAAAAAAGTGTTATGGACAGACGAATCGAAGTTTGAGGTGTTTGGATCACACAGAACATTTGTGAGACGCAGAACAACTGAAAAGATGCTGGAAGAGTGCCTGACGCCATCTGTCAAGCATGGTGGAGGTAATGTGATGGTCTGGGGTTGCTTTGGTGCTGGTAAAGTGGGAGATTTGTACAAGGTAAAAGGGATTTTGAATAAGGAAGGCTATCACTCCATTTTGCAACGCCATGCCATAACCTGTGGACAGCACTTGATTGGAGCCAATTTAATCCTACAACAGGACAATGCCCAAAGCACACCTCCAAATTATGCAAGAACTATTTAGGGAAGAAGCAGGCAGCTGGTATTCTATCTGTAATGGAGTGGCCAGCGCAGTCACCAGATCTCAACCCCATAGAGCTGTTGTGGGAGCAGCTTGACCGCATGGTACGCAAGAAGTGCTCATCAAGCCAATCCAACTTGCGGGAGGGGTTTCTGGAAGCATGGGGTGAAATTTCTCCCGATTACCTCAGCAAATTAACAGCTATGCCAAAGGTTTGCAATGCTGTAATTGCTGCAAATGGAGCATTCTCTGACGAAAGCATAGTTTGAAGGAGAAAATTATTATTTCAAATAAAAATCATTATATCTAACCTTGTCAATGTCTTGACTATATTTTCTAGTCATTTTGCAACTCATTTGATAAATATAAGTGTGAGTTTTCATGGAAAACACAAAATTGTCTGGGTGACCCCAAACTTTTGAACGGTAGTGTAAATACCAAATGGTTTGGAATAAACAAAAATACAGTGCAAAAAATCAATACACTCACTGTTTATTATTGGTGTCAATATGTGGTCGAGTACATGGCCGGACTCCAGAAACGGCAACAACGAGACACTGGGGCGGAAACACATCAGCACGTCACCTGACGCGGTCACGTGTGTCAGCAACCCAGTGCGTCATGGGTGACGAATCGGAGGCTGGACAGTCACAACCAATCAGAATGCAACCAGTGATTGAAGGCATGAAAAGCATTCAGAAGGATATTAACCCTGTACGGGCAGTCCAATAGCGATACACTTCATGTCGGCAAGGCTAAACCCAAAATACAGAGAGACAAGATAGTTATACAGATATATTGCACATGTATCATACAAATACATATAAATATATGGACACAAAGTGATGTGTGATGAATAGTGTCAACTTGTAGGGAGTAATCAAGTGTGGAACATTATTATCAATTATAATGTGTGAAAAAAGACCAATATATATGTGCCAAAAGGAATAATACAGTGCACACAACCTGAACATAGTAGGTGACAGGTAAGAAATGATATTAAACACAATAAAGTGTTGTTTATATAGAACATGTCTAAATAAAAGAGTGAAAAAGTAATAAATGTATGGTGACAAAATAAAAAATTGAAATAAAAAACGAAAAATAAAATAGTGTGAATAGGTGTGTGCGATG
Organism: Rhinoderma darwinii; assembly: GCF_050947455.1. Taxonomy (NCBI): domain Eukaryota; kingdom Metazoa; phylum Chordata; class Amphibia; order Anura; family Rhinodermatidae; genus Rhinoderma; species Rhinoderma darwinii. The sequence continues at coordinate 268,578,888 of NC_134687.1, forward strand.
AAAAAAGAAAAAAAAAACAACGTGTGTATTATGCATAAAAAAATAAAATGGACAACAAGTGGCATGCACAAAGCAGATTTTAGTTACATGTCGATATATCTAATACAACAAGCCTCTAAGGTGCAGAATATAATATGCAGTGATCTGCAGACAGAGCCCTCTTTTCTATTTTTTGTGAAGATCATCAGTAAGGCATCATTGTTGAGGATGAAGATCAGGACAACCCGAAAATTGCACAGTTGACATAGTCAACACATGCAGCGTAAACCATATATCTAATCTGTATACATAAATAAATAAAGAAATATAGATTAAAATCAAAATAAGAAGATCAATTCAAAAATACCCAACTAAAAGCTTTCGTAACAGTCAGAGAAATGCAGCAACACCAATGTTCTCATTGAGACCCCTTGGTTGTGTTGTCTTAAGCCTCCATATCCACTTGCATTGTGATTGCAAAAGCCTCTTTTTACATCTCCTCCTCGCATATCAGTATTGATGTGATCTATTCCCTTAACTCTCAGAAGTCTAGAGTTACACGCATGATGTAGGTGAAAATGTTGTGGAATCGTCTTCAGCTGTTCCATATACTCTACTGTTTTGGCATTTTCAATGTCTCTAATATGTCCTCTTACGCGAAAGCGCAATTCTCGGGTTATCATGCTAATATACATTTTAGGGCAAGGGTAAGTTGCATGATAGATCACACCTGTAGTGCCGCATGTAATTGGCCATGTGATCTTAACATTTTTTCAAGCCACTTGAGTCAACAAAACCTTGAGAGCGTTCAATATTAGGGCAACTAATACAGTCGCCGCAAGGGTTACAACCCCACTTAGGACCAATCTTTCCAAAACATTTACCCGGTTTTTCCACTGTTAGGTAACTGTGAACTATTGCGTCACGTAAAGAAAGCGCTCTACATGGTGCAATAGCAAGATAATTTGGTTGTACTTTCTGTAGAATTGGATCATTGACGAGCACCGGACAAAATTTGTTTGAGGTGTCCCTCATTTCTGACCAAATTATACCTATTTGTAAATCTTACCTTAGGAGAAATTCCTTATTTTTAGTTACAGTTTGTAATAGCTGTGCACGAGGGGGAGATGTGCACGTGGTCGTCAATGGGCCTTATTAACATTGTGGCAGCTGCAGCCCTGTTGAGCAAGTCTCTTTCTTAACTCAGTCGTGCGGTATTTGAAATCTTCATGAGTTGAACAAGTTTTCTTAACACGCAGTAATCGTCCAGCTGGTATAGCTTCGATGGTGGCACGAGGATGTGAAGACGTGGCGTGAAGAAAGGAGTTTGTTGAGGTCTCTTTACGATGCAAATCTGTCAGGAGACAACCATTATGGTTCCTTTTAGTTAGTATGTCCAAAAAATCTATCTCAACATGATTCCACTTGCATGTTAATTTAATGTTATGTGTATTATAGTTAAATACACTGATGAATTCCATTAATTCATCCGAAGTCCCCTGCCAGATCATGAAGATGTCATCAATGAACGGGCCCAGAAAAGGAGCTGGTTCATGGAGATCTCATGATCTGGCAGGAATAGCTCCCTCTCCCACAGCGCCAGGAACAGGTTGGCGTATGAGGCTTCACATGCTGCCCCCATTGCCGTGCCCTGGAGTTGCAGGTAGAAGGACCCATTGAACGTGAAAAAATTGTGTTTGAGAACAAAGACCGAAAGGGTTAGCAACAACTCTGAAAAGTTTTTCCCATATTGCTCATATGCAAAAAGGTGGCCACTGCATGCAACCCATCCGAATGCTGGATGCCGGTATATAGTGACTCAATGAATCTCTTCAATTTTCAACAACAAATCTGCAGAGTCGCACAGATACAAAAGGTAGACATTCCACTAATGGTTTTAAATGGTGGTCGACCCATTTGCACACCTTCTGAGTTAACCCCCCGGTACCCAATATAATTGGCCTACCTGGAGGGTCCTTATGAATTTTGTGTAGTAGAAAAGGCGTCTATCGTTGGCTCAGTCACAATCAGTGCCTCCATTAGGTATTTGGAGAGGACTCCAGCATCCATACCATCTTGTAGAATGTGGATCATCTTTGCTCTAAAGGATAATAAAGAATTGTATGTTAACCTTCTACAATAAGTGGAGTTTTTTTTTTATTTAGTTTTTTTTAAATTGATGTATTTTTTATTTTTCCAAACATTACAAACAAGCGAACAACATTTGAACAATATGTCCCATGGCAATAGCATCTCTGAACACTTATATCATTATTTTGCATATTATATAATCTACAATTTGTATAAACTACGTCAAATGATCCTAGTTGGAGCGAGGACAGAATTAGAGATTTTACCCCAAAGACAAATTGAAAAAGTGTCAATATTCATAGGAAATGAAACACACTAATTAAACCATAAAGAAGGGGGAAGGGAAGGATAGAGGGGGAGGGGGGTAAGAGGATGGACACGTGTATCCCCATCGTTACCGCGATTCAATACAGATATTTAAGGAATCATATCATGATTGGTGTCACACCAGACAGCTCATGTTCCAGATACCAAGTTGTGGAGCCAAAGCATGCAATTAGTTTTTGTTTTATATGAAGTGGTAAGGGAGATATAAAGTTCTCACACAACTTAAAAAAGGCTTAAAGTTTTGTGCTCTTTTCAAAGGGAGCTTTCCACCCTATCCATTCGAAAGAGGTAAGATGTATTTTCTAGGGAAATACGATGTGTGGGGTGTGTATTACGTAGCGTCCATGGCCATGGGCAGTCGGGTTCACTCACCTCCCGACACCCGCAGCCATGGATCCGTGAGCGCTGGTCCCCACCTCCCTAGGAGACGCCAGGGCTCACTTCCACTCCGTTCGGCTGTGTCCCGTAGGACGCTCGCGTCGGGCCTTAAAGGACCAGCGCGCGCAAATAGGAAGTCGTCATCATCATCAACTGCCACGATTTCCTGGTATATAAGAAGGCCCCTGGCCTTCTAATCCTTGCCTGAGCGTTGTTAGTTTTCCCAGTCTGTCTTGCAAATGGTCCCTTAGTGTTTCCCGTTCTAGTTATTACCTGTGCCTCGTTACCCGTGCCTCGTTCCTCGTGCTGTGCCTTAGTATCTAGTCGTGCCACGTCCTGTGTTATCTGCCACGTCCGGAGGATTCCGCTACGTCCGGTGCCATCTGCCACGTCCGGAGTAATCCGCCTTGTCCGGAGTCATCTGCCACGTCCGGAGGAATCCGCCACGTTCTGTGTCATCTGCCACGTCCAGAGGGATCCGCCACGTCTGGCACAACTTGTGGCCCGTGTCATCCACCACGTTTGGCGTCATCTGCTGCACCCATCTCCATCTGTGCCAGAGCTGCGGTCACCATCTGGACTATTCAGGTACCCTTGTGCGGGACTTTGTATTTCTGGGGCGTCCTGTTTGGCCAGCTGCCTCCCCGCTACGGCGGTACGGCCTAGTGGGTCCACTAACCCGCTTCGTGACAGTACGCTCAGGCCATGGACCCCGCTGGTCAACCTGTGACTTTGACGACACAAGCCATGCTGGCCAAGATGGAGGATCTCCAGTCAAGACAAGACCAGCTCCTCCTGTCGGTAAACGCCATAGCCCATCAGCTGCTTGCTCCAACCACAATGGTCACCGCACCCGTTCCTGCGGTTCCGCCTGCTACACTACCTGTCTGTCTGTCTGTACCGGTACCAACCCCCTGTGTTTCTTGCCGCTACCTCCACGCTATGACGTTGATCCGAGGTCCTGCAGAGGATTTTTGAATCCGTGCCTGATCCACTTCAGACTACATGCCAGGAGTCCTTCTGTTCGGATGACGTCAGGATCGCCTTCATCATCTCTCTCCTTACTGGCAAAGCCCTGGCATGGGCTAATCCTCTGTGGGAACATCAGGGACCAGAGACCCGAAACTTGCAGTGCTTCCTACAGACCTTCCGCTCGATCTTTGAGGAACCTGGGAGAGTTTCTTTGGCTGCTGCATCCTTGCTAACCCTACACCAGGGAGACCACTCCGTGGGCAATTATGCCATCCAGTTCCGTATCCTGGCTGCTGAATTGACCTGGAACAACGAGGCTTTGGTGGCTACATTCTGGCAGGACTGTCTTCAGGGATCAAGGACAAGCTGGCTGCTCGCGATTTGCCATCTACCCTGGACAATCTTATCCTACTCGCCTCCCGAGTTGACATGAGGATCCGGGAACGTTCCCAAGAGGTTCTCCAGGAGAGAGAACTTTCCAGTCTGGATTCTGCTCTCCTGCAATCCCCCTCAGTCATCCCACCAGAGGATCCGAGTCAGAGTCCTTATGTCAAGTTGTCTACCCAGGAGAGAAAACGCAGACGCACTTCTGGACTTCGTATTGCGACCGTGGAGGCCATATTGTGCGTCTGTGTCCCCAGAGTCCGGAGAGACCCCTATGCCTAGGATTGGTTGGAGAGACAACCCTAGGTGGAACGGAACCCAACAGAGCATTTGGTTCCAAATTGACTATTCCTGTGACCCTGGTGTCCGGCGACAGGACGCATTAAGTCTCTGCCTATCTGGACTCTGGCTCTGCTGCAAACTTCATCCAGAGAGAGCTTGTGGATCATCTTCAGTTGCCCACAGTCCCCCTAGAGACGTCTTTGGCTGTTGCCTCAGAAAATGACCTGCCTCTGCCTGATCCCATCATTTCTAAAACCAAGCCGTTGAGGCTCCAGTTTGGAGTCCTTCATTCTGAAATGATTTCTTTCCTTGTTTTGCCTAAGGCCATCAATCCTGTTCTGCTGGGCCTGCCTTGGCTTCGACTACATGCCCCAGTCCTTGCCTGGAATTCTGGAGAGGTTCTCCAATGGGGCTCCAAGTACCATGGTCGTTGTCTGTTGCAGATCCATCCTGTCAAGCCTCCTCTGCCTCAGTCGTTGGCAGGACTGCCTCCCCAATTTGCTCAGTATGCAGATGTTTTCAGCAAAAGGGAGGCTGAGTCGCTGCCTCCACATCGGACCTATGACTGCCTGATTGAACTGGTTCCTAACGCCTCTCTCCCCCGTGGACGGGTATATCCTCTCTCCTTGCCAGAGTCTCTATCCATGTCAGCCTATATCAAGGAGAATCTGGAAAGGGGTTTCATAAAGTCTTCCTCCCCGGCCGGGGCTGGATTCTTCTTCGTTAAAAAGGACGGATCCCTTCGTCCCTGCATTGACTACCGGGGTCTCAACCTGATCACAGTCCAGAACAAATACCCATTGCCACTCATTTCTGAGCTGTTTGATCGCATATGAGGAGCCAAAAATTTTTCTAAGCTAGACCTGCGGGGGGCTTACAATCTAGTCCGGATTCGCAGGGGTGATGAATGGAAGACTGCTTTTAACACCCGGGACGGGCACTATGAATACCTAGTGATGCCCTTCGGACTGTGTAACGTTCCCGCAGTGTTTCAGGAGTTCGTTAACAATATCTTCCGGGATCTACTCTGTCTGTGTTGTTGTTTATCTCGATCAGAATTTGATTTTCTCCCCAGATCCGACAACTCATCGGAAACATGTCCGTCAGGTTCTGCTACGTTTAAGGGAGAATCATTTATACGCCAAGCTGGAGAAGTGCATCTTTGAGAAGAGTTCTCTGCCCTTCCTGGGCTACATCATCTCGGATCAAGGCCTCAAGATGGATCCTGAGAAAGTGAAAGCTGTCCTGGAGTGGCCACGTCCTTAAGGCTTAAGAGCCATACAGCGGTTCTTGGGAGTCGCCAATTTCTACCGGCAGTTTATTCCTAACTTCTCTTCTCTCACTTCTCCCATCTCGTCCCTTACCAAGAAGGGTGTGGACGCCAAAGTGTGGACTCCAGAAGCAGAGTCCACATTTATTAGCCTCAAGAAAGCCTTCACTTCAGCCTCGATCCTACATCATCCTGATGTATCTCGGCAGTTCTCTCTGGAAGTGGACGCTTCCTCTGTTGGTGCAGGTGCACTTCTGTTCCAGAGGAGCTCCAAAGGAAAGGCAGTAGTATGTGGCTACTACTCAAGACTTCTTTCTTCTGCTGAGCGCAATTACTCCATTGGAGATCGGGAGCTACTGGCCATCAAATTTGCCCTGGAGGAGTGGAGAGATCTTCTAGAGGGCGCTGCTCACCCCATCCTGATCTTCACTGACCACAAGAACCTCACCTTCCTACAGTCTGCACAACGACTGAATCCCCGTCAAGCCAGGTGGTCGCTGTTGTTCACCCGTTTCCATTTTCTGCTCCACTACCGTCCCGCGGACAAGAATGTGAGGGCCGATGCCCTGTCCAGATCATTTGAGACGGAAGACACGGTGGAGTCCCTTCAGACTATCATAGAGCCGTCCTGCGTTGTCACCGCTTATCCTCTGCAGATTAGAGACATGCCTCCTGGGAGGACGTTTGTTCGGTTGGCAGACAGGAGAAGAATTCTCCGCTGGGGACACAGTTCTAAACTGGCTGGGCACGCCGGTGTCCGTAAAACCAGAGACCTGATTGCTCGTCACTTCTGGTGGCCCACGCTACCTAAAGATGTTCTGGACTTTGTCTCCTCTTGCACGGTGTGTGCCTCTAACAAAGTGACTCACTCCAAGCCTGCCGGCCTGCTCTATCCTCTGCCTGTAGCCAATGCCCCCTGGCAGCTCATTGCGATGGACTTTGTCACAGACCTTCCCCCCTCAGCAGGATGCAACACTGTCTGGGTGGTGTTGGACCGGTTCTCTAAGATGGTGCATTTTATCCCACTGACCAGCCTACCTTTGCTCCTCGACTGGCAAGTCTCTTCATTCTACACATCTTTCGCTTGCATGGCCTGCCTCTTCACATCGTGTCATATCGGGGTGTTCAGTTTACTTCAAAGTTCTGGAGAGCCCTCTAAACTCCTGGATGTGAGTTTGGACTTCGCCTCAGCCTATCACCCCCAGTCCAATGGGCAAGCTGAAAGAATCAACCAGATCATGGAGAATTATCTCCACCACTTCATCTCTTCACAGCACGATAACTGGGTACAGCTTCTTCTTCCATGGGCCGAGTTTTCATACAACAACCACACAAGTGAGGCCACCACTTCCACTCCATTTCACATCGTGTACAGTCAATATCCCAGAGTCCCTCTTCCTGTGTCGACTTCATCTCAGGTACCCGCTGCTGACTCTGCATATGGGGACTTCCTGCAAATCTGGCAACAGAGCCGGTCCTCTATTTTACTGGCGGTAGAACGCATGAAGCGAAAGGTGGATACTAGGAGAAGAGAGCCGCCTCAGTATCTTCCTGGGACTAAAGTCTGACTGTCCTCTCGGAAAATTCACTTGAGGGTGCCTTCATACAAGTTTGCTCCCAGGTTCCTTGGTCCTTTCGAGATCCTGCAACAAATCAACCCTGTCTCCTACCCTCAGAATCCCTAACTCCTTCCATGTGTCCCTCCTTAAACCAGTGGTCCTGAACCGCTACAGCAAGACTTCTAGTTCCACAGTTGCTCCCAGCAGCCCTTCTGATGTATTCGAGGTAAAAAGAGATCCTGGACTGCAAAAGGATAGGAGGAAGGACTTTCTATTTGGTGGACTGGAGAGGGTTTGGTCCAGAGGAGAGGTCCTGGGAGCCAGAAGAGAACCTCAGCTCTCCTGCTCTTAAGAAATTCCTCTCTCACTCTGGCCCCAAGAAGAGGGGGCGTAAGAGGGGGGATACTGTAGTGTCCATGGCCACGGGCCGTCTGGTTCACTCACCTCCCGACACCCGCAGCCATGGATCTGTGAGCGCTGGTACCCATCTCCCTCCTAGGAGACGCCAGCGCTCACTTCCGCTCCGTTAGGCTGTGTCCCGTAGGGTGCACGCACACGCTCGCGCCCGGCCTTAAATGGCCAGGGCGCGCAAATAGGAAGTCGTCATCATCTGCCACTATTTTCTGGTCTATAAGAAGGCCCCTAGCCTTCTAATCCTTGCCTGAGCGTTGTTAGTTTTCCCAGTCTGTCTTGCAAATGGTCCCTTAGTGTTTCCCGTTCCAGTTGTTACCCGTGCCTTGTTCCCCATTCCTGTTTCCCGTGCTGTGCCTTAGTATCTAGTCGTGCCACGTCCTGTGTCATCTGCCACGTGCAGAGGAATCCGCCACGTCCGGAGGAATCCGCCACGTCCGGAGGAATCCGCCACGTTCTGTGTCATCAGCCACGTCCGGAGGAATCCGCCACGTCCGGAGGAATCCGCCACGTCCGGAGGAACTTGCGGCCCCCGTGTCATCCGCCACGTTTGGCGTCATCTGCTGCACCCATCTCCATCTGTGCCAGAACTGCGGCCACCATCTGGACTATTCAGGTACCCTTGTGTGGGACTTTGTATTTCTGGGGTGTCCTGTTTGGCCAGCTGCCTCCCCGCTACGGCAATACGGCCTAGTGGGTCCACTAATCCGCTTCGTGACATATTATTTATCCAAACCGGGAGAATCACCCTTTCTAGCAGCCACAGAGACATAGTATAACAGCTCTTTGTGATGTTTCAGGATAAAGATCATGGAAGGTGGCAGTATCCCAAAGAGACCCCACTTTTGGGTTGAGGGGCATTGTATGGACAGTGTGTTCGACACAAAATATTGTATTTTTTTGGCAAAAGTCAATAGTTGGGCATAAACAGAGACAATGTAATAAGTCTGCATGCGGTGCTCCACACTTTAAACACGAATGGTCAGAGGAGTTACCCATGAGAAAGCCCCTATAAGGGGACACGTAAGTCCTATGGGCTATTTTAAAAGACATCTCCCAGGACATGGCTGATGGGAGGTAGTTGGCAGCCATAGTTACAGATGAAAGGACATCGTCATGAGTTATTTGATCTAAGTGGTCCACCCAGTAAGATGCGCCTGATCTCGATTTAGTGTAGTCCAATGGATGTCTTAAAACGTTATAATAGGTAGTGATTAGTCTTTTTCGGCATTGATGAGATGGAGTTAAGTGACACAAGATCAAGACTGGGATGACTTCTTCTAAGTGTCTAATGACCTTGTGAGCATACCTACAGGCCTGCATGTAATAAAATGGGTGTTGGCCAAAAAAATAATATTGTATACATAGTTCACTAAATGAGTATGGACGACAAGTGAGCATTTTAGTTATCTGATTAACACATGTCAAGCCCCCCCCCCCTAGCCCATCCATGAAAAACCACATGGGGGTTGGCATTTTGGAAGTAAAAGTTATGGACCCAAGGAAGAAGTAGGAAAAATCTAGGGTTTAAACCTAAGTGTTGCCTGACCTTGGTCCATGTCTTCCAGGAGGACATGACTAGGGGGTTAGCCCGTTAACTAGGTGATAGAGCCGAATAGGGAGTGTGTACAAGGCATGTTAAGGAAATGGGTTTTGAAAATTGTTGGTCCAATGTAGAATCAGTAAAGCAGGAGCTACCAGTTATCCAATCTCTAATCACTCGTAGTTGAGCTGCCATATTGTATAAGTGAATCTGTGGAAAATTAATCCCTCCATTTTCACGATGTTGCTGCAATATGCATAGGCTCACTCTTGGTCTCTTTTGGTTCCAAATGTAGCCTCGAAAGAGAGTATTCAGCCGCCTAACGTCCACTGGTCTCAAGTATATAGGCATGGATTGTAGAAAGTATAACAATTTAGGGAAGACAACCATTTTTAATAGATTAGCCCTACCTAAAAATGAGAGAGTAAAGTGCCTCCAAGCCATGAGTTGGGATTCCAAATATGCAATTAAGGGATTAAGGTTTCGTTGATATAAACATGATGGTTGTCTCGTGATGCATACCCCCAAATAGGGAATGTAATCAGAGTTCCATTTAAATGCATGCTTCGAAGACCGAGTGGCCTGGAGGGACCCTTAAGAATTAGGGCTTCTGATTTTTGTAGATTGATCTTGAAACCTGACAAGACACCATAAATTGAGATATCCTGGAGGATTGGTTGTAAAGTAGAGGCAGGGATAAATATTAACAACAAAATATCATCTGCAAATGCCGATAGTTTAATTTGAGAATCTCCAATTTGTATGCCTTAAAAACATGCTAGGGACTGGAAATGACGGAGAAGTGTATCTATGGACAAATTAAATAGTAACGGTGAGAGAGGGCATCCCTGACGCGTACCCCTGAAAATTGAGATAGGAGGTGAGTTAAGCCCATTGATGGTAAGGGATGTGGTAGAGCAGGCCTGTGAGTGTGAAAGGAATGTTAGAAAGCGGTCCCTGAAGGCCCGAGACTGCAACACTGCTGTGAGAAATGGCCATGATAAAAGAGTCAAACGCCTTTTCCGCGTCAAGTCCCAGCAGCATGGTCACTGGGGAGGAGGGGTTTAGTGCAGACACCGTGGCTGCTACAGCCTGACGGATACCTTTAGTGGAATATCTATTCCTTAAGAAAACCAGTTGGGTTGGGGCAATGATCGGTCCAAGCATGGAGGCAGTCGGCCAAAATCTTTGTTAGGAGCTTATAGTCTAGGTTTAAAATGGAAATCGGGCGATATGAGGAAAGGAGGGTTGGATCCCTGTCAGGTTTGGGAAGCAATATGGTCCTGGACTCATGAAAGTTAGGCAGGTCAATCTCTTCACTAAATATGGCTTGTAAGGTCCTCGTCAATGTCGGTACAATATCCGGCGTTTTATGATTGGGTAGCTTAGAGATTGCTAAAGCAACCTCCGCCTACGTGATATCTTTATTTAAAAAGTGGAGTTTTTTTAATTGGCGATTTGCTTCATAAATATACATCTGGCGTGGCCAAAATACCACATTTCTGCCTTTATCGGCAGGTTTTACTACCACATCATGCCATGATTTAATCCTCTCCAAGCCCTCTCTCTCTCTCTCTCTCTGAACTCGTCAGATTGTCATTCTTAATTTTCTTTTGAATGTTTTGCTAATCTTCAGAGACTAATTTGACAAAAAGATCTACTGCGGGGCAAATAGACAACGGGGGAATTTTGTAGATTTGGTTCTAATACAGATATGAATCTTACCTTCTGATATTCCCTCTTCTTGGTGAAAGAGTTTCTCAAATATTCGCAATGTTTCTCGTTCCTCAACTGTCACAAATAAATAGTCTTCCTCTTTAAAATACAATTTCTTAACCCCTTCAGGACCCAGCCTGTTTTGGCCTTTAGGACCCAGCCGATTTTTTCAAATCTGACATGTGTTACTTTATGTGGTAATAACGTTGGAATGCTTTTACCTATCCAAGCGATTCTGAGATTGTTTTCTCGTGACATGTTGTACTTTGTTAGTGAAAAAATGTTGTCGATAATTTTGGTATTTATTTCTGAAAAACACCACAATTTAGAAAAAATTAGCAAAAATTAGCATTTTTCTAAATTTAAACGTATCTGCTTGTAAAACAGATAATAATATCACACAAAATAGTTACTAGTTAACATTTCCCATAGGTCTACTTTATGTTTGCATCGTTTTTTGAACGTCCTTTTATTTTTTTAGGACGTTACAAGGTTTAGAACATTAGCAGCAATTTCTCTTATTTTAAAGAAAATTTCAAAAGGCTATTTTTTCAGGGACCAGTTCAGATCTGAGGTGGCTTTGAGGGCCTTATATATTAGAAAATCCCCAGAAGTCACCCCATTTTGAAAACTGCACCCCTCAAGGTATTCGAATCAGCATTCACAAAGTGTTTTAACCCTTTAGGCGTTTCACAGGAATTAAAGCAATGTAAGAGTGAAATTTACAAATTTTATTTTTTTTGCAGAAATTAATTTCGAATACATTTTTTTTTGTAACACAGAAGGTTTTACCAGAGAAATGCAACTCAATATTTATTTCCCAGATTCTGCAGTTTTTGGAAATATCCCACATGTTGCCCTAGTGTGATAATGGACTGAAGCACCGAACTCAGAAGCAAAGGAGTACCTAGTGGATTTTGGGCCTCCTTTTTTTTAGAATATATTTTATGCACTTTGTCAGGTTTGAAGAGGTCTTGTGGTGCCAAAACAGTGGAAACACCCCAAAAGTTACCCCATTTTGGAAACGACACCCCTCAAGGAATTTATCTAGGTGTATAGTTAGCATTTTGACCGCACAGGTTTTTCGCTAAATTTATTAGAATTAGTCTGTTAACATTTTCTGAAAAAACATAGAAATTTTTAATATTTACAAGAAATAAGAAAATGCACCCCAACATATGTAAAGCAATGTCTCCAGATTACGGTAATATCCCATATGTGGTAATAAACTACTGATTGGAGCCACAGCAAGGCTCAGAAGGGAAGGAGCGCCATTTGGATTTTGGAGCATGGATTTTGCTGGATTGGTTTTCGGTTCCATGTCGCGTTTGCAACCCCCTGGAGGGACCAGAACAGGGGGAAACCCCCCAAAAGTGACCCCATTTTGGAAACGACACCTCTCAAGGAATTTATCTAGGGGTATAGTTAGCATTTTGACAACACAGGTTTTTTGCAGAATTTAGTGGAATTAGGCACTGAAAATGAAAATCAACTTTTTTTTCTAAAAAAGCATAGAAATTTTACATTTTTACAAGGAATAAAGGAAAAAAGAACCACAACATTTGTAAAGCATTTTCTCCTGATTACGGCAATACCCCATATGTGGTAATAAACTGCTGATTGGACCCATAGCAGCGCTAAGAAGGGAAGTAGCGCCATTTGTTTTTCGGTGCCATGCCGCCTTTGCAACGCCCTGGAGAGACTAAAACAGTGGAAGCCCCCCAATTTACCCCATGTAGCGCCCATGGCCGCGGTCCGTCGGGTTTACTCACCTCCCGACGCCCGCAGCCATGGATCTGTGAGCGCTGGCCTCCGTCTCCCTCCTAGGAGATGCCTGCGCTCACTTCCGCTCCGTCCGGCTGGGTCCCGTAGGGTGCGCGCGCACGCACGCGCCCGGTCTTTAAGGGCCAGCGCGCACAATTAGGAAATAATCATTATCAACTGCCACGATTTCCTGGTCTATAAGAAGGCCCCTGGCCTTCTAATCCTTGCCTGAGCGTTGTTAGTCTTTCCCAGTCTGTCACGCAAATGGTCCCTTAGTGTCTCCCATTCCAGCTGTTACCCGTGCCCCGTTACCGTTCCTGTATTCCGTATTGTTCCTGTGCCTACCCGCGTTCAAGTGCCATCTGCCACGTCAAGTGCCATCTGCCACGTCAAGTGCCATCTGCCACGTCAAGTGCCATCTGCCACGTCAAGTGCCATCTGCCACGTCAAGTGTCTTCTGCCACGTCAAGTGTCTTCTGCCACGTCCAGTGTCTACCGCTCATCGGATACTGCCCGCCACGTCTGGCGCCACTTGCCGCACCTGCCTCCATCCGTGCTGAAGCCACAGCCACCGCCTGGACTATTTCAGGTACCTAAGCATTACTGTCTGCCATTTTACTTTCACATAGACTGTGACCTGGTCAGCTGCCTCCCCGCTATGGCAGAGCGGCCTAGTGGGTCTACAAACCCAGTGTCCGTGACAGTACGCTCAGGCCATGGAACCTGCTGGCCAGCCCAAGACCCCAGTACAGAAGATTCAGACAGAGATGCATGACCTACGCACACGTCAGGATCATCTCCTCGAGGCGGTGAATTCTATTCTGGTCCGCGTGGATCTACTCGCGGTTCCACCCCCGGTTCTTCCTCCTGAGGCTGTTGCCATGCCACTGCCTGTTGCTCCCCGTTTGTTCTGGATCCTCAGTTCCTCTGCCTCTTCCTCCTCGCTACGACGGTGACCCCAGAGCATGCAGAGGATTTCTCAATCAATTGCATTTTAGGCTACGGACTCATCTCTTCCCCTCCGAGGAGGCCAAAGTAGCATTCATTATCTCCCTCCTCGCTGGCAAGGCCCTAGCTTGGGCGAACCCAATCTTGGAGCAACAAGGACCTGTATCCTCGGACCTAGCCTTGTTCCTGCAGTCCTTTCGTGCCGTGTTCGAGGAGCCGGGTCGAACATCCTCTGCCGCAGCCACTCTGCTGACCCTCAAGCAAGAAGGCTCCACAGTAGGGGAGTATGCGATCTCCTTCCGTACCCTAGCAGCTAAGCTGGCATGGAACAATGAGGCACTGGTGGCGACCTTCTGGCAGGGACTGTCCTCTCACATCAAGGACGAACTGGCAGCCCGCGACTTTCCTCCTACCTTGGATGCCCTCATCCTGTTAGCCACCCGGGTTGATATTAGAATCCGGGAGCGCTCTCAAGGGGTTCGTCAGGTCCACAGACCAGCACCCTCTGCCCAGAGACCGCTATTGCCCACTCCTAGTGCGCTACCTGAGGAACCCATGCAGGTAGACAGAGTCCGGTTATCTGAACAGGAGAAGCAGCGCAGACGCTCCTCTGGACTTTGTAAGTATTGCGGTCTCAAGGGTCATTTTGTGTGCCAATGCCCACAGAAACCGGGAAACTCCAGTACCTAGGGTTGGTTGGAGAGGCAACTCTAGGTGGAACGTCTCCAAATGTTAAAACCTCTTCCAAATTATCGATACCTGTGGCCATCATCACCGGACAGGCATCCCATCCTTCCTCCGCCTATCTTGACTCTGGAGCGGCTGCTAATTTTATCCACCAAGATCTAGTGGATCGGTTTCAACTACCCACAGTCCGTCTGGAGAGACCCCTGACAGTTGCCTCTGTGAATGGTCTACCATTGCCTGATCCAATCATGCTCATCACTGAACCGTTGACACTACGGGTCAGAGCTCTTCACTCAGAACAGATCTCCTTCCTGGTACTACCCAAGGCTATCAATCCTATCCTGCTGGGTCTGCCATGGCTCCGTCTACACGCCCCGACACTCGACTGGAGTTCTAGAGAAGTTCTTCAATGGGGTTCCAGATGCCATAGCCATTGCCTGTCACAAGTCCATCCTGTTGTGCCCTCTCTGCCTCAGTCACTCTCCGATCTACCTTCTCAGTATGACAGTTTTGCGGATGTCTTCTGCAAACGAGAGGCTGAGACGTTGCCTCCACATCGGAATTATGACTGTCCCATTGAACTGGTTCCCAATGCTTCTCTTCCCCGTGGACGAGTATATCCTCTCTCCTTGCTAGAGACTTTATCGATGTCAGCCTATATCAAGGAGAACTTGGAGAGGGTTTTATTCGAAAATCTTCCTCCCCGGCCAGGATTCTTCTTCGTTAAAAAGAAAGATTGATCTCTCCGACCCTGCATTGACTACCGAGGTCTCAATCAGATCATGGTCAAGAACAAATACCCGTTGCCACTCATCTCCGAGCTGGTTGATCGCATACGAGGAGCCAAATTTTTTTCCAAGCTAGATCTGCGGTGGGCCTATAATCTAATCCGGATTTGTCGGGGTGACGAATGGAAGACGGCATTTAACACCCACGATGGGCACTACGAATACCTAGTGATGCCCTTCGGACTGTGTAACGCTCACGCAGTATTTCAGGAGTTCGTTAATGACATCTTCCGAGATATCCTCTATACGTGTGTTGTAGTTTATCTCGATGATATTCTAATTTTCTCCCCAGATCTGATGACCCATCGGAGGCATGTTCGTCAAGTTCTTCTGCGACTAAGAGAGAATCGCTTGTATGCCAAGTTAGAGAAATGCACCTTTGAAAAGAGGTCTTTGCCCTTCCTGGGCTATGTCATCTCGGATCAAGGCCTTAAGATGGACCCTGAGAAGTTAAAGTCTGTCCTGGAATGGCCACGTCCTCAAGGCCTAAGGGCCATAAAGCAGTTCCTGGGTTTCGCCAATTTCTCCCGCCAGTTTATTCCGAACTTTTCTTCTGACGGCCCCCATCTCTAACCTTACCAAGAAGGGTGTGAACGCCAAGGTGTGGACTCCAGAGGCAGAGTCCGCATTCATTAGCCTCAAGAAAGCCTTCACTTCAGCTTCGATCCTCCATCACCCTGACGTATCTCAGCAGTTCTCACTGGAAGTGGACGCTTCCTCTGTTGGTGCAGGCGCACTTCTGTTCCAGAGGAGCTCCAAAGGAAAGGCAGTAGTATGTGGCTACTACTCAAGACTGTTTTCCTCTGCTGAGCGCAATTATTCCATTGGAGATCGGGAGCTACTGGCTATCAAATTGGCTATGGAGGAGTGGAGACATCTTCTGGAGGGCGCAGCTCACCCCATCCTGATCTTCACCGACCACAAGAATCTCACTTACCTTCAGTCCGCTCAAAGACTGAATCCTCGTCAATCCAGGTGGTCACTGTTCTTCACCCATTTCCAATTTCTGCTCCACTACCGTCCCGCTGACAAGAACGTGAGGGCCAATGCCCTGTCCAGATCATTTGAAACGGAAGACACGGTGGAGTCCCTTCAGACGATCATAGACCCATCCTGCGTTGTCACCGCCAATCCTCTGCAGCTTAGAAATATCCCTCCGGGGAGAACTTTTGTTCGGTTGGCAGACAGAAAAAGAATTCTCTGCTGGGGACACAGTTCTAAACTCGCTGGGCACACCGGTGTCCGTAAAACCCAAGACCTGATCGCTCGTCACTTCTGGTGGCCCACGCTACATAAGGATGTTCTGGACTCTGCTTGCACGGTGTGTGCCTCTAACAAAGTGTCTCACAGGAAGCCTGCCGGCCTGCTTCAACCCCTGCCTGTACCCAGTGCCCCCTGGCAGCACATCACTATGGACTTCGTCACGGACCTTCCTCTCTCAGCAGGATGCAACACCATCTGGGTGGTGGTGGACCGGTTCTCTAAGATGGCACATTTTATCCCGCTGACCGGCCTACCCTCTGCTCCTCGACTGTCAAGTTTCTTCATTCAGCACATCTTCCGCTTGCATGGCTTACCTCTTCACATTGTGTCCGACCGGGGGGGGGGTTCAGTTTACCTCCAAGTTCTGGAGAGCCCTCTGTAAACTCCCGGATGTGAGTTTGGACTTTTCCTCTGCCTATCACCCCCAGTCCAATGGGCAAGTTGAGAAGATCAACCAGATCATGGAAAATTATCTCCGCCACTTCATCTCTTCACAGCACGATAACTGGGTACAGCTTCTTCCATGGGCCGAGTTTTCATATAATAACCACACAAGTGAGTGCACAACTTCCACTCCGTTTCACATTGTGTACAGTCAACATCCCAGAGTTCCTCTTCCAGTGTCGACTTCATCTCAGGTACCCGCCGCTGACTCTTCATATGGGGACTACCTGCAAATCTGGCAACAGACTCGGTCCTCTATTTTGCTGGCGGTAGACCGCATGAAGCGTAAGGCAGATACCAGGAGAAGAGAGCCGCCTCAGTATCTTCCTGGGACTAAAGTCTGGCTGTCCTCTCGGAACATTCGCTTGAGGGTGCCTTCATACAAGTTTGCTCCCAGGTTCCTTGGTCCTTTCGAGATCCTGCAACAAATTAACCCTGTTTCCTATAAGCTGCGGCTGCCTCCTACCCTCAGAATCCCTAACTCCTTCCATGTGTCCCTCCTGAAACCAGTGGTCCTGAATCGCTACAGCAAGACCTCTAGTTCCACAGTTGCTCCCAGCAAACCCTTCTGATGTATTCGAGGTAAAGGAGATCCTGGACCGCAAGAGAGTAGGAGGAAGGACATTCTATTTGGTGGACTGGAGAGGGTTTGGTCCTGAGGAGTGGTCCTGGGAGCCAGAAGAGAACCTCAGCGCCCCTGCTATTATTAAAAAGTTCCTCTCTCACTCTGGCCCCAAGAGTAGGGGGGCGTAAGAGGGGGGATACTGTAGCGCCCATGGCCGCGGGCCGTCGGGTTTGCTCACCTCCCGACGCCCGCAGCCATGGATCTGTGAGCGCTGGCCTCCGTCTCCCTCCTAGGAGATGCCAGCGCTCACTTCCGCTCCGTCCGGCTGGGTCCCGTAGGGTGCGCGCGCACGCTCGCGCCCGGTCTTAAAGGGCCAGCGCGCGCAATTAGGAAATCATCATTATCAACTGCCACGATTTCCTGGTCTATAAGAAGGCCCCTGGCCTTCTAATCCTTGCCTGAGCGTTGTTAGTCTTTCCCAGTCTGTCACGCAAATGGTCCCTTAGTGTCTCCCGTTCAAGCTGTTACCCGTGCCCTGTTACCGTTCCTGTATTCCGTATTGTTCCTGTGCCTACCCGCGTTCAAGTGCCATCTGCCACGTCAAGTGCCATCTGCCACGTCAAGTGCCATCTGCCACGTCAAGTGCCATCTGCCACGTCAAGTGCCATCTGCCACGTCAAGTGCCATCTGCCACGTCAAGTGCCATCTGCCACGTCAAGTGCCATCTGCCACGTCAAGTGCCATCTGCCACGTCAAGTGCCATCTGCCACGTCAAGTGCCATCTGCCACGTCAAGTGCCATCTGCCACGTCAAGTGCCATCTGCCACGTCAAGTGCCATCTGCCACGTCAAGTGCCATCTGCCACGTCAAGTGCCATCTGCCACGTCAAGTGCCATCTGCCACGTCAAGTGCCATCTGCCGCGTCAAGTGCCATCTGCCACGTCAAGTGCCATCTGCCACGTCAAGTGCCATCTGCCACGTCAAGTGCCATCTGCCACGTCAAGTGCCATCTGCCACGTCAAGTGCCATCTGCCACGTCAAGTGCCATCTGCCACGTCAAGTGCCATCTGCCACGTCAAGTGTCTACCGCTCATCGGATACTGACCGCCATGTCTGGCACCTCTTGCCGCACCTGCCTCTATCCGTGCTGAAGCCACAGCCACCGCCCGGACTATTTCAGGTACCTAAGCATTACTGTCTGCCATTTTACTTTCACATAGACTGTGACCTGGTCAGCTGCCTCCCCGCTACAGCGGAGCGGCCTAGTGGATCCACAAACCCAGTGTCCGTGACACCCCATTTTGGAAACCCCCCCTCAAGGAATTTTTCTAGGGGTATAGTGAGCATTTAGACTCCACTGGTCTTTTGCAGAATTTATTAGAATTAGGCGGAGAAAATTAATATCACAATTTTATTCCACTAAAATGTTGAATTTTCGAATTTTCACAAGGGATAAAGGAGAAATAAACAACCAATTTTTATAAAATAATTTCTCCCGGGTACGGAAATACCCCACATTGGGTCATACATTTTTTTCATTAGAAATGAATTAACCCTTTCAGGACTGATCCATTTTTTGCTTTCTTATTTTCGTTTTTCACTACCCGCCTTCCAAGAGCCATAACTTTTTTCTTTTTCCGTCAGTAGAGTGATGTGAGAGTTTATTTCTTGCGGGACGAATTGTAGTTTCTATTGATACCATTTAAAGAGCCATAAAAAGTACTGGGAAACTGAAAAAAAATAGGAAAATATACTTATATAGGAAAAAAATCTAATTCCATTTTATGGGGTTTTCGTTTTTACAGCTTTCGCCGTGCGGTAAAAACGAGAACTACAGCGACTTTGGCGGTTTAAATTATTTACGTTTTTTACGGTGTTCACCGTGTGAGTTAAATAATGGTATATTATAATAGTTCGGCCTTTTACGGACATAGCGATATCAATTCTGTTTATTTTTTTACATTACTTTTGAAGAAAAATGGGAAAAGGTTTTTTTTTTTAAACTTTTTTTTTTCTTTCTCACTACTAACAACTGTAATTCTTCTACACATTTTCTTAGTCCCCTTAGGGGACTTGTACCAGCGATCATTGGATCACGGGTACAATATGCGGCGATACTAATGTATTGCAGTATATGGTCATTCTTACAGGCTTCTGTAACCGCACGATCGCTGTTCCTGTCCGTTAGTCCTGGGTGTCAGCTCTAATACACAGCCGACGCCCGCAGCATATGGAGCGGGCTCAGCACGTGAGCCCGCTCCATACATCACCCCCGCACCATGACGTGCTATTAAGTCATAGTGCTCAAAGGGGTTAATGCACAGCGGATGGTGTGAATATTGCAATTTTGCACTGATGTGCCATTTTAGTGCATAATATGTCGTGCCCAGTTTGTGCCACTGAAGACAAACTCATAAAACGTTAAGCGGGTTCTCCCGGGTATGGTGATGCCATATATGTGGGCGCAAACTGCTGTTTGGGGACGCTGCTAGCCTCAGAAGGGAGGGAGCGCCATTTTGCTTTTGGAGCGCAGATTTTGCTTGGTAGTTTTTCTGTTTGGGGTTTTGCTGGTATTTCAGTTTATAATGTGGGGGCATATGTTATCTGTGTGGAGAACATCAGGGCATAATAAGAGGGTATAAAAATTCTGTAAATAAATAATAATTCATAGATATATGGCCGGTGTCGCACTGATAAATGGTGTTGGATGTTACCCGCTTTTAGAAAACACTGCACATTTTGCATCGCCATATTCTGAGAGCCAGAACTTCATTATTTTTTCACCACCGGAGCTGCGTGAGGGCTTATTTGTTGCGGGACAATCTGTACTTTTCATTGGTACCATTTTGGGATACATGCCATTTTTTTTATCATTTTTTATTAAAGTTTTTTGCAAGCCGATTGACCAAAAACAAGCAATTCTGACAATGTTTTTTAGTTTATTTTTTGCGGCGTTCACCGTGCACTATAAATGACCATTACATTTTATTCTGCGGGTCGGTACGATTACGGTGATACCATATGTAAATAGTTTTTTTTTATGTTTTGCAGCGTTTGCGCAATAAAATCTCATTTTTATAAAATAATTTATTTTCTGTCACAATATTCTGAGAACCGTAAGTTTTTTATTTTTCAGTCAAAAAAGCGGTGTAAGGGCTTGTTTTTTGCGGGACGGGTTGTAGTTTTTATCTGTATTATTTTCGGGTACATGCGACATTTTGATCACTTTTTATTCTCTATTTTGGGAGGGTGGTGACCAAAAAAATAGCGATTCCGGTGTCGTTTTTATTGATTTTTTTGAGGTGTTCATCGTGCGGGAAAAATAACATTATAGTTTTATAGTTGGGGTCGTTACGAACACGGTGATACCAGATATGTGTACTTTTTTTAACGTGTTCATTTTTTTCCTATAATGAAAGACTTATTATAGGAAAAAAATGCAGTGTTTGTTTATATAATTTATAACTTTTATTTTTACACTTTTTTAAAACATTTTCATTATCTTGTTTTTTACTTGTCCCACTAGGGGACTACGAGACTTGCAGCTTTGATCGCTGCTAGAGTACATTACACTACACACGTAGTGTAATGCACTCCAACTGTCATTGTGACGTGACAGTCACACTGACAGGAAGTCTCGGAGGAGCGGCAGGAGGCTGCTCCTCCAAGGCTTCCGTACATGGCAACCCGGAGGTCATTGTCTGACCTCCGATTGCCACGACAAGCATCGGTAGCCCCCACGATCACTTCGTGGGGGCTGCCGATGTGCTTCAAACCACTTAAATGCGGCGACGGCAATCCATCGCCGCATTTATGGGGTTAATTGCCGAAATCAGCGGCGATGGTCCGCTGACCAGCAAGGCTGGAGTGTCAGCTGTCAGGGACAGCTTACCTCCCTGTTCCCGGACACTGTCCGTTAGGACAGTGTGCGCCGGGAACTACTCCGCAATAGTACGTCTGGATGCGGGAACTAACTCCTCTGCAGGACGTACTATTGCGGAGCAGCGCGGCAAGAGGTTAAAGATCACAGATTGTGCAAAAAATGGCAGATCTTCTACTGCTGAGAAAAGATCAAAACAGGAGGTGAGAGAAAAGGTCAAGACTTTGTCCAACAGTGTGATGTCACTTATAGATAATTGATGCATAGAAATGTTAATTACCTTCTTGTGATGTCTTGGATTTTGTTCCAATCCCTTATTCATTTTTCTCCTACCGTTGGACGACTAATTGTAGTTCCGTTGTCTTTTGTATCTTGGTAAGTCACGTGTAGAACTCACGCTACTACATAATGAAATATCATGGTGACCGCTCTGTGATGACAAAGCTCACATAGAAGAGGAAAGACTCAGTGATTCACCATTTTGTCTCCGATTCCATCAATATATTTTCTTCTGTTGAAAATCATTATTATCACATATCAATTTCTTTGTTTTTGTGCTCTCAATTTCTTTTTCCCACATGAGGCATTGTTGATCCAATTGCGTTTTAAATGTTTCTAAGTCCTCTTTGGACATCTCTGCTTTTAATTTTTGAGGGATCTTTTCCAGCTCGTTATCCCTGTTTTCTAATGATGTGTTATTGAGTCCAATAAGAAGCTCCATCATTTTAAATGAACACGCACTGCAGTTCTCCTCCCATTTAGATGGAAAATTCACATCTTCAATTGGAAATGATGGGAAAACTTGTATGCGTAACCCTCTCAGTATAAGGTTCCGTTGGAGATAATTTGATAGGAATGCTCGGTTCCACCAAACTTTCATTCTTTTATTTACAAGGGTTTTGAAGGCGTTCTGTGGCTCCATAATATTTCTCTGACTGCCAACACCTGTGGCTGTGGAGTCATCTTTAACCAGCCATGACTTTTCTCTGGCTCTAAAATCCATAGTTGGGTTTCTGGCACTATATATATATGTATAGAAGGTAGAAATTCGAGGCACTCACCGCTGTTTCTGTAACTCCCGACCATTTCATCAAGAAGTGACCGGGAAGCAGCGTGAGCACAAAAAGCTAGAACGGGGTTTGGGGGCAGTGGTGGATCAACATTAGGAAGGTTCGGGCAGCCGCCCAAGGCTCCCAGGGGGCCCATGGCTGCCAAACCCATAACATTTATTGGCTGGGCTGCACGATCCCCCTCAAGCCTGTTAGCGCCTAGCATTGGAGGGGGCACCGATGCTAGCGACAGCCACATTCACTTGTATCTGCATCCTCAGGACGCAGATATGAATTAATGCTATAGGCTGCAGGCCAAGTTAGGACTGCAGCCTATAAGGTGCTGGGAAGAATCTCTGGGCAGGCCGCCGTGATGACGTAACTGCATCACGCTAGTATGCGCATGCGTCCTGCCTGGAGACAGTGCAGCGCACATTCCGTCGCGGGAACGGGGCAAGGTAAGTACAATGTTTTGTTTTGGAGGGCTATGTGGCAATATACAGGGGGGTGATTGCGGTGAAGCACTATATACAAGGGTACGGGTGGATTGCTGTGTAGCACTATATACAAGGGGAGGGGTGGATTGCTGTGTAGCACTATATACAAGGGGAGGGGGGATATGTGGCACTATATACAAGGGGAGAGGGGGCTGTGTGGCACTATATACAAGGGGATGGGGGATGTGTGTGATGCTATCTACAGGGGCTGTGTGTGTGGCGCTATCTACAGGGGACTGTGTGTGTGGCGCTATCTACAGGGGCTGTGCGTGTCGCGCTATCTACAGGGGCTGTGTGTGGCGCTATCTACAGGGGCTGTGTGTGTGGCGCTATCTACAGGGGCTGTGTGTGTGGCGCTATCTACAGGGGCTGTGTGTGTGGCGCTATCTACAGGGGCTGTGTGTGTGGCGCTATCTACAGGGGCTGTGTGTGTGGCGCTATCTACAGGGGCTGTGTGTGTGGCGCTATCTACAGGGGCTGTGTGTGTGGCGCTATCTACAGGGGCTGTGTGTGTGGCGCTATCTACAGGGGCTGTGTGTGTGATGCTATCTACAGGGGCTGTGTGTGTGATGCTATCTACAGGGGACTGTGTGTGTGGTGCTATCTACAGGGGCTGTGCGTGTCGCGCTATCTACAGGGGCTGTGTGTGGCGCTATCTACAGGGGCTGTGTGTGGCGCTATCTACAGGGGCTGTGTGTGTGGCGCTATCTACAGGGGCTGAGTGTGTGGCGCTATCTACAGGGGCTGAGTGTGTGGCGCTATCTACAGGGGCTGAGTGTGTGGCGCTATCTACAGGGGCTGTGTGTGGCGCTATCTACAGGGGCTGTGTGTGGCGCGCTATCTACAGGGGCTGTGTGTGGCACGCTATCTACAGGGGCTGTGTGTGGCACGCTATCTACAGGGGCTGTGTGTGGCACGCTATCTGCAGGGGCTGTGTGTGTATCGCTATCTACAGGAGCTGTGTCTGTGGCGCTATCTACAGGGGCTGTGTGTGTGTGGCCCTATCTACAGGGGCTGTGTGTGTGTGGTGCTATCTACAGGGGCTGTGTGTGTGGCGCTATCTAGAGGGGGCTGTGTGTGTGGCGCTATCTAGAGGGGGCTGTGTGTGGTGTTATCTAAAGGGGGCACTGTGTATGTGGTGCTTTACTTTACATTTAGATTCACTAGATTTATAGCGAATCTGTCACCTCTCCTGACATGTTTTTTTATAAGAAATCCTTGGCTTCACAAAATGTCTTTGTGCAGTCCAAGACTGATAGACAATTGCGTGTTACTATTCCCCTTGTCAGGAGGGTGTCCCTGCACAGTGTGATACTGTCAGTATGTAGCGACGCAGCCCTTTGACAAGGGGAATCGTAACACCCATCTATTAATGCTTGCACAAAAAGGTAGTGTTAATAGTTGCAGCACAGCAGGGCGGCGGAGGAGTAGGGGGCCCGAAGTTTGGGTAACAGCCCAGGGTCTATGGCCTACTTAATCCGCCAATGTTTAGGGGGCCTCGTACTGGAGATAGGCGCTGGTCACAGAGGTGGGACTCTCATCTATCTGACATTTATAACATATCCTGTGGAGATGTCCTAAATGTCCTTCATGGGAAAATCCCTTGAAGGGGATAGACAAATCTTACCTGTCCATACAGAAGTGACATTAATACATTGGGAGGAGCTTTCAGTTGCCGGTTAGTTGTCCATTCTACGATGGTTGGAAACCGAACAGTTTCTATGGTCGATGACGTAACATGGGAGCCCTGCATGTTGTCCAGTGGGAGCGGAGTCTGTTTAGAAAAAGAAAAATCCTATATTTATTATACTATTACAGGAAAAGGTATAGTAGGGGACAATGTTTTATCCATACCACCTTAACACCAAAAATCCTGATTAGAGAGCGGACCCTGTCCCATATATACATATAACTGAACAGTAAATTATATATAGTATGAGGACAGTAAAGAGGGAGTACAGTATATACAGTGAGGACACATCCCATATATACATAAAACTGAACAGTAAATTATATACAGTATATATGAGGACAGTAAAGAGGGAGTACAGTAAATACAGTGAGGACATGCCCCATATATACATACAGAGAAGTATATATATATATATATATACGGACAGTAAAGAGGGAGTACATTATATACAGTGAGGACACATCCCATATATACATATGACTGAACAGTACATTATATAGTAAAGAGGGAGTACAGTATATACAGTGAGGACATGCACCATATATACATATAACTGAGCAGTACATTATATACAGTATATATGTGGACAGTAAAGAGGGAATACAGTATATACAGTGAG
Organism: Rhinoderma darwinii; assembly: GCF_050947455.1. Classification (NCBI taxonomy): domain Eukaryota; kingdom Metazoa; phylum Chordata; class Amphibia; order Anura; family Rhinodermatidae; genus Rhinoderma; species Rhinoderma darwinii. Next base: position 268,603,997 of record NC_134687.1, read on the forward strand.
AACATGCTCCATACATACAACTGGACAGAACATTATATACAGTATATATGAGCACAGTAAAGAGGGAGTTAAGTAGATACATTGAGGACACGGGAGTACAGTAAAGAGGGAGTACAGTATATACAGTGAGGACATGTCCCATATATACAAACTGGACAGTACATTATATGAGGACAGTAAAGAGGGAGTACAGTATATACAGTGAGGACACATCCCATATAGACAACTGAACAGTACATTATATATAGTATATATAAGTACAGTAAAGAGGGATTAAAGTATATACTGTGAGGACATGCTCCGTACATACATATAACTGGACAGTACATTATATACAGTATGAGGACAGTAAAGAGTACAGTATATACAGTGTGGACATGCTCCATACATACAACTGAACAGTACATTATATTCAGTATATATAAGGACAGTAAAGAGGTAGTAAAGTATATACAGTGAGAACATGCTCCATACATACATATAACTGGACAGTACATAATATACAATATATATGAGCAAAGAGGGAGTACAGTAAGGACACGCTCCATATATACATATAACTGAACAGTACATTATATATAGTATATATGAGGACAGTAATGAGTACAGTATATACAGTGAGGACATGCTCCATACATACATATAACTGGACAGTACATTATATAGAGTATATATGAGCACAGTAAAGAGGGAGTACAGTATAGTGACGACATGTCCTATATATACATATAACTGAACCGTACATTATATACAGTATATATGAGCACAGTACAGAGGGAGCACAGTATATACAGTGAGGACACGCTCCATATATACATATAACTGGACAGTACATTATATACAGTATATATGAGGAAAGTAAAGAGGGAGTACAGTATATACAATGAGGACATGCTCCATATATACATATAACTGAACAGTTCATTATATACAGTATATATGAGGACAGTCAAGAGTGAGTACAGTATATACAGTGAGGACATGTCCCATATATACATATAACAGAACAATACATTATATACAGTATGAGGACAGTAAAGAGGGCGTACAATATTTACAGTGAGGACACATCCCATATATACACATATGACTAAACAGTACATTATATACTGTATATATGAGGACAGTAAAGAGGGAGTACAGTATATACAGTGAGGACATGCTCCATACATACATATAGCTGAACAGTACATTATATACAGTATATATGAGAACAGTAAAGAGTACAGTATATACAGTGAGGACATGCTCCATACATATAACCGGACAGTACATTATATACAGTATATATGAGGATAGTAAAGAGGGCGTACTGTATATACAGAGAGGACATGTACCATATATAGATATAACTGGACAGTACATTATATAAAGTATATATGAGCACAGTAAAGAGGGAGTACAGTATATACAGTGAGGACATGTCCCATATATACAACTGAACAGTACATTATATACCGTATATATAAGGACAGTAAAGAGGGAGTACAGTATATACCGTGAGGACACGCTCCATATATACAACTGAACAGTACATTATATACAGTATATATGAGGATAGTAAAGAGGGAGTACAGTATATACAGTGAGGATATGCTCCATACATATATAACTGAACAGTACATTATATACCGTATATATAAGGACAGGTAAGAGTGAGTACAGTATATACAGTGAGGACATGCTACATACATACATATAACTGGACAGTATATTATATACAGTATATATGAGCAAAGTAAAGAGGGAGTATAGTATATACAGTGAGGACACGATCCATATATACATGTAACTGAACAATACATTATATACAGTATGAGGACAGTAAAGAGGGAGTACAGTATATACAATGAGGACATGCTCCATATATACATATAACTGAACAGTTCATTATATACAGTATATATGAGGACAGTAAAGAGGGAGTATAGTATATACAGTGAGGACACGTCCCATACACAGAACTCAACAGTACATTATATACAGTATGACAGTAAAGAGGGAGTACAGCAAATACAGTGAGGACATGCCCTATATATATATATATATATATATATATATATATATATATATATACACACAGAGTACAAAATATACAGTATATGAGGACAGTAAAGAGAAAGTACGGTATATAAAGTGAGGACATATCCCATATATACATATGACTGAACAGTACATTATATACAGTATATATATGAGCACAGTAAAGAGGGAGTACAGTATATACATTGACACGTCCCATATATACATATAACTGAGCAGTACATTATATACAGTATATATGAGGACAGTAAAGAGCGAGTCCAGTATATACAGCGAGGACATGCTCCATACATACATACATATAACTGGACAGTACATTATATACAGTATATATGAGGAGTGTAAATAGGGAGTACAGTATATACAGTGAGAACACGTCCCATATATACAACTGCACAGTACATTATATACAGTATATATGAGCACAGTAAAGAGGGAGTACGGTATATACAGTATATATGGGGACAGTAAATAGGGAGTACAGTTTATACAGTGAGGACACGCTCCATATATACATATAACTGAACAGTACATTATATACAGTATGAGGACAGTAAAGAGGGAGTACAGCAAATACAGTGAGGACATGCCCCTATATATATATATATATATATATATATATACACACACACACACAGAGTACATTATATACAGTATATATGAGGACAGTAAAGAGCGAGTCCAGTATATACAGCGAGGACATGCTCCATACATACATATAACTGGACAGTACATTATATACAGTATATATGAGGAGAGTAAATAGGGAGTACAGTATATACAGTGAGAACACGTCCCATATATACAACTGGACAGTACATTATATACAGTATATATGAGCACAGTAAAGAGGGAGTACGGTATATACAGTATATATGTGGACAGTAAAGAGGGAGTACATTATATACAATGAGGATACGTCCCATATATACATATAACTGAGCAGTACATTATATACAATATATATGAGGACAGTAAAGAGGGAGTACAGTATATACAGTGAGGACACATCCCATATATACATATAACGGAACAGTACATTATATACAGTATATATGAGGACAGTAAAGAGAAGTACAGTATATACAGTGAGGACATGCTCCATACATACATATAAATGGACAATACATTATATACAGTATATATGAGCAAAGAGGGAGTACAGTATATACAGTAAGGACACGCTCCATATATACATATAACTGAACAGTACATTATATACAGTATATATGACAGTAAAGAGATCAGTATAAACAGAAAGTACATGCTCCATACATACATTTAACTGAACAGTACATTATATACATTATATGAGCACAGTAGGGAGTACAGTATATACAGTGAGGACATGTCCCATATATACATATAACTGAATAGTACATTATATACAGTATATATAAGGATAGTAAAGAGGGAGTACAGTATATACAGTGAGGTCATGTTCCAAACATACATATAACTGAACAGTACATTATATACAGTATATATAAGGATAGTAAAGAGGGAGTACAGTATATACAATGAGGACATGCTCCATATAACTGAACAGTACATTATATACAGTATATATGAGGACGGTAAAGAGAAGTACCGTATATACAGTGAGGACATGATCCATACATACATACAACTGGACAGTACATTATATACAGTTTATATGAGCACAGTAAAAGGGGAGTATAGTAGATAGAAGTATATACATTGAGGAAACGTCCCATATATACATATAACTGAACATTACATTATAAACAGTATATATGAAGACAGTAAAGAGGGAGTACAGTATATAGTGAGGACATGCTCCATACATACAACTGAACAGTATATTATATACAGTATATATGAGGACAGTAAAGAGGGAGTACAGTATATACAGTGAGGACATGCTCCATACATACATATAACTGGACAGTACATTATATATGAGCACAGTTAAGAGTACAGTATATAGTGAGGACATGCTCCATATATACATATAACTGAACAGTACATTATATACAGTATATATGAGAACAGTAAAGAGTACAGTATATACAGTGAGGACATGCTCCATACATACATACAACCGGACAGTACATTATATACAGTATATATGTGGACAGTAAAGAGTGAGTACATTATATACAGTGAGGATACGTCCCATATATACATACAACTGAACAGTACATTATATACAATATATATGAGGACAGTAAAGAGGGAGTACAGTATATACAGTGAGGACACATCCCATATATACATATAACGGAACAGTACATTATATACAGTATATATGAGGACAGTAAAGTGAAGTACAGTATATACATTGAGGACATGCTCCATACATACATACAACTGGACAGTACATTATATACAGTATATATGAGCACAGTAAAAGGGGAGTACAGTATATACAGTGAGGAAACGTCCCATATATACATATAACTGAACAGTACATTATATATAGTATATATGAGCACAGTAAAGAGGGAGTACAGTATATACAGTGAGGACACGTCCCATACACACATAACTGAACAGTATATTATATACAGTATATATGAGGACAGTAAAGAGGGAGTACAGTATATACAGTGAGGACACGCTCCATATATACATATAACTGAACAGTACATTATATACAGTATATATGAGGACAGTAAAGAGAAAGTACGGTATATACTGTGAGGACATATCCCATATATACATATGACTGAACAGTACATTATATACAGTATATATGAGGAGTGTAAATAGGGAGTACAGTATATACAGTGAGAACACGTCCCATATATACAACTGGACAGTACATTATATACAGTATATATGAGCACAGTAAAGAGGGAGTACGGTATATACAGTATATATGTGGACAGTAAAGAGGGAGTACAGTATATACAGTGAGGACACATCCCATATATAAATATAACGGAACAGTACATTATATACAGTATATATGAGGACAGTAAAGAGGGATTACAGTATATACAGTGAGGACACGTCCCATATACACATACAACAGAGAAGTACATTATATACAGCATATATGAGGACAGTAAAGAGGGAGTACAGTATATACAGTGAGGACATGCTCCATACGGACATATAACTGGACAGTACATTATATACAGTATATAAGGACAGTAAAGAGTGAGTACAGTATATACAGTGAGGACATGCTCCATACATATACATATAACCGGACAGTACATTATATACAGTATGACGACAGTATAGAGGGAGTACAGTATATAAAGTGAGGACACATCCCATATACACATACAACAGAGAAGTACATTATATACAGCATATATGAGGACAGTAAAGAGGGAGTACAGTATATACAGTGAGGACATGCTCCATACATACATATAACTGGACAGTACATTATATATGAGCACAGTAAAGAGTACAGTATATAGTGAGGACATGCTCCATATATACAACTGAACAGTACATTATATACAGTATATATGAGAACAGTAAAGAGTACAGTATATACAGTGAGGACATGCTCCATACATACATATAACCGGACAGTACATTATATACAGTATATAGGAGGATAGTCAAGAGGGCGTACAGTATATACAGAGGACATGTCCCATATATACATATAACTGGACAGTACATTATATAAAGTATATATGAGCACAGTAAAGAGGGAGTACAGTATATACAGTGAGGACATGTCCCATATATACAACTGAACAGTACATTATATACCGTATATATAAGGACAGTAAAGAGGGAGTACAGTATATACCGTGAGGACACATCCCATATATACAACTGAACAGTATATTATATACATAAGGACAATAAAGAGGGAGTACAGTATATACATTGAGGACATGCTTCATACATATAACTGGATAGTACGTTATATACAGTATATATGAGCACAGTAAAGAGGGAGTATAGTATATACAGTGAGGACACGCTCCATATATACATATAACTGAACAGTACATTATATACAGTATATATGTGGACAGTAAAGAGGGAGTATAGTATATACAGTGAGGACACGCTCCATATATACATATAACTGAACAGTACATTATATACAGTATATATGTGGACAGTAAAGAGGGAGTATAGTATATACAGTGAGGACACGTCCCATATATACATATGACTGTACAGTACATTATATACAGTATATATGAGCACAGTAAAGAGGGAGTACAGTATATACCGTGAGGACACGCTCCATATATACATATAACTGAACAGTACATTATATACAGTATATATGAGGATAGTAAAGAGGGAGTACAGTATATACAGTGAGGACATGCTCCATACATATATAACTGAACAGTACATTATATACCGTATATATAAGGACAGGTAAGAGCGAGTACAGTATATACAGTGAGGACATGCTACATACATACATATAACTGGACAGTATATTATATACAGTATATATGAGCAAAGTAAAGAGGGAGTATAGTATATACAGTGAGGACACGATCCATATATACATGTAACTGAACAATACATTATATACAGTATGAGGACAGTAAAGAGGGAGTACAGTATATACAGTGAGGACACATCCCATATATACAACTGAACAGTATATTATATACATAAGGACAATAAAGAGGGAGTACAGTATATACATTGAGGACATGCTTCATACATATAACTGGATAGTACGTTATATACAGTATATATGAGCACAGTAAAGAGGGAGTACAGTATATACAGTGAGGACACGTCCCATATATACATATAACTGGACAGTACATATACAGTATATATGTGGACAGTAAAAAGGGAGTATAGTATATAGTGAGGACACGATCCATATATACATATGACTGTACAGTACATTATATACAGTATATATGAGCACAGTAAAGAGGGAGTACAGTATGTACCGTGAGGACACGCTCCATATATACATATAACTGAACAGTACTGTCCTCATATATACTGTATATAATCTACTGTTCACTTATGTATATATGGGATGTGTCCTCACTGTATATACTGAACTCGCTCTTTACTGTCCTCATATATACTGTATATAATGTAAAGAGCGAGTTCAGTATATACAGTGAGGACACATCCCATATATACATAAGTGAACAGTAGATTATATACAGTATATATGAGCACAGTAAAGAGGGAGTACAGTATATACAGTGAGGACATCCCATATATACATAGAACAGAACAGTACATTATATACAGTATATATGAGGACAGTAAAGAGAAAGTACGGTATATAGTGAGGAAACATCCCATATATAAATATAACGGAACAGTACATTATATACAGTATATATGAGGACAGTAAAGAGGGATTACAGTATATACAGTGAGGACACGTCCCATATACACATACAGAGTAGTACATTATATACAGCATATATGAGGACAGTAAAGAGGGAGTACAGTATATACAGTGAGGACATGCTCCATACGTACATATAACTGGACAGTACATTATTTACAGTATATATGAGGAGAGTAAAGAGTGAGTACAGTATATACAGTGAGGACACATCCCATATATACATATAAGTGAACAGTAGATTATATACAGTATATATGAGAACAGTAAAGAGTACAGTATATAGTGAGGACATGCTCCATATATACATATAACTGAACAGTACATTATATACAGTATATATGAGAACAGTAAAGAGTACAGTATATACAGTGAGGACATGCTCCATACATACATATAACCGGACAGTACATTATATACAGTATATATGAGGATAGTAAAGAGGGCGTACAGTATATACAGAGAGGACATGTCCCATATATACATATAACTGGACAGTACATTATATAAAGTATATATGAGCACAGTAAAGAGGGAGTACAGTATATACAGTGAGGACATGTCCCATATATACAACTGAACAGTACATTATATACCGTATATATAAGGACAGTAAAGAGGGAGCACAGTATATACCGTGAGGACACGCTCCATATATACATATAACGGAACAGTACATTATATACAGTATATATGAGGACAGTAAAGTACAGTATATACATTGAGGACATGCTCCATACATATATAAGTGAACAGTACATTATATACCGTATATATAAGGACAGGTAAGAGTGAGTACAGTATATACAGTGAGGACATGCTACATACATACATATAACTGGACAGTATATTATAGACAGTATATATGAGCAAAGTAAAGAGGGAGTATAGTATATACAGTGAGGACACGATCCATATATACATGTAACTGAACAATACATTATATACAGTAAGAGGACAGTAAAGAGGGAGTACAGTATATACAGTGAGGACACATCCCATATATACATATAACGGAACAGTACATTATATACAGTATATATGAGGACAGTAAAGAGAAGTACAGTATATACAGTGAGGACATGCTCCATACATACATATAAATGGACAATACATTATATACAGTATATATGAGCAAAGAGGGAGTACAGTATATACAGTAAGGACACGTTCCATATATACATATAACTGAACAGTACATTATATACAGTATATATGACAGTAAAGAGATCAGTATAAACAGAAAGTACATGCTCCATACATACATTTAACTGAACAGTACATTATATACATTATATGAGCACAGTAGGGAGTACAGTATATACAGTGAGGACATGTCCCATATATACTTATAACTGAACAGTATATTATATACAGTATATATGACAGTAATGAGGGAGTGCAGTATATAGTGACGACATGATCCATATAACTGAACAGTACATTTTATACAGTATATGAGGAAAGTAAAGATAAGTACCGTATATACAGTGAGGACATGTTCCAAACATACATATAACTGAACAGTACATTATATACAGTATATATAAGGATAGTAAAGAGGGAGTACAGTATATACAATGAGGACATGCTCCATATAACTGAACAGTACATTATATACAGTATATATGAGGACGGTAAAGAGAAGTACCGTATATACAGTGAGGACATGATCCATACATACAACTGGACAGTACATTATATACAGTATATATGAGCACAGTAAAAGGGGAGTACAGTAGATAGAAGTATATACATTGAGGAAACGTCCCATATATACATATAACTGAACATTACATTATAAAGAGTATATATGAGGACAGTAAAGAGGGATTACAGTATATAGTGAGGACATGCTCCATACATACAACTGAACAGTATATTATATACAGTATATATGAGGACAGTAAAGAGGGAGTACAGTATATACAGTGAGGACATGCTCCATACATACATATAACTGGACAGTACATTATATACAGTATATATGAGCACAGTAAAAGGGGAGTACATTATATACAGTGAGGAAACGTCCCATATATACATATAACTGAACAGTACATTATATATAGTATATATGAGCACAGTAAACAGGGAGTACAGTATATACAGTGAGGACACGTCCCATAGACATACAACAGAGAAGTACATTATATACAGTATGACGACAGTATAGAGGGAGTACAGTATATACAGTGAGGACACATCCCATATACACATACATCAGAGAAGTACATTATATACAGCATATATGAGGACAGTAAAGAGGGAGTACAGTATATACAGTGAGGACATGCTCCATACATACATATAACTGGACAGTACATTATATATGAGCACAGTAAAGAGTACAGTATATAGTGAGGACATGCTCCATATATACATATAACTGAACAGTACATTATATACAGTATATATGAGAACAGTAAAGAGTACAGTATATACAGTGAGGACATGCTCCATACATATAACCGGACAGTACATTATATACAGTATATATGAGGATAGTAAAGAGGACGTACAGTATATACAGAGAGGACATGTCCCATATATACATATAACTGGACAGTACATTATATAAAGTATATATGAGCACAGTAAAGAGGGAGTACAGTATATACAGTGAGGACATGTCCCATATATACAACTGAACAGTACATTATATACCGTATATATAAGGACCGGTAAGAGTGAGTACAGTATATACAGTGAGGACATGCTACATACATACATATAACTGGACAGTATATTATATACAGTATATATGAGCAAAGTAAAGAGGGAGTATAGTATATACAGTGAGGACACGATCCATATATACATGTAACTGAACAATACATTATATACAGTATGAGGACAGTAAAGGTGGGAGTACAGTATATACAGTGAGGACACGTCCCATATATACATATGACTGTACAGTACATTATATACAGTATATATGAGCACAGTAAAGAGGTAGTACAGTATATACCATGAGGACACGCTCCATATATACATATAACTGAACAGTACATTATATACAGTATATATGAGGATAGTAAAGAGGGAGTACAGTATATACAGTTAGGACATGCTCCATACATATATAACTGGACAGTATATTATATACAGTATATATGAGCACAGTAAAGAGGGAGTACAGTATATACCAGTATATACAGTGAGGACACGTCCCATACATACATATTACTGAACAGTACATTATATATAGTATATATGAGCACAGTAAAGGGAAGTACAGTATATACAGTGAGGACATGTCCCATATATACATATAACTGGACAGTACATTATATACCGTATATATAAGGACAGTAAAGAGGGAGTACAGTATATACAGTGAGGACACATCCCATATATACAACTGAACAGTATATTATATACATAAGGACAATAAAGAGGGAGTACAGTATATACATTGAGGACATGCTTCATACATATAACTGGATAGTACGTTATATACAGTATATATGAGCACAGTAAAGAGGGAGTATAGTATATACAGTGAGGACACGCTCCATATATACATATAACTGAACAGTACATTATATACAGTATATATGTGGACAGTAAAGAGGGAGTATAGTATATACAGTGAGGACACGCTCCATATATACATATAACTGAACAGTACATTATATACAGTATATATGTGGACAGTAAAGAGGGAGTATAGTATATACAGTGAGGACACGTCCCATATATACATATGACTGTACAGTACATTATATACAGTATATATGAGCACAGTAAAGAGGGAGTACAGTATATACCGTGAGGACACGCTCCATATATACATATAACTGAACAGTACATTATATACAGTATATATGAGGATAGTAAAGAGGGAGTACAGTATATACAGTTAGGACATGCTCCATACATATATAACTGGACAGTATATTATATACAGTATATATGAGCACAGTAAAGAGGGAGTACAGTATATAGTGAGGACATGCTCCATACATACAACTGAACAGTATATTATATACAGTATATATGAGGACAGTAAAGAGGGAGTACAGTATATACAGTGAGGACATGCTCCATACATACATATAACTGGACAGTACATTATATACAGTATATATGAGCACAGTAAACAGGGAGTACAGTATATACAGTGAGGACACGTCCCATAGACATACAACAGAGAAGTACATTATATACAGTATGACGACAGTATAGAGGGAGTACAGTATATACAGTGAGGACACATCCCATATACACATACATCAGAGAAGTACATTATATACAGCATATATGAGGACAGTAAAGAGGGAGTACAGTATATACAGTGAGGACATGCTCCATACATACATATAACTGGACAGTACATTATATACAGTATATATGAGGATAGTAAAGAGGGAGTACAGTATATACAGTTAGGACATGCTCCATACATATATAACTGGACAGTATATTATATACAGTATATATGAGCACAGTAAAGAGGGAGTACAGTATATACCGTGAGGACACGCTCCATATATACATATAACTGAACAGTACATTATATACAGTATATATGAGGATAGTAAAGAGGGAGTACAGTATATACAGTTAGGACATGCTCCATACATATATAACTGGACAGTATATTATATACAGTATATATGAGCACAGTAAAGAGGGAGTACAGTATATACCAGTATATACAGTGAGGACACGTCCCATACATACATATTACTGAACAGTACATTATATATAGTATATATGAGCACAGTAAAGTGAAGTACAGTATATACAGTGAGGACATGTCCCATATATACATATAACTGGACAGTACATTATATACAGTATATATAAGGACAGTAAAGAGGGAGTACAGTATATACATTGAGGACCTGCTCCATACATACATACAACTGGACAGTACATTATATACAGTATATATGAGCACAGTAAAAGGGGAGTACAGTATATACAGTGAGGAAACGTCCCATATATACATATAACTGAACAGTACATTATATATAGTATATATGAGCACAGTAAACAGGGAGTACAGTATATACAGTGAGGACACTTCCCATACACACATATAACTGAACAGTACATTATCCCCTTGAGTACCCAGCTCATTTTGGCCTTGAGGACCAGACCCATTTTTTCAAATCTGACATGTATCACTTTATGTGGTAATAACTCTGGAATACTTTTACCTATCCAATTGATTCTGAGATTGTTTTCTCGTGACATATTGTACTTTAGTTTAGTGCAAAAATTTGGTCGATAAATTCATTGCTTATTTGTGAAAAACACCAACATTTAGCGAAAATATGAAGAAATAATGATTTTTCCAATTTTTAATGCATCTGCTTGTAAAACAGATAGTAATACCACACAAAATAGTTACCAATTAACATCTCCCATATGTCTACTTTATGTTTGCATTGTTTTTTGAACATCCTTTTATTTTTCTAGGACGTTACAAGGCTTAGAACTTTAGCAGCAATTTCTCATATTTTTAAGAAAATGTCAAAAAGCGATTTTTTCAGGGACGAGTTCAGTTCTGAAGTGGTTTTGAGTGCCCTATATATTAGAAACCCCCATAAAACACCCCATTTTGAAAACTGCACCCCTCAAAGTATCCAAAACAGCATTCAGAAAGTGTTTCAACCCTTTAGGCGTTTTACAGGAATTGAAGGAAAGTAGAGCTGAAATTTTCAAATTTCATTTTTTTTTACAAAATTCATATGTAATACATTTTCTTCTGTACCACAGAAGGTTTTACCTGAGAAACGCAACTCAATATTTATTGCCCAGATTCTGCAGTTTTTAGAAATATCCCACATGTGGCCCTAGTGCGCTAATGGACTGAAACACAGGCCTCAGAAGCAAAGGAGCACCTCTTGGATTTTGGGGCCTCCTTTTTTTAGAATATATTTTAGGCACCATGTCAGGTTTGAAGAGGTCTTGTGGTGCCAAAACAGTGGAAACCCCCAAAAGTGACCCCCATTTTTTAAACTACACCCCTCAGGGAATTTATCTAGGGGTATAGTTAGCGTTTTGATCCCACAGGTATTTTGCTATATTTTCTGGAGTTAATCTGTGAAAATGAAATCTACTTTTTTTCTGGAAAAACGTAAAAATTTCTAATTTTTGCAAGAAATAAAGGAGAGAAAGCACCCCAACATTTGTAAAGCAATTTCTCGCGATTACGGAAATACCCCATATGTGGTGATAAACTGCTGTTTGGACCCACAGCAGGGCTCAGAAGGGAAGGACCCCCATTTGGATTTTGGAGCTCTGATTTTACTGGAATGGTTTTCAGTGCCGTGTCATGTTTGCAACGCCCTGGAGGGACCTAAACAGTGGAATCCCCCCAAAAGTGACCCCATTTTGGAAACTATACCCCTCAAGGAATTTTTCTAGTGGTATAGTTATCATTTTGACCCCACAGGTTTTTTGCTGAATTTATTGGAATTAGTCTGTGAAGATGAAAAGAGACTTTGTTTTGGACAAAAAAACAGAATTTTCTAATTTTTATAAGGAATAAAGGAGAAAAATCACCTCAACATTTGTAAAGCAATTTCTCCTGATTACGGAAATACCCCATTATGTGGTAATAAACTGCTGTTTGGACCCACGGCAGGGCTCAGAAGGGAAGGAGCACCATTTGGATTTTGCAGCTCAGATTTTGCTGAAATGGTTTCTGGGGGCCATGTCGCATTTGCAGAGTCCCTGAAGTACCAGTACAGTAGAAATTCCCCAGATGTGATCCCAATTTGGAGACTATACCCCTGAAAGAATTAAATTAGAGGTTTAGTGAGCATTTTGAGCCCTCAGGTGTTTTATAGATTTTATTAGAATTGGTCCGTGAAAATGAACATTTTTTTTTCCAATAACCTGTAGATTTAGCTCAGAATTTTTCATTTCCACAAGGAACACAGGAGAAAAGACACCCCAAAATGTGTTACACAATTTCTCCTGATTACGGAAATACCCCATATGTGGTTGTAAACGGCTATTTGGACATACGGCAAGGGTCTAAACGGAAAAAGTGCAATTTCGTTTTTGGAGTGGAGATTTTACAAAATTTGTTTTTGACGCCATGTTGCATTGCGCTGAGGTACGAGTACAGTGAAAACTCCAGAGAAGTGACCCCATTTAGGAAACTACACCCCTCAAGGAATTCATCTAGAAGTGTAGTGAGCATTTTGACCCCCAAAGGTTTTGCAGAAATTAGTGCACAGTGGATGTTGCAGATTGAAAATTGACATTTTCCACATATATGCTATTTCAGTGCCCAATGCGTTGGGCCCAGCTTGTACCACTGGAGACATACGCCCCATAAATTGTTAAGCGGTTCTCCAGAGTACGGTAATACCCCATATGTGGTCATAAACCGCTGTTTGGGCACACTGCCAGGCCCAGAAGGAGCGCCATTTGGCTTTTGGAGCGCAGATTTTGCTTGGTAGTAGTTTTGTTTAGCGTTTTACTGGTGTTTCAGTTTATAATGTGGGGCATATGTAATCTGTGCGGAGTACATACATTTTTTGCGTGACACACTGTCGTTTTTATTGGTACCATGTTTGGCTACGTGCGACTTTTTTATCACTTTTTATTCCATTTTTTTGGAAACAACGTGACCATAAAAGGAAATTCTGCCATTGTTTTTTATGGTATTTTTTTTACGGTGTTCACCGTGCGGGATAAATATATTTTTTTAGGTCAGGCCGATACGAACGCGGCGATACCTATTATGTCTAGTTTTTGTCTTTTTTTTCATTTTTTTTCTAATTATAAAGGGCTTGATCAGGGAAACAAGGCGATTATTGTTTTTATTTATTTATCTAAAACCTTTTTTTTACTTTTTTTTCACTTTTTATTTTACACATACTAGGGGACTGGAAGATCTGATCTTCTGATCCCCTGCACAATACACTGCACTACTTCTGTATGTACTGATGTAGTGCAGTGTATTGTAACTGTCACTTTACAACTGACAGTTGAGCCTATTACGTCCTGCCTTGGGCAGGACCTAATAGGCTCCCGTACCTGGCAACCAGGAAGCCGTTGCTAGGCTTCCTGGTTGCCATTGCAACCATCAGAACCCCGCGATTTTTCGCGGGGGGGGCAATGGGGTGCAGAGGGAGCCCCCTCCCTCTGTATCAATCACTTAAATGCCGCTGTCGCTATTGACAGCGGCATTTAAGGGGTTAAACTACAGCGATCGGAGAGGACAGTGATCGCTGTAGTTGCAGTGGGATGTCGGCTGTATATTACAGCTGACATCCGATGAAGATGGAGCGAGCACAGCTCCTGTGCCCGCTTCATCCTCAGGGCGTTACTATACGCCCATTTTCGGGAAGGGGTTAATAAAAATAGTGTTTTGGTTTTTTACACCGCTTTCTCTGATCTCCTCACGTATCTCACAGAAGTGAGGAGATCAGAGAGAGTGACAGGAGCTTTCTCCTGCAGACGACGTCACAGACGGCTGTGATTGGTCAGTCTTCAGAGACTGACCAATCACAGCAATCGCCGGCATTGGGGACTGCTAATTGGTCCCCAGGCCGGTAGCAGAGACGGTTAGCTGTCAATGACAGCTGCCGCCGCTGTTCTGTCACTGTGATTTCCCATAGTGACAGTTTATTCCTGCGCCGTAATAGTACGTCGAAGGTACGCTGGAATAAGTGGCCAGCGACGTACTATTACGTCGAAGGTACGCAAGGGGTTATATACAGTATGACAGTAAAGAGGGAGTACAGCAAATACAGTGAGGACATGCCCCATATATACATATAACTGAACAGTACATTATATACAGTATATACGAGGACAGTAAAGAGCGAGTCCAGTATATACAGCGAGGACATGCTCCATACATACATATATATATATATATATACACACAGAGTACATTATATACAGTATATATGAGGACAGTAAAGAGAAAGTACGGTATATACAGTGAGGACATATCCCATATGTACATATGACTGAACAGTACATTATATATATGAGCACAGTAAAGAGGGAGTACAGTATATACATTGAGGACACGTCCCATATATACATATAACTGAGCAGTACATTATATACAGTATATATGAGGACAGTAAAGAGCGAGTCCAGTATATACAGCGAAGACATGCTCCATACATACATACATATAACTGGACAGTACATTATATACAGTATATATGAGGAGAGTAAATAGGGAGTACAGTATATACAGTGAGAACACGTCCCATATATACAACTGGACAGTACATTATATACAGTATATATGAGCACAGTAAAGAGGGAGTACGGTATATACAGTATATATGTGGACAGTAAAGAGGGAGTACATTATATACAGTGAGGATACGTCCCATATATACATACAACTGAACAGTACATTATATACAATATATATGAGCACAGTAAAGAGAAAGTACGGTATATACTGTGAGGACATATCCCATATATACATATGACTGAACAGTACATATACAGTGTATATATATATATGAGCACAGTAAAGAGGGAGTACAGTATATACATTGAGGACACGTCCCATATATACATATAACTGAGCAGTACATTATATACCGTATATATGAGGACAGTAAAGAGCGAGTCCAGTATATACAGCGAGGACATGCTCCATACATACATACATACATAACTGGACAGTACATTATATACAGTATATATGAGCAAAGAGGGAGTACAGTATATACAGTAAGGACACGCTCCATATATACATATAACTGAATAGTACATTATATACAGTATATATGACAGTAAAGAGATCAGTATAAACAGAAAGTACATGCTCCATACATACATTTAACTGAACAGTACATTATATACATTATATGAGCACAGTAGGGAGTACAGTATATACAGTGAGAACACGTCCCATATATACAACTGGACAGTACGTTATATACAGTATATATGAGCACAGTAAAGAGGGAGTACGGTATATACAGTATATATGTGGACAGTAAAGAGGGAGTACATTATATACAGTGAGGATACGTCCCATATATACATACAACTGAACAGTACATTATATACAATATATATGAGGACAGTAAAGAGGGAGTACAGTATATACAGTGAGGACACATCCCATATATACATATAACGGAACAGTACATTATATACAGTATATATGAGGACAGTAAAGAGAAGTACAGTATATACAGTGAGGACATATCCCATATATACATATAACTGAATAGTACATTATATACAGTATATGAGGGCAGTAAAGAGGGAGTACAGTATATACAGTGAGGACATGTCCCATATATACATATAACTGAATAGTACATTATATACAGGATATATAAGGATAGTCAAGAGGGAGTACAGTATATACAATGAGGACAGGCTCCATATAACTGAACAGTACATTATATACAGTATATATGAGGACGGTAAAGAGGGAGTACCGTATATACAGTGAGGACATGATCCATACATACATATAACTGGACAGTACATTATATACAGTATATATGATGACAGTAAAGAGGGAGTACAGTATATACAGTGAGGACACGTCCCATATATATATATAACTGATCAGTACATTATATACAGAATAAGGACAGTGAAGAGAGAGTACAGTATATAGAGAGAGGACACGTCCAATATATACATATAACTGGACAGTACATTATATAGTTTATATGAGGATAGTAAAGAGGGAGTACAATATATACAGTGAGGACACGTCCCATATATACAACGGAATAGTACATTATATACAGTATATATGAAGACAGTAAATAGTGAGTACAGTATATACAGTGAGGACACATATATACATATAACTGAACAGTACATTATATATAGTATGAGGACAGTAAAGAGGGAGTATAATATATACAGTGAGGACATGCTCCATACATATATATTACTGGACAGTACATTGAATGCAGTATATATGAGCACAGTAAAGAGGGAGTACAGCATATACAGTGAGGACACGCTCCATATATACATATAACTAAACAGTACATTATATACAGTATATATGAGGATAGTTAAGAGGGAGTACAGTATATACAGTGAGGACATGCTCATACATATATAACTGGACAGTATATTATATACAGTATATATGAGCACAGTATATACCAGTATATACAGTGAGGACACGTCCCATACATACATATTACTCAACAGTACATTATATACAGTATATATGAGGACAGTAAAGTGAAGTACAGTATATACAGTGAGGACATGTCCCATATATACATATAACTGGACAGTAATTATATACAGTATATATAAGGACAGTAAAGAGGGAGTACAGTATATACATTGAGGACATGCTCCATACATGCATACATACAACTGGACAGTACATTATATACAGTATATATGAGCACAGTAAAAGGGGAGTACAGTATATACATTGAGGACATGCTCCATACATACATACAACTGGACAGTACATTATATACAGTATATATGAGCACAGTAAAAGGGGAGTACAGTATATACAGTGAGGAAACGTCCCATATATACATATAACTGAACAGTACATTATATATAGTATATCTGAGCACAGTAAAGAGGGAGTACAGTATATACAGTGAGGACACGTCCCATACACACATATAACTGAACAGTACATTATATACAGTATGAGGACAGTAAAGAGGGAGTACAGCAAAAACAATGAGGGCATGCCCTATATATATATATATATATATATACACACACACAACAGAGTACATTATATACAGTATATATGAGGACAGTAAAGAGAAAGTACGGTATATACTGTGAGGACATATCCCATATATACATATGACTGAACAGTACATTATATACAGTATATATATGAGGACAGTAAAGAGCGAGTCCAGTATATACAGCGAGGACATGCTCCATACATACATATAACTGGACAGTACATTATATACAGTATATATGAGGAGTAAATAGGGAGTACAGTATATAGTGAGAACACGTCCCATATATACAACTGGACAGTACATTATATACAGTATATATGAGCACAGTAAAGAGGGAGTACGGTATATACAGTATATGTGGACAGTAAAGAGGGAGTAAATTATATACAGTGAGGATACGTCCCATATATACATACAACTGAACAGTACATTATATACAGTATATATGAGGACAGTAAAGAGAAGTACAGTATATACAGTGAGGACATGCTCCATACATACATATAACTGGACAATACATTATATACAGTATATATGAGCTAAGAGGGAGTACAGTATATACAGTAAGGACACGCTCCATATATACACATAACTGAACAGTACATTATATACAGTATATATGAGGACAGTAAAGAGAAAGTACGGTATATACTGTGAGGACATATCCCATATATACATGTGACTGAACAGTACATTATATACAGTATATATGAGGACAGTAAAGAGCGAGTCCAGTATATACAGCGAGGACATGCTCCATACATACATATAACGACAGTACATTATATACAGTATATATATGAGGAGAGTAAATAGGGAGTACAGTTTATACAGTGAGGACACGCTCCATATATACATATAACTGAACAGTACATTATATACAGTATGAGGACAGTAAAGAGGGAGTACAGCAAATACAGTGAGGACATGCCCCCATATATATATATATATATATATATATATACACACACAGAGTACATTATATACAGTATATATGAGGACAGTAAAGAGAAAGTACGGTATATACAGTGAGGACATATCCCATATATACATATGACTGAACAGTACATTATGTACAGTATATATGAGCACAGTAAAGAGGGAGTACAGTATATACATTGAGGACACGTCCCATATATACACATAACTGAACAGTACATTATATACAGTATATATGAGGACAGTAAAGAGAAAGTACGGTATATAGTGAGGAAACATCCCATATATACATATGACCGAACAGTACATTATATACAGTATATATGAGGACAGTAAAGAGGGATTACAGTATATACAGTGAGGACACGTCCCATATACACATACAACAGAGAAGTACATTATATACAGCATATACGAGGACAGTAAAGAGGGAGTACAGTATATACAGTGAGGACATGCTCCATACATACATATAACTGGACAGTACATTATATACAGTATATATAAGGACAGTAAAGAGTGAGTACAGTATATACAGTGAGGACATGCTCCATACATATACTTATAACCGGACAGTACATTATATACAGTATAACGACAGTATAGAGGGAGTACCGTATATACAGTGAGGACACATGCCATATATATCCCATTTTTTTCTGCCATCTATTGATTTCAATGAGGAGGCGGAAACTGCTCCAGGAAAGTGATTTGGGGCATTTTTTTGGCGCGGATTCCGTTGCAGTTTCCGTGTGAACTGACCTGTGGTGCATTCACCATCTTGATTCTCTGAACTGGGAAATAGGCACCTGAAAAACAAAAAGAAGGAAGTGTGATTATACATTCCTGGTAAATGCTATCGATTTCTATATAACGCCAATGTCTGTAAGAAATCCATCAAATAAGATTGAGAAAAAGCACTATGCACACCAAAGTAGGGATGCACGGTGCATCGAAACTTCGATACTGTTTCGATACTGTGCATCCCTAAACGGTTCGATACCGCTATTTCATGTATTTCGATACTGAGCTGCGCAACCGCACAGCTCAGTATAGTAATACATGAATGTATGGGAGCGCGGCTGCGGCTGTGTAATACAGCCACAGCCAGGCTCCTGAGTTATGATAAGTTTGCGGGGTCAGGATGATGCGATGCGGCCAGCGCTGCACTAATGAGCGGCTGCACTGGAGACAGAACATGGCGGGCACACTACAAAACACCCCCATGTTCTGTCCTCAGTGCCTGAACTGCCGCTCATTAGTGCAGCGACGGCCGCATCACCTCATGCTGACCGCGCGCGCACTTCCTGTTAGGAGCGGGGCAATGGCTGTATTACACAGCCGCAGCCTCGCTCTATAACGGCGGCGATCAGAGAAACCTCTCATCTCCGCCGTTATTCCCCTGAATGCTGCGATCACAGCTGACTGCAGCATTCAGGAGAAAATGAGCAGGGGGGATGCCCCTGGATCGCGTCACAGGGAATTCCTGTGACGCGATCGAGGGCCATACCATATATGGGCAGACAGCCCAGGGTCTATTGACGGACCCCAGGGATGTCTTACCATATTTCATGTTGTTAGGACATACCCAAGTATGTCCTAACAACTGCCTGTGTGCGATCTGTCCACAGGCTCATGTACTGGCACATATCTGATATATGTCAGTACATTAAAGTTTAAAAATAAAGTAAAAACAAAGTATTGTTAAAATTAAAAAAAATATACACCTTTTTTACAATAAACATTAAAATAAGTCTCAATACATAAAATATACACATTCAGTAATGGCGCGCACAACAATTTTTTTGCATCATTTATGATGTGTAGGCTGTAAAAAAATGAAACACGGCTTTCATTCACTTATTAATGTGAGGCGCGATGAATTTAACCTCCATGTTCCTCACATTAATAGTAATTAACCCCATCATGTACCTCGCACATTAACCCATTATGACTGAGAAACATGATGGGATTAATTACTATTAATGTGAGGCGCGTTCAAAATTCATCACACGTCGCGCCTCACATCAGAAAACGGAAGAATTTTTTTTTATTACCGTTGGCCAAAGTATCGAAATTGGTATCGAAATCGCAATACTAAACGAAGTATCGGTATCGAAGTCCAAATTCTGGTATCGTGACATCCCTACACCAAAGTGGAAATTCCTTTGCAGATAAATAATTTATTATATTTATAGCCAATGACAGTGTAGTGCAGAGTATGGATGGCGCATTCGTATGGCGGCTGACCGCTGTTTGGTGCAAAACAGCGGTCAACCGCCATACGAATGCGCCATCCATACAGGATCATACATTGACTATTCAATCATGAATTCAGTCATGGTATTGACCGAAACGTCGCACTACACAGTCATTGCCTATAAATATAAAATTATTTATCTGCAAAAGAATTTCCACTTTGGTGTGCATAGTGCTTTTTCTCCATTGGATCGGGTTGGGACCCTACTCATGCACCCACGCCTTAACCTAGTGCTATCCGAACCCTGCTACAAACTCCATCAAATAATATGTTACTGCAGCGTGTGATCCTACAACTACAATCTATCTGGATACTTACCAGTCACTGATACTAATCATAAAGGGGGCAATTTATTAATACTGGTGTTTTATACGCCAGTCTTAATAGAAAAAACATTTGAACGTAAAGTGTGACACATTTATTGAGAGGCAAAAGCATTTTAATAAATGTGTTACATTTTTCTGCTAAGCCGTGCGGTAAAATTGTGCAGCAATGACCACACCATGCACCATAGCATCCCTCCCACGTCTCCCATAACATAAAAAAAAACAAAAAACACATACTCACCTCACCGATCTTCTTCTACCCTCCATCTCTCGTCATCATTTCAGCGCCGCTCATACATAGTCGATGCCGAGAAGCGTCAGATCCATATGTGCAGGAGCGGATTACAATGAGGGCACTTGCCCAGGTCCCAAGGCTGAAAGGGGGCCCAGTTCGCCCCCGTTTTCCTGAACTGGTTGTTAAATCTACAGCCGGTTCAGAAAACCGGGGTGAAACAGGACTTCTTACCCAATTGTATCCGCGTCCTTAGGATGCAGATACAACTGATTACTATTGCACTGGCTCTTTGTCTGTGGGCAGCATTGGGGGCAATATCTACAGGGGACGCTATTTACACTGGGCAAGATCTACAGGGGGCATTGTGACTGGCGGAATCTACAGGGGGCAGTGTGACTGGTGCTATCTACTGAGAGCATTGTGACTGTCAATATTTACAGAGGGCATTGTGACAGGCGCCATCTACAGGGGGCATTGTTCGAGTTAGTGTGTGTGGTACTGGAGCATAGTACCATTATATTCAGGGGCATAGCGTGTGGCAGCATGAGAATTTTATCTTCGTTTATAGGTGCAGAAATGTTGGAAAAGTGAGGAGCCGAAGACATATAACCGGCAAACTCTGCAGAAATGGGCTGTGGCTGGGAGAAGTCATCATAGAGGTCTGGTCCCGATGGAGAAGAAAAGAGAACGACGAAAAAGAATCGGAGGCGTCATATGTGAGTCACTCAATGTAAATGTTTAGTCTCCCTGTGACCGATCAGTACTGTATATAAAAAAAAAAAAAAAAAAAAAAAAGAGTTGGTCAGCTCCTCCTAAAACATGAAATAGATATGAGGGTGCTAATCTGCCGTGACTAATTTATTACCAGTAACAAGAAAACGCAGATGCACACCGCAGGCGCTAAGAGAGATAGATAGATATACATACACACTTATTGTTTATTATGCATTTTTATTGCATTACTGCTATAGTTATGTTAATAAATGTGAGGTTCTTAGCGCTCAGTTTGATCAAAATGTGCGCACCCACCTGCCACGACAAGGCGACCTCTATCCCTACACTGAACATTATATCCCTATTTTGGAGACTTACCTCAACTCCCAGCATATTCTAACCATTGTTCTGGCTATATTGGGAGCTATCGTTTTAGGACGAACAAACTTATATGGCAAGGGTTAAACTGAATTTGCAAATGATCTCTGTACCGAGCTGTATTTGTGCTGGTGCTCTATTTATGTATTGAGCTTCGTTCTGGTGCTGTATATATGTACCAAGTTTGGTTCTGGCACTGTATATATGTACGGAGGCTGGTTCTGGTGTTGTATTTATTTAATGAGCTTGCTTCTGGCAGGGTATATATGTACTGAGCTTGGTTCTGATTTTGTATTTATGTAATGAGCTTGGCTCTGGTGTATATACGTACTGAGCTTGGTTCGGATGCTGTATTTATGTATTGAGCTTGGTTCTGATGCTGTACATATGTACTGAGTTTTGTTCTGGTGCTGTATTCATGTACTGAGCTTGGTTTTGGTTTTGTACGTATGATTTGAGCTTGGTTCTGGAGCTGTATTTATGTTTTGAGCTTGGTTCTGGTGTATTTATATTTTGAGCTTGGTTCTGGTGTATTTATATTTTGAGCTTTGTTCTGGTGTATTTATATTTTGAGCTTTGTTCTGGTGTTGTATTTATATACTGAGCTTTGTTCCGGTACTGCATTTATGTACAGAGCTTGGTTCTGCGGCTGTATATATGTAGTGAGCGTGGTTCTGGGGCTGTATATATTTACCTTATCTTAAGGTAAAAGTAGATGTTAAATCTACTTTTACCTTGAGAAGGTAAATGTGTACAGTAAAAACTAAACCCAAAAAACATGGAGGAAGCTCAGTTTTTTCCAATTCAACCATTACATGGTACTTTAAAAATGGTGCCTAAAAAACTACAACCCCTCTTGCAAAAAAATAATCCTTCACACACCACTCCATTGACGTAAAAATAAAAAATAGTTATGACTAGGAAGGTGAGTGACAAATGAAAAATGGCTTGGACTATAACCTCTTCAGGCCGAAGCCATTTCAATAGAGTGGTGTGAGGGCTTATTTTTATGGGAGGAGTTGTAGTTTCTAATGGTAGCATCTAAAGTACCATACAATGCACTGGTAAACTGAAAATAAATGATTTGCATGCTGAAATTGGAAAAAACTGATCCCTTCATGGTTTTTTGGGTTTCATTCTTACAGCTTTCACCGTGCGGTAAAAATGAAACCTTAACTACATGCTGTGGCTCAATAAGATTACGGTGATACCAAATTTATAAAGGTTTTCTTAAATGATACTACTTTCATAAAAAAAAAAAAACACATTCTAAGGCCTCGTGCACACTTATATCACCGTTTTCACGGCCGCTTTTGACTGGTCCGTGAACCCGTTTTAGCGGCCGTGTGATTTCCGTGTGCACTCCGTGTTTCCGTGCGCCGAGCATGGTACCGTCCAGGGCGCTGAAAGAGTTAATGGGCTGCACTGATCTGCGGTAACTCTTTCAGCACCCTGGACAGTACCATGCTCGGCGCGCAGAAAATAAAATTTTAATGTAATGAAAAAAAAAATAAGTTCATACTTACATTCCTCCTGTCCGGCCTCCAGTGATAACATTCAATCCATGTCGCCGCTGCAGCCAATCACAGGCTGTAGTGGCGGTCACGCACGTCAGAAGGCCGGCCTCCAGGGATGACGCTTCATCCCACGTGGCGGCCTCTGCGTCACAAAAGAAGGTCGGACTGGAGGAAGAAGAGGGACTCGTCACCAGAACAACGACCGGGTACGTATGAAATTCTTTTTATTTTATATCAGCAGCCTTTTTTCTCTATCAGTTATTGATAGACAAGTGGCTGCCGATTAATGTAATATTTTTCTAATGTTTTTCTGGCCGCCCGGCGGTTGCTAGGCAACGGCTCCGTCACACACGGACGGCACACGGATGCCTTCCGTGTGCCTTTAGTTTTTTTGACGGCCCCATTGACTTGCATGGGCCTCACTATCACGGAATCCAGGCCCAAAGTAGGACATGCTCTACTTTGGATCGGAACGGAGCAACGGGCCGTCCAAAAAACTGTAGTGTGCATGGCCCCATAGAAATGAATGGGTTCAGGGTGCTAGCCATCAGAAAAACGGCTAGCACCCTGAAGGAAAAAAACTCAAGTGGGCATGCGACCTAAGACCCATACGTTTTTTATTTTTTCATCGATTGAGCGGTGAGATGCGTATATTTTGCGGGACGAGCTGTAGTTTTTCTAGGTACCATTTTTTGGTACATGCAATTTTTGATCACTTTTTATTACATTTTTTTAAAGAGCTAAGTTGACCAAAAAACAGCAATTTTGGGGTTTTAAATATTTTTTCGTTCACCATGCGCGTTAAATAACGCTATATTTTAATAGTTCATAAGCAGCTAAATCAATTTTGTTACCTTTTTTTATTTTTTACATTTTAGAGGAAAACTTGGAAAAGGTGTTTTTTTTTTACTTTTAATTTGTTCTTTTTTTCCTTACTAAAAACTTAATTTCACTTTTTTTGCTAGGGGACATGAACCAGCGATTGTTAGATCGCTGGTACAATAGACTGCAATACTAATGTATTGCAGTATATTGTAATTTCCATAGGCTTCTGTTAGGCTGGATTCACACGAATTCATTACGTCCGTAATTGGAGGACGTATTTCGGCCGCAAGTCCTGGACCGAACACACTGCAGGGAGCTGGGCTCCTAGCATCATAGTTATGTACGATGCTAGGAGTCCCTGCCTCGCTGCCGGACAACCGTCCCGTACTTTAATCATGTTTTCAGTACGGGACAGTTGTCCGGCAGCGAGGCAGGGACTCCTAGCATCGTACCTAAGTATGATGCTAGGAGCCCGGGTCCCTGCACTGTGTTCAGTCCGGGACTTGCGGCCGAAATACGTCCGTCAATTACGGATGTAATGACCTCGTGTGAATCCAGCCTTAAAGTATAGCTAAACGTTTAACAAACTTCTGACATGTCATAGTGACATGTCAGATGTTTGGATTGGTGGGGGTCCAAGCACTAAGGGCTTAGGAGAGGCAGAGTAAAGGCAGTCCTGGGGGCCTTCATTAGGCCCTGGGCTGCCATGACAATCCTAGTGACCCAGCGATCTCATTGCGAGGGCGGTGACGAGCTGACCGCGCCCTCTTTTTAACACCTCAGATGCTGCCGTCGCGATTGACCGCAGCATTTGGGGGATTAAACAGTCGGAAATCAGCGCGATCACAGTTTCTGGCCGTTAGTCCCGGGTGTCATCTGTAATACACAGCTGACAACCGCAGCGTATGGTGCACGCACAGCGCGTGAGCGCTCCATACATCACCCCCCGCACTATGACATATCTGACACGTCATTTTGCGGGAAGCAGTTAAAGGGTTAAACAGGAACTGGTTCTTTAAGGTTATATTCACGCACAGAAGATTTTTTACGGAAACCCCAAACAATTTAAAGCTCCAGACCTCTTTAGGGTCCCAATGTATTCTGCTTTCTCTCTTCTGTAATGGCTCATTCTGCTTTTACAGAAAATTCTAAACTGTGCCAGATCTGTGAAGTCCAGCGCGGGCCTCTACCTTGCTATGCCCCATGGAGTGAAATATACGTTAGCGAGGAGCTGGCGTAGATTTCCACTATAATTTACGCCAGCTTTCTGGGATAATCATAATAAATTTGTTTGCTCAGTGGTGACGCCCCTTACCCTCAACCACGCCCCATTTCTACAAAAGTGTGGAAAGTGGCACAAAAGGGCAAAAATAGCAATTTGCATCACAAAATGCGACTTTTAATCCCTTTTGCGACTTTTCTACGCCCATACCTCCCAACTTTTCAATTTGGAAAAGAGGGACATTTTAAGACACGGCCCTAACCACGCCCAATATCGCGCATTAACACATCAAATCACGGCCAGATCCTTCTGCAAATAACACGCTCACATTCTCACTGCGGATCTCTAGACTGTCTGGATATTACAGATATATTATATTTCAGGTTATATCGTCTTTGTTACTTTTCCCATCTTGGGTATAACATTTGCTCATCACTGCAGCAGCTGCAGGACAAACCAAAAGGCTGAGAACAATGAAAGTCAAGAGGGAGACCCTGTGGTGGATGACTTTTCAATTGACAGGTAGCAGAGTTACATGATGGGGATTTTTTTTTTCCAGTTGCGTAACTCTGCTACCGGTCAATGGAAAAATCATCCACCAGAGCCCCCCTGTAGATAGCTCCAGATACAGCCCCCCTGTAGATCGCTCCACAGACAGCCCCCTGTACATAGCTCCACACACAGCCCCCCCCCTGTACATAGCTCCACACACAGCCCCGTTGTAGATAGCGACACACACAGCGCCCCTGTAGATAGCTCCAGATACAGCCCCCCCGCCTGTAGATCGCTCCAGACACAGCCCACCTGTACATAGCGCCAGATACAGAACCCCTGTAGATTGCTCCACACACAGTACCCTGTAAATCGCTCCAGTCCCCCTCTGTAGGTGTCACATTGCCGCCAGAGCGGTAGAGGTAGCCGGGCCTTACTGCTGCCATTCTCCGCTCTGCTTTGACGTCACTCACCGTCAGAAGAAGGCAGGAGTCTCACTGGTGTCGATGCCGGCCCGGGAGTGGACCAGTCCAGGTGGTCAGGTGACAGGTCAGGTGACTGGACTGGTCAACTCCCAGGCCGGCATCGATCCCAGTGAGAAACCCGCCGCAAGACTCCTGCATTCTTCTGACGGTGAGTGACGTCAAAGCAGAGCGGAGAGTGGCAGCAGTAGGGCCGGCTACAGTAGGGCCTGCATTCTTCTGATCGCTGCTGCAGTCAGCAGCGATCAGCTATTTTGATGCAGCGGCCAGCGGGACATTTTGCAGACTGTCCGGGACAGCGGTGAGAAACCGGGACTGTCCCGCCGGATCCGGGACGGTTGGGAGGTGTGCTCTACGCCTGGCGTAGAAGAGTTGATAAATGACCGCCCCCCCTTAGTGTCTTATGTCTCTGTATTCTTCTCCTGCCTGTAGTCCTCGCCTTCCTTACAGCTGTACTAGTGACTGGACCGTGAAGTAACAATCATTGCCAGATATAAGGTCGGATCCGACCATTGTATAATATTACAACAGAGGATGAGGAAAGTTTCTTGGGAAGGTCCTTGTATGAACATTACAAGTTGTAGAGTCATTTACTGCTTCACATAAGCTG
This sequence comes from Rhinoderma darwinii, assembly GCF_050947455.1. NCBI lineage: Eukaryota > Metazoa > Chordata > Amphibia > Anura > Rhinodermatidae > Rhinoderma > Rhinoderma darwinii. Next base: position 268,632,999 of record NC_134687.1, read on the forward strand.
AGACTTTCCTCCGGTTCTGTCCATATTTCATGGATTTCATGACTAGATGTCTCATTATAAAAGCTCTTAGCTGCCATATTTGCACTCACATATATAAACATCGTCATGGCCGGCCTTAGGTTGGATGGCGCCCTGTGCGGGATTCTCTATTGCCGCCATCCACAAACCAAAAATGAACCACATATATAGACACACATCCTGGAACATATATACTGCACATACATAGGACATATTTAGACAAACAGGCAAATATATATATACACACACATTCTGGAATATACAAACACACAAATACACGGATAGGAACCTATACAAATACATAATAGGCACATATATACAAGCACAAAGACACTTTACATACATACCCATATATACACTGTGCAGATAATGTAGTAGAGGTTACATGCAGTCCTATGTAAAATCACAGATATCACACTGTTAACTACACCCACAGGCACATATATATACACACACACACTAACAAAGACATATATACACATATACTGGAATATATACACACACACACACAAACACAGAGACACATACACACACACACTTACATCTCTCCTTGCTGACAGGATCACCGGTTTCTTGCAGGACGGGCTGTGACGGAGCTTTCTCCTCGGCTCTGGTTTCCTCCGTGTGTGTAACGAGGAGAGGACAGAAAAGTGGCAGAGCCCAGTGGTGCCCCCTACATGCTGGGAGGGTGAGGCGCCACGTGATTACGTACAGGTCGCACACCCCTAAGACCAGCCCTAAACATCGTCTCTTAAACAAATCTCAAGTCTCTCGCTGTCTATTATCCGCTCAACTGACACCAACAGTTCTATGGAGACGGCTGGTGCAGAAGAACTCTGAGGTTGGGATCATTCAAACCATCCAATCATAAGCTGCCAACTGGTTAGTACCACTAGGTAAACTACAAGGGTAGGCTCGGACCAAACCAATGAGGGTTTTTGTGTTTGTTTTAATAAAGCAACAAGCTGTTATATGAGATCTATATATCTATATATATATCTCTCTATATATCTATATCTCTCTATATCTATATATATATATATATAAATATCTATATATATATATATATATATATATATATACACACACATATACATATACACATATACACACATATACACACACACACACACAACCGTTCAAAAGTTTGGGGTCACCCAGACAATTGTGTTTTACATGAAAACTCACACTTATATTCATCAAATGAGTTGCAAAAGGACTACAAAATATAGTCAAGATATTGACAAGGTTAGAAATGATGATTTTTATTTGAAATAATAATTTTCTCCTTCAAACCTTGCTTTCGTCAAAGAATGCTCCATTTGCAGCAATTATAGCATTGCAGACCTTTGGCATTCTAGCTGTTAATTTGCTGAGGTAATCGGGAGAAATTTCACACCATGCTTCCAGAAGGCCTTCCCACAAGTTGGATTGGCTTGATGGGCACTTCTTGCGTACCATACTGTCAAGCTACTCCCACAACAGCTCTATGGGGTTGAGATCTGGTGACTGCGCTGGCCACTCCATTACAGATAGAATACCAGCTGCCTGCTTCTTCCCTAAATAGTTCTTGCATAATTTGGAGGTGTGCTTTGGGTCATTGTCCTGTTGTAGGATGAAATTGGCTCCAATCAAGCGCTGTCCACAGGGTATGGCATGGCGTTGCAAAATGGAGTGATAGCCTTCCTTATTCAAAATCCCTTTTACCTTGTACAAATCTCCCACTTTACCAGCACCAAAGCAACCCCAGACCATCACATTACCTCCACCATGCTTAACAGATGACATCAGGCACTCTTCCAGCATCTTTTCATCTCACAAATGTTCTTCTGTGTGATCCAAACATCTCAAACTTCGATTCGTCTGTCCATAACACTTTTTTCCAATCTTCTTCTGTCCAATGTCTGTGTGCTTTTGCCCATATTAATCTTTTCCTTTTATTAGCTAGTCTCAGATATGGCTTTTTCTTTGCCACTCTGCCCTGAAGGCCAGCATCCCGGAGTCGCCTCTTCACTGTAGACGTTGACACTGGCGTTTTGCAGGTACTATTTAATGAAGCTGCCAGTTGAAGACCTGTGAGGCGTCTATTTCTCAAACTAGAGACTATTGTAAAAAGAAAAAAAAAAGAAATTATTTTTTCCCAAAACAAACCAAACACTCTTTGGGATAAGATTAATTTTGTATAAATTTTATTAAATTCTATATAAAAATATATTTTAAAGATTTTTTTTTATCTATATCTATATATATATATATATGCTTGAGAAAGGCCCCATGGAGTAGGGCTGAAATGTCGCATAGGGCTGAAACGTCGCATATGGTGAATAAATCCACTTTTTTCACTATCAAGGTGTGCGGTCTCGTATTTTGAAAGGATTTACTAATATATATATATATATATATATATATATCTTTCCATAATGAAAGAAATTTTTTCGGGAAGAGGAAAAGGTTTGAATGAACACATTTTTTTCAAACCAGATGTGCACAATTAAAAAAGTCTCCTGGCCAGGATACCAACACATACGTTTATAACATGACTTCCATCAATTTATCCCCCTCTAACCATAAGAACACATAATTTTCTAAGTAGTATAAATTCGATACATATGTTATTCAAGAGACACAAGAGTATTTAACTGGAAAACGGCTTTCTCCTAAGGTTTTTGTAAGATAATTGGTCTCCGTTCACACTTGCTAGTTTTGGATCAATATATATATATATATATATATATATATACATACACACATATACAAAAAAATTAAAATATAAAAAAGGAGAAAAAAACCGCAAGGATAGTTCCTCTTATAAGATGGTAATGATAGTGTGAGTAAAGACTTCAAATCTGTTTAATACTCATCTTTGTTGGTTTCTCATAATTTAGGGTAGACTGGAGATTCCCTCCTTTGCACTGTGTTCTTCCTCCTTGAACATGCGTTGAGTTGAAACAGATTTTTGAGCTATACCAGTCAGGTTTTTGCCCCTTCGATTTTTCAATGGCTGCTCTTAATTCTCACAAAGGAGATCTCTCTTGTACCCAGTCCATCAATGGTCGATGCTTATTTAAGCGGCTTAGATTTTCATATACTCGGGGGCAGCCGAGATTTCACATGAGGGTGAATAAAATTGGCAATGAAGCACACTCTTACTCTGAAGAGTCAGTATCGTGCTGTGCTGGTATCCACGTTGAGTTTTCGGCAATGCTGGAGACTGCAGAACGAGGCAAGGTTGACGTCACTACCTGCCAGGTGTGGATTGACCCCGGGACCGGGATTTCCTCAGAGCTATTCCGTAAGTTCAATAAAGTCTGGCATCTTTATAGTGCCGAATTTAAAGGGAACTAGACCCATATGTTAAGATCTATCATTAGATACGGATTCTAATCCGGTAATTCAAACCTGGAACGTCATGACATGCATGTCTGTTTTATTTTTATGAATTCCCATAAATATTTCAAGCAGTTCTATCGGGAAACACACATATATTTGTTACTATGAAATATACCTACAGTACATTGCATATAAAATCTTATTTCTTTGGGTCATTTATCCCCGACAAACCAATTAGTGATCAGTAGTGTCTTTAAATAAAAGAAAAATTGAAAAAAAATAAAAAAATCAAAATGTTACATTTTTAATTCTGAAGAAATCCATGATGCATTTCCGGATGATATAAAACGAGTCCCAGACAAATTCTGTCATGGGACAGTCCATGAGTCCAAAAGAGGTAATATGCCTATTAATTATAGGGATGAAAAATAAAGTCCCACAGAGTTTCATCTATTAAATAAAGTTGATATATGTCGTCTGACTCCAGGTGACAAGGAGCAAGTCCAATTCAGAAAAACTTTTTTTTTCCGAAGGGACCGGGTCCCCACCACTCAGGGACAGACCGCATCTACTAGGCCTACCAATTTGTCACAAGAAAATAATATTTCTGAAGGGAGACTCCTATTTTAAGTTTGGTCGTTGGTGCGTGGAGAACCCTGGGGCGCTGGTATACAGCCAGCCCAGAGAAATCCACGCATCCCCCACCAAAGTGTAAAACAGATATGTTTAATTTTCGAAACATGAAAGCGTTCCACCGTGTTCCCCAAAACCCAAGAGACTTTTTAGGGAAAGCAGGGGTTTAATATCTGCCTCCTAATGGCAGGGAGTGGGTCCAATACAGATATAAATCTGTAGGGACCGAGTCCCCACCACTCGGAGGCAGAAAATAGTCAGAATTGATGGTTCATTCATCATATAAGTTCATCCATTCCTCAAAGAGAAAGGGTTTCACAAAGTGTTTGCCCAGATTGGGTTGAATCAGTTTGAGGATAAGTATGTGATTTATTCAGTCAACAGCTGCAACGTTTCCATCCTGATATAGGACCTTTTTCAAGCATAGTGACACAGCACATGTCTTATATACCTGCATGTTTTGCTGTGTCACTATGCTTGAAAAAGGTCCTATAGCAGGATGGAAACGTTGCAGCTGTTGACTGAATAAATCTCATACTTTTTGGAACCATCGGACTGCTGTGGGATTTCTTTCGTTTATGTTTTATAATACACGGATCTGGATTACCTGCTTGCACCCATTACCGTGTTGGAATCTGTCGCAGAGTGCTGCTTATCTCTACATATACACAAATAAATATTTGTGTGGAAAGCAAATGATTTGTTCCATCTCAAACAGAAAAATAGTGACATTACAGATTTATGAATATATAAACTCCTAGAATAGTACGGTAACGGGCTGAGATAGGTCCACAAGGGACCTCTTTTCCCTTTCATAACAATGAGGCCACTCCACAATTAATGCCATACAGAAAAACGGAGTACAATAGCTATATAACAATTTTATTTAACATGAAGGTTAGACAGCCAATTAAAAATGTCAAAACCTAGAAGACTCTATACAAGCTCACATGTACATGTCAGGATAATAAAACCTATGCTTTAGACAAGGTATACTATAATGTCTAGTTTAAGGTATAGGTGATGCAGAGTTCCAAGAATGGTGGCACCCTATCTCACATATACCCGCTGAGGAAGCACTGATCGTGAAATACGCGTTGGGGTTCAACACACGTCATGCAGGCTGCTAGGACCAGTGAGATGGGTAAGGTGTTGCTTATTAATGGACACTAGTGGCATTCCCTTCTATGATATGGACTGATTTTTCTAGTTTAAGGTATAGGTGATGCAGAGTTCCAAGAATGGTGGCACCCTATCAAAAAGTGCAAGTGCATAAAGTCTGGACAAATCAGTCCATATAATAGAAGGGAATGCCACTAGTGTCCATTAAAAAGCATAACCTTACCCATCTCACTGGTCGTTTCGCGATCAGCGTTTCCTCAGGGGGTATGTAGTCAATAGGGCATGGACAGAGTCTCTGGCAAGGAGAGAGGATATACCCTAACAAGGGGAAGGGATGCACCAGGAATCAGCTCGATAGGACAGTCATAACCCCGGTTTGGGGGCAGTGTCTCCGCCTCTCTTTTGCTGAAGACGTCCGAAAATGCAGCATAATGACCAGGCAATCCTGACAATGACCGAGGCGGAGGAGGCTGAGCCGAACGAATCTGCACCCGGCAATGGCTGACACTTGGGGGCCCACTGGAGAACCTCTCCAGAGTTCCAGTCCAGGACTGGGGCATGTAGTCGGAGCCAAGGCAGCACGGGGTTAACGGCCTTGGATAGGACATAGAAAGATAGAAGCTCGGAGAGGAGAGCCCCTATTTGGAGCCTCAGCGGCTTGGTCACGGCTATAACCGGGTCTGGCAGAGGTAGTCCATTTACCGATGCAACCATCAACGGTCTCTCCAAAGGTGTAGTGGGTAATTTAAGAAGGTCCACCAGGTCTCTACAAATGAAATTAGCAGCGGATCCAGAGTCCAGATACGCAGAGACCTGATGCGATTTCTCACCGGACACTATGGTCACGGGTATGGACAATTTAGACGGGAGTCCTTCTTTGCCCAAGGTTGTTTATCCTACCAACCCTAGGCTTTAGGGCATTTGGGGACACAAACGCACAAGATGGCCTCCGAGGCCGCAATAAAGAGTCCCGAAGTGCGTCTGCGGTCTCTCCTGGGTAGATAGCTTACATTGGTCCATCCTCAGAGACTCCTTAGGAGGATCGGCATCTGAGAACAGCAGGGGTTGCTGCAAGGTAGGGAACGGTCTAGGAAGACCTCTCTCCCGACTAACCTCTTGGAGCCTTCAATCCAGGCGTCCAGAAGGATGAGGTCATCCAGGGTAGACGGCAGGTCTCGAGTGGCAAGTTCGTCCTTAATTTTAGGAGACAGTCCATGCCAGAATTTAGCCACCGGGGCCTCATTGTTCCACAACAGTTCTCCCGCCAAGTGGATGGCGTACTCGCCCGTGGAGATGTCTCCTTGGCGCAGGTTCAGCAAGTAAGCTGCTTCAGAGGAGACTCGTCCAGGCTCCTCAAACCCTGTGCGAAATGTCCGGAGGAACACCTGGAAGTCACGGGTCTCTGGTCCTTGTCTCTCCCAGATAGGATTCGCCCATGCAAGGGCCTTGCCAGTAAGAAGAGAGATGATGAAAGCGACCCTTGCGCCAGACGAAAATGCCCTTGAATACAGGCTGAAGTGGATCTGACACTGGTTCAAAAATCCACGACAGGTGCCTTCGTCTCCATCATAGCGGTCAGGAAGTGGCAAAGAAAAATGACGATCAACACTGCCAGGGGGTGTAGTCTGAGGAGGAGTACTGCCAGGAGGTGTAGTAGGAGTATCGGCAGCTTGTGCCTCCTGCCGACGTGCGAAAATGTTCAAGGCCTGGAGGAGTTGGTCCTGTCGAGACCCGTGGTCCAGCATATCCGTCTGCATCACTTGTGACGTCATCTTGGATCTACCAGCGGGGTCCATGGCCTGTGCGTACGGTCACGTAGGGTTCGTGGATACACTGGGTCATACCGCCTTGGCGGTATGGCAGCTGGCCAACACCCTGTCTATAGTTCGTATAGTCTATAGTTAGTATAGGGTACCTGTGGCAACTCGGACAGCAGAAAAGGCAGGCACGGCTGAGACTAGGCAGCAGGCAGACGTAAGGCGTGGTGTAGCAGGACAGGCGTGTATACAGCTCAGCACGGCTACAGCTCAGCACGGCACAGCACTTGACCAGGAAAACACGGGATACAGGAATAGGAAACACTAGGAGACGAACAAGGATACGACAAACCATGCTCAGGCCTGGAAGAAAGGGACTGGGCCCTTCTTATTGTCCAGGGCACTCATGGGCTGATTACACATTAAAGTCCTACGGGACCCGGCCGAGGTGAGTGGAAGTGAGTGCTGGCGTCTCCTGAGGAGGAGACTGGGGCCAGTGCTCGCCGACCCATGGCTGCGGCCGTCAGGAGGTGCAGACGAACATAAGGGATTTTGCTGTCCGCATCCGTAGCCATCCACAATTGCAGAAGCGCGCAAAGACTTCTATGACCAAGTCCATACTGCATTTGCAGACAAGAATTGGACATGTCCTATGAATTGCAGATCATTTCTATAGCACGGACAGCCATCCGTAAATATACGGAAAGGTGTCCATGGCCAATAGAAATTGATGGGTCTGCAATTTCGTACGGGTTTCGCATTCCGTAATAGTTGATGAAAATTACAGTCGTGTGCATGAGGTCTTAGTCCTAACAGCAGCACAAGCTTTACACCATAATTAAGGCTACTACTTCTACGATAAACAGATGGTAGGAGGGGCTAGACAACCTTTTGTAGGGAGGGGGTTTTAGTTAATAAGAGTTTAGAAGATAGAAGTGCTTAGAAGATAGATTAAATAAAAAATTCCATCTGTCTTATTAGTACACAGGGGCAGAAATACCCCATTATTGTGCTGCTGTTAGGGCTAAGTGAAAACTGATTGTTATGTTTTATATTTCTTATATATAAAAAAAAAAAGCAGAGAAATATTTAGGTTACCTGATTGATCTCAGAAGCATTTTGCTCATGGAAAGTGCAATCAGTTGAGATTATTTAGCCTCCATTCTTTCAGGTTTCTGTTGTTTTAGTAGACAGGATAGATTGATCTGTTATATTATTCTACCCAGTAAAAAAAGAGAACGGAAATCTGTCTGCTCAACATGCACAGCTCAAGCTCCATCTTTTTCCCAGAGGCGTAGCTAGGTTCTCCAGCACCCGGGGCAAAAATTCAGTTTGGCGCCCCCCCCCCCTCCCCCGACCAACCTCTTTCCCGACATCTCCTTCCCCCCTCGCCGTGTTTGTTTTCTCTACCAATCAATGACGTGTGTCACGGACACAGGGTATGTGGACCCACTAGGCCGCTCCGCCGCAGCAGGGAGGCAGCTGACCAGGTCACAGTCTATACGGAAGTCAATGGCAGACAGTAATGCTTGGGTACCTGAAACAGTCCGGGCGGTGGCTGTGGCTCCAGCACGGATGGAGACTGGTGCGGCAGGTGGCGCCAGACGTGGCGGGCAGTATCCGATGAAGTAGAAGACACTTGACCACCCCCCCCCCCCCCCCACCAACCTCTTTTACAAGCAATATAGTTCGGTACACAACCAGAACCAAGCTCATTACATATATACAGTACCAGAACAAAGCTCAGTACATAAATACAGCTCCAGAATCAAGCTCAGTACGTGTATATACAGCACCAGAACCCAGCTCATTACATATATACAACACCAGCACAAATACAGCTCAATTTAGTGCAACCCCTGCCGTATAGGTTTGCACTAGTTTCCAGCTCCCAGCATGACCTGAGCAATAGTAAGGATATGCTGGAAGTTGCGGTTTCCCAAAAAAAATGTAAAAAAAAATTATATCATAATCATACCACCCATCCTCTCACTGCAGATTATACAGTGACTACAGTACTGGTTAGAGGCAGAACAAACCATTACATTAAAGAGGCTCTGTCACGACATTATAAGTGCCCTATCTCCTACATAAGGAAATGGGCGCAGTAATGTAGGTGACAGCAGTGTTTCTTTATTTAGAAAAACGATCTATTTTTACCACGTTATTAGCGATTTTAGCTTTATGCTTGTTTCTTAATGCCCAACTGGGCGTGTTTTTACTTTAGACCAAGTGGGCGTTGTACAGCGGAGTGTATGACGCTGACCAATCAGCGTCATACACTTCCCTCCATTCATTTCCTCAGCGCAGAGATCCTGCTAGATCAGTATGTGCGGTCTTATACTGACACATTAACGTTACTGAAGTGTCTTGACAGTGAATAGACATTCCTTCCAGCCAGGACGTGTTGTCTATTCACAATCCTGACACTTTGGTAACGTTTGTGTGGGATTTACAGCAGAGCAAGCATAATCTCGCTGTAACCTGTTATTTACAGCCTGATCTCGCGAGATTACGCTATCTCTGCTATAAATCCCACACAAAGGTTACCGAAGTGTCAGGATTGTGAATACACATCCCGTCCGGGCTGGAAGGAATGTCTATTCACTGTCAAGACACTTCAGGAACGTTAATGTGTCAGTAGAAGACAGCACAGCGTGAACAACGCAGTGTTACTGTGCGGTGAGTAAATGAATGGAGAGAAGTTTTGTGATGCGGATTGGTTACGGTCATACACTTCTCTTTACAACGCCCACTTGGTCTAAAGTAAAAACACGCCCAGTTGGGCATTAAGAAATTAATTAGAATAAAGCTAAAATCGCTCATAACGCGGTAAAAAAAAAAAAAAAAATAAATTGTTTTTCTAAATAAAAAAAAAACACTGCTCACCTACATTACGGACCCCATCTACTTATGTAGGAGATAGGGAACAGAGCCTCTTTAACCGACTCACCGGTGACGTCTCAGATTCTAGTTATTTTTCTCCATCCGGTCCAGACCTCTAAGACTTCTCCCGGCCACAGCCCATTTCTGCAGTTTGCCGCTCAGATGTCTTCAGCTTCTCACTTTCCAAACATTTCTACACCTATAAACAAAAATAAAGTTCTAATTATACCTCACACTACGTCCCTAAATATAATAGCGCCATACACTGCACCTCTAATTCTAATAACACCATACACTGTTTCCCACACACACACACACACACACCATACCCCCTGTAGATAGTGCCTGCCACAGCGCCCCCTGTAGATAGTGCCCCCCATACCCACCCCTGTATAGTGTCCCACATATAGCTCCCCCAAAAGTCCCCCACAGATTGCCCACCCCTGTATATAGCCCACCGCTGTATATAGTGCTCCACATACAGCCCACCCCTGTATATAGGGCTCCACAGATAGGCCCCCCCCCCCTCGTAGATAATGGCACACTTTTTTATTAGGATAAAAAGACAAACTAAACAAACTCACTTTAATCTTGTTCCAGCACCGTCCGGCGGCAATGGAGACCTGTTCTCTTCTGAGCTGGTCTTCTGGGGTTGAACGAAGCAAGCAGCACGATGACGTGATGGCGATGCTTGCGTCTATGAAAGGCGGGGGGAGACCGAGGGGGAGACCGAGGGGGAGACCGAGGGGGAGACCGAGGTTTAATGGAGAAATGTGTTTTTGTATTACCACCACTACGGCAGCCGCAAAAATAATGTGCCTGGAGACACAAGAGTATATAAAATGATAAAATAATCTCATTTTATGATTTTAGAAACGCTAGTGTTCCCAGGCACTAAATTGTTTACACTGTGTACTCACCACTGTCCTGTGTTTTCCTGTCCTCTGCAGTGCTCTGCTACGGTGTGTCTGCTCCCTCTCTCCAGGCAGACTGCTGCATCATGGACTGTGCGATGCTGGCGCCCCTCTCTAAGTTGCGCCCGGGGCACATGTCTCGCCTGCCCCCCCCTAGCTACGCCCCTGCTTTTCCTTTCCCGTCTTCATTGTCTTACACTGTTAGTCCAAGCTTAAAGGGAAGGTGTCACGGAAAAAAAATTTTTATATGTTTTTGCTTTTAGTATGCCATGAAAATAAATTTTATTTATGTGTGTTTTACTGTATGGAATACGGCACATACATCCCCATAGTGAATGCGAATGGGAGCCGTTCCATTCACTATAGCGTACGCCGTCTGTGTGGGAACGGCGCATGCGCCGCTCCCACACAGTTCAAAAGGAAGGTCTTCGGCCGAGCGACATCTGGCACCATTTTCATGTGGACCGGAAGCCGCGGCCGGACAGTAAGATGACTACTTACGGTCACAGCTTCCGTCCATATGTTCAGAAGCAAGGACTAGGAGCCGAGGCAGCAGGAGCAGGTAAGTTATGTTTGTGTATGTTCGTGTTATACTGTGTGATTACCACTGTATCTAATCCTCCTACACTGTGCATTCGCTCAAAAAATGGCGGCACACGGTGTAGGAGATTTGAACATACAACCCCCTCCTTTCTCCTGGCAATAGCCAGGATAAAGGAGGGGGGATTGTGTGAGCACACTAGAGGAAGTGTGTCTACACCAAATTTGCAGCATAAAGCAATGAGGTTGCTTTACCACATTGCAATGCTGCAATTTTGGGAATTGCTCCCTCTAGTGACCAGCACATGGAAATGTTATTAGAATCTAATTTATAATATTTACTGACTTGTGGAAAAAAGTTAAAATGTATAACAATGTGTAATCATTTATATACTAACTGTTTAACTAAAACACAAAAAAAAATTTTTCTAGCGACACATTCCCTTTAACTGGGCTGGACCCTTTCAGATTTTCATTTTCGTTTTTTCCTCCCCACTTCCCTACAGCCATAAGGTCTTTATTTTTCCGTCTATATAGTACTATGAGGGCTTGATTTTCGCGGGACGAGTTGTAGTTTTTCGTAGCTGCCATTTATTTTGCCATATAATGTACTAGGAAACGGGAAAAAAATTAATTGTGGGGTAGAAAATAAAAAAAACAGCGATTCCTCCATGGTTTTTTGCGCACCGTTTTTACAGAATTCACTGTGCAATTAAAACACGTTAAACTTTATTCTGTAGGTCAATACGATTACGGCGATACCAAATACATAATTTTTTCTATATTTTACTACTTTTACAAAGTAAACCTCTAAGTGTAAAAGAGAATGTACTGTGTGTCGCCAAATTCCGATAGTCATAACTTTTATTTTTCCGTCGATTAAGTGGTATGAGGTCTTATTATTTGCGGGATAAGCTGTAGTTTTTAATAATACCATTTGCTGTACATGCGATGGTTTGAACACTTCATGTTTTGTGGGAGGTTAGGTCGCCAGAAAAATAGAGATTCTGGTGTTTACAATATTTTTTTTTCTTACGGCGTTCACCGTGCGGGTTAAATAATTATATATTGTAATAGTTCAGACTTTTACATACCAATTATGTTCATTTATTTTACTATGCTCTAGGGGGAAAAGGGGGGGGGGTTTGAACTTAATATTTTTTACACAAAAAAAAAACAACTTTATTTAACTCATTTTTACTTTTTTTATTAGTCCTAGGGGACTTCAACCAGCGATCGTTAGACCGCTTGCACGATATACTGCAATACTAATGTGTTGCAGTATATCGTGATTCATACAGTAGTAAACACACACAAACACGAACATACATAGAAATCTCTAACCTGCTCCTGCCGCCGCGGCTCCCTCCGGCCCGTCCGCTCCGTCTGCTGCCGCTGGTCCAAGTGCACAAGTCCGGAAGCCGCGACCGGAAGTAGTAATCTCTGTCCGGCCGCGACTTCCGGTCCACAGGAAAATGGCGCCGGACGGCGCGCATTTCAAATTGGACTGTGTGGGAGCGGCGCATGCGCAGTTCCCACACAGGAGTGGATGGGACGGGCCCCGTTCGCAGTCCCTATGGGACTGTGGCTGCCGTATTATATGTCTGTATGTGTCGTTAATCGACACATACAGAAATGGGGAAAAAAAATGGCAGCCCCCATAGGGAAGAAAAAGTGAAAAAATAGAAAAAAGTACCACAAACACACAAATAAATAAAAACGTTTTTAATAAAACACCAACATTAAACTGACATGAAAAAAAAATTTGTGGTGACACTGTTCCTTTAAGGACACGGCCAATTTTGGCCTTGAGGACAGAGCAATTTTTTTTACATTTCTCCTCTTTGCATCCCGACGCTCATAACTCTTAATTTTTGTACGACGTAGTTGTATGAGACTGTTTTTTGCAGGACGAGCTGTACTTTATGTAGGTACCATTTTTTGGTACAAATACATTACCGTTTAATTTTTATAAATTTTTATTTTGGCGAAAATGCAGAAAAAAAAAAAAGCAGTTCCGCTGCAGTTTTAATATTAATTTTTTTACACCATACACAGATCATAAATAGCGTTATACATTTGTTGTACAGCTTGTTACGGTCGTGGCGATACCAAATATGTCTATATTATTTCATGTTTTGGGACTTTAAAAAGTTTATTTATTATAAAAAGTGTGTTTGTGTATTTTTTTTTAGTTTTTATTTATTGTTCATTAATTTTTTTTTAGATTCAGTTAACTTTTTTTTTAATCCCATAAAGGGATTTATCATTTTGATTTTTATTTTGTAACTAATGTACTGGCATATATTCTATATGCTAGTACATTAGCTTGTGTACTGATAGTACACAGGCAGTTGTTAGGGCATATCTCAGTATGCCCAAACAGGAAATATGTTCAGACAGCCCTGGGCTCCTTCAATGGACCCTGGGCTGTCTGCCCATACGAGGGGGGCTTTGATCGCGTCAGTTATTTTCTGTGACGCGATCAATGTGCAGTCCCCCCTCTTTGAACGCTGCGATCAGCTTTCATCGTGGCGTTCAAAGGGTTAACGGCGGAGAGAAGATGTTTCTCTCCTCTCCACTGTCAGAGCGGGGCCGTGTCTGTATTACAGCCGTTGCCCCGCTCTCGATCGCGCGCACAGACGGCTGTCACACAGGACGAGTATGCTCGTCCTAATGTGCGAAGTGCTCGCCAGTTAAGCCTAGAAATTCTATAACAGCAAAAAATTAAAAAAAATAAAAACCTGCATTGTCTACGAAAAAAAATATCATAAAAACCGCACCGCTAGCCTGACAAATTAAAGTTATAGCCGTTTAACGAACACATACTAAAAATGGCTAAACGGTGTGTGATCCTGTCTGCTGTCCCTGTATCTAAGCATTCCACATGTTAGGCTCAGTGGCAGATTACGTAGACCCTAGGCCGTTCCACAAACTTGGCACCCCCTTCCCCACCGCCGCTCTGATGTGAAGCATTGACAAATGGTTGTTACGATTCCGCTTGTCAAAGGGCTGTGTCCCTACATACTGACAGTCTCCAACCATCACTGACAGCATAACACTGTGTAGGGACACATCCTCCTGACAATGGGAATGGTAACACATTTGTCTATTACACAAAGATAAAAGATATGTAGAATACAAGGATTTCCTACAACAGACATGTCAGGAGAGGTGACAGATGCTCTATAGATCCAGTGACTCACAGGTGATGTTTCTCTGATAGCGGTAGTTTTTTCTTCTCCATCTGACACAGACCGTTATGGCGACTTCTCCTGATGAGACATCTTTGCCCATCACTTCAGCAGCCATTTCCAGCCTCTATAGAAGGGGTTGTCCGGGCACAGAACATTTTTTATACTGATTACCTATCAAGGTACCTGGACAACCTCTTTTACTCAGACTAATAAATTTGGAAACCAGACTAGATCATAGAACACATACAGACCCAGACCTTCTAAACTATTGTAGACCCCCAGACCCCCCCCCTAAACAAATAGACCACAGAACAAGCACCCTAAATAAATAGACCTCAGACCAGACCCCTTTAACTAATACAGACCCCTAAATAAAGACTCCTAAATAGACCCTAGACCAGACCACTAAATACAGATCCCAGACCAGACCCCCTAAATTAATAGACCCCTAAATAGACCCCTAAATAAAGACCCCTAAACTTATGCAGACCCTAGACAAGGCCCCCTAAATACAGACCCCATAAACTAATACAGACGCCAGAACAAGCACCCTAAATAAGTTCAGACCTCAGACCAGACCCCAGACCGAGACCCCCTAAACTAATACAGACCCCCTAAACAAATACAGACCCTAGACCAGACCCCTAAATGGAGGCCCTGGTAAGTGACCTCTGTATGGTGATACTGGTCTTTGCAGTAGTTATATGTGGTCACAAGGTGAAATGATTTGGTCATTGTAAAGTAGTATTGCATGTTAAAAAAACTATAACAATGCTGAAAGGGAATGAGTCACCAGTATTTCACCTATTAAACCAGCAATACCAGGTGGAAGTGGGTGAAGAATCGATATGTAACTGATAATGGTCTTCTGAGTAGTCTCTGTACTTTTAGTATTCCATGTTTTAGCGTTTCTGTGCCATATGCTAATGAGCATAAAAGACTGGTATCTTCGTTTGAATATTCATATCTTCATTCCTTATGGTTTTATAGTGTTTAGGTGGCATTAGTGTTCGAAGAGTTAAGTTGCCATTTTTGAATATTGTATTGTTTGCAGTCTTAGGCTTCCTTGCTTTTGTATGCAAATTTTATTCCATTTTGTTAACATGTGCTGATCAAACGTTGTGGTCTCTTATGTATTGCATATATGTGGGGTTGACTGCCTCCATTTTTGATCTTGCACTCCTCCCATTCTGCCCTAGGTGATTTTAATTAGTTTAATACTGGTTCCTACCATCCCCAAGTATATGTAGGCTTAGCCCCAGTTCTGGGTGTATGAGCAGTGTAGGTATCCACGTTATAGAGGTCGCCTTGTCGTGGCAGATGGGCTCACAGAGTTTGATCAAAATATGCACCAAGAACCTCGCTATTGTAATTAGATTCAGCAGCAATGCATATATATTTATTTATAGTGTTTAGGTGGCATTAGTTCGAAGAATGCGGTCGCCAATTTTGGATATTATATCTTCATTCCTCAAGCCTTTGAGTATACCCCACCTCCTTACTGCTGATTGACAGCTCCTCGCCTCCCCCAGCACATCCGCGCGCAATAGGACAAAATAGTGGTGCATGCGCAGTAACTAGATTTGAGGCACCGACTGATATCAGACCAAACAGGACGGGCGCATGCGCGCGCTCTAATGAGATTTTAGAATTCAGGGCGGGACAGTTTTTGGCAGTGGGCGAGCAGAAGAGCAACGAACGAGACTTCCGGATTACTACCACACAAGAGCAGCAAAATGTTTGAAGACCGTTATTTATGGTCTGAGGAGTAGTTTAGGAGAGGGGCTAACGGAAATGAACTTTTGACAGCAGCGGCCAGCGAGGGATGAGTAGAGTTCAATAGCTGAAATGCTGGTGACAGGTTCGCTTAACTGCTGCGTTATTCCAAACCCTTTATGGATAAGTGTACATTTGGCAATCTCCAGAAGCAGTGTTTTACGATTACAAACTTTTTTTTTGCTGTTTGTCAAAGCTAGAATTTTCTTCACCTGGGTAAAAGGTTGTTTGCAGCCCTATCTAAATATATGAGACAAGATCTGTTTGTGTGTGCCCCCCCTCCCCCCTCCTGACATGCATGCCTTGCCAATATCAACTCCCTGTAATTTATGCATATATTAAAATGTATAACAAAAAGTCTGTACATTTAAAAGGAAAATGCTAATTTTATTCTCATAATAGACTTAACATTTCCAAAAACAGTCTTAAAGCGGGAGCAGAAACAGATTCAATGTAAGAAATTAAATTTTATCAACATTGCTCAATTGTAGCCCATTAACCTCTTCCCGCACCTTGACGTTAATGCACGTCAATGTGTGCAGTAAGTTCGCGCACCTTGACGTGCAGTAACGTCTGTGCGTTGCAGTTAACCGCCGTGCGGCGCTACACCGCAGCGGCAGTTAACTGTGCAGGGTGTCCGCTCTGCATTCCCCGTTGCCGATCAGCGGCACATCGCTGCTGATTTCGGCAGTTAACCCCTTAAAACGAGGCGTTCGATTTTGAACGAAACAATTAAGGTGTTTAGCGCCGATCGGCAGCCCCCATGTGAAATCACAGGGGCTGGCGATGGTACCCATGGCAACCGGACGCCAGGCAATGGTTTCCAGGCTGCCATGTAATGAAACCTGTGAAGACCAGCCTCTGCTAGCTAGTCCTCCTAGGCTTACTGTCAGTGACTGTTACGTCACACTGACAGTTGGAATGCATTACACTACGTGTGTAGTGTAATGTATTCCAGCAGCGATCAGAGCTGCAAGTCTAAGTGTCCCCTAGTGGGACAAGTGAAAAAAGTAGAAAAAAAAGAAAAATGTTTTTAAAAAAAAGTGTAAATATAAAAGTTATGAGTGATATAAACAAGAGCTGCTTTTTTTCCTATAATAAGTCTTTTATTATAGGAAGAAAAATGAACACGTAAAAAAAAAGTACACATTTAGTATCACCGCGTTCGTAACGACCCCAACTATAACACTATAATATTATTTTTCCCGCACGGTGAACACCGCAAAAAAAAAACGAAAAACAATGCCAGAATCACTTATTTGGTCACCACCCCTCGCAAAATATACAATAAAAAGTGATCAAAAAGTCGCATGTACGCTAAAATAGTACCGATACAAACTACAACCCGTCCCGCAAAAAACAAGCCCTTACACAGCTTTAACTGAAAAATAAAAAATAAAAACTTATGGCTCTCAGAACACGGGGACAATTTTTTTTTTTATTATTTTCTAAATAAGTTATTTTATTGCGCAAACTCTGCAAAACATAAAAAACGATATACATATGGTATCGCTGTAATCGTACCGACCCGCAGAATAAAATATAACTCATTTATAACCCAGGGTGAACACTGTAAAAAATAAATAAAAATCATTGTCAGAATTGATGGTTTTTGGTCACCTGGCTTGCCGAAAAATGGAATAAAAAGTGAAAAAAAAAAATGGCATGTACGCCAAAATGGCACCAATGAAATCTACAGATTGCCCCGCAAAGAATAAGCCCTCACACGGCTCCGATGCTGAAAAAAAAATAAAAAAAGTTCTGGCTCCCAAAATATGGCGATGCAAAATGTGCAGTGTTCCAAAAGCGGATAACATCAGGCGCCATATATAAGTGCCACAAAAGCCACATATCTGCGGATTATTATTTATTTACCGCATTATTATACCCTCTTAGGCTATGTTCACACGGGGTATTTTGCCGAGTTTTTTGACGCGGAAACAGCGTCGCAAAACTCGGCAAAAACGGCCCGAGAACGCCTCCCATTGATTTCAATGGGAGGCGTCGGCGTCTTTTTCCCGCGAGCAGTAAAACTGCCTCGCGGGAAAAAGAAGCGACATGCCCTATCTTCGGGCGCTTCCGCCTCTGACCTCCCATTGACTTCAATGGGAGGCAGGAGAAAGCGTATTTCTCGCCGTTTTATGCCCGTGGCGTTCAATGGCCGCGGGCGAAAAACGGCGCGATAATCGGCATGCAGGGAGAGGAATATCTGCCTCAAAGTTCCAAACGGAATTTTGAGGCAGCTATTCCTCCCCCAAAATACTCCGTGTGAACATAGCCTTATTATGCCCCTGATGTACTCTGCCCAGCCTACATATGCCCCCAGATTATAAACTGAAATATCAGCAAGACGCCAGAGCAACTACCAAGCAAAATCTGCGCTCCAAAAGCCAAATGGCATGCCTCCCTTCTGAGCCCTACAGCGTGCCCAAACAGCCGTTTACGTCCACCGATATGGCATCGCCATACCCAGGAGAACCCGGTTAAAATTCTATGAGGTATTTGTGGCACAAACTGGGCACAACATCTAGTGCACTAAAATGGCACATCAGTGGAAAATTGTAATTTTCACTCTGCACCATCCGCTGCGCATTAAACCCTTCGCGCACCATGACTTAATAGCATGTCGTGGTGTGGGGGGTGATGTATGGATCGTCTCACGCACTGAGCCCGCGCCATACACTGCGGGTGTCAGCTGTGTATTACAGCTGATACTCGGGACTAACGGACAGAAACCGCGAACACGCTGTTACAGAAGCATGTAAAAATTACAAGATACTGCAATACATTAGTATTGCAGTGTATTCTACCAGTGATCTAACGATTGCTGGTTCAAGTCTCCTAGGGGGACTAATAAAATATATAAAAACAAAAGTAAATAGAGAAAATGTGAAAAGGGTTTCTTTTTGGACTTTAAATATTTATTTAATTTTTTCCACTAATAACTAAAGTAATGTAAAAAAATTCACAAAAATATTAAACCAAAATTGGTATCGCTGCGTCCGTAAAAGTCCAAGCTATTACAATATACCATTATTTAACTCGCACGGTGAACGCCGTGAAAAATAAAGAATTTTCAACGGCAAAAATCAGTTTTTTGGTCACCTTCGCTCTACCAAAAACGTAATAAAAAGTGCTCAAAAAGTCTTTTGTACCAAAAAATGGTACCAATAAAAACTACAGCTCGTCCCGCAAAAAATAAGCCCTCAAGCCACTCTATTGACGGAAAACTAAAAAAAGTTGTTGCTCTCGGAAAGCAGGGAGGAAAAACGAAAGAAAAAGCAAAACATGGATCAGTTCGGAAAGGGTTAATTACTTTCTAATGGAAAAACATTTATGACCACACGTGGGATACAGCCGTACTCGGGAGAAATTGCTTTACAAATTTTCACGGCCTAATTCTAATAATTTCTGCAAAAGACGTGGGGCCTAAATGCTCACTATACCCCTAGATAGATTCCTTAAGTGGTGTAGTTTCTCTGTTTTGGTCTCAGTGGCTTTGCAAATTCGACATGACACCCAAAAACTATTCCAGCTAAACTTGAGCTCCAAAAGCCAAATAGCGCTCCTTCTCTTCTAAGCCCCGGTGTGGGTCCAAACAGCAGTTTATTACCACATATGGGGTATTTACGTAATCAGGAGAAATTGCTTTACAAATGTATGCTTTTTCTCCTTTATTCCTTGTAAAAATTAAAAATGTCTACGTTCTTCCAGAAAAAAGTAGATTTTTCCCTTTACAGACTAAGGCCTCATGCACACGACCGTATTTTTTCCCACCCGTAAACACTGGTGTAAATACGGGTCCGGTGTCACACGTATTCGACCCGTTTTGCACCAGTATTTACGAACCCGTGCCCGTAAATATGGGTCCGGTGTCACCCGTATTCCACCCGTATTTACGGGCACGTTTTTGCACTGCACTAATCGGCAGCCCCTTCTCTCTATCAGTGCAGGATAGAGAGAAGGGACAGCCCTTTCGTAATAAAAGTTAAAGAAATTCATACTTACCCGGCCGTTGTCTTGGTGACGCGTCCCTCTCTTCACATCCAGCCCGACATCCCTGGATGACGCAGCAGTCCAGGTGACCGCTGCAGCCTGTGATTGACCTGTGATTGGCTGCAGCGGTCACATGGCCTGAAACGTCATCCAGGACGTCGGGCCGGATGTCGAGAGGGACGCGTCACCAAGGCAACGAGCGGGAGACCGGACTGGAGGAAGCAGGTAAGTATTAACGTCTTTTATTTTTATTTTTTACAGGTTTATACTGATCGGTAGTCACTGTCCAGGGTGCTGAAAGAGTTACTGCCGATCAGTTAACTCTTTCAGCTCCCTGGACAGTGACTATTAACTGACGTCGCTTAGCAACGCTGCCGTAATGACGGGTGCACACATGTAGCCACCCGTCATTAAGAGAGCTCCATAGACTTCTATGGACTGTCCGTGCCGTTATTGCGGCCTGAAATAGGACATGTTCTATCTTTTTCAACGGCACGGGCACCTTCCCGTGAGAAAACGGGAAGGCACCCGTCGCCAATAGAAGTCTATGAGCCCGTTATTACGGGTCGTAATTATGACCCGTAATAACGGGAGTTTTTACGGTCGTGCGCATGAGGCCTAATTCCAATGAATTCAGCAAAACAACTGTAGGGGTCAAAATGCTAACTTTACCCCTAGAAAAATTCCTTGAGGGGTGTAGTTTCCAAAATGGGGTCACTTTTGGGGGGTTTCCACTGTTTTCATCCCTCCAGTGCATTGCAGACACGACACGGCACTGAAAACTATTACAGCAAAATCAGAAATCCAAAAGGTGCTCCTTCTCTTATGAGGCCTGCTGTGGGTCCAAACAGCAGTTTGTTACCACATATGGGGTATTGCTATAAATCGGAAGAAATTGCTTTACATATGTTAGGGTGTTTCTACTTTCTTCCTTGCAAAAAATTTACAATTTCTATGTTTTTTCACAAAAAAAAGTAGATTTTCATCTTCACATACTAATTTAAATAAATTTAGCCAAAAAACTGTGGGTTCAAAATCCTAACTATACCCATAGATAAATACCTTGAGGTGTATAGTTTCCAAAATGGGGTCACTTTTGGGGGGTCTTTACTGTTTTGGTACCATAAGAACTCTTCAAACCTGACATGGTGCCTAAAATATATTCTAAAAAATGGAGGCCCCAAAATCCTCTAGGTGCGCCTTTGCTACTGAGGCCTGTGTTTCAGTCCATTACCGTACTAGGACCACATGTGGGATATTTCTAAAAACTGCAAAATCTGGGCAATAAATATTGAGTTGCATTTCTTGGGTAAAACCTGTGGTACAGAAAAAATGTATTACAAATGAATTTTCGAAAAAAAAAGAAATTTGTAAATTTCACGTCTACTTTGCTTTAATTCCTGTGAAACACCTAAAGGGTTAAAACACTTTCTGAATGCTGTTTTGAATACTTTGAGGGGTGCAGTTTTCAAAATGATTTATGGGGACTTTCTAATATATAAGGCCCTCAAAGCCACTTCAGATCTGAACTGGTCCCTGAAAAAATAGGCTTTTGAAATTTTCTTGAAAATATGATAAATTGCTGCTAAAGTTCTAAGCCTTGTAACGTCCTAGAAAAATAAAAGAATGTTCAAAAAACGATGCAAACAAAGTAGACCTATGGGAAATATAAACTAGTAAGTATTTTGTGCGGTATTACTATCTGTTTTACAAGTAGACATTTAAATTTAGAAAAATGCACATTTTTGCTAATTTTCTCTTAATCTATGTGTTTTTTTACAAATAAATATTTAATTTATCTACCAAATCTTTTCCCTAACATAAAGTACAATATGTCACGAGAAAACAATCTCAGAATCACTTGTATAGGCAAAAGCATTCCGGAGTTATTACCACAAAGTGACACGTCAGCTTTGAAAAATCTGCTTCGTCCTGAAGGCCAAAACAGGCTCAGTCCTGAAAGGGTTAAGAATCCGGTGCCCGGTCTCCAAGTTGCACATGTTCTTGATACTGCAAGTGGATGATTACTACACAGCATAGCAGACGTAGAGATGCAGAGTATTCCCCAGTCAGCAAGACCCTAGAAGAGAAACCTCATTTCTCAGAATATATTTATCTCAAATGACCGTATATTTAAAGAGGCTCTGTCACCAGATTTTGCAACCCCTATCTGCTATTGCAGCAGATCGGCGCTGCAATGTAGATTACAGTAACGTTTTTATTTTTAAAAAAACAAGCATTTTTGGCCAAGTTATGGCCATTTTTGTATTTATGCAAATGAGGCTTGCAAAAGTACAACTGGGCGTGTATTATGTGCGTACATCGGGGCGTGTTTACTACTTTTACTAGCTGGGCGTTCTGATGAGAACTATCATCCACTTCTCTTCAGAACGCCCAGCTTCTGGCAGTGCAGATCTGTGACGTCACTCACAGGTCCTGCATCGTGTCCGACACATCGGCACCAGAGGCTACAGTTGATTCTGCAGCAGCATCAGCGTTTGCAGGTAAGTAGCTACATCGATTTACCTGCAAACGCCGATGCTGCTGCAGAATCATCTGTAGCCTCTGGTGCCGGCTCGTCTGACACGATGCAGGACCTGGGGAAGTGACGTCACAGATCTGCACTGCCAGAAGCTGGGCGTTCTGAAGAGAAGTGGATGATACTTCTCATCAGAACGCCCAGCTAGTAAAAGTATTAAAAACGCCCCGATGTACGCACATAATACACGCCCAGTTGTACTTTTACTTTTCAACACGCCCAGTTGTACTTTTGCAAGCCTCATTTGCATAAATACAAAAATGGCCATAACTTGGCCAAAAATGCTTGTTTTTTAAAAATAAAAACGTTACTGTAATCTACATTGCAGCGCCTATCTGCTGCAATAGGAGATAGGGGTTGCAAAATCTGGTGACAGAGCCTCTTTAAGTGCATTAAAACTAGGAAAGTTAGGCTAAATTCATTTACGGATTTGCAACTGCAGATTAGATACATGACGTTCCTTGTACCTTTGTATAAAGATTTGTTCATCGTAAAAGGTCAGCTACCAAAACATTTTACACATCTCTACTAATATTGGTAAAATGACATCTTTATCCCCTTCCTGCAACCTGAAGTTCCCTTCCAACCCCTACACTGAAGGATTGAACCGGATTCTTGATAGTCTTAATTTATCCTGCATAATGGATTACAATCTACCGCTGCTCATTTTAAACCGTTTGAAGATTAACTCCACCTTTTAAAGGGAAATTACCAGTTAAATAGCAGTCTACCACCAACGCCCTTCACCATCCCTCCATTAACACAGAAATGCTTGATACAGAATGGGGGTCTTACGAACCATAATAACTTTAAGCGATCATGAAAAGGGCAGTTTTGGGAACCAGCTTTGGATAGCCATTTAATACCTGGTACTATGGCATTTACAGAGTACATTTGATGTCTCACGAAATATCACAAGCCAATGTACTTTAGCATTAGGTGGAGGTCGTAATCATATACAGAACTACTCCATGTAAAAATTAAGGAAATCTGGGATGGGGTGGGTCTGCACCAGAAAAGGTGAAAAGTAAATTACTTTGAGTAGAACATAAGTCGTCCTACTATTAATAAAACCCAAAGATTAAGAAAACAAACAAAATCACCAATGCCAACAAACCCTTCCCCCAATAACACTAAAAAGATTTGATTCATAACGGGGGGGATTATGAATCAATATTTTTTTAGTTTTAAAGAGGCTCTGTCACCAGAATAAAAATGCTCCATCTCCTACATCAGTTTATCGGCGCTGGAATGTAGTTACTAGCAATGTGTTTTTATTTTAAAACCGATGTTTTTTAACAAAGTTATGGCGTTTAGAACATTTATGCAAATGAGGTCCTTAATGCCCAACTGGGCGTTTTTTAATTTTCAACCAAGTGGGCGTATGACAAAGAGGTGTATGACGCTGGCCAATACGCATCATGAACCTCTCTGCCTCACACCCAAGCTAGATTCACTGAGCAGCGCGGTCTCGCAAGACCGCGCTGACACGTCACTTCTGCCCACAGGTCAGGGAACGGTAATCCCAGTCAAGGCCAGAAACATTTATGGGGATTAGGATTAGCCTTTCTACAGAAAGCATGTAGTTGGAGGCTTATGGGACAAGTACATTGGATATGACAAAGTCATTCAGACTTATTATGACCCCTTATTAAGACCCCTTAACGACCGCCCACCGTCTTTTGACGTCAGGCGGTGCATGTACTCAGTCTACAACGACGGCTTTTGGCGTCGCTGTAGTAGAGGGGGTTTAGCGGCACCCTGGTGGAGTCTGCACTAAAAACCGGCTGTAAGTAACATGTCCGATTAATAGTGCAGCCATCAGGACCTGCCGATTTCATCGTAACAGCATGTGACCGCTGTGACAGCCAATCACAGCGGTCACATGCTGTTACTGTGTACAGAGCCGCCGGGAGTGTCTAAATGACAGCTCCTGCTCTAAGAACGAGCTGTTGCTACCAGCTCTGTTCTTAGAGCAGTGATCAGGAGCCAATAGTATTGGTTCCTGATCTTTTGTGATAACTATGAGATCCAATCATAGTGATCACTACAGTAAAATAAAAGTAAAAACATGTATGTTTCTCCTCACTCTGTTCTAGCTGTAGAGAGAAACAGATACAAGTGTGTCAGTGCCCCCACACAAAATCACTTGTTCCTCACACACACTGAAAAAATGTATTTTTTTTAAACTACTTTATAGTATATACATACACACACACATATATATATATATAAATAAAAATATAAGTATATTTACTGTATATACTAAGAATCGTACTATAAACTACTTTGTATTTAGGGTACACTGTTAGACGGCGTAGGGTGCTGTTCTGGGCTTGGGTTTATAGTTTGTGTTAGGCATAGGGTTTAGGTTTGAGAAAAAAAAACGTAAAAAAAAAATAATAAAACGTTTAATTCATTTAGTGTTCTTAGTTGATAAAAAAATTTAAACCGCTAGTTCCATTTATTATTTGCGGTTTAGACTGTATAATTATGGCTGCCAGAAGATACATCGTTGAGGAAGCCTATCAGATGCTATGCTCAGATAGATTGTGAATCTGAGAGGACTTCCGGGGGCGGGGCATCGTGGATGGCCGCTTTTAGAAAGAGCTCCTCTGCACCCTGAGACCATCCAGGCTGTATCCTGGCCATCCTGCCTCGGGGGACATTGCTGGCAACTCCCCTGACACGGGGGGTTTGGAGAGACCCCAGAGAGACTCCAATTTGAATCGCCCCGGAGTCGTGGGCGGTGGAACGCCGAAAGAAGCGTGGGCGTCCCTGGCCCAGTCACACGGCAGAAGATAAAAGCCCGGTGGGGGAAGAGCCCTGGATTGGGGATCCCCCCTGCTAGGGGAGACAGAGGATCGGGGTGACTCGCCATCAAAAGCAGCATTAGAACCGGCACAAATCATCCTACCTGGGTCTCCTGCAGAAGAAAATCTTTCCGGCGGCCATCTTAGAGGAGGCGAGGCTCGACCGGACCGTGGCTGAAAGGCACCCACATCGTGCGGCTGGTAAGAAGAGGGGAGGAAGAGATCATAAGGGGGAGGAAGGTCTTCCCTGTGGACTGCTCTGTGACCCCCCGATTTTCCATTATTGTACCCTGTGGGGCATTGCTGGTCTCGCAGGGGAAGATCCCGGCCGCCATCTTGTGCGAGGCAAACCTCGCGAGAAGCCACGCCCCGGCCGCCATCTTGAGGGGGGAGAAGAAAAAAAAAAAAAAACCTCTGCTGCCATCTTGTGGCGGATAAAGGCAACTGCGGCCTGATAGGAAAATAAGTGCTGGGAAGGGGAGGAGAAGTGGGGCAGACCCCAGGTGAGGACCCCAAAATAGCCAAGTTGTGACCCAGACCAATATCTTGTGTGGAGCAATACCCACGTGAAAACACCCGGGCACGATCTCGCGGGTGACACTGCTGGGCCTGACAGCCATTCTTACTGCCCAGGGACTTGTATACACATCGCACGGGGGGAGAAACCCCAGTGTAATCCCCAGCCAGGGACTACTCAGCGTGACTCTCCTAAACTGTGTGCACTACATCAACATTGTAGGAAGAATCAAGGATTTATTGCGCCTCAGAAACTCCCCCTTTGACCCACCTTGGTTCACTTCATCGTTTGCACGGGACATTGTTTGCTGAACCCACTATGTTTTGTTATAAAGATCCCTCCAAACCCCTGCACATGCTGATGGATCTGTAAAGATGTAACGTGCTGTGGGCTACTTTCCTTCTATTTGCCTCTGCTGCCTGTTCATTGTCTGTAAAATCTCTCGTGCTACCCCCCTGATAGGGGAGCGTGACATGGACAAATATTTGACGAAATCTTTGAGAGATCAACCTGCCCGCTCTTGTGCCGCCCGGACGCCCGGGATACCCCCGTTCTCCAAAATGCAGAAATACAGACTCCCAGATCTTCTTCTAACAGAGGTTCCAGCTCTCAAAATCAGTTCACCCCAGAACTTCTTCCTGATTACGACGTCACGCCACCCAGACTAACCCCACGGAATAGTCCTTCGCATGACTCGGAAACTGATTCACTTCAGGCGACCTTAGTGGCACAGGAGGTCTCCAAGCTTCTGCTTCCTCTCTTCGACAAGCGTCTGTATGTCTTGCACACGTTCATAAATTCTGCATTGGCGCAAATCACTTCAAATTCACAAAAAATAGCAGATATGGAAACACGGTTTAATACAGCGGAAGATTCTATCGCCACAATGGAGGTCGCCTTGAGGCAAAGTCAAGCCACATCCCTGAGAGATAAATTGGATGACCTAGAAAATAGGGATCGGCGCAGCAATTTCCGTTTCGTGGGCATCCCTGAAAGCGTGACAAATGACCAGCTACTGGACTACATCACCAAAGATCTACCCACAGCCCTCAACATTGACCTGGGACGCGACCCCCTCATGATTGAGAGAGTGCACAGGCTGGGACCGCCCAGAACCAGGGGGAATGCGGGAGACAATAGGCCACGTCCGGTAATCGCCAAGTACCTACACTGGGCGATAAAAGAAAGAGTCTTGAGAGCGTACAGGCAGCAGGGGAACCTCCACGTGAATAACTCCAAAATCCTGATTTTCCAAGATTACTCGGCGACGGTCGCCCAGAAGAGAAAAGCCTTCGCTCCAATCTGCCGCCTGTTATACGAACAGAACACTCGATTTCAACTCCTCTTTCCGGCCAAGCTGAAAGTGCAAATGGGGGACCGTACGCTTATGTTTGAGGATCCGATCCTGGCCCGCAGAGGCCTCCATCTGGAAGTGCGAGATGAAGGATAATGAAGACTTTCTGAGAGGAAAAGTTAGCCCTCCTACTAATGGACATGTGCTTACCTCGCTTACCTTTGCGAATTAAAGCGCAAACTGCGGCAGTTGTGTTCACAGCAGAACACCAGTTACTGGTTAATGCCGCTATAACTTTTGTTGTTTCTATGTTTTTTTTGTGTTACTTATGCTCGCTCATGTATTTTCTCCTTTTTCAGGTGATTGGAGGCAAGACTCCCGCTTGTAATGGCATCAGTGGGAAGGGGCTGTACTCGCGGCTCGCTGGGACCGTGGGGTGCAGCATCTGGCTTTCACTACCTTTGATCCGAATCTACCACCTCGACACAGGATGAGTACCCCAAACACACTACACCCTGACACTTAGTACCCACCCTCATATTAAATTCCTTTCCTGGAATGTAGCAGGACTGAACACGCCCCTGAAGAGGAAAAAAGTGCTTAACCATCTCAAAAGACTCTCCCCTGACATTATATTTCTTCAGGAGACTCACTGGAGATCAGGCACGCAAAGCAACTTGAAAGCCCCATGGCTAGCGGATTGCCTTTCTGCCTCACATTCTTCCTCTTCGCGGGGGGTCGCGACACTTTTCAGAAGGGACATTCAAAACTGTAGAGAACTCCATAGCAGACCCTCAGGGCAGGTACCTAATACTACAGGTCTTAATAGCCGGGATAGCATATTTACTGGTGAACAATTACACCCCTAATCATGACCAACAAAGCTTTTTCCCAGAGGTTCTCCAAATCATAACGAGCTTCCCCGACTGTCGCTTAATAATTGGAGGTGACTTGTACAATGCCCCACACTAGACAGGTCCCCTTCTACACCCCAGTCCCAGGTAGCGACCGCCTCCCTCACTCTTCTCATTGACTCCCTCAATGTGTGCGACCCCTGGAGGGTGATGGATTCTGGGGCGAGAGAATACACGTGTCATTCTGTAGCCCATAAAACACTCTCCCGTATTGACTACTTTCTGATATCCTCCCCCCTGTTTGAGGCACATTACTCATCACATATACATCCAATCACCATATCAGACCATGCTCCAATTACAATGTCATTATCCTTATCCCCATCCAATGTGAGAATTAGAATATGGAGGTTTCCTGCGTACATGGCAGATTCTGATGACTTTAAACAGTATCTCCAAACATATTGGAGTCAATTCTTGGACGACAACATCTCTCGTACGGATGACTCCCCCTTGTTGTGGGCGACTTCTAAGGCTGTAATGAGAGGTCATGTCATCAGCTATCTGTCCCGTAGGCGGAAAACGAGAAGTCAACGCTTTGACGCCTTACACAAGGCTTTACTGACCGCTCAGCGCACATATGCAGCAGATTCCTCTGCATATAACCAAACTGTTTATCAGACGGCCAGGCATCTACTAGACACATTTGTCCACGATGAATCCCATTGGCAGGTGAACAACACAGACAATAAATTTTATAGATGGGGAAATAGAACTGGAAAATTACTCGCCACACTCACTAAGCAAAAACGTCCATTCAAACCCATATTGTCCCTGCGGCACCTTACCACCGGCTCCCTTGTCACCGATGCTTCTGAGATAGCGCAGATTTTCTCTGACTATTATGAAGACCTTTATAGAGTGGCCCCGACATCCCTCCCAGATATCAATACCTTTCTGGACACCATAAATTTGCCCTCCATATCTGAAGATCAGCAATCTTTGCTGAATTCGGACATACAGGAGGAGGAAGTGCGACGGGCCATCTCTCTGACCTCCAATGGCAAAACACCGGGTCCGGACAGATTCCCAGCGGATTATTATAAAATACTGGCCCCCCAAATAATTCCCACTCACTAATTTATTTAACGACGCCTTTATACGCCAAATGCCCATTGACCGATTCACAGAGTCGCGCACAGTTCTCTTACCAAAGCCAAATAAGGACCCATCTCTGGCCCAATCTTATCGGCCAATTTCCCTACTCAACCAAGATTATAAATTACTGGCAAGGATATTGGCTGACAGACTCCGGGTTGTTCTCTCCGACCTTTTATGCGAAGCTCAAATGGGTTTCACACAAGGCAGGACTAGTATCAAGAATATAAGATCAGCTGTTGCTGCCACAGTCATGGCGCAGGAGCAGGATCAACCAGTTAACAAGCTGATGAGCCTAGACGCTGAGAAGGCCTTCGACACTGTCGCGTGGCCTTTTCTCGATGAGGTGATGGAGCGAACGAACCTTGGATCGACTGTTACTCAATTCCTGCAATCTCTTCGTGTAGGGTGTGCAACTAGTGTGACGGTCAATGGGCATAACACAGCTCCGATAGATATTTTTAGGGGCACCAAAGCAGGGTTGTCCCCTATCCCCCCTCCTTTCTAATCTCGCCTTAGACCCCCTCTTGCGCCATCTCTCCCAGACATCTACTTTTCAGGGCATTAAACTACGTAATATAAAACTAAAAGTGGCAGCTTTTGCTGACTATATTTTGTTGGCCGTATCTAACCCCAAACAGGTTCTAGACCCTCTTTTGAGTGAATTGGAGGGGGTGAGACGACTGTCCGGTTACACTCTGAACCTGGATAAGACAGAAGCAATGTTGCTGAAAGGCCCCTCCACGCCCATGTGGTCACGCAAATTCCCATTTAAATGGAATTCTCAGGCCCGCACATATCTAGGAGTCCGAATCACGAAACACCCGTCCGCACTCTATAGCACCAACATATCGCACTATATAACGGAACTGGAGAAGACGCTCCTCTCCTGGAAACACTTTACACTCTTATCTGGGCAGGGCTAATCTACTCAAAATGACAGAATTCCCACGCCTCCTGTACCTCTTCCACACTCTCCCAATTTACCTCACACCTAAAGACGAGCGCAGAATTAACTATCTCTATAGAACCTTTATCTGGGGCGGGAAAAGATCCAGAATAGCCTACATCATCCTGCAGCAGCCCAGGGGTAACGGGGGGGGGATCAACTTCCCCAATATTAAGCACTACAATCTGGCAGCTCTATATCGGTATATCTCTGACTGGATCCACAACACCTCCGTATACACCTCCTCACCTCTAGACTCGGCATTGTTCATGGGGAACGCTTTATCAGGACTCTTGCATCTTCCTTATGGGAGCTCGACGAGGGAAACCAGGACCAACCCCTTACTATTTACTACATGGAAGGCATGGCAGAAGATAAGATCTCTTTCATCTTTCTCCTCTGCTATCTCTTCATATGCCCTTGGTATGTAACCCTGACTTTCAGAGTGGTAACCCTGCTGCCGTCTTCCACAGGTGGTACAGGCTGGGGCTCACTTCTGTGGGGCAATTTGTGAACATAGAAGAGCGTAGGATGTTCTCCTTTACAGAGCTATGTTCTAAGTTTCCGGATCACCCGATTGATCTCTTTAGCTATATGCAAGTCAAAAGCTACTTAACAAAGATACTACCACTGCTACCTGACCAAGAATGGAACCCATGCCTGCGACATAATTTTTCAAAACAAAACTACCTCAGGGGTCAAATCACTCGTAATTATCAATTTATCCACGTTCCCTTAGATTATTCTCAAACCCAAACCCCCCTAACCAAATGGCAAACAGATGACCACACGCTCACCTACACAACCATTTTAGCGGCCTTGACACAGGCACATAAATTTCTCCCTTCGGCGCGTTTCCTGGAGATGAGATTGAAAGTTTACCATAGGTCATACCTAACACCGCATATAGGGCACAAAATAGGAGTCTATCCCACCTCGCATTGCTTCAAATGCCACACACCTGAGGCTAACCTATATCACTGTCTATGGTCCTGCCCAAATATCCAAACTTTCTGGTCCAGAATACAAGTATTCACCTCTGAACAGCTCACAAACTTTGTTTCTAACACAGCGTTATGGGCAATCTTTGGGTACCGGGAACCTGATACTCACCACTGTTCCCCTGGGGCGCACAGACTATTGCACTACGTGGCGGCAGCGGGGGTAAAGGCTATCCTACAAACCTGGCTTCATGATCAGGCCCCGCCGCTCAAACTGTTTCTTGACAAGCTTTCCTATCTGATGAAGATGGATTGGATGGAGGCCTCTCTCCACAAAGAGCAAAAGGTCAAGCAATTTTTCAATACTTGGGAATCCTTTATCTCACTCCTCCCGCGGAACGTGCAAATGAAAATAAAACACTGCTTTGACTCCACTATATGGTTTAACAAGCAACTACTTATGGGGGACGCACCTATAATGTAACGTGTGTTTACTGCGAGATGATGAGTTGTCGGGGATTCGAATTCTTATGATGCCTGCGGGGGTCACGCCTCTGATCTGCTTATTGGCGATCTCGCTTCTCGGAGAAAGCTTTTGGATAACATATTGGTGGGACGGGCACAGGGTATTTGGCTGGTTCCATGCCCATGCTATCGTCACACTGGGGTTGAAAACCCGACGAGGAGGGGAGAGCCTGCATTTGCTTGATATGTAGATCCCCTCACCTGACTTATTGGAATTATGGATATAATGAGCTTAATAGTAACGGTTATGACTTATGTTTTTGTTCCCCTCCCCCCCCCCCTATTTTTGTTTACTTTCTTTTAATTTTATTTAATATATATATTTTTTTTATTTTATTTTTTTATTTTTTTCTCCCCTTTTTTATTTATTGTTTTATCCCATTATTTGATCTTTTTCGATGTCTTGTATATTTCTCAGCCCCCATCCTCCCCTCTCTACTTTTTGTACCCCTTAATGGAAAATGTTAATAAAAACAATTTTGAAAGATTGTGAATCTGAAGTTGAGCTTTTACTTGAAAGCGAAAGTGTCGCTTCAAGGGAGTCTACAGATATGAGACCCAGCACCAGTGATATGGGAGACCGTGAAGTTGCCACAACGTCCGTTCAAAGTGCAGCCCCTGAAATTGCGCAACCCCACCAAACCGATTTAGTGTGGGAACCCACAAGTTTATTTTCTCCCACCATAAGTGACTTTATTGCTACTCCTGGCATAAGTCCCAATGTCAGTAATTTTTCACCACTAAATTATTTTAATATTTTTATTACGGACCAAGTTTTGGAACATTTTGTGCAGGAAACAAATTTGTATGCCAGGCAGTACATTGCCAATAAGCCTTCGTCACCTCATGCCAGGTTGTGGAATCCCACAAATGCAATGGAAATAAAAAAAATTCTGGGCCTCACCCTTAACATGGGAATTATAAAAAAAAACCTCTATTAGTTCATATTGGGCATCAAGCCCTATACATGCCACCCCCATTTTTTCTGGCATTATGTCACGCAGCAGGTACGAAATACTTATGCGATTTTTCCACTTTAGTGACAACCTACAGAAACCTCCTTCCAGCGATAGAAGCAGTGACCGGCTGTATAAATTAAGGCCTTTGCTAAATTTTCTTAATTCCTCCTTTTTAGGAGCATATATCCCTTAACAAAATTTAGGATGAATCGCTAATGAATTTCAAAGGGCGTCTCATTCCACCAATTCATACCCTCAAAAAGTGCAAAATACGGGGTAAAGATCTACAAGTTATGTGAAAGCGCTACTGGCTACACATGTGCATTTAAGATCTACGAGGGTAAAGACAGTGAATTTAATCCACCAGGATGCCCTCCAAATATTGGTACCACTGGTAAGATTGTGTGGGTTTTAATTGGCCCTTTCCTACACAAGGGGTATCATGTATACACTGACAGTTTTTATACCAGTGTGCCATTGTTTAGCGCCCTTCATTGTGCCAACACCGGAGCCTGTGGCACAATACGCAGGAATCGCAAAGGTTTCCCACGTCAACTTGTGGATAAAAAACTACCGAAGGGGGAGTCATGTACTTTTCAAATTGAGAAGATGCTGGCTTTAAAATTTAGTGACCGCAAGGACGTCTACATGATCAGCACTATCCATACAAGTGCAACAGAAACTGTTAGAGAATGTGGGGCCTCTGCAGATAGACAAAAACCTATGTGTGTGTCATCGGCTATAACAAAATCATGGGTGGGGTAGATTTGTGCGACCAGATGTTACAACCTTATCTGGTTAAAAGGAAAACCAGAACATGGTATAAGAAAGTGGCAATATACCTCATCCAGGTTACAATGCACAATGCATTTGTCCTGTACAAAAAATCAGCGGGCAGGGCGACATTCTTTGAATTTCAGGAGAAAGTGATTGAAGATCTATTTCAATCTGCAGACCAGAGAGTAGTCCATGAGTCAGAGGATGTACGCCGACTTGTTGAAAAACATTTTTTACACCCCATCCCTTCAACACCTAACCAAAAATACCCCAAAAAACGGTGTCGGGTTTGCAGAAAACGAGGACAGCGAAGTGAGTCAAGATATTGTTCTGCTTGTCCTTCCAACCCTGGTCTATGCATAAGTCCCTGTTTTGAAATCTATCATACCGTCGCACATTACTAATTTTCTTTTGTGAGATATAAAAGTTAAAATGCAGGATTTATTTAGGATTTTATTTTTCTGTAAACCTCTTATAGAAATATACTTTTCTAGATTGAGTCATTTTGGGATATAACCCAGTTATAGAAAGTGGAATAAGGCCCTGAAATTCATTCAAGCTAAAATTTTGCCCTGCAAGCTTTTTTTTTTCCTTTTCCGTTATGACTATGTCCTGCCATAAATAGCCGTTACTGACTGGGGATACGGCATAATTTTTTCTTTTTATTCTGAGGATTTCTAATAAGCGAGCTGTTCCTTATCAATACACTATGGGCTTTATTACAGTTTTGTTCGGGTTTTTGGTGGACCTCTTACACCCGACAATACTTCTAGAAATAGCGACATTAATTTGGGGAGTAGTGGTCCTTTACTGTATCTATACATACGGTGTGGGACACTGCCCCTTTATATATTCTACAGGTGATTGGTTGTTTTGTGCACATGGCGGTTGCTACCTTGCCGGGCAGGGGCATGTTATGGTGTACCGCGTCACTTGGCACATTCGTACCTTATATAGGGATTGATGGAGCTAAAGAGACGTTGTATGACCAGTCACTTTGAATAATAAAGTCATTACAGCCCTACAAATTTTCTTTCATCCTGTGAACATGCTCTAGTTTTCCACATAGCTGGATACATTCTTCCTCTTTTTTTGGATATATTGCCTTTTTCCGCCAACAGTTTAATAAATTTTCCCACTCTAACTTACTATATATCAGAGCGGGTTGATATACATAATGTCTATGGACTGACATGATTTCAGGACAGCTGCTTTCTTAGCACGACATAGCCATAGGGTGTAAAAACTGTTAGGGACATATATTTCTCAATCTAGAAAAGTAGAATCATCCCATTTTCAAGCAAAATGTGTGTCCTGAAAGCCTCCGGGTGCTCCCTTCCTTTTGGGTCCTGCCGTGTGTCCAGGAAACACATTAGGGCCACAATGGGGATATTTTTGAACACAAGAGAAACAGGGTGATACATTTTATGGTGCATTTCCTTATTCTCATGTCCTCTGTACAAGAAATCTGACCTTAAATTGACACATTTTCTTTACACCTGCTTTGCATTAATTCCTGCAAAAACTGTGGGGTCAAAATACTTAGTACACACCTAGATGAATACCTTAAGGGGTCTAGTTTTCTAAATGGGGTCGTTTATGGGGAGTTTTTCGTTCTGGTAGTTCAAAACCTCTTCAAATGTACAGTGGGGCCTAAAACATTTTCAAGCAAAATATGAGACCTGAATGCCTCCGGTTGCTCCCTTCCTTTCGGGCCCTGCTGTGTGTCCAGGCAACGCATTAGGGTCACAATGTGGGCATTTTTGAAAACAGGAGAAACAGGGTGATAGATTTTGGGGTGTGTTTCTTCATTCTCATGGTCGCTTTACAAAAAAAAATAAAAAATCGGTCTTCAAAGTGATACTTTTATGAAAAAAGTGAAATTATATTTTTTTACGCCTGCTTTGCATGAATTTTTACAAAAAAACTGTGGGGTCAAAATACCTACAACACCCCTTAATACCTTAAGGGGTGTAGTTTTCAAAATGGTTTCACTTGTGGGGGTTTCGACAAAACAAAATGTACTTCAAAATGTATAAAATGATTACTAAATGTGTAAGTCTTCTAAATTGTTTTTTTTCAAAAGTGCTGCCAAAATAGAGTAAAGAAATGGAAATATATATTTAATGAAAAAAATTGTACAGTATGTACATATGTGACATATTGCAGTTAAAAATAGGGAAAAATGATACTTTTTACAACATTTCTTCAATTTTTCTATTTTTAAATTAATTTCCGCAAATCGTATCAGGCTACTTTTACCACTAAAATAAAGTACAACATGTGACGAAAAAACAATCTCAGAATTACTTGGATATTCAAAACTTTCGCAGAGTTATTCTCTGATAAAGTCACACATACCAGATTTAACAAATCTGGCTTGGTCATTAAGGTCAATTCAGGCCCGGTCATTAAGGGGTTAAAGGAACTAAACTATGTACCTACTATCTGACAGCAACTCTGGCTAGCGACGACATGGTAGAAGCTGGCACGGAGCTCTGGTTGTTTCACATTTCTCTAGGAATTGGTGTCCAGTGTCAGGAGGCAGCAATAAATCTCGAGGCTAAAAGAGAAAACAAGAGACGTAAGCTTTTAAGAACACTCAGTGAAAACCATTTAGCACCATGGATAGTGCTGCTTACTAGGGGACAGTGCACGTCGTGTTCATAGAAAATTAAAATGAGATTATGCCCCACTCTTCCTCAGGCAAAATTTTTGTTTTTATTTTAAAGAGGCTCTGTCACCACATTATGTGGCCTATCTTCTGCAATCAGAATCATACACTCCTCTCCATTCAATTACAGCAAGATTACGCTTGCTGTGCTCTGAGTCCCACAAAAACGTTAGCGAAGTGTCGGGATTGTGAATAGACATCGCGTCCTGGCTGGTAGCAATGTCTATTCACTCTCAAGACACTTCAGTAACGTTAATGTGTGTGTATGTGGCCGAACATAGTGAACAACGCAGGATCACTATGTGCAGAGTAAATGAATGGAGAGAAGTGTATGACACTGATTGGTCAGCGTCATGCACTCCTCTGTACAACACCCACTTGGTCAAAAGTATAAACACACCCAATTGGGCATTAAGAAACTCATTAGCATAAAGCTAAAATAGGTCATAACTTGGTCAAAATAGATGGTTTTTCTAAATAAAAACCACTGCTATAATCTACATTACAGCGCCAATCACATTATGTCGAAGATAGGCCACTTATAATGTGGTGACCGAGCCTCTTTAAGGGGGAAATAATTACTGATAAGTTTTATGTGGAAAGCCTTTGCAAGCTGCTGCACACATTTGTACAGGCCAGTCTTCAATTACAAATTCAGTTGAAAGATATACTATAACTTCAGATTTGTCAGACTGTGGTGGCTACAATGAAAGCCGACTCTACAGTGCCCTTCGTGTTTTGACCTTCGAGAGAAGTGATGACAGGTTATAGACTAATCCAGCAGCTGGCAACCCGCGCCTCTAGCGGTTGAGAAACTACAACTGCCAGCATGCACCGACAGCTGCAAATGACTGCTGTAATGCAATTCTCTGGTCTGTCATCCCCTCCCCATGGTCAGAGTGAAGCTGCCCCTTGGTTCCAGTCCGCTTCTTACATATTAGTAATCTAGCAACTGAGGAGAACTGCGGATATCCATGTTTTCCTACTGTCCTCTCATGGTAACCATTTCCATTTTTATAAGGTGCAATGGAGTCAGATTTGTTTTTGAGCTAGTGGTATAATGGCAAAATATGGCCACTGATGGAGGGGCGTGTGACCAGACCCGTAAATAAGAAGCCTCCATTGAATAACGCTGTGCACAGCACTTGATAGTTTCCTTTATGGTGCACAATGTTATTTAATGGATGCTGCTGATGGAAAAATGTGGTCACATACCCCTCCAGACAGGGCCGTATTTGGAGTTGGTGCTGCCCTTGGCACTTTTAGGGCCGACACCCCCGAAAACGCAGCTTTAACGGCAAAAAACAAAAATCGCACCATGTGTTAATTGTTGTGGATTTTACCTGCCAGATGAATTCAATAGGAGAAAACCTGCGACAGAAAACCAGCTATCCCGCAGCATAAATGGACATGCTGCGGATTGAAAAAACGCTCCGCAGATCAAATTATGACCTGTTTTTCAGTGAGGTTTTTTATGCAGCGTGTGGAGATTTGTTCAAATATCAACCACTCTAAGCTACTGTATTACACTGCGGATTTTTTGCAATGAAATCCATTGCATAAAATCTGCAGAGTTTACGCTACGACATACCCTTGAAGAAAAGCTCAGTGCTAACCCATTAACAATGCCTCCCCTGCCCCCTCCCTCACGTGAACACTGGGGCCATTTCCCCTATACTTGATCAGGTCAGCTTATTTTTTAGAAAAATAAAAATCACTCCTGAAGCAGCCCCCCTCCCAACTGGAGAAAAAAAACTATCCCCGTTACCTCAGTACATCGTCCTACTTTAAAAGTAGGCCAATGAACAGACGTAACCTGGGACCATGTGATGTAAACTAACCAATGATCGCGTAGAGCTGTCACTGCTTAATTTCGACAGACCCAAGATGGCAAGTATAATTGTTTTGCTTATTTAGTTATTAGTATTACTAAAGTGTTTTCTTCTTTTTTTTGTGTTTTTTTACAGGTTCGGTTGTTGGAATACGTCAGATTCGAGGACTACTTCGATGACGGCATTTTTTTTTCACTGAAATGGTTATGTGGGGCGCTTTTATTTAAATAAAATGTTTTTTCTGTGTAGGTGTTTTTTATAACTTTATTACTACTGACTTAGTAATGACGGCTGTCTGACTGACAGCGTCCATTACTGACGCGGGGCTTAGTGTTAGCTGGTGAAGAGGCTAGCATTAACCCCTCCATTACGACCCCGATACCCACCGACACCAGGGGTGCCAGAAAGAGCAGGGTACAATCTAGTACCCGACCATCTTAAGTGATGGTTGGTAACTGTGGCGGCTGCAGGCTGGTATTACCCTGGGAAAGCCCAAAAACAAGGGTCATTCCCACCCTGATATTGCTAGGCTGCAGCGGCTTTATAATATCTAGCTGGTTATGAAGAATAATTTTTATAGCAATTAGTTATTGGAAAAAAAAAACAGATGTGGGGGTTCCCACCTATTTTTTTATATCCAGCCAGACAAAACCACAAGCTTGCATTAGCAGGGTGGGAAAGCCTGCGGCCGCCCCAGTACCCGACCATCACTTCAGATGGTCAGGTACTGGATCGTACCTGGCTCTTCCCAGTATCCATGGTGGCGGTGGGTACCGGGGCAATAACGGGCGAGAGAGTGTTAGCCTCTGCACCGGCTAACACTAAGCCCCGCTTAGTAATGGATGGCATCTATCAGACAACCACCATCACTAAGGCAGTGGTAATAAAGTTAAAAAATATATATATATATTTTATAGAAATCAAAGGCCACACAACACTAGTTAAATTTATTGAAAATAAAAATGCTGTCATCTAAAATCCCTGAATCTGACGTAGTCCAACAACCTGTAAAAAACAAAATACACAAAAATAAACATTAGTAACATTAACCCCTTCCCTCTTTAGCCACTTTTGACATTCCTGACAGCCTC
This sequence comes from Rhinoderma darwinii, assembly GCF_050947455.1. Taxonomy (NCBI): domain Eukaryota; kingdom Metazoa; phylum Chordata; class Amphibia; order Anura; family Rhinodermatidae; genus Rhinoderma; species Rhinoderma darwinii. The sequence goes on from NC_134687.1 coordinate 268,672,091, forward strand.
ATTTTTCAAAACTGACATGTTTCACTTTGTGGTAATAACGTCGGAATGCTTAAACCTATCCAAGCGATTGAGATTGTTTTCTCGTGACACCTTGGACTTTATGTTACTGCCAAAATTTCCTCGATATGTTCAGTATTTAATGGTCATAAACACCAAAATTTAGCGAAAAATTGCTAAATTTGCATTTTTCGCAACATTAATGTATCTGCTTGTAAAACAGTCAGATATAACACAAAATTGTTGCTAACTAACATCCCCTATAGGTCTACTTTAGATTGGCATAGTTTTTTTGAACATCCTTTTTTCTAGGACGTTACAAGGCTTAGAACTTTAGCAGCAATTTCTCACATTTTCAAGAAAATTTCAAAAGGCTATTTTTACAGGGGCCAGTTCTGTTGTGAAGTAGCTTTGAGGGCCTTATATATTAGAAACCCAAAAAAAAAAGTCACCCCATTTTAAAAACTTCAGCCCTCAAAGTATATCCCACATGTGGCTGTAGCGTGCTACTGGACAAGCACCGGCCACAGAAGCAAAGGAGCACCTAGAGGATTTTGGGGCGTTCTTTTTATTACAATATATTTTAGGCACCATGTCAGGTTTGAAGGGCTCTTGCGGTGCCAAAACAGTGGAAATCCCCAATTTGGGAAACTACGCACCTCAAGGAAATTATCTAGGGGTATAATGGGCATTTTGACCGCACAGGTTGTTTACAGAAATTATTGGAAGTTTTTATAGAAAATGTAGGATTAGCGATTTTTTTTTCTCATTTCCTAAGTACTAAAAGAGAAAAGGCACCAACAAATTTGTAAAGCAATTTCTTCTGAGTAAAACAATACCCCACATGTGGTAATAAACTGCTGTTTGGACACACGGCAGGGCTTAGAATGGAAAGAGTGCTATTTGGCTTTTGGAGTTCAGATTTAGCACAAATGATTTGCGGAGGCCATGTCACATTTGCAAAGCCCCTGAGGGGACAAAACAATGAAAACGCCCAAAAAGTGACTCAATTTAGGAAACTACACCGCTTGAGTAATTCTTCTAGGGGTGTAGTAAGCATTTTGACCACATAGATGTTTCATAGAATTTATTCTAATTGGGCAGTGAAAATAAAAACAATCTTTTCTTCAATAAGACGTAGTTTTAGCGCAAAATTTTTCATTTTCTCAACAAATAAAGGAAAAGAAGAACCCAACATTTGTAAAGCAATTTCTCCCAAGTACAGCAATACCCCATATGTGGTCATAAACTGCTGTTTGGACACACGGCAGGGCTCAGAAGGGAAGGAGCGCCATTTGGAGTGCAGATTTTGCTGGATTGCTTGCTGGGCACCTGTGGGCCCATAACAGTGAAAACCCCCCCCAGAAGTGACCCCCATTTTTGAAACTACACCCCTCAATGCAGTTACTTAGTGGTGTAGTAAGCATGTTAAAGAGGCTGTCACCAGATTATAAATGCTCTATCTCCTACATAATCTGATCGGCGCTGTAATGTAGATGACAGCAGTGGTTTTTATTTTGAAAAACGATCAATTTTAAGCAAGTTATTAGCATATATCTAAACTAGCTTATGAGTTTCTCAATGGACAACTGGGCGTGTTTTTACTTTTTACCAACTGGGTGTTGTACAGAGGAGTGTATGAGGCTGACCAATCAGTGACTAATCAGTGTCCTACACTTCTCATTGTTCCAGCCCAGCATGATCCACAGCACAGTGATTGTGCAGTGAAAAAAGCTGGGCTACAACAATGAGAAGTGTATGACGCTAATTAGTCACTGATTGGTCAGCGTCATACACTTCTCTGTACAACACCCAGTTGGTAAAAAGTAAAAACACGCCCAGTTGTCCATTGAGAAGCTCATTAGCATAAATCGAAACTAGCTCATAAGTTGCTCAAAAATGATCGTTTTTCAAAATAAAAACCACTGCTGTTATCTACATTACAGCGTCGATCAGATTATGTAGGAGACAGGGCACTTATAATCTGGTGAGAGCCTCTTTAACCCTGCAGGTGTTTTGTAGAAATTAGCGTGCACTCGATGTTGCAGAGTGAAAATGGTATTTTTTTGCATAGATATGCCAATATGTGGTGCCCAGCTTGTGCCACCATCATAAGACAGGTCTCTAATTATTATGCTGTGTTTCCCGGTTTTAGAGACACCATACATTTGACAGGGCTCAAGAGTGAAAGCGTACCACGTAAAATTGAGGCCTAATTTGGCGATTTACAAAGTATTGGTTCACAATTGCCGAGGCTCTGATGTGAAATAATAAAAGAAACCCTTGAGAATGACCGCATTTGGAAACTACACCCCTCAAGGCATTTATTAAGGGGTGTAGTGAGCATTTTCACCCCACCGGTCTTTTGCATAAATGAATGCGCTGCGGATGGTGCAAATCAAAAATGTATATTTTTCCCTAGCTATGCCATTTCAGTGGCAAATACGTCACTCAGATTATGCCACTGGAGAGACACACCCCAAAAATTGTTAGAAGGGTTCTCCCGGGTATGGCGATGCTATATATGTGGAAGTAAACTGCTGTTTGGGCACGGGCACACTGTAGGGTTCAGAGCGGAGGGAGCGCCATTTGGCTTTTGGAGAGCGGATTTTGCTTGGTAGTTGATTTGTTTGATTATTACTGGTGTTTCCATTTATAATGTGGGGCATATGTAAGCTGGGCAGAGTACATCAGGGGCATAGTCAGGTGGTATAATAATGTGGTAAAAAAACAAAAATAATCCATAAATGTGTGTTACGCTGTGAAGCAATCCTTTCTGCACAGGCCAGTGTCACACTGATATATGGCGTCCTTTCTTATGCCCCTTTTAGTCCACACTCCGCACCTTTGCAATTTGGGGAATTTTGCAGGGAAAGTGTTGTCCTGGTATAATACGGGCACCGTCGCTTCCAGCGGTTATGTGTGGGCCCTCCATTTCCTGGTTCCCTAATTTTAGGTCCTTGATAAATCACCTCTTGAAACAAAAGAAATGTTTCCCTCGGGCTGCACAACTGCATATTTTTTATTTCCTGACTCATTGGAGCCATAACTAATTTTATTTTTTCCATAGACTTAGTGGTATGAGGGCTGTTTTTTGCGGGACGAGTTGTGGTTTTTAGTACCATTTTGGGGTACACCTTTTATCCTATTTTTTGGGAGCAAAGGTAAACAAAAAAATGCAATTCTGGCATAGCTTTTTTTAGGTTTTTTTTATACAGCGTTCACCACGCGTTATAAATTACATGTTATCTTTATTCTGCAGGTCAGTACGATTCCGGCGATGCCTAACTTATAGAACTTTTTTATGTTTTACAACTTTTTGCACAATAAAATTACTTTTGTAAAAAGAATGTATTTTTTCTGTCGCCAAGTTGTGAGAACCATAACTTTTTAATTCTTTTGTCGACGGAGCTGTATGAGGGCTTGTTTTTTTTGCGAGACAAGCTATAGTTTTTATAGGTACCATTTCTGGATACGTGCAACTTTTTTATCTGTTTTTATTCCAATATTTGTAGGGCCAAGTGACCAAAAAACAGAAAATCTGGTATAGTTTTTTACGGTTTTTTTTACGCTGTTCACCGCATGCAATAAATATAATATTTTGATACCTCAGGTCGTTCTTTGTCGCAGCGATACCAAATACGTATGGTTTCTTATTTTTCTTCAATAATAAAGGACTTGGTAAGAGAAAAAGGGCGATTGTGTTTTATCTTATTACTTGAAACTTCTATTGTTTTCCAACTTATTTTTTTCACTTTTTTTTACACTTTTTCAAGTCCCAAAAGGGGACTTCAACATCCAACTGTCTGATGTTCTTATTTCTAACACATTGCACTACCTACGCAGTGCAATGTATTAGATATAAAATGATAGTTTTTTACCGCCCAGACGGTTGTAGATGACAATTTTGAAATATAGGTTATTACAACATTATGTGTTTATCTTACATTATATACCGATCTTACATCTTATACATGTGGGTAAAATACCCTTTTTATTTTATTTTTTGGTTAGAAGGTGGCTACAAAAAAGAAAAAATTGATGGATGTAATTAGAGCTGTGATTTAAAGAAAACATTTTAATTCAAAGTCCAAGTTTAATCCCAAAGGGCAGTGTTTTTAATTGATAGATCCATAATGTTGTAATAACCTATATTTCAAAATTGTCATTTGTATAAGGTGGATCATTGTGATTCATATAACCGAGCATAGTTATTCATATAGGTGGAAGGAATGTGGGGATCATCATGGAAAATGCATCGTATTGGTTGTACTTCTATGTATGTTTTTTGTATATGCCTTGGAGAGATTGAACCTTATTCACACAGCTTTTAGTTAAAGAGGCTCTGTCACCAGATTTTGCAACCCCTATCTGCTATTGCAGCAGATAGGCGCTGCAATGTAGATTACAGTAACGTTTTTATTTTTAAAAAACGAGCATTTTTGGCCAAGTTATGACCATTTTTGTTTTTATGCAAATGAGGCTTGCAAAAGTACAACTGGGCGTGTGTTATGTGTGTACATCGGGGCGTTTTTACTTTTACTAGCTGGGCGTTAGGAATGGAAGTGTATGATGCTGACGAATCAGCATCATCCACTTCTGTTCGTTAACACCCAGCTTCTGGAAGTGCAGACACACAACGTGTTCGAGAGATCACGCTGTGACGTCACTCACTTCCTGCCCCAGGTCCTGCATCGTGTCGGCCACATCGGCACCAGAGGCTACAGTTGATTCTGCAGCAGCATCAGCGTTTGCAGGTAAGTAGCTACATCGACTTACCTGCAAACGCCGATGCTGCTGCAGAATCAACTGTAGCCTCTGGTGCCGATGTGTCCTCGCTCGTCCGACACGATGCAGGACCTGGGGCAGGAAGTGAGTGACGACACAGCGTGCTCTCTCGAGAACACGCTGTGTCTGCACTGCCAGAAGCTGGGCGTTCTGAAGAGAAGTGGATGATACTTCTAGTCAGAACGCCCAGCTAATAAAAGAAGTAAACACGCCCAGATGTAACACAATACACGCCCAGTTATACTTTAACTTTAAACACGCCCAATTGGACTTTAGCAAGCCTCATTTGCATAAATACAAAAATGGTCATAACTTGGCCAAAAATGCTCGTTTTTTAAAAATAAAAACGTTACTGTAATCTACATTGCAGCGCCGATCTGCTGCAATAGCAGATAGGGGTTGCAAAATCTGGTGACCGAGCCTCTTTAAGTAGCATAGACGAGTCATGCAATTAGATCTCATTATGCTGCAGCGCAGTTTCACAACAAATAAAGGTTTTTTTATTCATAAACTACACTTATTGTGTGAATGATTTTATTTTTCATGTCATTTTATCATTGTTGTTTTTAAAATTGGCTGTTTTTATATACATAAGCAATTTAAAACTGTTGTATGTTAAGAACACTGACCGCTATTTAAACACATGTATGGTACACGCCCATATGCCCCAGAGGAAGCCAGAAGGGCGAAACCCAGGGTCGGGTTGCATTATTTGGCGTGTTATCTTATGCTTTTATTTATATCTATTTTTGTAAGTATGGAATAAACTCGTGGAATTTGACGTTTCCAAAAGGTAGTGCACTATCTCCTTTTTCTCCCTTGTTGGAGATTTAGAACATCAAGTACGAGGATATACACAGCAAGCAGTTGCATTTCTGCAGTTTCATTTCTGTGTGGAACCATAAGTACCAGCGAGATATACACACCAGTGGAAATTTGGATCGGTTTTTCTGCATGCTAGCTGGGGGAAGGTCAAACCCTTGATGGACACTTCAGACGTTACATCTACAACTGTCTGAGCTGTAAAAAACTATCATTTTGTCTGTTTTTTGTGGTGGAGGATTTCACCTCTTTTTTTACCTGCTCCCGTTCATCTCCTTGTTGAGATATTTCAGTGAGTAGAGAGCAGAGTTGCATATTTGGTTGTTACAATGTATTAAATATGTCAGTTATTCACTGACAGCGAGCCGATTAGGCTTCGCCTCCCGGCGGGGCCATTCGGCTTCTGTAATGGCAGAGCAGGAGGCCATTGTGTCTCCTGTTGCCATAGAAGCAGTCGCCAGTCCTGATTGCCTGTCAGGGCTGGCGAACTGTTGGCAACTGCTAAGATGCAGCGATCACTTTCGATTGCGGCATCGAAGGGGTTAATGGCAGGTATCGGAGCAAGCTCCGGTTTCTGCCATTACAGGTGTATGTCAGCTGCAACATACAGCTGACTTTCACCGCTGATGACGCCAGATCAGCTCGAGCCGGCGCCATCTTGCAGGTGGCTACGGAAGCTGATCAGGCTCCGCCGCCAGGCGGCTCCTGACCGGCTTCCGTGCTAGGCAGACAGGGAGGCCAGTATTAGTATTATCCAGTTTTCATTGCTGGGGTTCCGATGAGCTGCAAACACCTTAAGTGCATCGCTCGTGTTTGAGCGCTGCACTTGAGTTAATGGCGGGGATCGAAGCTAATTTCGGTCACCACCATTACAGCCGGATGTCAGCTGTAAGATACCGCTGAGATCTGGCGATGATGGCACAGGCTCAGCTTCTGAGCCGGTGCCAAACATTTGGCGTATTGATACGGCAATTTGCGGGAAGTCATGGCTTTCCATGGCATACCCATACGGCAAATGTCGGGAAAGGGTTAAGTAAGAAAGCAAAACCATTATCATACTTGCCTTCCTGGGTCTCTGACAGCAGACAAAGCAGCTCTTAGCGGTCATTGGTTCATTGAAATCACATGGTCCCAGGTTACCTCAGTTCATTGGCCTACTTTAGGCCAATGAACGTAAATAACCGGCCACATAGGCATTCAAGCACTAGGAGTTACTAAAGCTGGCAGGGCTCAGCAATACATTTTCCGGGGATGCACACCTTGTCTTTTCTGATCAGGCCTGCTCCGGCGGAACGATGTCAGGCGGCGAGAACGTCATAATGCCACCAGAAAGTGCCGAATGAGGAGGAAGGGAATGAATGGTTCCCTTGCTTCACCTGGGCTTTCAGTTGTATCTTCCTAAGGACATAGATACAATTGAAGACCGTACACATTATATTAGGGTTGTCACGATACCAGAATTTGGAACTCGATACTGATACTTTGTGTAGTATTCACTATTAGGGTATGTTCACACGACAGCGTCCTTAACTGCTGAAATTACGGGGATGTTTCCACCTGAAAACATGCCCGTAATTTCAGCCGTAACGGCATGTGCAGGCGCTTGAACGCCGCTTCCATTACGGACGTAATTGGCGCTGCTATTCATTGGAGTCAATGAATACGCCCAAAGAAGTGACAGGCCATCATTTGACAGCGGCACGTAAATATACGCCTCGTGTGAACAAACTTCTGCCCATTGCTTTCAATGGGCAGATGTTTGTCAACGCTATTGAGGCGCTATTTTCGGACGTAATTCAGGGCAAAAACGCCCGAATTACGTCCGTAATTAGTGCGTGTGAACATACCCTAACAAAACTAAGCCAACAATAAAAAATAAAAACATTTTCCAGTTTGACTTTAAGCACATGGTTTGGATAATATTGAACCTCCATGTGCCTCAGATTAATAGTAATTAACCCCTTAGTCAATGGACAACACATTGGGTTAATGTGTGAGGTACATGATGGGGTTAATTACTATGAGGCACATGGAGGTATAAAATTCATAACACCACGTGCTTCACATTAATAAGTGAAGGAAAGCAGTTTTTATATTTTCAGTGTACATATTATAAATGATGCTATAAATTTATTGTGAAGGTTATTACGGTCGCGACAATACCTAATGTGTGTATATTTTATGTATTGAGATTTATTTTATGGTTTATTGTAAAAACGGGTGTATTGTTTTAAAAAAAGGTTTATTTAAAAATTCTTTATTATTTTTAACCCCTTAGGGACGCAGCCTAGTTTGGGCCTTAAGGCTCAGAGACCATTTTTCAAATCTGACATATTTCACTTTATGTGGTAATAACGTCGGAATGTTTTAACCTATCCAAGCGATTCTGAGACGGTTTTCTCGTGAAAAATTGGGCTTCATGTTAGTGGTAAAATTTGGACGATATATTCAGTATTTATAGGTGAAAAATTGCAAAATTTAGAGAAAATTTATTAAAAAAAATAGCCTTTCAGAATTTAAATGCATCTGCTTGTAAAACAGACGGTTATACCACCCAAAATAGTTACTAGTTCACATTTACCATGTCTACTTTAGATTGGCATCGTTTTTTTGAACATTATTTTATTTTTCTTGGACGTTACAAGGCTTAATATAAACCGCAATTTCTCATTTTTAAAAAAAATGCAAAAGCCTTTTAACCCCTTAGTGACCAGCCCATTTTAGGCCCTAATGACCAAGCTATTTTATTCGTTTTTCTATAGTCGCATTCAAAGAGCTATAACTTTTATTTTTTCGTCTACATAGCTGATGAGGACTTGTTTTTTGCGGGATTAGTTGTACTCTTTAATAGCACCATTTTAGGGTACATAGAATTATTTTATTAACTTTTATTATCTTTTTTGGGGGGGGATTATAAAAAAACCTGAAATTCCACCATGGTTCTATGTGTTTTTAAATTGACGCCGTTCACTGTGCGGCGTAAATGACATGTTCCCTTTATTCTATGGGTCGGTATGATAACGGCGATACCACATATGTAGAGGTTTTTTATGTTTTACGACTTTTGCACAATAAAAACACTTTTGAACTAAAATGATTTGTTTTTGCATTGTTGCTTTCCAAGAGCCGTCACTTTTTTATTTTTCCATCAATGTAGTGATTTTTTGGGCTTGTTTTCTGCGGGACGAGACGTAGTTTTGATTGGCACTGTTTTGGAGTGCATGGGATTTATGGATTCATTTTTTTATTACTTTTTTGGGGGGCAATTGAAAAAAATTGCAATTTCGCCATTGTTAATTGCGGTTTTTTTTTACGGTGTTGACCTTGCGGTTTAAATGACATATTAACTTTATTAATGGAGTCATTACCGTCGCGGCGATACCATATGTGTGTACTTTTATTTTATTTTTTACACTTAAGCTAAATAAAACCACTTATGATGGAAAAAAATGGATTTAGTTTTTTACTGTAATTTTTATTAATAATCTTTATTTCACATTTATTTCATTAGTCCCACTAGGGGATTTTACTGTACGATCTTGAGATCGCTGCTGTAATGCTTTGGTATACTTCGTATACCAGAGAATTATTGCCTGTCAGTGTAAATCTGACAGGCAATCTATTAGGACGTGCCTCCGGCACGTCCTAACAGGCATATGTCCAGGGCAGACCTGGGGGCTTTTATCAAGCCCCCGGCTGCCATGACACCCCATCGGAGACCCGCGATTCCATTTGTGGGCCGCCGATGGGTGACAGAGGGAGTTCACTCCCTCTGTAAACAAGTTAAATGCCGCGGTCGCTATTGACGGCGGCATTTAACGGGTTAATCGGCCGCGATCGAAGTAAACTTCGATCGCGGGTGCTGGAGCAGGAGCCCAGCTGTCATCAGGCAGCTGAGCCCCGGCTCCAGCCTGCACGGGTGACCCGTGCAGTACTTAGACTAGGCTCACGTGAAAAGGCGTCAGCCTAGCCTAAGGCCCCTTCGTGACGAACGTGAAAAGGAGTATTGTTGGTCACTATGGGGTTAAGGTACCTGTTCGGTTCCGAGTGGCTTTGAGGGGCCTATGTATTAGAAACCCCCATAAAACACCCAATTTTCAAAACTAGACCCCTCAAAGTATTCAAAACAGCATTTAGAAAGTTTATTTAACCCTTCAGGCATTTCACAGAAATGATAGAAAAGTAGAGGTGAAATAAGCAAATTTAACTTTTCTTGCTGAATTTCAATTGTATTCAATTTTTTTCTGCAACACAGAAGGTTTTACCAGAGAAACACTACTAAATATGTATTGTCCAGATTCTGCAGTTTTTAAAAATGTCCCACGTGTCTCTAGTGCGCTTGTGGACTAAAACACAAGGCCCAGAAGCAAAGAAGCACCTAGTGCATTTTGAGGCCTCTTTTTTATTAGAATATATTTTAGGCAGCATGCCAGGTTTGAAGAGCTGTTCAGGTGCCAAAAAAGAGACCCCATTTCGGAAACTACACCCCTCAAGGAATTCATTTATGGTTATTGTTACCATTTTGACCCCACAGTTTTAACACAGCACGTGTTTGAATTAGGCTGTGAAATTAAAAAAATTACATTTTTTCCAATATGTCATTTTTTATCAAAATGTCTTATTTTCACAGGGAACAAAATACCCCATTTTGTTGCCCAATTTCTCCTGAATGCAGCAATACCCCATTTGTGGCGATAAACTGACGTTTGGGCCCATGGGACTGCTCAGAAGGGAAGGAGCGCTGTGTGTTCTTTGGAGTGCAGATTTTGCTGGATTGGTTTTTAGGTGCCATGTCGCATTTGCAGAGCCCCAGAGGTATCAAAGCAATGGAAACCTACCAGAAGTGACCCCATTTTAGAAACTACACCCCTTAAAGAATTCATTTATGGGTAATGTGACCATTTAGACCCAATAGTTTCTTCACAGAACTTATTTGAATTGGGCTGGGAATTTAAAAAAATAAAAAAATTCCAATAATATGTAGTTTTAGCTCAAAAAGTTTTATTTTCACAAGAAATAAAAAAAAAATTTTGTTGCCCAATTTGTCCTGAGTGCGGCAATACCCCATTTGTGGAAATAAACTGACGTTTGAGCCCATGGGAGGGCTCAGAAGGAAAGGACCACAATATGGCCAACTGGGGATTTTCTGGTGCTAAGTCATGTATGCAGAAGCCCCAGTACCAGTACAGTTGAAATCCCCAAGAAGTGACACTTCTTAAGGCATTCATCTAGGAGGTGTAGGGAGAATTTTGACCAGAGAAACTGTAATGTGGGTTCTCCTGGGTACGGCAATACCCTCAAAGTGGCTGTTATCTGCTGCCTGGGCACACGGCAGGGCTAAGTAGGGAAAGACGAGGGGGGATAAGCTGTGCGGAGTGCATTAGGGTAAGTAAAACTGGGGTAGATTAAAAATCAAGAGCTGTATGATAAATTTTAAAACACTATCATACAGAGCCCTGGTTTTTCAGGACACGTATCACTGATATATTGTGTCCTCCCTTATCCCCCTCTTATAGCAGACTTTGCACCTCTTGACTTTTTCCCTTCTTGCCAGTTTGGGGAACTTCGCCTGGAAAGTGTTGCCCTGGTACGATGCGTGTGGCCTCGCTGCCAGAAGTACTGGGTGCCCCCCCCTTCTTGGTCCCTAAAATTAGTTTCTTGATAAACACCTCTTGAAATTCCAGGAATGTTCCCCTCTGTCCTGCACATCGACGTAGCACGTACGCATTGTACAATGCCATCGGTATGATGTGCACAGCCAGATTCTTATACCCACTAGGCTTCCGTCCATGGCATAGCCGGACGCCATTGTAAGGCGTCCAGTTTCCATGGTCACCATCGCCAGTCGCTATCGTGTAGCAGGCTGGCCATGGCAGCTTAACCCCTAAAAATCTGCGATCCCTATTGAACGCGGCTTTTAAGGGGTTAATAAGCAGGGACACAGCGATCGGTCCCCGCTGTAGTAGCTGCTGTACGAGACAGCAGCTGTCACAGCTCCTGTGTGTGTCAGGAGCACGGCCGAAACAGCCGTTACTCCCGAGACGTACTATTAGGTCATGGAGCGCGAACGATACAGCTACCATGACCTAAAAGTATGTCCAGGAGTGGGAAGGGGTTAAACTTTAAGCCCCTGTTCACATGGAGTTTTAGGACACATTTTTTGCAGCGGAAACCGTGGCAAAAGACGCCCAAAATTACCTCCCTTTAAATTCAATGGGAGGTGGAGGCGTATTTATGCCGCGAGCAGAAAAAAACACTCACGTGAAAAAAAAGTGACATGTCCCATCTTGGTGTGTGGCTTTGATAGATCATATAGACTTCACAATGAGCGTGATACATTGTTAAATTGACAACATGTACACAATCGCTTGGACCACTAGTTGCATGGACCTTTTTTAACTCCTTCCTGACATTTGACGTATCCATACAACGCCGGCGTCGGCTGTATGTTACAGCCAACACTTCAGAGTAACGAGTGGGATCCCACTCGTTAAATGCCAGTCAAAAACGACCGCAGCATTTAAATCGTTCGAAAGAGGGGGAGACCCCCTCTAACAGCTCATCGCGCCCCCCGCAAAGCAATCGCAGGGTGGCTATGGTTGCTATGGCTGCCTGGGGGCCTAATGTAGGCCCCCAGGTCCGCCATCTTTGCGCTGCTATTAAGCCTGTCAGAATCACTATATACTGCTATACATTAGTTTTGCTGTATATCTACAAGCAATCTAAGATCGCTGGTTAAGTCCCCTAGGGGGACTAATAAAAAGAAAAAAGGAAAAATTAGTATAAGAAAGTTTTTGTAAAAAAATAAAAAATAAATTAAATGGTCAAAAACACCCCCCTTTTCCCCCCTGGAGCATAGTAAAAAAATAGACAATTGATATCGACGCATCCGTAAAAGTCTGTTTTTTGCGGACTGTAATTGCGGTCCGTAAAAACGGAGCCATTCACTTTCATTGAACACTGACACCTTTCCGTAGCACTACGGAAACTCTCCGGGAATTATGGAACATGTCCGTTCTTTCGCATTTTGCGGGCCGTGCTCCCATACTTTGTATGGGAGCACGGCCCGAAAATGCGGCTATCAGTCAGCAGCAGGCCGTGCCCGCAATCGCGGGCCGTGATCGCGGGCACGGTCGTGCGCATGGGGCCTTTGGCCTCAAGCACACGACCGTATTATTGTCCATCCGTAAATACTGGCGTAAATACTGGCGTAAATACGGGTCCTTGGTCACATGTATTCGACCCGTATTGCACCAGTATTTATGGACCCGTGCCCGTAAATACAGATCCGGTGTCACACGTATTCCACCCGTATTTACGGGCACGTTTTTGGCTGCAAAATTACACTGCACTAATCGGCAGCCCCTTCTCTATCAGTGCAGGATAGAGAGAAGGGACAGCCCTTTCCGAGGTAAAAGTAAAATAAATTCATACTTAGCCGGCCGTTGCCTTGGTGATGCGTCCCTCTCGACATCCAGTCCGACCTCCCTGGATGACGCGGCAGTCCATGTGACCGCTGCAGCCTGTGATTGGCCTGTGATTGGCTGTAGCGTCATCCCAGGAGGCCGGACTGGAGGAAGAAGCAGGGAGTTCGGGGTAAGTATGAACGTTTTTTTTTTTTTAAAGCTTTATCTATATTGTGATCGGTAGTCACTGTCCAGGGTGCTGAAACAGTTACTGCCGATGGTTTAACTCTTTCAGCACCCTGGACAGTGACTATTTACGGACGTCGCCTAGCAACGCTCCCGTAATTACGGGTACACACACGTAGTGACCCGTAATTACGGGAGCCCCATAGACTTCTATGGGCTGCACGTGCCGTTAATTACGGCCTGAAATAGGACATGTTCTATATTTTTTCAACGACACGGGCACCTTCCCATAAGCATACGGGGAGGTACCCGTGGCCAATAGAAGTCTATGGTCCCGTAATTACGGGAGTTTTTACGGTCGTGTGCATGAGGCCTTAGCGTATGTGGCTTTCAAGGGAAAACGGCTCCTGATTTTCAGACGTTTAGGCCAAGTTCACACAAGAGTTTTTTGACTAGTTTTTTTACGTGGAAACAGCGCCAAAAGGCTCGTCAAAAAAGGCCCGAAAATGCCTCCCGTCGATTTCAATGGGAGGCGGGGGCGGTTTTCTCCCGCGAGCAGTAGAACCGGCTCGCAGGAGAAAGGGCATGTCGCTTCTATCTTCGGGCGTTTCCGCCTCTGACCTCCCATTGACTTCAATGGGAGGCAGAGAAAGCGTGTTTCGCGGCGTTTTATGCAAGCCGCGCTCAATGGCCGCGGGTGAAAAACGCAGCGAAAATCAGCGTGCAGGTAGAGGAAAATCTTCCTCAAACTTCCCAAAAGAATTGCAAAAAAGTGTGTGAACATAGCCTAAGACACTCGCGAATTTCGCAGCGTTTTTTATGGCTGTTTTTGGAGCGGTTTTCAAGATATGTAATATATAATCAAGTCTATGAAAAACAGCTCCAAACACATCCCAAGAAGGGTCCTATACTTTTTTTGCAGTCATTTTTCAAAACGGCCGCATTAAAAAACGGCCCATCGGAACAGAACGCCGTTTTTTCCGTTGCAATCAATGGGCACAGGATTGGAGGCGTTCGGCTTCCGATTTTTCAGCCGTTTATGGCCCGAAAAACTGCAGAAAATGAGCCGTGTGAACATAACCATACCACTTAACCGACGCAAAAATAAGTTATGGCTCTCAGAATTTGGCGACAATAAATTTTATTTTTTACACTTCGGTTTTTACTTGTAAAAGTAGTTAAATATAGAAAAAACTATATATATATATATATATATATATTTGGCATTGTCGTAATCGTGTTGTCCCACAGAATAAGGCTAACATGTTTTAAATGCACAGTGAATTCTGTAAAAACGTAGCGCATAAACAATGGAGGAATCGCTGTTTTTTTTCATTTTCTACCCCACAAATAATTTTTTCCCGTTTCCTAGTACATTATATGGCATGATAAATGGGGCTACGAAAAACTACAAGTCGTCCCGCAAAAATCAAGCCCTCATAGTACTATATCGACGGAAAAATAAAGACGTTATGGGTTTTGGAAAGTGGGGAGTAAAAACCGAAAATCTGAGTAACAGCTGCGGCAGGAAGGGGTTAATCCCAGTTTGTTCTTGAATACAATGAAAAGTTGCGCTTTAGAATTATAATGGTCCATTCGGTACCTGGGAAACAAGGGCTTATTCTTTTGCCAACGGCAACTTGGTTTTTTGCTCATAAACTCAGCGCACCGGCTACCTGGGTCCAATGATTCTTCGTGCATGCTTTAATGCAATTTGCTCCAAAACCGCGCAATATTGTAGCAAAAAACGTTGCGTCTTGGCGCAAATTGCATCAAAAGCGAGGTGAAGCAGGCTGTTGGGAAGGAGTTTTGTTTCACCATTAGTCTAGGCTTTCAGGTCACTGTAAAAATGTGCAATTTGATGCAATTTGCGCCAAAACAACGCCATTTTTTGCCGCGATACCACAACGTGAGAACCAAACTCTTTATGTAAAGTTATTACTATTGCAGTTCCTCTACTAAATGTGTAACTGAGCAAATATAAAACATTAAAAAACAGATTGTAATCGGCACTAACGTATAAATTACAGGTACAGATTAAACACGGCAACAGATACAGAGCAATGACATGGGCATCACGGGCAGATCGCTGCTAGCACATGGAGGGGCACAAACAAACATGGCGTTATTTACATTATCCTGCAAGGCTCCTCCACATCTTCTGCTCACACTGGCCCGAAAACCACACGAACGGTGCGCCGAGCAGCTGTATTTATATCTTCTTAACTAGTTGGCCACGCCCGCCCGCCGGAGATGTAATCAGAAACACCCTTTCATTGCTGAACACATTTTAAAACCCATTTCTAAATCAGATAAGGCTATGTTCACACGCGAGTCAAAAACGGCTGAAAACTACGGAGCTGTGCCTCTGATTTTCAGCCGTTTTTGAAGCTGCATGTTCACACTGAGTTTTTGCCGCGGCAAGTACCAGGGGAAAACATGCCCGAAACTGCCTCCTATTGATTTCAATGGGAGGTGGAGATGTTTTTTGGCGCTGTTCACACTGAGTTTTTTGCAGGCAGAAAATTCTGCCTCAAAAATCAGTCTGGAATTTTGAGGCCGATTTTGATCTGCCTGCAAGCTGTTTGCCGCGTTTTTCGCTCGCGGCCATTGAGCACCGCGGGAAAAAACGCAGCCAAAAATGCTTTCTCTGCCTTCCATTGATGTCAATGGGAGGTCAGAGACGTAAGCGGCCAAAGATAGGGCATGTCGCTTCTTTTTCCCGTTTTTTTGCATGTTTTCCGAAGCGGTTTCCGCGTCAAAAAACGTGTCAAAAAACTCTGTGTGAACAGGCCAAAGTAGCAACATGCCTCAAAAACCTCATTGAAATCAATGGGAGACGGTAATAAACGCGTTTTTTTGCCACGTTTTCTGTAAAAAAAACGCTCACGGTTATTCCCTGTCTGTTGAAGAAATAGCAAAAAAAAAATCCTAGAAAAACGCGCCAAAAAAACGCGGCAAAAAACGTGTGTGATCCAAACCACTTAAAAAAAAACGGAGCTGATTTTTCCAGGCAGAATTTTCTGCCTGCAATATATTTGAAGGTTTTTTGTAGGCGTTTTTTTTTAGGCGTTTTCTATTGACACAATGAAAAACAGCTCCAAAAGCGGCTCCAGAAGTGACATGCTCCTTCTTTTTACGAAACGCCGTTTTTCCCATTGAATTTAATGGGCAGATGTTTGTAGGCGTTTTGCTACAATTTTTAAAGGCGTATTTTGGGGCGTTTACAATCCAAAATACGCGTGAAAACATAGCACGTGAACACATCCTCAGGGTGCATTTAGATGAGAAGTTTTTGGCTGCGTGGTAAAAAAAAGACATTAAAAAAATCACACAAATAAAAAAGACCACGCAGGTTTACCATGAATTGATGCGGTTTACGAACCGGTTATCGCCTGCGCGTTTTTTACAGGTAAAACAAATTTAGGCCTAGTTCACACTACTTGCTTCACGAATTTTGAGGCAAATTCTGAATTGACATTATGACGCTTTTTTTTTCATATTTTTTTGGCGTTTTTTGTCCGCCCTTAAAAGTAATGCAAAAAACGGCGCAATAAAAACGCCCAAATGAGCGCTGCAAGTTCCTGTGCCTCCCATTGATTTCAATGGGAGGTTAGAGGCGGAAACCACTCAAAGAAGGATCATGCCGCTTTTTTTTCGGCGAGAGTCCGTAAGCCTCGCAGGAGAAAAAACGCCTCTGCCTCCCATTGAAATGAATGGGGGACGATTCAGGGTGCTTTTTGGCACGGATTCCGGCGCAGTTTCCACGTCAAAATCCGAGCCAAAACAGTCACACAGTGTGAAACTACCCTTTTTTTACAAGTTTCAGCTGTAAAAACCACAGTGGCGAAAACCGCATATAAAACCGCAGCAAACTGCCGTATAACCGTGTGCGGTTTTTCCGCAATTTTTTTATATTTGCGTGCGTTTTTTCCATGTGGCCAAAAATCACTCTTGTAAATGTACCCTTTCCCGTAAGGCATCATGTTGTTTTCCTCAGTGTCTTATCCGGGTTTAGAATACTGAACCATTATTTCTGTACCATTCATTCATTTTGCGCGGTCGTGACAGAAAAAACTATATTTGACCGCACCTTTTGAACCCAGTCATACGGTCCATTCAGACTTTGCGGTTAAGGTGTGGTTAGAGCCGCATTAAAAAATGCATCCGAAAAGCCCATGCCTTTTTGGTGCAATTTGGTGCGTTTTTCGATGATGTTGCAGTAAAAAATGCACCAAAATGCAGTAAAAATGCATGCGGCTTTCAGATGTACCTCAACCGCCACGTGTGAATAGACTTAGGCCACACGCACACCATACGTATTACGTGTGGATTTGGCGTGCTGATTTTCCTGCGGCACATCCACAGCATAATATAGCACTAGCAAAGTAACTGAGATTCCAAGTAAACTCATCTACACGTTGCAGAATTTTCCCCAACGTAAATTGACCTGCGGTGCGTATTTTAAAATCTGCACCGTCAATTTATCTTGCATTTCCGTCCCAGAATTGTATCTGACAAGTTTATAAAAGAATGCACCAAAATACACGGCATAAAATCTGCACCTGTTTCCGCATCAAAATGTAAAGAACGCACCTAAAAACGCATTATTACGTGCGGATTTTACCTGCGGAATTATCTGCGTTTACGGTATGTGTGGTTTTTTAGCCTTAGAGGAAGAGTACCTTTACATGAGTGTTTTTTGGGTGAATAAACATGAGTTGTATTTGGCCACTTGAAAACCTCACAGGCAAAATCATGGCATTTTTAAAAGGGTTTTTAGAGTCATGTCAAAATCGGCACAATTTTTCTGAATATCACAACAAAAAACAAGACTTATTTAAATGTAGCAGAAACGGAAGAATTTTATCCAGCGCTGTTTCGTTAAAAGGAAGTCATATTCCAACTTTATTTCAGACAAAAGTAAAATCCACTAGGAGTAAGGGTGGTTGTCTCAGCAGTAAGCCTACGCGTTTCTGACAGATCACCTGTCCTTAGTTATGGCACAGTGATCTGTCAGAAACGCGTAGGCTTAAGGCCGTATTCACATGACAGTGAAAAACGGCTGTGTGATGGCTGTTCTTTTAACAGCCGTCGCACGGCCATTTTTAGAACAATGATGTTCTATGGGTGTATTCACATGGCCGTTTTTTTAACGACCCGTGATTAATGGCCGTCAAAAAATAGGACATGTCCTATTTTTGGCCATTTTAACGGCCTAACACCCCCCCCCCCCCCCCATGGAAGTCAATGGATCAGTTTTTAACGGCTGTCAATACATGTAACAACCGTTAAAAACGGATCTGTGACATGAGGATTTGCAAGGGAACTACTAGTTTCCTTGCTGGCTATCGGCGGCGCAACGACACACACTCACCGATTCACCGATGCAGCGCCGACTTCTTCTGGTCTGGTCACTAGTCTCGTGGGTGCTGTGAAGCGGCGCGATGGCATCACCCCGCCGCCTTCACAGATCCCTTGAGATTAGTGACCACACCAGAAGAAGACATCACTGCATCGGTGAGTGACATCGCGTTGCCTTCGCAGATCCCATGAAGACGAGAGACCTTACCTGGAGACGACAGCGCAGCATCGGTGAGTATGTAGGGCATTCATGTCGGCCTATATGGCATCATATACAGGGGGGCTGTGTGGCATCATATACAGGGAGGATGTGTGGCACCATATACAGGGGAGATGTGTGGCACCATATATAGTGAGGCCGTGTGGCATCATATGCAGGGAGCTGTGTGGCATCATATACAGGGAGGCTGTGTGGCATCTACAGTGAGGCTTTGTGGCACCATATACAGGGAGGCTGTGTGACATATACAGGGAGGTGTGTGGCATCATATACAGGGGGCTGTGTGGCATCTACAGGGGGGCTCGTGGCATCATATGCAGGGAGGCTGTGTGGGATCGACAGTGGGCTGTGTGGCACCATATACAGGGAGGCTGGCATCTACAGTGAGGCTGTGTGGCACCATATACAGGGAGGCGGTGTGACACCATATACAGTGAGGCTGTGTGGCACCATATACAGTGAGTCTGTGTGGCACCATATACAGTGAGGCTGTGTGGCACCATATACAGTGAGGATGTGTGGCACCATATACAGGGAGCCTGTGTGGCACCATATACAGGGAGGCTGTGTGGCACCATATACAGTGAGGCTGTGTGGCACCATATACAGTGAGGCTGTGTGGCACCATATACAGTGAGGCTGTGTGGCACCATATACAGTGAGGCTGTGTGGCACCATATACAGTGAGGCTTTGTAGCACCATATACAGTGAAGCTGTGTGGCATCCACAGTGAGGCTGTGTGGCACCATATACAGGGGGGATGTGTGGCACCATATACAGTGAGGCCGTGTGGCATCATATAAAGGGAGGCTGTGTAGCATCTACAGTGAGGCTGTGTGGCACCATATACAGGGAGGCTGTGTGGCATATAGAGGGAGGTGTGTGGCATATACAGGGAGGCTGTGTGGCATCATATACAGGGAGGCTGTGTGGCATCATATACAGGGAGGCTGTGTGGCATCATATACAGGGAGGCTGTAATGACAGGGATAGGGAAACAGACAAGTGAGCCCTAATCTACCCGCCACTAAGTCCCTGCCTACTTGCAACGACCCGCCCTAGGCGACGGGGTACAACTGGGCGACGGTCCCTACACTCAGTAAGTGCACGACAGACAACCAGACAAGGAAACACAGAACAAAGGGAAACGGGGCAGTTGCCCACGGCAACACCGTGAGCAACAGGAGTAGTAAGCGAGCCGAGTCAAACCAGGAGAGTACGAGGTGCCAAACGCAGAGCAGGAGAGTAGTGAACAAGCCGAGTCAAACCAGGAGTGTACGAGGTACCAAACGCAGAGCAGAAGAGTAGTCAGTAAGCCAGGGTCAATACGAAGCAGGGACAAGTAGTTCAAGAAGCTGCAGCAGGGCCAGGAAACCAACAGAGAAGAATCACAAGCAAGAAGGAACAGGAAACTCAGGTATAAATAGACAGAGGGCGGGAGCTAGCTCCGTCTGGCCAGGCTGTGATAGGCTCTCCCACTCCTAAGCCTGCCATCCTGAGTGGTGGAAGATGGAGTCAGTCTCACAGACATATTAGCAGGTGCAGACTGATTACCTATGGGCGTGGATACATAAGCTGTGCCTAGCAGATCCATAACAGTACCCCCGCTTTTATGAGGGGCCACCGGACCCTTTCTAGATGTACCTGGTGTATTGGGGAAACGAAGGTGGAACCTCCTGACCAATACCCCAGCTTGAACATCCCGGGCGGGTACCCAAGTCCTCTCCTCAGGCCCGTATCCTCTCATTATGAACAGCGCTTACAGCTTCCCAACTACCTCCCTAGCAATGGAGGAGGGAGGAGGAGGGGGTCGCCTAGCAAAAAATATGTGATGGAAGTCCAAGTGACTGCAATGTATGGCAGATCAATAATAGAACTTGTACACTAGGTATGCTCCCAGCGGTAAAATATTAGAGCGTTGCTCTCATAGGTAGTATGATATTATGAAGTGAAGCTTGGGGGTATGAGTGGCACTTACTCTGAAATCTTTGGGCGCTGGTCTGCAGGTTCAGGCCTGGGCCTAGTCTGAGGATCAAACTGCCAGTAAGACATAGGCCGATATACGTGGTGTGAGTCTTAGTAGAACGGCGACTGCGTCCTCAAGGCGGCTGCAGCTGCTTAGTGTGTATTCACAGGTACCTGCTACTACTCATCTGGTCTCTCCGGTCCGTCCCGCCGGCCGTCTCGCCGGAAATCTAGGCCCCGGTCTGACACGAGGCAAGGCCTCGCTTGTTCCTCCTTCCGGTATCGCGGTGAAATCGCCGAAAATGATTCCGCAAATGCCCGGTCGTCTCCGCGGCAGTAGGGAGGGAAGGTGGGGTAGTTTCAGCTCGATCAGAGCAATATAATCCTGCAAATAGAGCAGAATAAGTCCTCTGTCGGCGGAGCGCACCAGAGTTGCGTCCGTTCACTGCAGCGTCCAAGCCACGCCCCCCCATGTTCTATATTTTACAACGGCCCGGGCACGTTTCCATAAGCATATGGGGAGGTACCCGTGGCCAATAGAAGTCTATGTACCCATAATTACGGGCCATAATTACGGCCCGTGATTACGGGCGTTTTTACGTTCGTGTGCATGGGGCCTTAGTGTGTTCAAATCCGCTTGCAATTCACGAACATCTTCCATAGTCTGAACTATATTACATATCTTGGTGTCATCTGTAAAAATAGAAATAGCTGTAATGACGGGGTAGGGAGACAGACAGGTGAGCCATAATCTACCCGCCACTCAGTCCCTGACTACTTGCAACGGCCCGTCCTAGGCGACGGCGTACAAATGGGCGACGGTCCCTACGCTCAATAAGTGCATGACAGACAAACAGACAAGGGTACACAGAAGCTAATAATCATAGCAGGAGCAGCAGAGCCAGGAAACAGAAAAGAATCACAGGCAAAGAAGGAGCAGGAAATGCAGGTATAAATAGACAGAGGGCGGGAGCTAGCTCCGTCTGGCCAGGCTGTGATAGGCTCTCCGACTCCTCAGCCTCCCAGCCTGACTGGTAGAAGATCGTGTCACTCTCTCAGACTTAGGAGCAGGTGCAGACTGATTACCCACGGGCGTCGACACAGAAGCTGTGTCTGGCAGATCCTTTACAGTACCCCCCCTTTTAAGAGGGGCCACTGGACCCTTTCTAGGTGGACCTGGCTTATTGGGGAAGCAAAGATGGAACCTCCTGAGCAATACCCCAGCGTGAACATCCCGGGCGGGTACCCAAGTCCTCTCCTCAGGCTCGTATCCTCTCCAATGGACCAGGTACTGGAGGGAGCCTTGGACCATCCTGCGGTCCACAATCTTGGCCACCTCGAATTCTACCCCTTCAGGGGTGAGAACAGGGACCGGAGGTTTCTTCCAGGGAGCCAAGGACGGGGAGCAGCGTTTAAGGAGGGAGGCATGAAACACGTCGTGTACTCAAAAAGACGGGGGTAACTCCAGTCGGAAGGAGACAGGGTTAAGGACTTAAATGACCTTGTACGGCCCTATATATCGGAGAGCACATTTTTTGGACGGGACTTTAAGGCGCAAATTTTTAGAAGATAGCCACACCAGATCCCCGACCACAAACAAGGGGTTAGCAGAACGTCTTCTATCAGCCTGAGTTTTTTGTACGCTCTGGGACGCCTCTAGGTTCTTCTGAACCTGGGCCCAGACTGTGCACAGTTCCCGATGAACGACCTCTACCTCGGGATTGTTGGAACTACCAGGTGAAACGGAGGAGAGCCGTGGATTAAACCCAAAATTACAGAAAAAGGGGGAGACCCCTGACGAGTTACTGACCCAGTTATTAAGGGAAAATTCGGTGAGGGGAATGAAGGAGACCCAATCATATTGACAGTCAGAGATAAAACACCTTAAATATTGTTCTAGAGATTGATTAGTCCTCTCAGTTTGGCCATTAGTTTCAGGATGGAAGGCAGAGGAGAAGGACAGATCAATCTCCAACTTTTTACAGAAGGCTCTCCAAAACAATGAAACAAATTGTACCCCTCTGTCCGAAACAATATTGACAGGGACCCCATGGAGACGCAGGATGTGTTTGACAAACAAGGTAGCTAACGTCTTAACATTGGGTAGTTTTTTGAGGGGCACAAAGTGGCACATCTTACTGAAGCGGTCTACTACAACCCACACCACCGACTTGCCTTGAGATGGAGGCAAATCGGTGATAAAATCCATGGAGATATGGGTCCAAGGTCTCTGGGGAATGGGCAAAGAACGTAGTAAGCCCACTGGTCGGGACCTGGGAGTCTTGGACCTAGCACAAACCTCACAAGCGGCGACGTAGGCCTTAACGTCTTTAGGCAACCCAGGCCACCAATAGTTTCTGGCAATGAGGTGCTTGGTACCCAGGATGCCTGGATGACCAGATAGTGCGGAATCATGATTTTCCCTAAGTACCCTTAGCCGGAATTGCAGGGGAACAAACAGCTTGCTCTCAGGAAGGTTCCCGGGAGCTGAACCTTGATCAGCAGCAATTTCAGAGACTAAATCAGAATCAATAGAGGAAATGATTACACCTGGATGCAAAATACAAGCAGGATCTTCCTCCGAAGGAGGGCTGGCCATGAAGCTACGCGACAGTGCATCAGCCTTAATATTTTTAGACCCAGCCCTATAGGTAACCAAAAAATGGAATCTAGTAAGAAATAGCGCGCATCGAGCTTGTCTCGGGTTTAGCCTCCGTGCCGATTCTAGGAAAACCAGATTCTTGTGGTCGGTAAGGACCGTTACCTGGTGCCTAGCCCCCTCCAGGAAGTGGCGCCACTCTTCAAATGCCCATTTAATGGCTAAGAGTTCGCGGTTGCCAATATCCTAGTTACTCTCAGTGGGCGAAAACTTCCTGGAGAAGTAGGCACAGGGACGGAGATGGGTGAGGGACCTGGTACCCTGGGACAAGACAGCCCCCACTCCCATCTCGGACGCGTCAACCTCCACGATAAATGGCTCCATTTGGTTGGGCTGAACCAGCACCGGGGCCGAGATAAAGCACTTCTTAAGGACCTCAAAAGCCTGGACAGCCTCAGGACACCAGTGGAGGAGTTCAGCACCCTTGCGAGTGAGGTCCGTAAGAGGCTTAGCGATGACCGAGAAGTTAGCAATAAATCTCCTGTAATAATTAGCGAACCCCTAGAAGCACTGTAACGCCTTCAGGGAGGCAGGTTGGACCCATTCCGCCAGAGCCTGGACCTTGGCGGGGCCATGCGGAATTCATGAGGAGTGAGGTTTGACCCAAAAATGGTATCTCCTGCACCCCAAACTCACATTTTTCGGTCTTCGCAAACAGTTTTTTTTCCCGAAGGACCTGGAGCACCTTCCTGACATGCTCAATGTGGGAGGACAAGTCCTTGGAAAACACAAGTATGTCATCAAGGTACACTACAAGAAATACCCCCAGGTAATCTCTTAAAATCTCATTTATGAAATTCTGGAAGACCGCGGGAGCATTACACAACCCAAAGGGCATGATGAGGTATTCGAAATGACCTTCGGACGTGTTAAACGCAGTCTTCCACTCATCCCCCTCTTTGATGCAGATAAGGTTATACGCCCCCCGTAGATCAAGCTTAGAGAACCATTGGGCCCCCTGAACCTGATTAAAGAGATCAGGAATCAAAGGAAGGGGATACTGGTTCCTTACAGTGACCTTATTCAAGTTACGGTAGTCAATGCATGGCCTAAGACCACCATCCTTCTTCCCTACGAAGAAGAAGCCAGCACCTACCGGAGAAGTAGAGGGGCGAATGTAACCCTTGGCCAGGCATTCCTGGATATACTCTCTCATGGCTTCACGTTCGGGACAAGAGAGATTAAATATCCTACCCTTAGGGAGCTTAGCTCCTGGTACCAAATCGATAGTGCAATCGTATTCTCTATGAGGAGGTAACACTTCGGAGGCCTCCTTAGAGAAAACATCAGCGAAGTCCTGAACAAACTCAGGTAGCGTGTTCACCTCCTCAGGGGGAGAAATAGAATTAACAGAAAAACATGACGTCAAGCATTCATTACCCCATTTGGTAAGATCCCCAGTATTCCAGTCAAACGTGGGATTATGCAACTGCAAACAGGGAAGGCCTAAAACCAAATTGGACGATAATCCCTGCATCAACAGTACAGAGCACTGCTCCAAATGCATGGAGCCAACAAGGAGTTCAAAAACAGGGGTATGCTGTGTAAAATAACCATTAGCAAGAGGAGTGGAGTCGATACCCACTACCGGGACAGGTTTAGGCAAATCAATCAAAGGCATAGCTAGAGACATAGCAAATTCCACAGACATGATATTAGCAGAAGACCCTGAATCCACGAAGGCACTGCCGGTAGCAGACCTACCACCAAAAGAGACCTGAAGGGAAGCAAGATTTTATTACGTTTCATATTTACGGGAAATACCTGTGCGCCCAAGTGACCTCCCCGATGATCACTTAGGCGCGGAAGTTTTCTGGCTTCTTATTCTTACGCCTAGGACAGGTGTTCACTTGATGCTTGTCATCCCCACAATAGAAGCAGAGACCATTCTTCCTGCAGAACTCTCTACGTTGTTGGGGGGACACGGAGGCCCCGAGTTGCATAGGTACCTCTATGTCTTCCGTGGAAGAACGAAGCGACGGAACCTCGGGAGGCATCATGGGGGAGTCAGAGGAGAAAATACATAAACGTTCACGTTGTCGTTCCCTGAGACGTCGGTCAAGTCGTACCGCTAAAGCCATAACCTGGTCTAGGGAGTCAGAAGAGGGATAGCTAACTAGCAGGTCTTTCGGGGTGTTCGACAGACCCAACCTAAACTGGCACCTTAAGGCAGGGTCATTCCACCGAGAAGCTACGCACCACTTCCTAAAGTCAGAGCAATACTCCTCAACAGGTCTCTTACCCTGACGTAAGGTCACCAGCTGACTCTCGGCAAAGGCAGTCCTGTCAGTCTCGTCATAAATGAGTCCGAGAGCAGAAAAGAAAAGATCAACGGAGGACAGTTCAGGGGCGTCAGGAGCCAAGGAGAAGGCCCATTCTTGGGGCCCTTCCTGGAGCCGGGACATAATTATACCCACCTGCTGGCTCTCAGAACCTGAGGAGTGGGGCTTTAAACCAAAATAGAGCCTACAACTCTCCCGAAAGGAGAAAAAAGTCTTCCGGTCCCCTCAGAACCGGTCAGGCAACTTGAGGTGGGGTTCAAGAGGTGAGGTGAGGGGCACTACCAAGGTAGAATCAGGCTGGTTGACCCTCTGAGCCAGGGCCTGGACCTGTAGGGAGAGACCCTGCATTTGCTGAACCAGGGTCTCAAGGGGGTCCATAGTGGTGTGAGGGACCAGGGTAGAGTAGGTATATGGGCTTGTGATTATGTAATGACAGGGATAGGGAAACAGACAAGTGAGCCCTAATCTACCCGCCACTAAGTCCCTGCCTACTTGCAACGACCCGCCCTAGGCGACGGGGTACAACTGGGTGACGGTCCCTACACTCAGTAAGTGCACGACAGACAACCTGACAAGGAAACACAGAACAAAGGGAAACGGGGCAGTTGCCCACGGCAACACTGTGAGCAACAGGAGTAGTAAACTAGCCGAGTCAAACCAGGAGAGTACGAGGTGCCAAACGCAGAGCAGGAGAGTAGTGAACAAGCCGAGTCAAACCAGGAGTGTACGAGATACCAAACGCAGAGCAGAAGAGTAGTCAGTAAGCCAGGGTCAATACGAAGCAGGGACAAGTAGTTCAAGAAGCTGCAGCAGGGCCAGGAAACCAACAGAGAAGAATCACAAGCAAGGAGGAACAGGAAAGGCAGGTATAAATAGACAGAGGGCGGGAGCTAGCTCCGTCTGGCCAGGCTGTGATAGGCTCTCCTACTCCTAAGCCTGCCATCCTGAGTGGTGGAAGATGGAGTCAGTCTCACAGACATAGAAGCAGGTGCAGACTGATTACCTATGGGCGTGGATACAGAAGCTGTGCCTGGCAGATCCTTAACAGAAGCTGTGTGGCATCATATACAGGGAGGCTGTGTGGCATCATATACAGGGAGGTGTTTGTTATCATATACAGGGGGGCTGTGTGGCATCATATACAGGGGGGCTGTGTGGCATCATATACAGGGAGGTGTGTGGCATCATATAAAGGGAGGTGTGTGTCATTATATACAGGAGGTGTGTTGCATTATATACAGGAGGTGTGTGGCATCATATACAGGGAGGTGTGTGGCATCATATACAGGAGGTGTATGGCATCATATACAGGAGGGTGTGTGGCATCATATACAGGAGGTGTATGGCATCATATACAGGGAGGTGTGTGACATCATATACAGGGAGGTGTGTGACATCATATACAGGGAGGTGTGTGTCATCATATACAGGGAGGTGTGTGGCATCATATACAGGGAGGCTGTGTGGCATCATACACAGGGAGGCTGTGTGGCATCATATACAGGGAGCTGTGTGGCATCATATACAGGGAGCTGTGTGGCATCATATACAGGGAGGCTGTGTGGCATCATATACAGGGTGGTCTGTGGCATCATATACAGGGTGGTGTTTGGCATCATATACAGGGAGGTGTGTGGCATCATATACAGGGAGGTGTGTGGCATCATATACAGGGAGGTGTGTGGCATCATATACAGGAGGTGTGTGGCCTCATATACAGGGAGGTGTGTGGCATCAGATACAGGGAGGTGTGTGGCATCATATACAGGGAGGTGTGTGGCATCATATATAGGGAGGTGTGTGGCATCATATACAGGGGAGCTGTGTGGCATCATATACAGGGAGGTGTGTGGCATCATATACAGGGAGATGTGTGGCATCATATACAAGGAGATGTGTGGCATCATATACAGGGGGTCTGTGTGGCATCATATACAGGTAGGTGTGTGGCATCAGATACAGGGAGGTGTGTGGCATCAGATACAGGGAGGTGTTTGGCATCATATACAGGAGGTGTGTGGCATCATATACAGGGGGGCTGTGTGGCATCATATACAGGGAGGTGTGTGGCATCATATACAGGGAGCTGTGTGGCATCAGATACAAGGAGATGTGTGGCATCATATACAGGGAGGTGTGTGGCATGATATACAGGGGGGCTGTGTGGCATCATATACAGGGAGGTGTGTGGCATCATATACAGGGAGGTGTGTGGCATAAGATACAAGGAGATGTGTGGCATCATATACAAGGAAATGTGTGGCATAATATACAGGGGGTCTGTGTGCCATCATATACAGGGGGTCTGTGTGGCATCATATACAGGAGGTGTGTGGCATCATATACAGGAGGTGTGTGGCATCATATACAGGAGGTGTGTGGTATCATATACAGGAGGTGTGTGGCATCATATACAAGGAGGTGTGTGGCATCATATACAAGGAGGTGTGTGGCATCATCTACAGGGAGGTGTGTGGCATCATCTACAGGGAGGTGTGTGGCATCATCTACAGGGAGGTGTGTGGCATCATATACAGGGAGGTGTGTGGCATCTTATACAGGGAGGTGTGTGGCATCATATGCAGGAGGTGTGTGGCATCATATACAGGCGGTGTGTGGCATCATATAAAGGAGGTGTGTGGCATCATATATAGGAGGTGTGTGGTATCATATACAGGGAGGTGTGTGGCATCATATACAGGGAGGTGTGTGGCTTCATATACAGGGAGGTGTGTGGCTTCATATACAGGGAGGTTGTGTGGCATCATATACAGGGAGGTTGTATGGCATCATATACAGGGGGCTGTGTGGCATCATATACAGGGAAACTGTGTGGCATCATATACAGGGAGGCTGTAAATAGTGTCTAGTTGAACATGTGACCTTCCTTTGGGTGTTTTCCGGGGGCTGGGACAAAAAAAGGCCTGACCAATGAAATTCATCAGTTTTTTTTGAATGGCCATGAAAAACTGATGCAAAACGGATGTCAAACGGCCATTAAAAACGGACTGACGGACTGGAAATAGGTGAAAATTTAGAGACAAACTGATGCAAAACGGCCATAAAAAACTGACAGTTAGGCCTCAAGAACACAAACATACTTTTTTCCTCCCATAAATACTGGCGTAAATATTGGTAGCACGTTTTCGACCCGTATTCCACCAGTATTTACGGACCCGTGCCCGTAAATACTGGTCTGGTGTCACCAGTATTTCACCCGTATTTACGGGCACGTTTTCGCAGCAAAATTTCACTGCAGTAATCAGCAGCCCTTCTCTCTATCAGTGCAGGATAAAGAGAAGGGACAGCCCTTTCCGAGGTAAAAAGTAAAAGAAATTCATACTTACCCGGCCGTTGCCTTGGTGACGCGTCCCTCTCTTGACATCCAGCCCGACCTCCCTGGATGACGCGGCAGTCCATGTGACCGCTGCAGCCTGTGATTGGCCTGTGAATGGCTGCAGCGGTCACATGGGCTGAAACGTCATCCCGGGAGGCCGGACTAGAGGAAGAAGCAGGGAGTTCTGGGTAAGTATGAACTTCTTTTTTTCTTACACGTTGATTTATATTGTGATCGGAAGTCACTGTCCAGGGTGCTGAAAGAGTTACTGCCGATCAGTTAACTCTTTCAGCACCCTGGACAGTGACTATTTACTGACGTCGCCTAGCAACGCTCCCGTAATTACGGGTGCACACACGTAGTCACCCATAATTACGGGAGCCCCATAGACTTCTATGGGCCTGCCCGTGCCGTAATTACGGCCTAAAATAGGACATGTTCTATATTTTTATTTCAATATATTTTTATTGAGAAATACATTATAACATATGAACTTGACATGCAACATGGCATAATATATAACATAATACTTTGCGGCACACAGGCCTAATAAGAGACATATGTACATAGGCAAGTACAATCTTAATCATATCTAGATAAGTTAAGAACCTGGCCATGTACGGCTTTATTAAAAGTCTTCCTGTCATACCCATTGTATACATATTCAAGCATATCATCTTTATTTATCCGGGGCATTTCTTTTTGGTAACTGATGAACCCAAACACAAATAAACCAACAATACAAACCAGATGACTACCATGAGCACCTAGTAAAATCAGTGTATGCACTAAAAAGCTCAACTTCTGTATATGAGATAGTGACAAAGGTGAAGGTTAGGTCAAAAGGGAGGGTGTCATGTTGTGACTATATACGGGGCTCTTAGTGAATTCCACCCAATTCTTCCATGTATGTAGGAATTTTACGTGTGTGCCACTCTCCCATCCCGCAAGTTCTTCCATTCTGAAAATTTGTCTAACTTTTTCTAGCCATTGAGGGATTGTAGGTGGGGACTCAGATTTCCATTGCATGGGGATGAGGAGTTTGGCTGCTGTCAGCAAGTGGGTTGCCAGTGAATGCTTAGATGGTCTAAATGAAATGTTAGGTAGCCACATCAGCACCAGTTCAGGGATGAGGCATATGTTCGCCCCACATATTACGTTAATAAGTCTCCCAACCTCAGACCAAAATTTCTGTAGGACTGAACAGTGATACCATAAATGTGAGATGGTCCCCACATCCAATCCACACCTCCAACACATTTCATCAGTGGTAAGCCTCCATTTATGGAGGATCTGGGGGGTTCTATACCATCTTGTCAACGTCTTAAATGAATTCTCTTGGATCTTAACACAACGGGAAAATCCATGCGAGTTGGACAGAACCACAGAGACTTCAGGAGGGGTAAAGGTGGCAGAGAGCTCCTTTTCCCATGCTAACAGGTACCTAGGTTTAGTCGGAGCAGCTAACTGCAGGAGTTTAGTATATATTTTAGAGAGAAGACCTTTAGGTAAATTAGGAAATATCAAATAATGTTCTAGCCAATTAATATCCCTTAATGGTTGTGTATACCTTGCACAGAATTCTCTACATACCTTATTGAATGCAAATTCATGTATAAATGAGATGGGGGTAGAGTCTAGTGGGGTTAGTAAGTCCGCTAGATTCGGTAGGGCTGATACATTTTGTAAAGTAGGGTATATTGAGGTTCGCTGTAAATGGGACCAAAGAAAATGAATCGGGGTAACAGCTGCTCTCAGGAAGGCCGGGAGGACCCCTAAAGGCATAAGTGGAGAGGGTCCTGTATCCGGTAACAGTTTTATAAAGAAGTGCTGCCCCACCTCCACTGTGCCCTTCAGTGTGTCACTCAGATAACCTGCCTTTATCGGAACCGTGGACCAAAGGTGTATGATCCCCTCCTCCCCGAGAATGTGTCGTTCAACGTGGGTATGCGGCCACACAGGCTGCTGTGGGTGCACTAGCGTCAGCCACCTAGCCAAGTGATTAGCTCTATAATAGGTCTGAACATCTGGTAATCCGCATCCCCCCTGTTTTCTGCCAAGTCGCATTTGAGCGTATGCCAGCCTAGGGTGAGCAGCGTTCCATATAAACTTTGAGAATAAGCGATGTATTTGTATAAAGAAGGATCTCGGGAGCCAGATAGGAACTGTCTGCATCACATACAAAATTTGCGGCATTATATAACATTTGAGAATATTCTTTCTTCCCATCCAAGAGACATACGGGATTTTTAAGCCTGCTAGCCGCAAACTAATTTTCTTATATAGCGTTTTATAGTTATACTCAAACAGCTTAGCAGGGTCTGAGGGGATGCGGACACCCAGGTATGTTATGTCCGTTGAGTTCCATGTGAAGGGTGTGGACAATTTAAGACGTTGGATTTTTGATTTTGACGCCGTGATGTTTAGGGCCACGGATTTCCCCAGATTAATCTTACAATTTTTAATTTTTCCAAAGTCCTCCAGAATCGCAAGGATTGCTGGAAAAGCCTGGTATGGGTTTGATATAAATAGAATGAGGTCGTCTGCAAATGCTGCTGTTGAGTGAGTAACGTCCCCAATCTTAAGGCCCTGAACTTCTCGGGACTGTATGAATTTCTGGATTAGAGGTTCTATAGTTAATACAAATAGAGATGGGGACAGCGGGCAGCCCTGTCGCGTTCCATTGTAAATGTCAAAAGATGGTGAGAGGTCCCCATTTATTTTGATCCTAGCGGATGGCTGATGGTAGAGAGTGAGGATGGCTCTGACAAAGGCGGGAGGAAAACCATATCTAATGAGAGTCGCTGTCATAAAGTCCCATGCAACGCGATCGAACGCCTTTTCTGCATCGGTGCTGAGAAGAACTAGGGGGATTTTGTGTTTTTGTGCCCAGAAGATTGCGTTAATTACCCTGGTAGTGTTAAATCTCCCTTCTCTTTGCAGTACAAAACCTGTCTGTTCCGGGTTAATCAGTTTGGGGAGTAATAAATTTATGCGATGTGCCAGTAACTTTGCCCACCATTTGACGTCTGTGTTCAGCAGGGAGATTGGCCTATAGCTACTACAAACCATAGGGTCCTTACCTTCTTTTGGGATAACTGTGATATGCGCATCAAGCATTCGTTTGGAAAGACCCTCCCCATCCAGTAAAGAATTGCTCAGTTTCACAAAGTGCGGCAACAAGGTTGCAGCAAATGTTTTGTAATAAAATATTGGGAATCCATCAGGTCCAGGACTCTTACCACTGGGTATGGAGGCCAGCACTTCCCTAACTTCTTGTTCTGTAAAAGGGGCCATCAACCCTTCCAAATCCCCCTCCCCTATTTTAGGTAAGGAGATTGAGTTAAGGAAAGATTCAATAGGGGCAGAGCGATCTCCCATATTTGAGGTTGAACCACCAGTCTCCAAGTTATAGAGAGAGGAATAGAATTTGTGGAACTCTGCCGCAATCTCTTCTGTGGAAAGGACTACCTCACCTTTTTCTGTTTTCAGTTTGGTAATGTAGGATTTCTCATTTTGTTTTTTAAGAAGTCCTGACATAATTTTGGACCCCTTATCTCCGTGAGCATAATATTTAAATTTACATCGCTGGAGAGCTTTGGCTGCTTTAACATTCAGGAGATCCCTGAGGTCATTTCTCAGTTTCACAAGTTCAGATTGAGATTTCTGTATGGCCGATTGCTTTCTAAGTGTTTCTAAGGCTGAAATTCTGTTCAATAGGGAGTTCACTGTGGCCTCTCTGGCTTTTTTGAGTCTAGAACCTAGAGCAATAAACTCGCCTCTAATACAGGCTTTGTGAGCCTCCCATATGATCGGTACAGGGGTCCCCGGAATGTCATTAAAGTGAAAATACTCCTGGAGTTTGCTTTCTATCTTTAAGATATCCTCTGGAGAGCCCAGCAACGTTTCATTTAGTGACCAATTCAAAGTTTTCCTAGGGAGAGACAAAATAGATAAGGACATGGAGACTAGTGCGTGGTCAGATATTAATATGGACCCTATATCTGAGGCAGTCACTTCTCCGAGGTGCCTGTTGGAGATATACATGCGATCTAATCTGTGGTAGGTCCTGTGTACTGTGGAATAGTATGTGAAATCTTTTGTGTCAGGATGGGCTACTCTCCAAGCATCGACAAGCGAGAGGTCAGCTAGTGCCCTCTTCATTGTCCTAAGCGCTTTGTTGGATATAGCCGAAGTTTTAGAGGTAGTATCCAATTTGTGTTCCAAGACACAGTTGAAATCCCCTCCCAGAACCAGAATTCCTTCTTTAAAAATTTGTATCTTATTTAAAGTACTAGTTAACCATTTAGCCTGATTTCTATTAGGAGCATAAATGTTGGCTAAAGTGATTATTGTATTCCCTATAGTTCCTTTAATAAATACATATCTAGCAGCTGGGTCGATTTGCTGAGCCAACAAGGTGAATGGAACATATCTACTAATGGCAATGCTGACTCCTCTTGACGCAGAGGAGTGTGTGCTGTGAAACCACTGTGAGAATGAGGTATGGGTGAGTGAGGGGGTGTGCGTGTGTCGGAAATGGGTTTCTTGCAGAAATAGAATGTCTGATCGAGCTTTCTTGGTTATAGCAAATACTTGGCTGCGTTTTTGAGGAGTATTAAGCCCTCTTGCATTCAATGAAACAATATTAACCTCAGCCATATGAACATACGTCTAATGAAGGAATGATAATGTATAAGAGCTCATTAGGTGTCACCTTAACTTCAAACTTAAAACAAGTTGTATGAATAAACAAAACATTGCAGATGTTGTAAACCTTTTCGCATAGGAACCAGGCAGAAAGGTCTGGGATCACGCAGGTCCCCAATCCCATGGGTAGGAAATTAGTTCTGGATACGATTGAGCATATTACCGTATACAGATACACAATACAAGATGGATTTAACCATTCCATTCTGTAAGGAGAAAAGAACATAAAAAAGAACAAAAATGAGACGCACTCTCTGTTAATAGCTACAAAAACTGATAGTACCACTTTAGCATAACTCTTAAAGGATACATAAGAGGCTTGTTGGAAGCCTCCAATCATACATCAACAATTCCTCTGCTGCGAGAAGATAGAGGCCCATTCCGGTCAAATACCCCTTCAAGACCGGTTTTCGGATTTCCAAATCCCAAAAATTCAGAGATTCAGGTGGGGGTCCTCCTCGGGGACTTCACCTAGGTTTGTAGGTTCCACTTCTCCAAGGGCGGTAAATCCGGGAACGCAGCAGGCAAATGGACCGGCAGCCACGATGGTATTTCCAGTGGGGTGACACGGAGCACAGTCCAGATTTTGTGTAGATCTTCTGGTTGCCTCACCACTATGGGTTTACCATTATCCATCACAGAAAGTCCAAAGGGATACAACCATCTGTAGGGGATGTGACGTTCTCTCAAAATATCTGTGAGCGGCTTCAGTATCCGCCTTTTGTTTAGAGTGCTTGCTGCTACATCTTGAAAGAACAAAATTTTGCAGTTGTCATAGTAAATTCCTTGAGAGTCCCTGGCCCTCTGTAAAAGGGCAGCTGTATCGACAAAACTCAAGAGCCCACACACGACATCTCTCGGTGATTCTCCTGGTGCAGGTTTAGGCCTAAGTGCTCTGTGTATACACTCGATAACCACTTGGGAGGCCCGCTCCTCCCCCAGTAGATCTGTGAAAATTTATGCGGCTGCTGCTCTCAAAGCCTCCGGTGCCACACTTTCCGGCATCCCCCTAAGCCTAAGATTCTTCCTCCTGTTGCGGTTCTCCTGATCTTCAAGCTGAAGAAATGCAGAATTTAGATGTTCCTGTTGGGAGATAACCGTCTGTTGTGTCACTGCGCTGTGGGACAATAAAGCAGTATGAGCATTTTCCAACTCCTCTACTCTGTGGCCGATGTGTTTTACATCTATTTTGATATCAGAGTTCTTTCAGCACTGGAGATAAGGCTTGTGCTAAACATTTTTTGAGAAAAGCTCTAGAAATATGACATGCATCCGATTCATCATATGTGGTAGGCTGAGCTGTAGTGCTCTGCCTATCCGAATCACCATCTTGTGACATTTCAGTATCTTCTTCATGAGCGGATAGGTGACCCCCAGCAGAAGAGGAAGCAGCATGCTTTTTGTTAAAGAAACGATCAACTTCATGTTGACTTTTGTGCTTTTTAGGTGTGTGATGTACATCCTTGAGCTTATCTTTGCCCGTTTTCACCATCTTGTATTAGTTTTGTGGTACTGAAGAAAAAAAAAGAGTGCGTGTCTCTTCAATGGTAGTTACATGTAGCTCATTATGAACAGCGCTTACAGCTTCCCAACTACCTCCCTAGCAATGGAGGAGGGAGGAGGAGGGGGTCGCCTAGCAAAAAATATGTGATGGAAGTCCAAGTGACTGCAATGTATGGCAGATCAATAATAGAATTTGTACACTAGGTATGCTCCCAGCGGTAAAATATTAGAGCGTTGCTCTCATAGGTAGTATGATATTATGAAGTGAAGCTTGGGGGTATGAGTGGCACTTACTCTGAAATCTTTGGGTGCTGGTCTGCAGGTTCAGGCCTGGGCCTAGTCTCCCCAGACTTCACAGTGAGGATCAAACTGCCAGTAAGACATAGGCCGATATACGTGGTGTGAGTCTTAGTAGAACGGCGACTGCGTCCTCAAGGCGGCTGCAGCTGCTTAGTGTGTATTCACAGGTACCTGCTACTACTCATCTGGTCTCTCCGGTCCATCCCGCCGGCCGTCTCGCCGGAAATCTAGGCCCCGGTCTGACACGAGGCAAGGCCTCGCTTGTTCCTCCTTCCGGTATCGCGGCGAAATCGCCAAAAATGATTCCGCAAATGCCCGGTCGTCTCCGCGGCAGTAGGGAGGGAAGGTGGGGTAGTTTCAGCTCGATCAGAGCAATATAATCCTGCAAATAGAGCAGAATAAGTCCTCTGTCGGCGGAGCGCACCAGAGTTGCGTCCGTTCACTGCAGCGTCCAAGCCACGCCCCCCCATGTTCTATATTTTACAACGGCCCGGGCACGTTTCCATAAGCATATGGGGAGGTACCCGTGGCCAATAGAAGTCTATGTACCCATAATTACGGGCCATAATTACGGCCCGTGATTACGGGCGTTTTTACGTTCGTGTGCATGGGGCCTTAGTGTGTTCAAATCCGCTTGCAATTCACGAACATCTTCCATAGTCTGAACTATATTACATATCTTGGTGTCATCTGTAAAAATAGAAATAGCTGTAATGACGGGGTAGGGAGACAGACAGGTGAGCCATAATCTACCCGCCACTCAGTCCCTGACTACTTGCAACGGCCCGTCCTAGGCGACGGCGTACAAATGGGCGACGGTCCCTACGCTCAATAAGTGCATGACAGACAAACAGACAAGGGTACACAGAAGCTAATAATCATAGCAGGAGCAGCAGAGCCAGGAAACAGAAAAGAATCACAGGCAAAGAAGGAGCAGGAAATGCAGGTATAAATAGACAGAGGGCGGGAGCTAGCTCCGTCTGGCCAGGCTGTGATAGGCTCTCCGACTCCTCAGCCTCCCAGCCTGACTGGTAGAAGATCGTGTCACTCTCTCAGACTTAGGAGCAGGTGCAGACTGATTACCCACGGGCGTCGACACAGAGGCTGTGTCTGGCAGATCCTTTACAGTACCCCCCCTTTTAAGAGGGGCCACTGGACCCTTTCTAGGTGGACCTGGCTTATTGGGGAAGCAAAGATGGAACCTCCTGAGCAATACCCCAGTGTGAACATCCCGGGCGGGTACCCAAGTCCTCTCCTCAGGCTCGTATCCTCTCCAATGGACCAGGTACTGGAGGGAGCCTTGGACCATCCTGCTGTCCACAATCTTAGCCACCTCGAATTCTACCCCTTCAGGGGTGAGAACAGGGACCGGAGGTTTCCTCGAGGGAGCCAAGGACGGAGAAGCAGCGTTTAAGGAGGGAGGCATGAAACACGTCGTGTACTCAAAAAGACGGGGGTAACTCCAGTCGGAAGGAGACAGGGTTAAGGACTTAAATGACCTTGTACGGCCCTATATATCGGAGAGCACATTTTTTGGACGGGACTTTAAGGCGCAAATTTTTAGAAGATAGCCACACCAGATCCCCGACCACAAACAAGGGGTTAGCAGAACGTCTTCTATCAGCCTGAGTTTTTTGTACGCTCTGGGTTCTTCTTTTGTACGCCTCTAGGTTCTTCTGAACCTGGGCCCAGACTGTGCACAGTTCCCGATGAACGACCTCTACCTCGGGATTGTTGGAACTACCAGGTGAAACGGAGGAGAGCCGTGGATTAAACCCAAAATTACAGAAAAAGGGGGAGACCCCTGACGAGTTACTGACCCGGTTATTAAGGGAAAATTCGGTGAGGGGAATGAAGGAGACCCAATCATATTGACAGTCAGAGATAAAACACCTTAAATATTGTTCTAGAGATTGATTAGTCCTCTCAGTTTGGCCATTAGTTTCAGGATGGAAGGCAGAGGAGAAGGACAGATCAATCTCCAACTTTTTACAGAAGGCTCTCCAAAACAATGAAACAAATTGTACCCCTCTGTCCGAAACAATATTGACAGGGACCCCATGGAGACGCAGGATGTGTTTGACAAACAAGGTAGCTAACGTCTTGGCATTGGGTAGTTTCTTGAGGGGCACAAAGTGGCACATCTTACTGAAGCGGTCTACTACAACCCACACCAACCGACTTGCCTTGAGATGGAGGCAAATCGGTGATAAAATCCATGGAGATATGGGTCCAAGGTCTCTGGGGAATGGGCAAAGAACGTAGTAAGCCTACTGGTCGGGACCTGGGAGTCTTGGACCTAGCACAAACCTCACAAGCGGCGACGTAGGCCTTAACGTCTTTAGGCAACCCAGGCCACCAATAGTTTCTGGCAATGAGGTGTTTGGTACCCAGGACGCCTGGATGGCCAGATAGTGCGGAGTCATGATTTTCCCTAAGTACCCTTAGCCGGAAATGCAGGGGAACAAACAGCTTGTCCTCAGGAAGGTTCCCGGGAGCTCAACCTTGATCAGCCGCAATTTCAGAGACTAAATCAGAATCAATAGAAGAAATGATTATACCAGGAGGCAAAATACAAGCAGGATCTTCCTCCAAAGGAGGGCTGGCCATGAAGCTACGAGACAGTGCATCGGCCTTAATATTTTTAGACCCAGCCCTATAGGTAACCAAAAAGTTGAATCTGGCAAAAAATAGCGCCCATCGAGCTTGTCTCGGGTTTAGCCTCCGGGCAGATTCTAGGAAAACCAGATTCTTGTGGTCGGTAAGGACCGTTACCTGGTGCCTAGCCCCCTCCAGAAAGTGGCGCCACTCTTCAAATGCCCATTTAATGGCTAAGAGTTCGCGGTTGCCAATATCCTAGTTACTCTCAGTGGGCGAAAACTTCCTGGAGAAGTAGGCACAGGGACGGAGATGGGTGAGGGACCTGGTAACCTGTGAAGAGACAGCCCCCACTCCCACCTCGGATGCGTCAACTTCCACGATAAATGGCTCCATTTGGTTGGGCTGAACCAGCACCGGGGCCGAGATAAAGCACTTCTTAACCCCTTCCCGGTCCTGGACGTACTATTAGGTCATGGCAGCTGTATCGTTCGCGCTCCATGACCTAATAGTACGTCTCGGGAGTAACGGCCGTTTCGGCCTTCCTCCCGACACATACAGGAGCTGTGACAGCTGCTGTCTCGTACAGAAGCTGTCACAGCTCCTACAGCGGGGACCGATCGCTGTGTCCCCGCTGATTAACCCCTTAAAAGCCGCGTTCTATAGAGATCGCTGCTTTTTAGGGGTTAAGCTGCCATCGCCGGCCTGCTACACGATAGCGGCCGGCGATGGTGACTATGGCAACCGGACACCAAACAATGGCGTCCGGCTATGCCATAGACGGAAGCCTAGTGGGTCCTGACATCGTCAGGACCCACTATGCTTGCTGTCAGTGATTAGCTGACAGTTCTAATACACTGCCCTATGCATGTAGTGCAGTGTATTAGAATAGCGATCAGGGCCTCCTGCCCTCAAGTCCCCTAGTGGGACAAAGTAATAAAGTTAAAAAAAAGTTAAAAAAAGATGTGTAAAAATAAGAAAATACAAGTTTTAAAAGTAATAAAATAAAAGTCCCACTTTTTACCTTATCAGTCATTTATTATTAATAAAAATATATAAACAAACAAATAAACGATACATTATTGGTATCGCCGCGTCCGTAACGTAAAATTATTTTGTTATTTATCCCGCACGGTGAACGCCGTAAAAAAAAATATTAGTAAACTGTACCACAATCACAATTGTTTGGCCACTTCAACTCCCAAAAAATTGAATAAAAAGAGATCAAAAAGTCGAATGTACCGAAAAATGCTACTGATCGAAACTACAGTTCGTTACGCAAAAAATAAGTCCTCGCACGGCTTTATTGATTGAAAAATAAAAAAGTTCTGGCTCTTAGAATAAGGTAACACAAAAAGTGAATGATTTTTGACAAAACTTATTTTATTGTGCAAACGCCATAAGACATAAAAAAACTATAAACATCTGGTATCGCCGTAATCGTATCGCCCCGCAGAATAAAGTGAATATGTCATTTATAGCGCACGGTGAACGCTGTAAAAAAAATTGAATAAAAAAAACAATAGTAGAATTGCAGTTTTTTAGTCACCACGCCACCTAAAAATAGAATAAAAACTGATCAAAAAGCCGCATGCACCCCAAGAAAACTACAATGGATTCCTCAAGGGTTCTAGTTTCCAAATTGGGGTCACTTTTGGGGGGTTTCCAATGTTTTGGCACCATAAGACCTCTTCAAACCGGACATGGTGCCTAATAAAAAAGAGGCCTCAAAATCCACTAGGTGCTCCATTGCTTTGGAGGCCGGTGCTTCAGTCCATTACCGCCCAAGATTGAGTAGCGTTTCTCTGATAAATCCTTTTGTGTTATAAAAAAAATGGTATAAAGAGGATTTTCTGACAAAAAAAAAAAGTAAATTTCACCTCTACTTTGCTCTAAATTTCTGTGAAACACCTAAAGGGTTCATAAACTTTCTAAATGCTGTTGTGAATACTTTGAGGGGTCTAGTTTCAAAAAATGGGGTGTTTGATAGGGATTTCTAATATATGGGCCCCTCAAAGCAACTTCAGAACTGAACTGGAACCTAAAAAAATAAATAAATGAGGCAATACTTTGCTTCTTACATTATACTGATAATGAGCCGTGCCCACCCCGAGATGACCCCAGTTTTGACCGTTTGTAAAAACGGAGACCCCTATTAGACCGTTCCAGTGCCCGGTTTTCCCAAGCATACACCCCCAAGAAGTGTATTTCTATTGAGGAGTCCCTGGTACATTTTAAAGGGAGGGTTCAATTCCGCGAGTACCTGCCGGGTAAGAGGGCAAGGTATGGCGTGAAGATGTCTAAGCTGTGCGAGAGTGCATCAGGGTATACCTACAGGTTTAGGATATATGAAGGAAAGGCCACCCCAAACCAGACTGCATCCTGGACTACAATAGGTAAATGGAAGGGGGGGACTTGTCAGATCAAATCTTGAAGTCCTACAGCACCATGCGGTGTGGTATAAGAAGCTGAGGGCGGGAGCTAGCTCCGTCTGGCCAGGCTGTGATAGGCTCTCCCACTCCTCAGCCTCCCAGCCTGACTGGTAGAAGATCGTGTCACTCTCTCAGACTTAGGAGCAGGTGCAGACTGATTACCCACGGGCGTCGACACAGAAGCTTTGTCTGGCAGATCCTTTACAATAGTGCTATTAATCCCATCCTCTATATCATTAATAAATAAGTTGAATAATAGTGGTCCCAGCACTGAACCCTGGGGTACACCACTTATAACCGGGGACCATTCAGAGTAGGAATCATTTACCACAACTCTCTGGATACGGTCCTTGAGCCAATTCTCAATACAATTACAAACGATACTTTCTAAACCTATAGTGCTTAATTTACCCATTAGGCGTCTATGGGGGACAGTGTCAAATGCCTTTGCAAAGTCCAAAAACACTATATCCACAGCGGCCCCTCGGTCTAGGCTTCTACTCACCTCTTCATAAAAACAAATCAGGTTGGTTT
Organism: Rhinoderma darwinii; assembly: GCF_050947455.1. Lineage (NCBI taxonomy): Eukaryota > Metazoa > Chordata > Amphibia > Anura > Rhinodermatidae > Rhinoderma > Rhinoderma darwinii. The sequence continues at coordinate 268,713,195 of NC_134687.1, forward strand.
GACAACTTCTGTCCTTATAAGACCAAAGAAGAAAGAATGAATGCTGAGAAACACGGGGGTAATGAAAAAAATACGACAATATTTTCTTAACATCAAAAGGTTATACAATGATAAGAAATCCATAGACCAACAGTAAAAACACGGACACTCAACTGGGAATTGCCCAGATATATACAGATGTAAAGTTAAACATGCGTAAATCCCCTAGTAGAAGTAATGGCTAACGTATATATGATAATATCAGATATAATCAGCTTAAATAAGCAAATTTGAGCATATATAAGAGCACAGTGGCACACGGTATACATAGCATGTGCACAAGTTGTAGCCCAACATTATTAATAAACAGTAACCAATGTTTAAAACAAAAATACAAAAAATGCTGGGCACCATACACATGCTATGTGTGTAAGGAGACTAGAACAAGCATGTAGGCAAAAGGTGAGATTGGTATGTTTAGACATATAAATATAACATAACATGAAGGACCAACATACCCATGATAGAAAGAACGAGACAAACCACAGTTGAGGTCCACCCCAACGCGCGTTTGGGCGCTAATGCCTTCGTTTGGGGGTGGTATTGGGTTGAAGTCAGTGACTATTTATTCGGGGACGGACCAATGAACTAAGTTTGCTGCACCTGATGTATTAGCTCAATTAATGAGACTGTTCACCCTGTTTACTTACAGGTCGCTGTCTCCTGGACGCTATGAGGCCACTCCCACGATGGCGCCAGCAGCGACGAGCTGGAGCCGGAAACACGTGACCGCGTCAGAAGGACCCGGTCACATGGATCAAGCAACAGACACGCCCCTGGTGACGAAGACGGGGGCCGGACTCCATGCCCCAAGATATATATCGGCATGACTACCCGTGAATTACGCGTCCGAGTCAGGGAGCATGTTAGAGACATTGAAAACGCTAAAATTGCGGTAGATGTAGAGTCATTAAAAACAATCCCTAGGCATTTTCGTTCTCACCATGCATGTGATTCTAGACTTTTGAAGGTAAGAGGCATTGATCATATTAACATCAATATGAGAGGCGGTGACCTGAAGAAACGTCTCTTACAGAAAGAGTGCAAATGGATTTGGAAATTGCAAACGGTCTTCCCTAAGGGTCTAAATGAAACCACTGGTTTCTCTGCTTTCCTCTGATTGCCTGTTTAATTTTAGTGGTGTTGGGTTTAGCTTTTATGATTGTTTTAATTCATTTGCTTTGATTTTAACTATTATATTTCTCGTTATATAGATGAGAAACATATTAATACTACAACTTTATTTGTTGGAGTCCTTTCCCTTCTTCTTCTGGGACTCCCATGGACAACGTGGATGCTAAATTCCGTCTCATGATAATTGATCTGAACGTCGTGCTATATTTTAATATATTCTATTGAAGACCCATTTATTACTCTTTGTATGTCGTTTTGTATATAGGCAATATGATATTGATTTTGCACTTATTCATCCATATCCCTCGTCTCTATTGATATACAGGCGCTTCGTATGGATAGCACATACATTATAGTATATTTGTGTTTCCTTATTTATTCATTCATTTATTTATTTATTCATTTATCTACCTATTCATTTATCTACATATACACGTTATAAATTTATTGGTATATCCTCACTCCCCATTCACATTCATCTTCTGATGTGTGTGTTGTTTATTTATAGGTATTTTTATTGTTTTTTCCATCCAACTATTTTTAGTTGGTCATCTTCACTTATTTTCCGGGTATGTATGCGTGTAGATATATTCCTATCTACATGGACGCATATCCCTACTTCACATTTATTCAATTTTTTTTCATTTGATTAATGTTTTTGGTTGAAACATTCATATTTTGCACTTTGCACCCTCCTTCTACACATCCAAACATTTTTATTAATTCGACTGCCTCATTATACATTCCCTATTTTCATGCATTTCTACACTGCACATTTTTAATTATGTATACTACACTTATATTCATATATATATTTTTTTTTTTACTCACTCATGCACTTATTTCTCCTTCACTTCCAATTTCTTCTATGTATAGATATACATTACGTTCTATATATTTTTAAATTTATGTTTTTATTGTATATTATTACCAAAGGAAAACCCATATTGTATCTTTGCTTTTTATAAGTTTCTACGTACATGGGCCCATAATGCATACTATTCATTGATCATGTCACTATTATGTCTCATGGGCTTACATTGCTGTCCACGCGTCATATCTCATTTGCATGTTATTCACGTTACCTAGCGCTGCCTTGTTTCCCTGTGTCGCTCTCTCACTGGTTGTTGGAGTCCGACCACCGTCTTCGTCACCAGGGGCGTGTCTGTTGCTTGATCCACGTGACCGGGTCCTTCTGACGCGGTCACGTGTTTCCGGCTCCAGCTCGTCGCTGCTGGCGCCGTCGTGGGCGTGGCCTCATAGCGTCCAGGAGACAGCGACCTGTAAGTATATGATGCCACATAGACCCCCTGTATATGATGCCACACATCTTCTTGTATCTGATGCCACACACCTCCCTGTATATGATGCCACACAGCCCCCCTGTATATGATGCCACACACCTCCCTGTATATGATGCCACACATCTCCTTGTATCTGATGCTACACACCTCCCTGTATATGATGCCACACACTTCCCTATATATGATGCCACACACCTCCCTGTATATGATGCCACATACCCCTTGTATATGATGCCACACACCTCCCTTAATATGATGCCACACAGCCCCCCTGTATATGATGCCACACACCTCCTGTATATGATGCCAAACACCTCCCTGTATCTGATGCCACACACCTCCCTGTATCTGATGCCACACACCTCCCTGTATATGATGCCACACATCTCCTTGTATATGATGCCACACATCTCCTTGTATCTGATGCCACACACCTCCCTGTATATGATGCCACACACCTCCCTGTATATGATGCCACACAGCCCCCCTGTATATGATGCCACACACCACCCTGTATATGATGCCACACATCTCCTTGTATCTGATGCCACACACCTCCCTGTATATGATGCCACACACCTCCCTGTATATGATGCCACACAGCCCCCCCTGTATATGATGCCACACACCTCCTGTATATGATGCCAAACACCTCCCTGTATCTGATGCCACACCCCTCCCTGTATCTGATGCCACACACCTCCCTGTATATGATGCCACACAGACCCCCTGTATATGATGCCATACATCTCCTTGTAGATGATGCCACACATCTCCCTGTATCTAATTCCACACACCTCCCTGTATATGATGCCACACACCTCCCTGTATATGATGCCACACACCTCCCTGAATATGATGCCACACACCTCCCTGTATCTGATGCCACACACCTCCCTGTATATGAAGCCACATACCTCCCTGTATATGATGCCACACACCTCCCTTGTATATGATGCTACACACCTCCTGTATATGATGCCACACACCTCCCTGTATATGATGCCACACACCTCCCTGTATATGATGCCACACACCTCCCTGTATATGATGCCACACACCTCCCTGTATATGACGCCACTCAGCCTCCCTGTATATGATGCCACACACCTCAGTGTATATTATGCCACACAGCCTCCCTGCATATGATACCACACAACTCCCTGTATATGATGCCACACAGCCTCCCTGCATATGATGCCACACACCTCCCTGTATATGATACCAAACACCTCCTGTTTATGATGCCACACAGCCTCCCTGTATATGATGCCACACACCTCCTCTATATGATGCCACACACTAACACCTGTATACGATGCCACATACCTCCCTGTATATGATGCCACACACATCCCTGTATATGATGCCACACACCTCCCTGTATATGATGCCACACAGCCTTCCTGTATATGATGCCACACAGCCTCCCCGTATATGCCACACACCTCCCTGTATATAATGCCACACAGCCTCCCTGTATATGCCACACACCTCCCTGTATATGCCACACACCTCCCTGCATATACCACACACCTCCATGTATATGCCACACAGCCTCACTGTAGATGCAACACAGCCTCCCTTTATGTGATGCCACACACCTACCTGTATATGATGCCATATACCTCCTGTATATGATGCCACACACCTCCCTGTATATGATGCCACTCATCCTCCCTGTATATGATGCCACACACCTCATTTTATATGATGCCACACAGCCTCCCTGTTTATGATGCCACACAGCTCCCTGTATATGATGCCACATACCTCCTGTATATGATGCCACACACCTCCCTGTATATGATGCCACATACCTCCTGTATATGATGCCACACACCTCCCTGTATATGATGCCACACACCTCCCTGTATATGATGCCACATACCTCCTGTATATGATGCCACACACCTCCATGTATATGATGCCACACACCTCTCTGTATATGATGCCACACACCTCCTGTATATGATGCCACACAGCCTCCCTGTATATGATGTCACACACCAATCCGGTATATGATGCCACACAGCCTCCCTGTATATGATGCCACACACCTCCCTGTATATAATGCAACACACCTCCCTGTATATGATGCCACATACCAATCCTGTATATGATGCCACACACCAATCCTGTATATGATGCACACAGCCTCCCTGTATATGATGCCACATACCTCCTGTATATGATGCCACTCAGCCTCCCTGTATATGATGCCACTCAGCCTCCCTGTATATGATGCCACACACCTCATTGTATTTGATGCCACACAGCCTCCCTGCATATGATGCCACACAGCCTCCCTGTATATGATACCACACAGTCTCCCTGTATATAATGCCACACACCTCCCTGTATACGATGCCACATACCTCCTGTATATGATGCCAAATAGCCTCCCTGTATATGATGCCACACACCTCCCTGTATATGATGCCACACACCTCCCTGTATATGATGCCACACAGCCTCCCTGTATATGATGGCACACAGCCTCCCTGTATATGATGCCACGCAGCCTCCCTGTATATGCCACACACCTCCCTGTATATACCACACACCTCCCTATATATGCCACACAGCCTACCTGTATATGATGCCACACAGCCTCACTGTAAATGCTACACAGCCTCCCTTTATATGATGCCACGCGGCCTCACTGTATATGGTGCCACACAGCCTCTCTGTATATGATGCCACACACCTCCCTGTATATGATGCCACACAGCCCCCCTGTATATGATGCCACATGCCTCCCTGTATATGATGCCACACAGCCTCCCTGTATATGCCACACACCTCCATGTATATGATGCCACACATCCTCCCTGTATATACCACACACACCTCCCTGTATATGCCACAAGGCCTCCCTGTATATGGTGCCACACAGCCTCACTGTAGATACCACACGGGCTCCCTTTATATGATGCCACACACCTCCCTGTATATGATGCCACACACCTACCTGTATATGATGCCACACACCTCCCTGTATATGATGCCACATACCTCCTGCATATGATGCCACACACCTCCCTGTATATGATGCCACATACCTCCTGTATATGATGCCACACACCTCCCTGTATATGATGCCACACACCACCCTGTATATGATGCCATACACCTCTCTGTATATGATGCCACATACCTCCTGTATATGATGCCACACACCTCCCTGTATATGATGCCACATACCTCCTGTATATGATGCCACACACCTCCCTTTATATGCCACACACCTCCCTGTATTTGATGCCACACAGCCCCCCTGTATATGATGCCACACACCTCCCTGTATATGTTGCCACACAAGCCCTCCTGTATATGATGCCACACACCTCCCTTTATATGCCACACACCTCGCTGTATATGATGTCACACAGCCTCCCTGTATATGATGCCACACAGCCTCCCTGTATATGCCACACACATCCCTGTATATGTCACACAGCCTCCCTGTATATGCCACACACCTCCCTGTATATACCACACACCTCCCTGTATATGCCACACAGCCACCCTGTATATGGTGACACACAGCCACACTATAGATGCCACACAATCTCCCTTTATATGATGCCACACAGCCTCACTGTACATGGTGCCACACAGCCCCCCTGTATATGGTGCCACACAGCCTCACTGTACATGGTGCCACACAGCCCCCCTGTATATGGTGCCACACAGCCTCCCTGTATATGATACCACACACCTCCCTGTATATGGTGCCACACAGCCTCCCTTTATATGATGCCACACAGCCTCCCTGTATATGCCATACAGCCTCCCTGTATATGTCACACACCTCCGTGTATATGCCACACACCTCTCTGTATATGGTGCCACACAGCCTCCCTGTATGTGGTGCCACACAGCCTCACTGTAGATGCCACACAGCCTCCCTTTATATGATGCCACACGGCCTCACTGTATATGGTGCCACACAGTCCCCTGTATATGGTGCCACACACCCTAACTATAGATGACACACAGCCCCCTGTATATGGTGCCACACAGCCTCACTGTAGATACCACACAGCCCCACTGTAGATGCCTTCTTCAGGTGTGGTCGCTAGTCTCAAGGGATCTGTGAAGGTGGCGGGGTGATGTCACCGCGCCGCCTACGCAGAACCCGCGAGACTAGTGACCAGACCAGAAGAAGTCGGCGCTGCATCGATGAATTGGTGAGTGTGTATCGTGGCACCGCCGATAACCAGCAAGGGAACTAGTAGTTCCCTTACTAAGCCCCATGTCACAGATCCGTTTTTAACGGTTGTTACATATATTGACAATTATTAAAAACTGACCCATTGACTTCCATGGGGGCCGTCAGGCCGTTAAAATGGCCAAAAATAGGACATGTCCTAATTTTCGACGGCCGTTATTCACGGGCTGTTAAAAAAACCACGTGTGACGGCCGTTAAAAGAACGGCCATCACACGGCCGTTTTTCACTGTCGTGTGAATAAGGCCTTAAAGAGGCTCTGTCACCAGATTTTGCAACCCCTATCTGCTATTGCAGCAGATAGGCGCTGCAATGTAGATTACAGTAACGTTTTTATTTTTAAAAAACGAGCATTTTTGGACAAGTTATGACCATTTTCGTGTTTATGCAAATGAGGCTTGCAAAAGTACAACTGGGCGTGTTGAAAAGTAAAAGTACAACTGGGCGTGTATTATGTGTGTACATCGGGGCGTGTTTACTACTTTTACTAGCTGGGCTTTCTGATGAGAAGTATCATCCACTTCTCTTCAGAACGCCCAGCTTCTGGCAGTGCAGATCTGTGACGTCACTCACAGGTCCTGCATCGTGTCGGCACCAGAGGCTACAGTTGATTCTGCAGCAGCATCAGCATTTGCAGGTAAGTAGCTACATCGACTTACCTGCAAACGCCGATGCTGCTGCAGAATCATCTGTAGCCTCTGGTGTCGATGTGTCCTCGCTCGTCTGACACGATGCAGGACCTGTGAGTGACGTCACAGCGTGATCTCTGGAGAACACGGCTGTGTCTGTACTGCCAGAAGCTGGGCGTTGTGAAGAGAAGTGGATGATACTTCTATGCACAACGCCCAGCTAGTAAAAGTAGTAAACACGCCCCGATGTACGCACATAATACACGCCCAGTTGTACTTTTACTTTAAACACGCCCAGTTGTACTTTTGCAAGCCTCATTTGCATAAATACGAAAATGGTCATAACTTGGCCAAAAATGCTCGTTTTTTAAAAATAAAAACGTTACTGTAATCTACATTGCAGCGCCTATCTGCTGCAATAGCAGATAGGGGTTGCAAAATCTGGTGACAGAGCCTCTTTAAGCCTACGCGTTTCTGACAGATCACTGTGCAATAACTAAGGACAGGTGATGTTAGGGATCTGCCAGGTACTTCATCTAGGTATACTCCTGGGATTAATCAATCCACACCTGAGGCCAGACCTGTTCGACTGACACCATCTCCCACCAACCAGGGTGGCAGGCTCAGGAGTGGGAGAGCCTATCGCGGCCTGGTCTGTCGGAGTTAGCTCCGCCCCCTGTCCTTTATTACCTGCCCTGTTCTCTCCCTCAGTGCTTGTAATTCTTTTGGATTCCTGGCCCCACTGCTGCTTGCTCCAGCCTGCTTCTGCCGTGCTTCTGCCTTGCTGCAGTTCTGCTTGACCTGCTTTGCTTTGCCCCTGGCTTGCTTTTGTCTCCGTGCCCGCTCGGGTGTACTCACTTCGTCCTGGTCCTGACTGTTCGTTCGCCGCTCCGTTTCCTCGTGGCGTTCCGTGGCTACTGCCCCTTCCCTTGCGTGTTCCCTGTTTGTTTTCCTGTGCACTTAGACAGCGTAGGGACCGCCGCCCAGTTGTACCTCGTCGCCTAGGGCGGGTCGTTGCAAGTAGGCAGGGACAGGGCGGTGGGTAGATTAGGGCTCACTTTCCCTTCACCTCCTTCCTGCCATTACATAATTACAAGCCCTTACCTAGTCTACCATTTCTCCTACGCTGACGCTATCATGGACCCCCTTGAGACCCTGACCCAGCAGATGCAGGGCCTCTCCCTACAGGTCCAGGCCCTGGCCCAAAGGGTCAATCAGGGTGACGCTGCTTTAGTAGTACCCCTCACCTAACCCCTAGGTCCCGACCTGCGGGCCTACTACGTTCCTTGCCCATTCCCCAGAGACCTTGGACCCATATCTCCATGGATTTTATCACCGATTTGCCTCCATCTCAGGGCAAGTCGGTGGTGTGGGTGGTAGTCGACCGCTTCAGCAAGATGTGCCACTTTGTGCCCCTTAAGAAGCTACCTAACGCCAAGACGTTAGCTTCTTTGTTTGTGAAACACATCCTGCGTCTCCATGGGGCCCCAGTCAATATCGTTTCTGACAGAGGGGTACAATTTGTTTCCTTATTTTGGAGAGCTTTTTGTAAAAAGTTGGAGATTGATCTGTCCTTCTCCTCCGCCTTCCATCCCGAAACTAATGGCCAAACGGAAAGGACCAACCAATCCCTGGAACAATATTTAAGGTGTTTCATCTCTGACTGTCAATTCGATTGGGTCTCATTCCTTCCCCTTGCTGAATTTTCCCTGAATAACCGGGTCAGTAACTCGTCAGGGGTCTCCCCGTTTTTCTGTAATTTCGGGTTTAACCCAAGGTTCTCCTCCGTCTCCCCTGGTTGTTCCAATAATCCTGAGGTAGAGGATGTTCATCGGGAACTGTGCACTGTCTGGGCCCAGGTTCAGAAGAACCTAGAGGCGTCCCAGAGCGCACAAAAGATTCAGGCGGATAGTAGACGTTCTGCTAACCCCCGGTTTGTCGTCGGGGATTTGGTCTGGTTGTCGTCCAGGAACTTGCGCCTTAAGGTCCCGTCCAGGAAGTTTGCTCCCCGATTTATTGGACCTTATAAGATCATTGAAGTCCTCAACCCTGTATCCTTCCGTCTGGAGCTCCCCCCATCCTTTCGCATACATGACGTCTTCCATGCCTCCCTCCTTAAACGCTGCTCCCCGTCCTGGTCCCCCTCGAGGATACCTCCTGTTCCCGTTCTCACCCCTGAGGGGGTGGAATTCGAGGTGGCCAAGATTATGGACAGTAGGATGGTCCAGGGCTCCCTCCAGTACCTGGTCCATTGGAGAGGATACGGGCCGGAGGAGAGGACTTGGGTACCTGCCCGTGATGTTCACGCTGGGGTATTGCTCAGGAGGTTCCACCTTCTCTTCCCCACTAAACCGGGTCCCCTTAGTAAGGGTCCGGTGGCCCCTCATAAAAGGGGGAGTACTGTTAGGGATCTGCCAGGTACTTCATCTAGGTATACTCCTGGGATTAATCAATCCACACCTGAGGCCAGACCTGTTCGACTGACACCATCTCCCACCAACCAGGGTGGCAGGCTCAGGAGTGGGAGAGCCTATCGCGGCCTGGTCTGTCGGAGTTAGCTCCGCCCCCTGTCCTTTATTACCTGCCCTGTTCTCTCCCTCAGTGCTTGTAATTCTTTTGGATTCCTGGCCCCACTGCTGCTTGCTCCAGCCTGCTTCTGCCGTGCTTCTGCCTTGCTGCAGTTCTGCTTGACCTGCTTTGCTTTGCCCCTGGCTTGCTTCTGTCTCCGTGCCCGCTCGGGTGTACTCACTTCGTCCTGGTCCTGACTGTTCGTTCGCCGCTCCGTTTCCTCGTGGCGTTCCGTGGCTACTGCCCCTTCCCTTGCGTGTTCCCTGTTTGTTTTCCTGTGCACTTAGACAGCGTAGGGACCGCCGCCCAGTTGTACCTCGTCGCCTAGGGCGGGTCGTTGCAAGTAGGCAGGGACAGGGCGGTGGGTAGATTAGGGCTCACTTTCCCTTCACCTCCTTCCTGCCATTACAGGTGATCTGTCAGAAACGCGTAGGCTTACTGCTGATACAACCACCCTTACTCCTAGTGGATTTTACTATTGTCTGAAATAAAGTCGGAATATTACCTCCTTTTAACGAAACAGCGCTGAATCAAATTCTTCCGTTTCTGCTACATTTAAATAAGTCTTGTTTTTTGTTGTGATATTTAGAGAAATGGTGCCGATTTTGACATGACTCTAAAAACCCTTTTAAAAATGCCATGATTTTACCTGTGAGGTTTTCACAGGTGAAACCTGTTTCACACATTTTCTCACGCAGAGACAAAAACTGAAGCAAATCGTGGTAAAATCGCGTGTGTTTTTCTCGCAATTTTTAATGCGTTTTTTACCACGTGGCCAAAAACAACTCATGTTAATTCACCCAAAAAACACTAATGTAAAGGTACTCTTCCTCTAAGGCTAAATGTACACGTTGCGTTAACCACACATACCGTAAACGCAGATAATTCCGCAGGTAAAATCTGCACGTAATAATGCGTTTTTAGGTGCGTTCTTTACATTTTGATGCGGAAACAGGTGCAGATTTTATGCCGTGTATTTTGGTGCATTCTTTTATAAACTTGTCAGATACAATTCTGGGACGGAAATGCAAGATAAATTGACGGTGCAGATGTTAAAATACGCACCGCAGGTCAATTTACGTTGGGGAAAATTCTGCAACGTGTAGATGAGTTTACTTGGTATCTCAGTTACTTTGCTGGTGCTATATTATGGTGTGGATGTCCTGCAGGAAAATCAGCATGCCAAATCCACACGTAATACGTATGGTGTGCGTGTGGCCTGTCTATTCACACGTGGCGGTTGAGGTACATCTGAAAGCCGCATGCATTTTTACTGCATTTTGGTGCGTTTTTTACTGCAACATCATCGAAAAACGCACCAAATTGCACCAAAAAGGCATGGGCTTTTCGGATGCATTTTTTAAGGCGGCTCTAACCACACCTTAACCGCAAAGTGTGAATGGACCGTATGACAGTGTTCAAAAGGTGCGGTCAAATATAGTTTTTTCTGCCACGATCGCGCAAAATGAATGAATTGTACAGAAATAATGGTTCAGTATTCTAAACTCGCATAGGCCACTGAGGAAAGTAACATGATGCCTTACGGGAAAGGGTACGTTTACAAGTGTGATTTTTGGCCGCATGGAAAAAACGCACGCAAATATAAAAAAATCGCGGAAAAACCGCACACGGTTATACGGCAGTTTGCTGTGGTTTGATATGCGGTTTTCGCCACTGTGGTTTTTACAGCTGAAACTTGTAAAAAAAGGGTAGTTTCACACTGTGTGAGTGTTTTGGCTCGGATTTTGACGTGGAAACTGCGCCGGAATCCGTGCCAAAAAGCACCCTGAATCGTCCCCCATTCATTTCAATGGGAGGCAGAGGCGTTTTTTCTCCTGCGAGGCTTACGGACTCTCGCCGAAAAAAAAGCGGCATGATCCTTCTTTGAGTGGTTTCCGCCTCTAACCTCCCATTGAAATCAATGGGAGGCACAGGAACTTGCAGCGCTCATTTGGGCGTTTTTATTGCAGCGTTTTTTGCATTACTTTTAAGGGCGGACAACAAACTCCACAAAAAATATGAAAAAAAAGCGTAATAATGTCAATTCAGAATTTGCCTTAAAATTCGTGAAGCAAGTAGTGTGAACTAGGCCTAAATTTGTTTTACCTGTAAAAAACGTGCAGGCGATAACCGGTTCGTAAACCGCATCAATTCATGGTAAAACTGCGTGGTCTTTTTTATTCGTGTGATTTTTTTAATGTCTTTTTTTTACCACGCAGCCAAAAACTTCTCGTCTAAATGCACCCTGAGGATGTGTTCACGTGCTATGTTTTCACGCGTATTTTGGATTGTAAACGCCCCAAAATACGCCTTTAAAAATTGTAGCAAAACGCCTACAAACATTTGCCCATTAAATTCAATGGGAAAAACGGCGTTTCGTAAAAAGAAGGAGCATGTCACTTCTGGAGCCGCTTTTGGAGCTGTTTTTCATTGTGTCAATAGAAAACGCCTACAAAAAACCCATCAAATATATTGCAGGCAGAAAATTCTGCCTGGAAAAATCAGCTCCGTTTTTTTTTAAGTGGTTTGGATCACACACGTTTTTTGCCGCGTTTTTTTGGCGCGTTTTTCTAGGCTTTTTTTTAGCTATTTCTTCAACAGACAGGGAATAACCGTGAGCGTTTTTTTTACAGAAAACGTGGCAAAAAAACGCGTTTATTACCGTCTCCCATTGATTTCAATGAGGTTTTTGAGGCATGTTGCTACTTTGGCCTGTTCACACAGAGTTTTTTGACACGTTTTTTGACGCGGAAACCGCTTCGGAAAACATGCAAAAAAACGGGAAAAAGAAGCGACATGCCCTATCTTTGGCCGCTTACGTCTCTGACCTCCCATTGACATCAATGGAAGGCAGAGAAAGCATTTTTGGCTGCGTTTTTTCCCGCGGTGCTCAATGGCCGCGAGCGAAAAACGCGGCAAACAGCTTGCAGGCAGATCAAAATCGGCCTCAAAATTCCAGACTGATTTTTGAGGCAGAATTTTCTGCCTGCAAAAAACTCAGTGTGAACAGCGCCAAAAAACATCTCCACCTCCCATTGAAATCAATAGGAGGCAGTTTCGGGCATGTTTTCCCCTGGTATTTGCCGCGGCAAAAACTCAGTGTGAACATGCAGCTTCAAAAACGGCTGAAAATCAGAGGCACAGCTCCGTAGTTTTCAGCCGTTTTTGACTCGCGTGTGAACATAGCCTTATCTGATTTAGAAATGGGTTTTAAAATGTGTTCAGCAATGAAAGGGTGTTTCTGATTACATCTCCGGCGGGCGGGCGTGGCCAACTAGTTAAGAAGATATAAATACAGCTGCTCGGCGCACCGTTCGTGTGGTTTTCGGGCCAGTGTGAGCAGAAGATGTGGAGGAGCCTTGCAGGATAATGTAAATAACGCCATGTTTGTTTGTGCCCCTCCATGTGCTAGCAGCGATCTGCCCGTGATGCCCATGTCATTGCTCTGTATCTGTTGCCGTGTTTAATCTGTACCTGTAATTTATACGTTAGTGCCGATTACAATCTGTTTTTTAATGTTTTATATTTGCTCAGTTACACATTTAGTAGAGGAACTGCAATAGTAATAACTTTACATAAAGAGTTTGGTTCTCACGTTGTGGTATCGCGGCAAAAAATGGCGTTGTTTTGGCGCAAATTGCATCAAATTGCACATTTTTACAGTGACCTGAAAGCCTAGACTAATGGTGAAACAAAACTCCTTCCCAACAGCCTGCTTCACCTCGCTTTTGATGCAATTTGCGCCAAGACGCAACGTTTTTTGCTACAATATTGCGCGGTTTTGGAGCAAATTGCATTAAAGCATGCACGAAGAATCATTGGACCCAGGTAGCCGGTGCGCTGAGTTTATGAGCAAAAAACCAAGTTGCCGTTGGCAAAAGAATAAGCCCTTGTTTCCCAGGTACCGAATGGACCATTATAATTCTAAAGCGCAACTTTTCATTGTATTCAAGAACAAACTGGGATTAACCCCTTCCTGCCGCAGCTGTTACTCAGATTTTCGGTTTTTACTCCCCACTTTCCAAAACCCATAACGTCTTTATTTTTCCGTCGATATAGTACTATGAGGGCTTGATTTTTGCGGGACGACTTGTAGTTTTTCGTAGCCCCATTTATCATGCCATATAATGTACTAGGAAACGGGAAAAAATTATTTGTGGGGTAGAAAATGAAAAAAAACAGCGATTCCTCCATTGTTTATGCGCTACGTTTTTACAGAATTCACTGTGCATTTAAAACATGTTAGCCTTATTCTGTGGGACAACACGATTACGACAATGCCAAATATATATATATATATATATATATATATATATAGTTTTTTCTATATTTAACTACTTTTACAAGTAAAAACCGAAGTGTAAAAAATAAAATTTATTGTCGCCAAATTCTGAGAGCCATAACTTATTTTTGCGTCGGTTAAGTGGTATGGTTATGTTCACACGGCTCATTTTCTGCAGTTTTTCGGGCCATAAACGGCTGAAAAATCGGAAGCCGAACGCCTCCAATCCTGTGCCCATTGATTGCAACGGAAAAAACGGCGTTCTGTTCCGATGGGCCGTTTTTTAATGCGGCCGTTTTGAAAAATGACTGCGAAAAAAGTATAGGACCCTTCTTGGGATGTGTTTGGAGCTGTTTTTCATAGACTTGATTATATATTACATATCTTGAAAACCGCTCCAAAAACAGCCATAAAAAACGCTGCGAAATTCGCGAGTGTCTTAGGCTATGTTCACACACTTTTTTGCAATTCTTTTGGGAAGTTTGAGGAAGATTTTCCTCTACCTGCACGCTGATTTTCGCTGCGTTTTTCACCCGCGGCCATTGAGCGCGGCTTGCATAAAACGCCGCGAAACACGCTTTCTCTGCCTCCCATTGAAGTCAATGGGAGGTCAGAGGCGGAAACGCCCGAAGATAGAAGCGACATGCCCTTTCTCCTGCGAGCCGGTTCTACTGCTCGCGGGAGAAAACCGCCCCCGCCTCCCATTGAAATCGACGGGAGGCATTTTCGGGCCTTTTTTGACGAGCCTTTTGGCGCTGTTTCCACGTAAAAAAACTAGTCAAAAAACTCTTGTGTGAACTTGGCCTAAACGTCTGAAAATCAGGAGCCGTTTTCCCTTGAAAGCCACATACGCTAAGGCCTCATGCACACGACCGTAAAAACTCCCGTAATTACGGGACCATAGACTTCTATTGGCCACGGGTACCTCCCCGTATGCTTATGGGAAGGTGCCCGTGTCGTTGAAAAAATATAGAACATGTCCTATTTCAGGCCGTAATTAACGGCACGTGCAGCCCATAGAAGTCTATGGGGCTCCCGTAATTACGGGTCACTACGTGTGTGTACCCGTAATTACGGGAGCGTTGCTAGGCGACGTCCGTAAATAGTCACTGTCCAGGGTGCTGAAAGAGTTAAACCATCGGCAGTAACTGTTTCAGCACCCTGGACAGTGACTACCGATCACAATATAGATAAAGCTTTAAAAAAAAAAAAAACGTTCATACTTACCCCGAACTCCCTGCTTCTTCCTCCAGTCCGGCCTCCTGGGATGACGCTACAGCCAATCACAGGCCAATCACAGGCTGCAGCGGTCACATGGACTGCCGCGTCATCCAGGGAGGTCGGACTGGATGTCGAGAGGGACGCATCACCAAGGCAACGGCCGGCTAAGTATGAATTTATTTTACTTTTACCTCGGAAAGGGCTGTCCCTTCTCTCTATCCTGCACTGATAGAGAAGGGGCTGCCGATTAGTGCAGTGTAATTTTGCAGCCAAAAACGTGCCCGTAAATACGGGTGGAATACGTGTGACACCGGATCCGTATTTACGGGCACGGGTCCATAAATACTGGTGCAATACGGGTCGAATACATGTGACCAAGGACCCGTATTTACGCCAGTATTTACGCCAGTATTTACGGATGGACAATAATACGGTCGTGTGCTTGAGGCCAAAGGCCCCATGCGCACGACCGTGCCCGCGATCACGGCCCGCGATTGCGGGCACGGCCTGCTGCTGACTGATAGCCGCATTTTCGGGCCGTGCTCCCATACAAAGTATGGGAGCACGGCCCGCAAAATGCGAAAGAACGGACATGTTCCATAATTCCCGGAGAGTTTCCGTAGTGCTACGGAAAGGTGTCAGTGTTCAATGAAAGTGAATGGCTCCGTTTTTACGGACCGCAATTACAGTCCGCAAAAAACAGACTTTTACGGATGCGTCGATATCAATTGTCTATTTTTTTACTATGCTCCAGGGGGGAAAAGGGGGGTGTTTTTGACCATTTAATTTATTTTTTATTTTTTTACAAAAACTTTCTTATACTAATTTTTCCTTTTTTCTTTTTATTAGTCCCCCTAGGGGACTTAACCAGCGATCTTAGATTGCTTGTAGATATACAGCAAAACTAATGTATAGCAGTATATAGTGATTCTGACAGGCTTAATAGCAGCGCAAAGATGGCGGACCTGGGGGCCTACATTAGGCCCCCAGGCAGCCATAGCAACCATAGCCACCCTGCGATTGCTTTGCGGGGGGCGCGATGAGCTGTTAGAGGGGGTCTCCCCCTCTTTCGAACGATTTAAATGCTGCGGTCGTTTTTGACTGGCATTTAACGAGTGGGATCCCACTCGTTACTCTGAAGTGTTGGCTGTAACATACAGCCGACGCCGGCGTTGTATGGATACGTCAAATGTCAGGAAGGAGTTAAAAAAGGTCCATGCAACTAGTGGTCCAGGCGATTGTGTACATGTTGTCAATTTAACAATGTATCACGCTCATTGTGAAGTCTATATGATCTATCAAAGCCACACACCAAGATGGGACATGTCACTTTTTTTTCACGTGAGTGTTTTTTTCTGCTCGCGGCATAAATACGCCTCCACCTCCCATTGAATTTAAAGGGAGGTAATTTTGGGCGTCTTTTGCCACGGTTTCCGCTGCAAAAAATGTGTCCTAAAACTCCATGTGAACAGGGGCTTAAAGTTTAACCCCTTCCCACTCCTGGACATACTTTTAGGTCATGGTAGCTGTATCGTTCGCGCTCCATGACCTAATAGTACGTCTCGGGAGTAACGGCTGTTTCGGCCGTGCTCCTGACACACACAGGAGCTGTGACAGCTGCTGTCTCATACAGCAGCTACTACAGCGGGGACCGATCGCTGTGTCCCTGCTTATTAACCCCTTAAAAGCCGCGTTCAATAGGGATCGCAGATTTTTAGGGGTTAAGCTGCCATGGCCAGCCTGCTACACGATAGCGACTGGCGATGGTGACCATGGAAACTGGACGCCTTACAATGGCGTCCGGCTATGCCATGGACGGAAGCCTAGTGGGTATAAGAATCTGGCTGTGCACATCATACCGATGGCATTGTACAATGCGTACGTGCTACGTCGATGTGCAGGACAGAGGGGAACATTCCTGGAATTTCAAGAGGTGTTTATCAAGAAACTAATTTTAGGGACCAAGAAGGGGGGGGCACCCAGTACTTCTGGCAGCGAGGCCACACGCATCGTACCAGGGCAACACTTTCCAGGCGAAGTTCCCCAAACTGGCAAGAAGGGAAAAAGTCAAGAGGTGCAAAGTCTGCTATAAGAGGGGGATAAGGGAGGACACAATATATCAGTGATACGTGTCCTGAAAAACCAGGGCTCTGTATGATAGTGTTTTAAAATTTATCATACAGCTCTTGATTTTTAATCTACCCCAGTTTTACTTACCCTAATGCACTCCGCACAGCTTATCCCCC
Source organism: Rhinoderma darwinii (assembly GCF_050947455.1). Taxonomy (NCBI): domain Eukaryota; kingdom Metazoa; phylum Chordata; class Amphibia; order Anura; family Rhinodermatidae; genus Rhinoderma; species Rhinoderma darwinii. Next base: position 268,730,854 of record NC_134687.1, read on the forward strand.
CTCGTCTTTCCCTACTTAGCCCTGCCGTGTGCCCAGGCAGCAGATAACAGCCACTTTGAGGGTATTGCCGTACCCAGGAGAACCCACATTACAGTTTCTCTGGTCAAAATTCTCCCTACACCTCCTAGATGAATGCCTTAAGAAGTGTCACTTCTTGGGGATTTCAACTGTACTGGTACTGGGGCTTCTGCATACATGACTTAGCACCAGAAAATCCCCAGTTGGCCATATGGTGGTCCTTTCCTTCTGAGCCCTCCCATGGGCTCAAACGTCAGTTTATTTCCACAAATGGGGTATTGCCGCACTCAGGACAAATTGGGCAACAAAATTTTTTTTTTATTTCTTGTGAAAATAAAACTTTTTGAGCTAAAACTACATATTATTGGAATTTTTTTATTTTTTTAAATTCCCAGCCCAATTCAAATAAGTTCTGTGAAGAAACTATTGGGTCTAAATGGTCACATTACCCATAAATGAATTCTTTAAGGGGTGTAGTTTCTAAAATGTGGTCACTTCTGGTAGGTTTCCATTGCTTTGATACCTCTGGGGCTCTGCAAATGCGACATGGCACCTAAAAACCAATCCAGCAAAATCTGCACTCCAAAGAACACACAGCGCTCCTTCCCTTCTGAGCAGTCCCATGGGCCCAAACGTCAGTTTATCGCCACAAATGGGGTATTGCTGCATTCAGGAGAAATTGGGCAACAAAATGGGGTATTTTGTTCCCTGTGAAAATAAGACATTTTGATAAAAAATGACATATTGGAAAAAATTTAATTTTTTTAATTTCACAGCCTAATTCAAACACGTGCTGTGTTAAAACTGTGGGGTCAAAATGGTAACAATAACCATAAATGAATTCCTTGAGGGGTGTAGTTTCCGAAATGGGGTCTCTTTTTTGGCACCTGAACAGCTCTTCAAACCTGGCATGCTGCCTAAAATATATTCTAATAAAAGAGGCCTCAAAATGCACTAGGTGCTTCTTTGCTTCTGGGCCTTGTGTTTTAGTCCACAAGCGCACTAGAGACACGTGGGACATTTTTAAAAACTGCAGAATCTGGACAATACATATTTAGTAGTGTTTCTCTGGTAAAACCTGTGTTGCAGAAAAAAATTGAATACAATTGAAATTCAGCAAGAAAAGTTAAATTTGCTTATTTCACCTCTACTTTTCTATCATTTCTGTGAAATGCCTGAAGGGTTAAATAAACTTTCTAAATGCTGTTTTGAATACTTTGAGGGGTCTAGTTTTGAAAATTGGGTGTTTTATGGGGGTTTCTAATACATAGGCCCCTCAAAGCCACTCGGAACCGAACAGGTACCTTAACCCCATAGTGACCAACAATACTCCTTTTCACGTTCGTCACGAAGGGGCCTTAGGCTAGGCTGACGCCTTTTCACGTGAGCCTAGTCTAAGTACTGCACGGGTCACCCGTGCAGGCTGGAGCCGGGGCTCAGCTGCCTGATGACAGCTGGGCTCCTGCTCCAGCACCCGCGATCGAAGTTTACTTCGATCGCGGCCGATTAACCCGTTAAATGCCGCCGTCAATAGCGACCGCGGCATTTAACTTGTTTACAGAGGGAGTGAACTCCCTCTGTCACCCATCGGCGGCCCACAAATGGAATCGCGGGTCTCCGATGGGGTGTCATGGCAGCCGGGGGCTTGATAAAAGCCCCCAGGTCTGCCCTGGACATATGCCTGTTAGGACGTGCCGGAGGCACGTCCTAATAGATTGCCTGTCAGATTTACACTGACAGGCAATAATTCTCTGGTATACGAAGTATACCAAAGCATTACAGCAGCGATCTCAAGATCGTACAGTAAAATCCCCTAGTGGGACTAATGAAATAAATGTGAAATAAAGATTATTAATAAAAATTACAGTAAAAAACTAAATCCATTTTTTTCCATCATAAGTGGTTTTATTTAGCTTAAGTGTAAAAAATAAAATAAAAGTACACACATATGGTATCGCCGCGACGGTAATGACTCCATTAATAAAGTTAATATGTCATTTAAACCGCAAGGTCAACACCGTAAAAAAAAACCGCAATTAACAATGGCGAAATTGCAATTTTTTTCAATTGCCCCCCAAAAAAGTAATAAAAAAATGAATCCATAAATCCCATGCACTCCAAAACAGTGCCAATCAAAACTACGTCTCGTCCCGCAGAAAACAAGCCCAAAAAATCACTACATTGATGGAAAAATAAAAAAGTGACGGCTCTTGGAAAGCAACAATGCAAAAACAAATCATTTTAGTTCAAAAGTGTTTTTATTGTGCAAAAGTCGTAAAACATAAAAAACCTCTACATATGTGGTATCGCCGTTATCATACCGACCCATAGAATAAAGGGAACATGTCATTTACGCCGCACAGTGAACGGCGTCAATTTAAAAACACATAGAACCATGGTGGAATTTCAGGTTTTTTTATAATCCCCCCCCAAAAAAGATAATAAAAGTTAATAAAATAATTCTATGTACCCTAAAATGGTGCTATTAAAGAGTACAACTAATCCCGCAAAAAACAAGTCCTCATCAGCTATGTAGACGAAAAAATAAAAGTTATAGCTCTTTGAATGCGACTATAGAAAAACGAATAAAATAGCTTGGTCATTAGGGCCTAAAATGGGCTGGTCACTAAGGGGTTAAAAGGCTTTTGCATTTTTTTTAAAAATGAGAAATTGCGGTTTATATTAAGCCTTGTAACGTCCAAGAAAAATAAAATAATGTTCAAAAAAACGATGCCAATCTAAAGTAGACATGGTAAATGTGAACTAGTAACTATTTTGGGTGGTATAACCGTCTGTTTTACAAGCAGATGCATTTAAATTCTGAAAGGCTATTTTTTTTAATAAATTTTCTCTAAATTTTGCAATTTTTCACCTATAAATACTGAATATATCGTCCAAATTTTACCACTAACATGAAGCCCAATTTTTCACGAGAAAACCGTCTCAGAATCGCTTGGATAGGTTAAAACATTCCGACGTTATTACCACATAAAGTGAAATATGTCAGATTTGAAAAATGGTCTCTGAGCCTTAAGGCCCAAACTAGGCTGCGTCCCTAAGGGGTTAAAAATAATAAAGAATTTTTAAATAAACCTTTTTTTAAAACAATACACCCGTTTTTACAATAAACCATAAAATAAATCTCAATACATAAAATATACACACATTAGGTATTGTCGCGACCGTAATAACCTTCACAATAAATTTATAGCATCATTTATAATATGTACACTGAAAATATAAAAACTGCTTTCCTTCACTTATTAATGTGAAGCACGTGGTGTTATGAATTTTATACCTCCATGTGCCTCATAGTAATTAACCCCATCATGTACCTCACACATTAACCCAATGTGTTGTCCATTGACTAAGGGGTTAATTACTATTAATCTGAGGCACATGGAGGTTCAATATTATCCAAACCATGTGCTTAAAGTCAAACTGGAAAATGTTTTTATTTTTTATTGTTGGCTTAGTTTTGTTAGGGTATGTTCACACGCACTAATTACGGACGTAATTCGGGCGTTTTTGCCCTGAATTACGTCCGAAAATAGCGCCTCAATAGCGTTGACAAACATCTGCCCATTGAAAGCAATGGGCAGAAGTTTGTTCACACGAGGCGTATATTTACGTGCCGCTGTCAAATGATGGCCTGTCACTTCTTTGGGCGTATTCATTGACTCCAATGAATAGCAGCGCCAATTACGTCCGTAATGGAAGCGGCGTTCAAGCGCCTGCACATGCCGTTACGGCTGAAATTACGGGCATGTTTTCAGGTGGAAACATCCCCGTAATTTCAGCAGTTAAGGACGCTGTCGTGTGAACATACCCTAATAGTGAATACTACACAAAGTATCAGTATCGAGTTCCAAATTCTGGTATCGTGACAACCCTAATATAATGTGTACGGTCTTCAATTGTATCTATGTCCTTAGGAAGATACAACTGAAAGCCCAGGTGAAGCAAGGGAACCATTCATTCCCTTCCTCCTCATTCGGCACTTTCTGGTGGCACGATGACGTTCTCGCCGCCTGACATCGTTCCGCCGGAGCAGGCCTGATCAGAAAAGACAAGGTGTGCATCCCCGGAAAATGTATTGCTGAGCCCTGCCAGCTTTAGTAACTCCTAGTGCTTGAATGCCTATGTGGCCGGTTATTTACGTTCATTGGCCTAAAGTAGGCCAATGAACTGAGGTAACCTGGGACCATGTGATTTCAATGAACCAATGACCGCTAAGAGCTGCTTTGTCTGCTGTCAGAGACCCAGGAAGGCAAGTATGATAATGGTTTTGCTTTCTTACTTAACCCTTTCCCGACATTTGCCGTATGGGTATGCCATGGAAAGCCATGACTTCCCGCAAATTGCCGTATCAATACGCCAAATGTTTGGCACCGGCTCAGAAGCTGAGCCTGTGCCATCATCGCCAGATCTCAGCGGTATCTTACAGCTGACATCCGGCTGTAATGGTGGTGACCGAAATTAGCTTCGATCCCCGCCATTAACTCAAGTGCAGCGCTCAAACACGAGCGATGCACTTAAGGTGTTTGCAGCTCATCGGAACCCCAGCAATGAAAACTGGATAATACTAATACTGGCCTCCCTGTCTGCCTAGCACGGAAGCCGGTCAGGAGCCGCCTGGCGGCGGAGCCTGATCAGCTTCCGTAGCCACCTGCAAGATGGCGCCGGCTCGAGCTGATCTGGCGTCATCAGCGGTGAAAGTCAGCTGTATGTTGCAGCTGACATACACCTGTAATGGCAGAAACCGGAGCTTGCTCCGATACCTGCCATTAACCCCTTCGATGCCGCAATCGAAAGTGATCGCTGCATCTTAGCAGTTGCCAACAGTTCGCCAGCCCTGACAGGCAATCAGGACTGGCGACTGCTTCTATGGCAACAGGAGACACAATGGCCTCCTGCTCTGCCATTACAGAAGCCGAATGGCCCCGCCGGGAGGCGAAGCCTAATCGGCTCGCTGTCAGTGAATAACTGACATATTTAATACATTGTAACAACCAAATATGCAACTCTGCTCTCTACTCACTGAAATATCTCAACAAGGAGATGAACGGGAGCAGGTAAAAAAAGAGGTGAAATCCTCCACCACAAAAAACAGACAAAATGATAGTTTTTTACAGCTCAGACAGTTGTAGATGTAACGTCTGAAGTGTCCATCAAGGGTTTGACCTTCCCCCAGCTAGCATGCAGAAAAACCGATCCAAATTTCCACTGGTGTGTATATCTCGCTGGTACTTATGGTTCCACACAGAAATGAAACTGCAGAAATGCAACTGCTTGCTGTGTATATCCTCGTACTTGATGTTCTAAATCTCCAACAAGGGAGAAAAAGGAGATAGTGCACTACCTTTTGGAAACGTCAAATTCCACGAGTTTATTCCATACTTACAAAAATAGATATAAATAAAAGCATAAGATAACACGCCAAATAATGCAACCCGACCCTGGGTTTCGCCCTTCTGGCTTCCTCTGGGGCATATGGGCGTGTACCATACATGTGTTTAAATAGCGGTCAGTGTTCTTAACATACAACAGTTTTAAATTGCTTATGTATATAAAAACAGCCAATTTTAAAAACAACAATGATAAAATGACATGAAAAATAAAATCATTCACACAATAAGTGTAGTTTATGAATAAAAAAACCTCTATTTGTTGTGAAACTGCGCTGCAGCATAATGAGATCTAATTGCATGACTCGTCTATGCTACTTAAAGAGGCTCTGTCACCAGATTTTGCAACCCCTATCTGCTATTGCAGCAGATCGGCGCTGCAATGTAGATTACAGTAACGTTTTTATTTTTAAAAAACGAGCATTTTTGGCCAAGTTATGACCATTTTTGTATTTATGCAAATGAGGCTTGCTAAAGTCCAATTGGGCGTGTTTAAAGTTAAAGTATAACTGGGTGTGTATTGTGTTACATCTGGGCGTGCTTACTTCTTTTATTAGCTGGGCGTTCTGACTAGAAGTATCATCCACTTCTCTTCAGAACGCCCAGCTTCTGGCAGTGCAGACACAGCGTGTTCTCGAGAGAGCACGCTGTGTCGTCACTCACTTCCTGCCCCAGGTCCTGCATCGTGTCGGACGAGCGAGGACACATCGGCACCAGAGGCTACAGTTGATTCTGCAGCAGCATCGGCGTTTGCAGGTAAGTCGATGTAGCTACTTACCTGCAAACGCTGATGCTGCTGCAGAATCAACTGTAGCCTCTGGTGCCGATGTGGCCGACACGATGCAGGACCTGGGGCAGGAAGTGAGTGACGTCACAGCGTGATCTCTCGAACACGTTGTGTGTCTGCACTTCCAGAAGCTGGGTGTTAACGAACAGAAGTGGATGATGCTGATTCGTCAGCATCATACACTTCCATTCCTAACGCCCAGCTAGTAAAAGTAAAAACGCCCCGATGTACACACATAATACACGCCCAGTTGTACTTTTGCAAGCCTCATTTGCATAAAAACAAAAATGGTCATAACTTGGCCAAAAATGCTCGTTTTTTAAAAATAAAAACGTTACTGTAATCTACATTGCAGCGCCTATCTGCTGCAATAGCAGATAGGGGTTGCAAAATCTGGTGACAGAGCCTCTTTAACTAAAAGCTGTGTGAATAAGGTTCAATCTCTCCAAGACATATACAAAAAACATACATAGAAGTACAACCAATACGATGCATTTTCCATGATGATCCCCACATTCCTTCCACCTATATGAATAACTATGCTCGGTTATATGAATCACAATGATCCACCTTATACAAATGACAATTTTGAAATATAGGTGGTTACAACATTATGGATCTATCAATTAAAAACACTGCCCTTTGGGATTAAACTTGGACTTTGAATTAAAATGTTTTCTTTAAATCACAGCTCTAATTACATCCATCAATTTTTTCTTTTTTGTAGCCACCTTCTAACCAAAAAATAAAATAAAAAGGGTATTTTACCCACATGTATAAGATGTAAGATCGGTATATAATGTAAGATAAACACATAATGTTGTAATAACCTATATTTCAAAATTGTCATCTACAACCTTCTGGGCGGTAAAAAACTATCATTTTATATCTAATACATTGCACTGCATAGGTAGTGCAATGTGTTAGAAATAAGAACATCAGACAGTTGGATGTTGAAGTCCCCTTTTGGGACTTGAAAAAGTGTAAAAAAAAGTGAAAAAAATAAGTTGGAAAACAATAGAAGTTTCAAGTAATAAGATAAAACACAATCGCCCTTTTTCTCTTACCAAGTCCTTTATTATTGAAGAAAAATAAGAAACCATACGTATTTGGTATCGCTGCGACAAAGAACGACCTGAGGTATCAAAATATTATATTTATTGCATGCGGTGAACAGCGTAAAAAAAACCGTAAAAAACTATACCAGATTTTCTGTTTTTTGGTCACTTGGCCCTACAAATATTGGAATAAAAACAGATAAAAAAGTTGCACGTATCCAGAAATGGTACCTATAAAAACTATAGCTTGTCTCGCAAAAAAAACAAGCCCTCATACAGCTCCGTCGACAAAAGAATTAAAAAGTTATGGTTCTCACAACTTGGCGACAGAAAAAATACATTCTTTTTACAAAAGTAATTTTATTGTGCAAAAAGTTGTAAAACATAAAAAAGTTCTATAAGTTAGGCATCGCCGGAATCGTACTGACCTGCAGAATAAAGATAACATGTAATTTATAACGCGTGGTGAACGCTGTATAAAAAAAACCTAAAAAAAGCTATGCCAGAATTGCATTTTTTTGTTTACCTTTGCTCCCAAAAAATAGGATAAAAGGTGTACCCCAAAATGGTACTAAAAACCACAACTCGTCCCGCAAAAAACAGCCCTCATACCACTAAGTCTATGGAAAAAATAAAATTAGTTATGGCTCCAATGAGTCAGGAAATAAAAAATATGCAGTTGTGCAGCCCGAGGGAAACATTTCTTTTGTTTCAAGAGGTGATTTATCAAGGACCTAAAATTAGGGAACCAGGAAATGGAGGGCCCACACATAACCGCTGGAAGCGACGGTGCCCGTATTATACCAGGACAACACTTTCCCTGCAAAATTCCCCAAATTGCAAAGGTGCGGAGTGTGGACTAAAAGGGGCATAAGAAAGGACGCCATATATCAGTGTGACACTGGCCTGTGCAGAAAGGATTGCTTCACAGCGTAACACACATTTATGGATTATTTTTGTTTTTTTACCACATTATTATACCACCTGACTATGCCCCTGATGTACTCTGCCCAGCTTACATATGCCCCACATTATAAATGGAAACACCAGTAATAATCAAACAAATCAACTACCAAGCAAAATCCGCTCTCCAAAAGCCAAATGGCGCTCCCTCCGCTCTGAACCCTACAGTGTGCCCGTGCCCAAACAGCAGTTTACTTCCACATATATAGCATCGCCATACCCGGGAGAACCCTTCTAACAATTTTTGGGGTGTGTCTCTCCAGTGGCATAATCTGAGTGACGTATTTGCCACTGAAATGGCATAGCTAGGGAAAAATATACATTTTTGATTTGCACCATCCGCAGCGCATTCATTTATGCAAAAGACCGGTGGGGTGAAAATGCTCACTACACCCCTTAATAAATGCCTTGAGGGGTGTAGTTTCCAAATGCGGTCATTCTCAAGGGTTTCTTTTATTATTTCACATCAGAGCCTCGGCAATTGTGAACCAATACTTTGTAAATCGCCAAATTAGGCCTCAATTTTACGTGGTACGCTTTCACTCTTGAGCCCTGTCAAATGTATGGTGTCTCTAAAACCGGGAAACACAGCATAATAATTAGAGACCTGTCTTATGATGGTGGCACAAGCTGGGCACCACATATTGGCATATCTATGCAAAAAAATACCATTTTCACTCTGCAACATCGAGTGCACGCTAATTTCTACAAAACACCTGCAGGGTTAAAGAGGCTCTCACCAGATTATAAGTGCCCTGTCTCCTACATAATCTGATCGACGCTGTAATGTAGATAACAGCAGTGGTTTTTATTTTGAAAAACGATCATTTTTGAGCAACTTATGAGCTAGTTTCGATTTATGCTAATGAGCTTCTCAATGGACAACTGGGCGTGTTTTTACTTTTTACCAACTGGGTGTTGTACAGAGAAGTGTATGACGCTGACCAATCAGTGACTAATTAGCGTCATACACTTCTCATTGTTGTAGCCCAGCTTTTTTCACTGCACAATCACTGTGCTGTGGATCATGCTGGGCTGGAACAATGAGAAGTGTAGGACACTGATTAGTCACTGATTGGTCAGCCTCATACACTCCTCTGTACAACACCCAGTTGGTAAAAAGTAAAAACACGCCCAGTTGTCCATTGAGAAACTCATAAGCTAGTTTAGATATATGCTAATAACTTGCTTAAAATTGATCGTTTTTCAAAATAAAAACCACTGCTGTCATCTACATTACAGCGCCGATCAGATTATGTAGGAGATAGAGCATTTATAATCTGGTGACAGCCTCTTTAACATGCTTACTACACCACTAAGTAACTGCATTGAGGGGTGTAGTTTCAAAAATGGGGGTCACTTCTGGGGGGGGGTTTTCACTGTTTTGGGCCCACAGGTGCCCAGCAAGCAATCCAGCAAAATCTGCACTCCAAATGGCGCTCCTTCCCTTCTGAGCCCTGCCGTGTGTCCAAACAGCAGTTTATGACCACATATGGGGTATTGCTGTACTTGGGAGAAATTGCTTTACAAATGTTGGGTTCTTCTTTTCCTTTATTTGTTGAGAAAATGAAAAATTTTGCGCTAAAACTACGTCTTATTGAAGAAAAGATTGTTTTTATTTTCACTGCCCAATTAGAATAAATTCTATGAAACATCTATGTGGTCAAAATGCTTACTACACCCCTAGAAGAATTACTCAAGCGGTGTAGTTTCCTAAATTGAGTCACTTTTTGGGCGTTTTCATTGTTTTGTCCCCTCAGGGGCTTTGCAAATGTGACATGGCCTCCGCAAATCATTTGTGCTAAATCTGAACTCCAAAAGCCAAATAGCACTCTTTCCATTCTAAGCCCTGCCGTGTGTCCAAACAGCAGTTTATTACCACATGTGGGGTATTGTTTTACTCAGAAGAAATTGCTTTACAAATTTGTTGGTGCCTTTTCTCTTTTAGTACTTTGGAAATGAGAAAAAAAATCGCTAATCCTACATTTTCTATAAAAACTTCCAATAATTTCTGTAAACAACCTGTGCGGTCAAAATGCCCATTATACCCCTAGATAATTTCCTTGAGGTGTGTAGTTTCCCAAATTGGGGATTTCCACTGTTTTGGCACCGCAAGAGCCCTTCAAACCTGACATGGTGCCTAAAATATATTGTAATAAAAAGAACGCCCCAAAATCCTCTAGGTGCTCCTTTGCTTCTGTGGCCGGTGCTTGTCCAGTAGCACGCTACAGCCACATGTGGGATATACTTTGAGGGCTGAAGTTTTTAAAATGGGGTGACTTTTTTTTTTGGGTTTCTAATATATAAGGCCCTCAAAGCTACTTCACAACAGAACTGGCCCCTGTAAAAATAGCCTTTTGAAATTTTCTTGAAAATGTGAGAAATTGCTGCTAAAGTTCTAAGCCTTGTAACGTCCTAGAAAAAAGGATGTTCAAAAAAACTATGCCAATCTAAAGTCGACCTATAGGGGATGTTAGTTAGCAACAATTTTGTGTTATATCTGACTGTTTTACAAGCAGATACATTAATGTTGCGAAAAATGCAAATTTAGCAATTTTTCGCTAAATTTTGGTGTTTATGACCATTAAATACTGAACATATCGAGGAAATTTTGGCAGTAACATAGTCCAATGTGTCACGAGAAAACAATCTCAATCGCTTGGATAGGTTTAAGCATTCCGACGTTATTACCACAAAGTGAAACATGTCCGTTTTGAAAAATGAGGCTGTCAGGAATGTCAAAAGTGGCTAAAGAGGGAAGGGGTTAATGTTACTAATGTTTATTTTTGTGTATTTTGTTTTTTACAGGTTGTTGGACTACGTCAGATTCAGGGATTTTAGATGACAGCATTTTTATTTTCAATAAATTTAACTAGTGTTGTGTGGCCTTTGATTTCTATAAAATATATATATATATTTTTTAACTTTATTACCACTGCCTTAGTGATGGTGGTTGTCTGATAGATGCCATCCATTACTAAGCGGGGCATAGTGTTAGCCGGTGCAGAGGCTAACACTCTCTCGCCCGTTATTGCCCCGGTACCCACCGCCACCATGGATACTGGGAAGAGCCAGGTACGATCCAGTACCTGACCATCTGAAGTGATGGTCGGGTACTGGGGCGGCCGCAGGCTTTCCCACCCTGCTAATGCAAGCTTGTGGTTTTGTCTGGCTGGATATAAAAAAATAGGTGGGACCCCCCACATCTGTTTTTTTTTTCCAATAACTAATTGCTATAAAAATTATTCTTCATAACCAGCTAGATATTATAAAGCCGCTGCAGCCTAGCAATATCAGGGTGGGAATGACCCTTGTTTTTGGGCTTTCCCAGGGTAATACCAGCCTGCAGCCGCCACAGTTACCAACCATCACTTAAGATGGTCGGGTACTAGATTGTACCCTGCTCTTTCTGGCACCCCTGGTGTCGGTGGGTATCGGGGTCGTAATGGAGGGGTTAATGCTAGCCTCTTCACCAGCTAACACTAAGCCCCGCGTCAGTAATGGACGCTGTCAGTCAGACAGCCGTCATTACTAAGTCAGTAGTAATAAAGTTATAAAAAACACCTACACAGAAAAAACATTTTATTTAAATAAAAGCGCCCCACATAACCATTTCAGTGAAAAAAAAATGCCGTCATCGAAGTAGTCCTCGAATCTGACGTATTCCAACAACCGAACCTGTAAAAAAACACAAAAAAAAGAAGAAAACACTTTAGTAATACTAATAACTAAATAAGCAAAACAATTATACTTGCCATCTTGGGTCTGTCGAAATTAAGCAGTGACAGCTCTACGCGATCATTGGTTAGTTTACATTACATGGTCCCAGGTTACGTCTGTTCATTGGCCTACTTTTAAAGTAGGACGATGTACTGAGGTAACGGGGATAGTTTTTTTTCTCCAGTTGGGAGGGGGGCTGCTTCAGGAGTGATTTTTATTTTTCTAAAAAATAAGCTGACCTGATCAAGTATAGGGGAAATGGCCCCAGTGTTCATGTGAGGGAGGGGGCAGGGGAGGCATTGTTAATGGGTTAGCACTGAGCTTTTCTTCAAGGGTATGTCGTAGCGTAAACTCTGCAGATTTTATGCAATGGATTTCATTGCAAAAAATCCGCAGTGTAATACAGTAGCTTAGAGTGGTTGATATTTGAACAAATCTCCACACGCTGCATAAAAAACCTCACTGAAAAACAGGTCATAATTTGATCTGCGGAGCGTTTTTTCAATCCGCAGCATGTCCATTTATGCTGCGGGATAGCTGGTTTTCTGTCGCAGGTTTTCTCCTATTGAATTCATCTGGCATGTAAAATCCACAACAATTAACACATGGTGCGATTTTTGTTTTTTGCCGTTAAAGCTGCGTTTTCGGGGGTGTCGGCCCTAAAAGTGCCAAGGGCAGCACCAACTCCAAATACGGCCCTGTCTGGAGGGGTATGTGACCACATTTTTCCATCAGCAGCATCCATTAAATAACATTGTGCACCATAAAGGAAACTATCAAGTGCTGTGCACAGCGTTATTCAATGGAGGCTTCTTATTTACGGGTCTGGTCACACGCCCCTCCATCAGTGGCCATATTTTGCCATTATACCACTAGCTCAAAAACAAATCTGACTCCATTGCACCTTATAAAAATGGAAATGGTTACCATGAGAGGACAGTAGGAAAACATGGATATCCGCAGTTCTCCTCAGTTGCTAGATTACTAATATGTAAGAAGCGGACTGGAACCAAGGGGCAGCTTCACTCTGACCATGGGGAGGGGATGACAGACCAGAGAATTGCATTACAGCAGTCATTTGCAGCTGTCGGTGCATGCTGGCAGTTGTAGTTTCTCAACCGCTAGAGGCGCGGGTTGCCAGCTGCTGGATTAGTCTATAACCTGTCATCACTTCTCTCGAAGGTCAAAACGCGAAGGGCACTGTAGTCGGCTTTCATTGTAGCCACCACAGTCTGACAAATCTGAAGTTATAGTATATCTTTCAACTGAATTTGTAATTGAAGACTGGCCTGTACAAATGTGTGCAGCAGCTTGCAAAGGCTTTCCACATAAAACTTATCAGTAATTATTTCCCCCTTAAAGAGGCTCGGTCACCACATTATAAGTGGCCTATCTTCGACATAATGTGATTGGCGCTGTAATGTAGATTATAGCAGTGGTTTTTATTTAGAAAAACCATCTATTTTGACCAAGTTATGACCTATTTTAGCTTTATGCTAATGAGTTTCTTAATGCCCAATTGGGTGTGTTTATACTTTTGACCAAGTGGGCGTTGTACAGAGGAGTGCATGACGCTGACCAATCAGTGTCATACATTTCTCTCCATTCATTTACTCTGCACATAGTGATCCTGCGTTGTTCACTATGTTCGGCCACATGCACACACATTAACGTTACTGAAGTGTCTTGAGAGTGAATAGACATTGCTACCAGCCAGGACGCGATGTCTATTCACAATCCCGACACTTCGCTAACGTTTTTGTGGGACTCAGAGCACAGCAAGCGTAATCTTGCTGTAATTGAATGGAGAGGAGTGTATGATTCTGATTGCAGAAGATAGGCCACATAATGTGGTGACAGAGCCTCTTTAAAATAAAAACAAAAATTTTGCCTGAGGAAGAGTGGGGCATAATCTCATTTTAATTTTCTATGAACACGTCGTGCACTGTCCCCTAGTAAGCAGCACTATCCATGGTGCTAAATGGTTTTCACTGAGTGTTCTTAAAAGCTTACGTCTCTTGTTTTCTCTTTTAGCCTCGAGATTTATTGCTGCCTCCTGACACTGGACACCAATTCCTAGAGAAATGTGAAACAACCAGAGCTCCGTGCCAGCTTCTACCATGTCGTCGCTAGCCAGAGTTGCTGTCAGATAGTAGGTACATAGTTTAGTTCCTTTAACCCCTTAATGACCGGGCCTGAATTGACCTTAATGACCAAGCCAGATTTGTTAAATCTGGTATGTGTGACTTTATCAGAGAATAACTCTGCGAAAGTTTTGAATATCCAAGTAATTCTGAGATTGTTTTTTCGTCACATGTTGTACTTTATTTTAGTGGTAAAAGTAGCCTGATACGATTTGCGGAAATTAATTTAAAAATAGAAAAATTGAAGAAATGTTGTAAAAAGTATCATTTTTCCCTATTTTTAACTGCAATATGTCACATATGTACATACTGTACAATTTTTTTCATTAAATATATATTTCCATTTCTTTACTCTATTTTGGCAGCACTTTTGAAAAAAAACAATTTAGAAGACTTACAAATTTAGTAATCATTTTATACATTTTGAAGTACATTTTGTTTTGTCGAAACCCCCACAAGTGAAACCATTTTGAAAACTACACCCCTTAAGGTATTAAGGGGTGTTGTAGGTATTTTGACCCCACAGTTTTTTTGTAAAAATTCATGCAAAGCAGGCGTAAAAAAATATAATTTCACTTTTTTCATAAAAGTATCACTTTGAAGACCGATTTTTTATTTTTTTTTGTAAAGCGACCATGAGAATGAAGAAACACACCCCAAAATCTATCACCCTGTTTCTCCTGTTTTCAAAAATGCCCACATTGTGACCCTAATGCGTTGCCTGGACACACAGCAGGGCCCGAAAGGAAGGGAGCAACCGGAGGCATTCAGGTCTCATATTTTGCTTGAAAATGTTTTAGGCCCCACTGTACATTTGAAGAGGTTTTGAACTACCAGAACGAAAAACTCCCCATAAACGACCCCATTTAGAAAACTAGACCCCTTAAGGTATTCATCTAGGTGTGTACTAAGTATTTTGACCCCACAGTTTTTGCAGGAATTAATGCAAAGCAGGTGTAAAGAAAATGTGTCAATTTAAGGTCAGATTTCTTGTACAGAGGACATGAGAATAAGGAAATGCACCATAAAATGTATCACCCTGTTTCTCTTGTGTTCAAAAATATCCCCATTGTGGCCCTAATGTGTTTCCTGGACACACGGCAGGACCCAAAAGGAAGGGAGCACCCGGAGGCTTTCAGGACACACATTTTGCTTGAAAATGGGATGATTCTACTTTTCTAGATTGAGAAATATATGTCCCTAACAGTTTTTACACCCTATGGCTATGTCGTGCTAAGAAAGCAGCTGTCCTGAAATCATGTCAGTCCATAGACATTATGTATATCAACCCGCTCTGATATATAGTAAGTTAGAGTGGGAAAATTTATTAAACTGTTGGCGGAAAAAGGCAATATATCCAAAAAAAGAGGAAGAATGTATCCAGCTATGTGGAAAACTAGAGCATGTTCACAGGATGAAAGAAAATTTGTAGGGCTGTAATGACTTTATTATTCAAAGTGACTGGTCATACAACGTCTCTTTAGCTCCATCAATCCCTATATAAGGTACGAATGTGCCAAGTGACGCGGTACACCATAACATGCCCCTGCCCGGCAAGGTAGCAACCGCCATGTGCACAAAACAACCAATCACCTGTAGAATATATAAAGGGGCAGTGTCCCACACCGTATGTATAGATACAGTAAAGGACCACTACTCCCCAAATTAATGTCGCTATTTCTAGAAGTATTGTCGGGTGTAAGAGGTCCACCAAAAACCTGAACAAAACTGTAATAAAGCCCATAGTGTATTGATAAGGAACAGCTCGCTTATTAGAAATCCTCAGAATAAAAAGAAAAAATTATGCCGTATCCCCAGTCAGTAACGGCTATTTATGGCAGGACATAGTCATAACGGAAAAGGAAAAAAAAAAGCTTGCAGGGCAAAATTTTAGCTTGAATGAATTTCAGGGCCTTATTCCACTTTCTATAACTGGGTTATATCCCAAAATGACTCAATCTAGAAAAGTATATTTCTATAAGAGGTTTACAGAAAAATAAAATCCTAAATAAATCCTGCATTTTAACTTTTATATCTCACAAAAGAAAATTAGTAATGTGCGACGGTATGATAGATTTCAAAACAGGGACTTATGCATAGACCAGGGTTGGAAGGACAAGCAGAACAATATCTTGACTCACTTCGCTGTCCTCGTTTTCTGCAAACCCGACACCGTTTTTTGGGGTATTTTTGGTTAGGTGTTGAAGGGATGGGGTGTAAAAAATGTTTTTCAACAAGTCGGCGTACATCCTCTGACTCATGGACTACTCTCTGGTCTGCAGATTGAAATAGATCTTCAATCACTTTCTCCTGAAATTCAAAGAATGTCGCCCTGCCCGCTGATTTTTTGTACAGGACAAATGCATTGTGCATTGTAACCTGGATGAGGTATATTGCCACTTTCTTATACCATGTTCTGGTTTTCCTTTTAACCAGATAAGGTTGTAACATCTGGTCGCACAAATCTACCCCACCCATGATTTTGTTATAGCCGATGACACACACATAGGTTTTTGTCTATCTGCAGAGGCCCCACATTCTCTAACAGTTTCTGTTGCACTTGTATGGATAGTGCTGATCATGTAGACGTCCTTGCGGTCACTAAATTTTAAAGCCAGCATCTTCTCAATTTGAAAAGTACATGACTCCCCCTTCGGTAGTTTTTTATCCACAAGTTGACGTGGGAAACCTTTGCGATTCCTGCGTATTGTGCCACAGGCTCCGGTGTTGGCACAATGAAGGGCGCTAAACAATGGCACACTGGTATAAAAACTGTCAGTGTATACATGATACCCCTTGTGTAGGAAAGGGCCAATTAAAACCCACACAATCTTACCAGTGGTACCAATATTTGGAGGGCATCCTGGTGGATTAAATTCACTGTCTTTACCCTCGTAGATCTTAAATGCACATGTGTAGCCAGTAGCGCTTTCACATAACTTGTAGATCTTTACCCCGTATTTTGCACTTTTTGAGGGTATGAATTGGTGGAATGAGACGCCCTTTGAAATTCATTAGCGATTCATCCTAAATTTTGTTAAGGGATATATGCTCCTAAAAAGGAGGAATTAAGAAAATTTAGCAAAGGCCTTAATTTATACAGCCGGTCACTGCTTCTATCGCTGGAAGGAGGTTTCTGTAGGTTGTCACTAAAGTGGAAAAATCGCATAAGTATTTCGTACCTGCTGCGTGACATGCCAGAAAAAATGGGGGTGGCATGTATAGGGCTTGATGCCCAATATGAACTAATAGAGGTTTTTTTTTATAATTCCCATGTTAAGGGTGAGGCCCAGAATTTTTTTTATTTCCATTGCATTTGTGGGATTCCACAACCTGGCATGAGGTGACGAAGGCTTATTGGCAATGTACTGCCTGGCATACAAATTTGTTTCCTGCACAAAATGTTCCAAAACTTGGTCCGTAATAAAAATATTAAAATAATTTAGTGGTGAAAAATTACTGACATTGGGACTTATGCCAGGAGTAGCAATAAAGTCACTTATGGTGGGAGAAAATAAACTTGTGGGTTCCCACACTAAATCGGTTTGGTGGGGTTGCGCAATTTCAGGGGCTGCACTTTGAACGGACGTTGTGGCAACTTCACGGTCTCCCATATCACTGGTGCTGGGTCTCATATCTGTAGACTCCCTTGAAGCGACACTTTCGCTTTCAAGTAAAAGCTCAACTTCAGATTCACAATCTTTCAAAATTGTTTTTATTAACATTTTCCATTAAGGGGTACAAAAAGTAGAAAGGGGAGGATGGGGGCTGAGAAATATACAAGACATCGAAAAAGATCAAATAATGGGATAAAACAATAAATAAAAAAGGGGAGAAAAAAATAAAAAAATAAAATAAAAAAAATATATATATTAAATAAAATTAAAAGAAAGTAAACAAAAATAGGGGGGGGGGGAGGGGAACAAAAACATAAGTCATAACCGTTACTATTAAGCTCATTATATCCATAATTCCAATAAGTCAGGTGAGGGGATCTACATATCAAGCAAATGCAGGCTCTCCCCTCCTCGTCGGGTTTTCAACCCCAGTGTGACGATAGCATGGGCATGGAACCAGCCAAATACCCTGTGCCCGTCCCACCAATATGTTATCCAAAAGCTTTCTCCGAGAAGCGAGATCGCCAATAAGCAGATCAGAGGCGTGACCCCCGCAGGCATCATAAGAATTCGAATCCCCGACAACTCATCATCTCGCAGTAAACACACGTTACATTATAGGTGCGTCCCCCATAAGTAGTTGCTTGTTAAACCATATAGTGGAGTCAAAGCAGTGTTTTATTTTCATTTGCACGTTCCGCGGGAGGAGTGAGATAAAGGATTCCCAAGTATTGAAAAATTGCTTGACCTTTTGCTCTTTGTGGAGAGAGGCCTCCATCCAATCCATCTTCATCAGATAGGAAAGCTTGTCAAGAAACAGTTTGAGCGGCGGGGCCTGATCATGAAGCCAGGTTTGTAGGATAGCCTTTACCCCCGCTGCCGCCACGTAGTGCAATAGTCTGTGCGCCCCAGGGGAACAGTGGTGAGTATCAGGTTCCCGGTACCCAAAGATTGCCCATAACGCTGTGTTAGAAACAAAGTTTGTGAGCTGTTCAGAGGTGAATACTTGTATTCTGGACCAGAAAGTTTGGATATTTGGGCAGGACCATAGACAGTGATATAGGTTAGCCTCAGGTGTGTGGCATTTGAAGCAATGCGAGGTGGGATAGACTCCTATTTTGTGCCCTATATGCGGTGTTAGGTATGACCTATGGTAAACTTTCAATCTCATCTCCAGGAAACGCGCCGAAGGGAGAAATTTATGTGCCTGTGTCAAGGCCGCTAAAATGGTTGTGTAGGTGAGCGTGTGGTCGTCTGTTTGCCATTTGGTTAGGGGGGTTTGGGTTTGAGAATAATCTAAGGGAACGTGGATAAATTGATAATTACGAGTGATTTGACCCCTGAGGTAGTTTTGTTTTGAAAAATTATGTCGCAGGCATGGGTTCCATTCTTGGAGGTCAGCAGTGGTAGTATCTTTGTTAAGTAGCTTTTGACTTGCATATAGCTAAAGAGATCAATCGGGTGATCCGGAAACTTAGAACATAGCTCTGTAAAGGAGAACATCCTACGCTCTTCTATGTTCACAAATTGCCCCACAGAAGTGAGCCCCAGCCTGTACCACCTGTGGAAGACGGCAGCAGGGTTACCACTCTGAAAGTCAGGGTTACATACCAAGGGCATATGAAGAGATAGCAGAGGAGAAAGATGAAAGAGATCTTATCTTCTGCCATGCCTTCCATGTAGTAAATAGTAAGGGGTTGGCCCTGGTTTCCCTCGTCGAGCTCCCATAAGGAAGATGCAAGAGTCCTGATAAAGCGTTCCCCATGAACAATGCCGAGTCTAGAGGTGAGGAGGTGTATACGGAGGTGTTGTGGATCCAGTCAGAGATATACCGATATAGAGCTGCCAGATTGTAGTGCTTAATATTGGGGAAGTTGATCCCCCCCCGTTACCCCTGGGCTGCTGCAGGATGATGTAGGCTATTCTGGATCTTTTCCCGCCCCAGATAAAGGTTCTATAGAGATAGTTAATTCTGCGCTCGTCTTTAGGTGTGAGGTAAATTGGGAGAGTGTGGAAGAGGTACAGGAGGCGCGGGAATTCTGTCATTTTGAGTAGATTAGCCCTGCCCAGATAAGAGTGTAAAGTGTTTCCAGGAGAGGAGCGTCTTCTCCAGTTCCGTTATATAGTGCGATATGTTGGTGCTATAGAGTGCGGACGGGTGTTTCGTGATTCGGACTCCTAGATATGTGCGGGCCTGAGAATTCCATTTAAATGGGAATTTGCGTGACCACATGGGCGTGGAGGGGCCTTTCAGCAACATTGCTTCTGTCTTATCCAGGTTCAGAGTGTAACCGGACAGTCGTCTCACCCCCTCCAATTCACTCAAAAGAGGGTCTAGAACCTGTTTGGGGTTAGATACGGCCAACAAAATATAGTCAGCAAAAGCTGCCACTTTTAGTTTTATATTACGTAGTTTAATGCCCTGAAAAGTAGATGTCTGGGAGAGATGGCGCAAGAGGGGGTCTAAGGCGAGATTAGAAAGGAGGGGGGATAGGGGACAACCCTGCTTTGGTGCCCCTAAAAATATCTATCGGAGCTGTGTTATGCCCATTGACCGTCACACTAGTTGCACACCCTACACGAAGAGATTGCAGGAATTGAGTAACAGTCGATCCAAGGTTCGTTCGCTCCATCACCTCATCGAGAAAAGGCCACGCGACAGTGTCGAAGGCCTTCTCAGCGTCTAGGCTCATCAGCTTGTTAACTGGTTGATCCTGCTCCTGCGCCATGACTGTGGCAGCAACAGCTGATCTTATATTCTTGATACTAGTCCTGCCTTGTGTGAAACCCATTTGAGCTTCGCATAAAAGGTCGGAGAGAACAACCCGGAGTCTGTCAGCCAATATCCTTGCCAGTAATTTATAATCTTGGTTGAGTAGGGAAATTGGCCGATAAGATTGGGCCAGAGATGGGTCCTTATTTGGCTTTGGTAAGAGAACTGTGCGCGACTCTGTGAATCGGTCAATGGGCATTTGGCGTATAAAGGCGTCGTTAAATAAATTAGTGAGTGGGAATTATTTGGGGGGCCAGTATTTTATAATAATCCGCTGGGAATCTGTCCGGACCCGGTGTTTTGCCATTGGAGGTCAGAGAGATGGCCCGTCGCACTTCCTCCTCCTGTATGTCCGAATTCAGCAAAGATTGCTGATCTTCAGATATGGAGGGCAAATTTATGGTGTCCAGAAAGGTATTGATATCTGGGAGGGATGCCGGGGCCACTCTATAAAGGTCTTCATAATAGTCAGAGAAAATCTGCGCTATCTCAGAAGCATCGGTGACAAGGGAGCCGGTGGTAAGGTGCCGCAGGGACAATATGGGTTTGAATGGACGTTTTTGCTTAGTGAGTGTGGCGAGTAATTTTCCAGTTCTATTTCCCCATCTATAAAATTTATTGTCTGTGTTGTTTACCTGCCAATGGGATTCATCGTGGACAAATGTGTCTAGTAGATGCCTGGCCGTCTGATAAACAGTTTGGTTATATGCAGAGGAATCTGCTGCATATGTGCGCTGAGCGGTCAGTAAAGCCTTGTGTAAGGCGTCAAAGCGTTGACTTCTCGTTTTCCGCCTACGGGACAGATAGCTGATGACATGACCTCTCATTACAGCCTTAGAAGTCGCCCACAACAAGGGGAGTCATCCGTATGAGAGATGTTGTCGTCCAAGAATTGACTCCAATATGTTTGGAGATACTGTTTAAAGTCATCAGAATCTGCCATGTACGCAGGAAACCTCCATATTCTAATTCTCACATTGGATGGGGATAAGGATAATGACATTGTAATTGGAGCATGGTCTGATATGGCGATTGGATGTATATGTGATGAGTAATGTGCCTCAAACAGGGGGGAGGATATCAGAAAGTAGTCAATACGGGAGAGTGTTTTATGGGCTACAGAATGACACGTGTATTCTCTCGCCCCAGAATCCATCACCCTCCAGGGGTCGCACACATTGAGGGAGTCAATGAGAAGAGTGAGGGAGGCGGTCGCTACCTGGGACTGGGGTGTAGAAGGGGACCTGTCTAGTGTGGGGCATTGTACAAGTCACCTCCAATTATTAAGCGACAGTCGGGGAAGCTCGTTATAATTTGGAGAACCTCTGGGAAAAAGCTTTGTTGGTCATGATTAGGGGTGTAATTGTTCACCAGTAAATATGCTATCCCGGCTATTAAGACCTGTAGTATTAGGTACCTGCCCTGAGGGTCTGCTATGGAGTTCTCTACAGTTTTGAATGTCCCTTCTGAAAAGTGTCGCGACCCCCCGCGAAGAGGAAGAATGTGAGGCAGAAAGGCAATCCGCTAGCCATGGGGCTTTCAAGTTGCTTTGCGTGCCTGATCTCCAGTGAGTCTCCTGAAGAAATATAATGTCAGGGGAGAGTCTTTTGAGATGGTTAAGCACTTTTTTCCTCTTCAGGGGCGTGTTCAGTCCTGCTACATTCCAGGAAAGGAATTTAATATGAGGGTGGGTACTAAGTGTCAGGGTGTAGTGTGTTTGGGGTACTCATCCTGTGTCGAGGTGGTAGATTCGGATCAAAGGTAGTGAAAGCCAGATGCTGCACCCCACGGTCCCAGCGAGCCGCGAGTACAGCCCCTTCCCACTGATGCCATTACAAGCGGGAGTCTTGCCTCCAATCACCTGAAAAAGGAGAAAATACATGAGCGAGCATAAGTAACACAAAAAAAACATAGAAACAACAAAAGTTATAGCGGCATTAACCAGTAACTGGTGTTCTGCTGTGAACACAACTGCCGCAGTTTGCGCTTTAATTCGCAAAGGTAAGCGAGGTAAGCACATGTCCATTAGTAGGAGGGCTAACTTTTCCTCTCAGAAAGTCTTCATTATCCTTCATCTCGCACTTCCAGATGGAGGCCTCTGCGGGCCAGGATCGGATCCTCAAACATAAGCGTACGGTCCCCCATTTGCACTTTCAGCTTGGCCGGAAAGAGGAGTTGAA
Source organism: Rhinoderma darwinii (assembly GCF_050947455.1). Classification (NCBI taxonomy): domain Eukaryota; kingdom Metazoa; phylum Chordata; class Amphibia; order Anura; family Rhinodermatidae; genus Rhinoderma; species Rhinoderma darwinii. Next base: position 268,753,522 of record NC_134687.1, read on the forward strand.
ATCGAGTGTTCTGTTCGTATAACAGGCGGCAGATTGGAGCGAAGGCTTTTCTCTTCTGGGCGACCGTCGCCGAGTAATCTTGGAAAATCAGGATTTTGGAGTTATTCACGTGGAGGTTCCCCTGCTGCCTGTACGCTCTCAAGACTCTTTCTTTTATCGCCCAGTGTAGGTACTTGGCGATTACCGGACGTGGCCTATTGTCTCCCGCATTCCCCCTGGTTCTGGGCGGTCCCAGCCTGTGCACTCTCTCAATCATGAGGGGGTCGCGTCCCAGGTCAATGTTGAGGGCTGTGGGTAGATCTTTGGTGATGTAGTCCAGTAGCTGGTCATTTGTCACGCTTTCAGGGATGCCCACGAAACGGAAATTGCTGCGCCGATCCCTATTTTCTAGGTCATCCAATTTATCTCTCAGGGATGTGGCTTGACTTTGCCTCAAGGCGACCTCCATTGTGGCGATAGAATCTTCCGCTGTATTAAACCGTGTTTCCATATCTGCTATTTTTTGTGAATTTGAAGTGATTTGCGCCAATGCAGAATTTATGAACGTGTGCAAGACATACAGACGCTTGTCGAAGAGAGGAAGCAGAAGCTTGGAGACCTCCTGTGCCACTAAGGTCGCCTGAAGTGAATCAGTTTCCGAGTCATGCGAAGGACTATTCCGTGGGGTTAGTCTGGGTGGCGTGACGTCGTAATCAGGAAGAAGTTCTGGGGTGAACTGATTTTGAGAGCTGGAACCTCTGTTAGAAGAAGATCTGGGAGTCTGTATTTCTGCATTTTGGAGAACGGGGGTATCCCGGGCGTCCGGGCGGCACAAGAGCGGGCAGGTTGATCTCTCAAAGATTTCGTCAAATATTTGTCCATGTCACGCTCCCCTATCAGGGGGGTAGCACGAGAGATTTTACAGACAATGAACAGGCAGCAGAGGCAAATAGAAGGAAAGTAGCCCACAGCACGTTACATCTTTACAGATCCATCAGCATGTGCAGGGGTTTGGAGGGATCTTTATAACAAAACATAGTGGGTTCAGCAAACAATGTCCCGTGCAAACGATGAAGTGAACCAAGGTGGGTCAAAGGGGGAGTTTCTGAGGCGCAATAAATCCTTGATTCTTCCTACAATGTTGATGTAGTGCACACAGTTTAGGAGAGTCACGCTGAGTAGTCCCTGGCTGGGGATTACACTGGGGTTTCTCCCCCCGTGCGATGTGTATACAAGTCCCTGGGCAGTAAGAATGGCCGTCAGGCCCAGCAGTGTCACCCGCGAGATCGTGCCCGGGTGTTTTCACGTGGGTATTGCTCCACACAAGATATTGGTCTGGGTCACAACTTGGCTATTTTGGGGTCCTCACCTGGGGTCTGCCCCACTTCTCCTCCCCTTCCCAGCACTTATTTTCCTATCAGGCCGCAGTTGCCTTTATCCGCCACAAGATGGCAGCAGAGGTTTTTTTTTTTTTCTTCTCCCCCCTCAAGATGGCGGCCGGGGCGTGGCTTCTCGCGAGGTTTGCCTCGCACAAGATGGCGGCCGGGATCTTCCCCTGCGAGACCAGCAATGCCCCACAGGGTACAATAATGGAAAATCGGGGGGGTCACAGAGCAGTCCACAGGGAAGACCTTCCTCCCCCTTATGATCTCTTCCTCCCCTCTTCTTACCAGCCGCACGATGTGGGTGCCTTTCAGCCACGGTCCGGTCGAGCCTCGCCTCCTCTAAGATGGCCGCCGGAAAGATTTTCTTCTGCAGGAGACCCAGGTAGGATGATTTGTGCCGGTTCTAATGCTGCTTTTGATGGCGAGTCACCCCGATCCTCTGTCTCCCCTAGCAGGGGGGATCCCCAATCCAGGGCTCTTCCCCCACCGGGCTTTTATCTTCTGCCGTGTGACTGGGCCAGGGACGCCCACGCTTCTTTCGGCGTTCCACCGCCCACGACTCCGGGGCGATTCAAATTGGAGTCTCTCTGGGGTCTCTCCAAACCCCCCGTGTCAGGGGAGTTGCCAGCAATGTCCCCCGAGGCAGGATGGCCAGGATACAGCCTGGATGGTCTCAGGGTGCAGAGGAGCTCTTTCTAAAAGCGGCCATCCACGATGCCCCGCCCCCGGAAGTCCTCTCAGATTCACAATCTATCTGAGCATAGCATCTGATAGGCTTCCTCAACGATGTATCTTCTGGCAGCCATAATTATACAGTCTAAACCGCAAATAATAAATGGAACTAGCGGTTTAAATTTTTTTATCAACTAAGAACACTAAATGAATTAAACGTTTTATTATTTTTTTTTTACGTTTTTTTTTCTCAAACCTAAACCCTATGCCTAACACAAACTATAAACCCAAGCCCAGAACAGCACCCTACGCCGTCTAACAGTGTACCCTAAATACAAAGTAGTTTATAGTACGATTCTTAGTATATACAGTAAATATACTTATATTTTTATTTATATATATATATATATATATATATATATGTGTGTGTATGTATATACTATAAAGTAGTTTAAAAAAAATACATTTTTTCAGTGTGTGTGAGGAACAAGTGATTTTGTGTGGGGGCACTGACACACTTGTATCTGTTTCTCTCTACAGCTAGAACAGAGTGAGGAGAAACATACATGTTTTTACTTTTATTTTACTGTAGTGATCACTATGATTGGATCTCATAGTTATCACAAAAGATCAGGAACCAATACTATTGGCTCCTGATCACTGCTCTAAGAACAGAGCTGGTAGCAACAGCTCGTTCTTAGAGCAGGAGCTGTCATTTAGACACTCCCGGCGGCTCTGTACACAGTAACAGCATGTGACCGCTGTGATTGGCTGTCACAGCGGTCACATGCTGTTACGATGAAATCGGCAGGTCCTGATGGCTGCACTATTAATCGGACATGTTACTTACAGCCGGTTTTTAGTGCAGACTCCACCAGGGTGCCGCTAAACCCCCTCTACTACAGCGACGCCAAAAGCCGTCGTTGTAGACTGAGTACATGCACCGCCTGACGTCAAAAGACGGTGGGCGGTCGTTAAGGGGTCTTAATAAGGGGTCATAATAAGTCTGAATGACTTTGTCATATCCAATGTACTTGTCCCATAAGCCTCCAACTACATGCTTTCTGTAGAAAGGCTAATCCTAATCCCCATAAATGTTTCTGGCCTTGACTGGGATTACCGTTCCCTGACCTGTGGGCAGAAGTGACGTGTCAGCGCGGTCTTGCGAGACCGCGCTGCTCAGTGAATCTAGCTTGGGTGTGAGGCAGAGAGGTTCATGATGCGAATTGGCCAGCGTCATACACCTCTTTGTCATACGCCCACTTGGTTGAAAATTAAAAAACGCCCAGTTGGGCATTAAGGACCTCATTTGCATAAATGTTCTAAACGCCATAACTTTGTTAAAAAACATCGGTTTTAAAATAAAAACACATTGCTAGTAACTACATTCCAGCGCCGATAAACTGATGTAGGAGATGGAGCATTTTTATTCTGGTGACAGAGCCTCTTTAAAACTAAAAAAATATTGATTCATAATCCCCCCCGTTATGAATCAAATCTTTTTAGTGTTATTGGGGGAAGGGTTTGTTGGCATTGGTGATTTTGTTTGTTTTCTTAATCTTTGGGTTTTATTAATAGTAGGACGACTTATGTTCTACTCAAAGTAATTTACTTTTCACCTTTTCTGGTGCAGACCCACCCCATCCCAGATTTCCTTAATTTTTACATGGAGTAGTTCTGTATATGATTACGACCTCCACCTAATGCTAAAGTACATTGGCTTGTGATATTTCGTGAGACATCAAATGTACTCTGTAAATGCCATAGTACCAGGTATTAAATGGCTATCCAAAGCTGGTTCCCAAAACTGCCCTTTTCATGATCGCTTAAAGTTATTATGGTTCGTAAGCCCCCCATTCTGTATCAAGCATTTCTGTGTTAATGGAGGGATGGTGAAGGGCGTTGGTGGTAGACTGCTATTTAACTGGTAATTTCCCTTTAAAAGGTGGAGTTAATCTTCAAACGGTTTAAAATGAGCAGCGGTAGATTGTAATCCATTATGCAGGATAAATTAAGACTATCAAGAATCCGGTTCAATCCTTCAGTGTAGGGGTTGGAAGGGAACTTCAGGTTGCAGGAAGGGGATAAAGATGTCATTTTACCAATATTAGTAGAGATGTGTAAAATGTTTTGGTAGCTGACCTTTTACGATGAACAAATCTTTATACAAAGGTACAAGGAACGTCATGTATCTAATCTGCAGTTGCAAATCCGTAAATGAATTTAGCCTAACTTTCCTAGTTTTAATGCACTTAAAGAGGCTCTGTCACCAGATTTTGCAACCCCTATCTCCTATTGCAGCAGATAGGCGCTGCAATGTAGATTACAGTAACGTTTTTATTTTTAAAAAACAAGCATTTTTGGCCAAGTTATGGCCATTTTTGTATTTATGCAAATGAGGCTTGCAAAAGTACAACTGGGCGTGTTGAAAAGTAAAAGTACAACTGGGCGTGTATTATGTGCGTACATCGGGGCGTTTTTAATACTTTTACTAGCTGGGCGTTCTGATGAGAAGTATCATCCACTTCTCTTCAGAACGCCCAGCTTCTGGCAGTGCAGATCTGTGACGTCACTTCCCCAGGTCCTGCATCGTGTCAGACGAGCCGGCACCAGAGGCTACAGATGATTCTGCAGCAGCATCGGCGTTTGCAGGTAAATCGATGTAGCTACTTACCTGCAAACGCTGATGCTGCTGCAGAATCAACTGTAGCCTCTGGTGCCGATGTGTCGGACACGATGCAGGACCTGTGAGTGACGTCACAGATCTGCACTGCCAGAAGCTGGGCGTTCTGAAGAGAAGTGGATGATACTTCTCATCAGAACGCCCAGCTAGTAAAAGTAGTAAACACGCCCCGATGTACGCACATAATACACGCCCAGTTGTACTTTTGCAAGCCTCATTTGCATAAATACAAAAATGGCCATAACTTGGCCAAAAATGCTTGTTTTTTTAAAAATAAAAACGTTACTGTAATCTACATTGCAGCGCCGATCTGCTGCAATAGCAGATAGGGGTTGCAAAATCTGGTGACAGAGCCTCTTTAAATATACGGTCATTTGAGATAAATATATTCTGAGAAATGAGGTTTCTCTTCTAGGGTCTTGCTGACTGGGGAATACTCTGCATCTCTACGTCTGCTATGCTGTGTAGTAATCATCCACTTGCAGTATCAAGAACACGTGCAACTTGGAGACCGGGCACCGGATTCTTAACCCTTTCAGGACTGAGCCTGTTTTGGCCTTCAGGACGAAGCAGATTTTTCAAAGCTGACGTGTCACTTTGTGGTAATAACTCCGGAATGCTTTTGCCTATACAAGTGATTCTGAGATTGTTTTCTCGTGACATATTGTACTTTATGTTAGGGAAAAGATTTGGTAGATAAATTAAATATTTATTTGTAAAAAAACACATAGATTAAGAGAAAATTAGCAAAAATGTGCATTTTTCTAAATTTAAATGTCTACTTGTAAAACAGATAGTAATACCGCACAAAATACTTACTAGTTTATATTTCCCATAGGTCTGCTTTGTTTGCATCGTTTTTTGAACATTCTTTTATTTTTCTAGGACGTTACAAGGCTTAGAACTTTAGCAGCAATTTATCATATTTTCAAGAAAATTTCAAAAGCCTATTTTTTCAGGGACCAGTTAAGTTCTGAAGTGGCTTTGAGGGCCTTATATATTAGAAAGTCCCCATAAATCATTTTGAAAACTGCACCCCTCAAAGTATTCAAAACAGCATTCAGAAAGTGTTTTAACCCTTTAGGTGTTTCACAGGAATTAAAGCAAAGTAGACGTGAAATTTACAAATTTCTTTTTTTTTCGAAAATTCATTTGTAATACATTTTTTCTGTACCACAGGTTTTACCCAAGAAATGCAACTCAATATTTATTGCCCAGATTTTGCAGTTTTTAGAAATATCCCACATGTGGTCCTAGTACGGTAATGGACTGAAACACAGGCCTCAGTAGCAAAGGCGCACCTAGAGGATTTTGGGGCCTCCATTTTTTAGAATATATTTTAGGCACCATGTCAGGTTTGAAGAGTTCTTATGGTACCAAAACAGTAAAGACCCCCCAAAAGTGACCCCATTTTGGAAACTATACACCTCAAGGTATTTATCTATGGGTATAGTTAGGATTTTGAACCCACAGTTTTTTGGCTAAATTTATTTAAATTAGTATGTGAAGATGAAAATCTACTTTTTTTTGTGAAAAAACATAGAAATTGTAAATTTTTTGCAAGGAAGAAAGTAGAAACACCCTAACATATGTAAAGCAATTTCTTCCGATTTATAGCAATACCCCATATGTGGTAACAAACTGCTGTTTGGACCCACAGCAGGCCTCATAAGAGAAGGAGCACCTTTTGGATTTCTGATTTTGCTGTAATAGTTTTCAGTGCCGTGTCGTGTCTGCAATGCACTGGAGGGATGAAAACAGTGGAAACCCCCCAAAAGTGACCCCATTTTGGAAACTACACCCCTCAAGGAATTTTTCTAGGGGTAAAGTTAGCATTTTGACCCCTACAGTTGTTTTGCTGAATTCATTGGAATTAGGCCTCATGCGCACGACCGTAAAAACTCCCGTTATTACGGGTCATAATTACGACCCGTAATAACGGGCTCATAGACTTCTATTGGCGACGGGTGCCTTCCCGTTTTCTCACGGGAAGGTGCCCGTGCCGTTGAAAAAGATAGAACATGTCCTATTTCAGGCCGCAATAACGGCACGGACAGTCCATAGAAGTCTATGGAGCTCTCTTAATGACGGGTGGCTACATGTGTGCACCCGTCATTACGGCAGCGTTGCTAAGCGACGTCAGTTAATAGTCACTGTCCAGGGAGCTGAAAGAGTTAACTGATCGGCAGTAACTCTTTCAGCACCCTGGACAGTGACTACCGATCAGTATAAACCTGTAAAAAATAAAAATAAAAGACGTTAATACTTACCTGCTTCCTCCAGTCCGGTCTCCCGCTCGTTGCCTTGGTGACGCGTCCCTCTCGACATCCGGCCCGACGTCCTGGATGACGTTTCAGGCCATGTGACCGCTGCAGCCAATCACAGGTCAATCACAGGCTGCAGCGGTCACCTGGACTGCTGCGTCATCCAGGGATGTCGGGCTGGATGTGAAGAGAGGGACGCGTCACCAAGACAACGGCCGGGTAAGTATGAATTTCTTTAACTTTTATTACGAAAGGGCTGTCCCTTCTCTCTATCCTGCACTGATAGAGAGAAGGGGCTGCCGATTAGTGCAGTGCAAAAACGTGCCCGTAAATACGGGTGGAATACGGGTGACACCGGACCCATATTTACGGGCACGGGTTCGTAAATACTGGTGCAAAACGGGTCGAATACGTGTGACACCGGACCCGTATTTACACCAGTGTTTACGGGTGGGAAAAAATACGGTCGTGTGCATGAGGCCTTAGTCTGTAAAGGGAAAAATCTACTTTTTTCTGGAAGAACGTAGACATTTTTAATTTTTACAAGGAATAAAGGAGAAAAAGCATACATTTGTAAAGCAATTTCTCCTGATTACGTAAATACCCCATATGTGGTAATAAACTGCTGTTTGGACCCACACCGGGGCTTAGAAGAGAAGGAGCGCTATTTGGCTTTTGGAGCTCAAGTTTAGCTGGAATAGTTTTTGGGTGTCATGTCGAATTTGCAAAGCCACTGAGACCAAAACAGAGAAACTACACCACTTAAGGAATCTATCTAGGGGTATAGTGAGCATTTAGGCCCCACGTCTTTTGCAGAAATTATTAGAATTAGGCCGTGAAAATTTGTAAAGCAATTTCTCCCGAGTACGGCTGTATCCCACGTGTGGTCATAAATGTTTTTCCATTAGAAAGTAATTAACCCTTTCCGAACTGATCCATGTTTTGCTTTTTCTTTCGTTTTTCCTCCCTGCTTTCCGAGAGCAACAACTTTTTTTAGTTTTCCGTCAATAGAGTGGCTTGAGGGCTTATTTTTTGCGGGACGAGCTGTAGTTTTTATTGGTACCATTTTTTGGTACAAAAGACTTTTTGAGCACTTTTTATTACGTTTTTGGTAGAGCGAAGGTGACCAAAAAACTGATTTTTGCCGTTGAAAATTCTTTATTTTTCACGGCGTTCACCGTGCGAGTTAAATAATGGTATATTGTAATAGCTTGGACTTTTACGGACGCAGCGATACCAATTTTGGTTTAATATTTTTGTGAATTTTTTTACATTACTTTAGTTATTAGTGGAAAAAATTAAATAAATATTTAAAGTCCAAAAAGAAACCCTTTTCACATTTTCTCTATTTACTTTTGTTTTTATATATTTTATTAGTCCCCCTAGGAGACTTGAACCAGCAATCGTTAGATCACTGGTAGAATACACTGCAATACTAATGTATTGCAGTATCTTGTAATTTTTACATGCTTCTGTAACAGCGTGTTCGCGGTTTCTGTCCGTTAGTCCCGAGTATCAGCTGTAATACACAGCTGACACCCGCAGTGTATGGCGCGGGCTCAGTGCGTGAGACGATCCATACATCACCCCCCACACCACGACATGCTATTAAGTCATGGTGCGCGAAGGGTTTAATGCGCAGCGGATGGTGCAGAGTGAAAATTACAATTTTCCACTGATGTGCCATTTTAGTGCACTAGATGTTGTGCCCAGTTTGTGCCACAAATACCTCATAGAATTTTAACCGGGTTCTCCTGGGTATGGCGATGCCATATCGGTGGACGTAAACGGCTGTTTGGGCACGCTGTAGGGCTCAGAAGGGAGGCATGCCATTTGGCTTTTGGAGCGCAGATTTTGCTTGGTAGTTGCTCTGGCGTCTTGCTGATATTTCAGTTTATAATCTGGGGGCATATGTAGGCTGGGCAGAGTACATCAGGGGCATAATAAGGCTATGTTCACACGGAGTATTTTGGGGGAGGAATAGCTGCCTCAAAATTCCGTTTGGAACTTTGAGGCAGATATTCCTCTCCCTGCATGCCGATTATCGCGCCGTTTTTCGCCCGCGGCCATTGAACGCCACGGGCATAAAACGGCGAGAAATACGCTTTCTCCTGCCTCCCATTGAAGTCAATGGGAGGTCAGAGGCGGAAGCGCCCGAAGATAGGGCATGTCGCTTCTTTTTCCCGCGAGGCAGTTTTACTGCTCGCGGGAAAAAGACGCCGACGCCTCCCATTGAAATCAATGGGAGGCGTTCTCGGGCCGTTTTTGCCGAGTTTTGCGACGCTGTTTCCGCGTCAAAAAACTCGGCAAAATACCCCGTGTGAACATAGCCTAAGAGGGTATAATAATGCGGTAAATAAATAATAATCCGCAGATATGTGGCTTTTGTGGCACTTATATATGGCGCCTGATGTTATCCGCTTTTGGAACACTGCACATTTTGCATCGCCATATTTTGGGAGCCAGAACTTTTTTTATTTTTTTTTCAGCATCGGAGCCGTGTGAGGGCTTATTCTTTGCGGGGCAATCTGTAGATTTCATTGGTGCCATTTTGGCGTACATGCCGTTTTTTTTTTTCACTTTTTATTCCATTTTTCGGCAAGCCAGGTGACCAAAAACCATCAATTCTGACAATGATTTTTATTTATTTTTTACAGTGTTCACCCTGGGTTATAAATGAGTTATATTTTATTCTGCGGGTCGGTACGATTACAGCGATACCATATGTATATCGTTTTTTATGTTTTGCAGAGTTTGCGCAATAAAATAACTTATTTAGAAAATAATAAAAAAAAAAATTGTCCCCGTGTTCTGAGAGCCATAAGTTTTTATTTTTTATTTTTCAGTTAAAGCTGTGTAAGGGCTTGTTTTTTGCGGGACGGGTTGTAGTTTGTATCGGTACTATTTTAGCGTACATGCGACTTTTTGATCACTTTTTATTGTATATTTTGCGAGGGGTGGTGACCAAATAAGTGATTCTGGCATTGTTTTTCGTTTTTTTTTTGCGGTGTTCACCGTGCGGGAAAAATAATATTATAGTGTTATAGTTGGGGTCGTTACGAACGCGGTGATACTAAATGTGTACTTTTTTTTTACGTGTTCATTTTTCTTCCTATAATAAAAGACTTATTATAGGAAAAAAAGCAGCTCTTGTTTATATCACTCATAACTTTTATATTTACACTTTTTTTTAAAAACATTTTTCTTTTTTTTCTACTTTTTTCACTTGTCCCACTAGGGGACACTTAGACTTGCAGCTCTGATCGCTGCTGGAATACATTACACTACACACGTAGTGTAATGCATTCCAACTGTCAGTGTGACGTAACAGTCACTGACAGTAAGCCTAGGAGGACTAGCAGAGGCTGGTCTTCACAGGTTTCATTACATGGCAGCCTGGAAACCATTGCCTGGCGTCCGGTTGCCATGGGTACCATCGCCAGCCCCTGTGATTTCACATGGGGGCTGCCGATCGGCGCTAAACACCTTAATTGTTTCGTTCAAAATCGAACGCCTCGTTTTAAGGGGTTAACTGCCGAAATCAGCAGCGATGTGCCGCTGATCGGCAACGGGGAATGCAGAGCGGACACCCTGCACAGTTAACTGCCGCTGCGGTGTAGCGCCGCACGGCGGTTAACTGCAACGCACAGACGTTACTGCACGTCAAGGTGCGCGAACTTACTGCACACATTGACGTGCATTAACGTCAAGGTGCGGGAAGAGGTTAATGGGCTACAATTGAGCAATGTTGATAAAATTTAATTTCTTACATTGAATCTGTTTCTGCTCCCGCTTTAAGACTGTTTTTGGAAATGTTAAGTCTATTATGAGAATAAAATTAGCATTTTCCTTTTAAATGTACAGACTTTTTGTTATACATTTTAATATATGCATAAATTACAGGGAGTTGATATTGGCAAGGCATGCATGTCAGGAGGGGGGAGGGGGGGCACACACAAACAGATCTTGTCTCATATATTTAGATAGGGCTGCAAACAACCTTTTACCCAGGTGAAGAAAATCCTAGCTTTGACAAACAGCAAAAAAAAAGTTTGTAATCGTAAAACACTGCTTCTGGAGATTGCCAAATGTACACTTATCCATAAAGGGTTTGGAATAACGCAACAGTTAAGCGAACCTGTCACCAGCATTTCAGCTATTGAACTCTACTCATCCCTCGCTGGCCGCTGCTGTCAAAAGTTCATTTCCGTTAGCCCCTCTCCTAAACTACTCCTCAGACCATAAATAACGGTCTTCAAACATTTTGCTGCTCTTGTGTGGTAGTAATCCGGAAGTCTCGTTCGTTGCTCTTCTGCTCGCCCACTGCCAAAAACTGTCCCGCCCTGAATTCTAAAATCTCATTAGAGCGCGCGCATGCGCCCGTCCTGTTTGGTCCGATATCAGTCGGTGCCTCAAATCTAGTTACTGCGCATGCACCACTATTTTGTCCTATTGCGCGCGGATGTGCTGGGGGAGGCGAGGAGCTGTCAATCAGCAGTAAGGAGGTGGGGTATACTCAAAGGCTTGAGGAATGAAGATATAATATCCAAAATTGGCGACCGCATTCTTCGAACTAATGCCACCTAAACACTATAAATAAATATATATGCATTGCTGCTGAATCTAATTACAATAGCGAGGTTCTTGGTGCATATTTTGATCAAACTCTGTGAGCCCATCTGCCACGACAAGGCGACCTCTATAACGTGGATACCTACACTGCTCATACACCCAGAACTGGGGCTAAGCCTACATATACTTGGGGATGGTAGGAACCAGTATTAAACTAATTAAAATCACCTAGGGCAGAATGGGAGGAGTGCAAGATCAAAAATGGAGGCAGTCAACCCCACATATATGCAATACATAAGAGACCACAACGTTTGATCAGCACATGTTAACAAAATGGAATAAAATTTGCATACAAAAGCAAGGAAGCCTAAGACTGCAAACAATACAATATTCAAAAATGGCAACTTAACTCTTCGAACACTAATGCCACCTAAACACTATAAAACCATAAGGAATGAAGATATGAATATTCAAACGAAGATACCAGTCTTTTATGCTCATTAGCATATGGCACAGAAACGCTAAAACATGGAATACTAAAAGTACAGAGACTACTCAGAAGACCATTATCAGTTACATATCGATTCTTCACCCACTTCCACCTGGTATTGCTGGTTTAATAGGTGAAATACTGGTGACTCATTCCCTTTCAGCATTGTTATAGTTTTTTTAACATGCAATACTACTTTACAATGACCAAATCATTTCACCTTGTGACCACATATAACTACTGCAAAGACCAGTATCACCATACAGAGGTCACTTACCAGGGCCTCCATTTAGGGGTCTGGTCTAGGGTCTGTATTTGTTTAGGGGGTCTGTATTAGTTTAGGGGGTCTCGGTCTGGGGTCTGGTCTGAGGTCTGAACTTATTTAGGGTGCTTGTTCTGGCGTCTATTAGTTTATGGGGTCTGTATTTAGGGGGCCTTGTCTAGGGTCTGCATAAGTTTAGGGGTCTTTATTTAGGGGTCTATTTAGGGGTCTATTAATTTAGGGGGTCTGGTCTGGGATCTGTATTTAGTGGTCTGGTCTAGGGTCTATTTAGGAGTCTTTATTTAGGGGTCTGTATTAGTTAAAGGGGTCTGGTCTGAGGTCTATTTATTTAGGGTGCTTGTTCTGTGGTCTATTTGTTTAGGGGGGGGGTCTGGGGGTCTACAATAGTTTAGAAGGTCTGGGTCTGTATGTGTTCTATGATCTAGTCTGGTTTCCAAATTTATTAGTCTGAGTAAAAGAGGTTGTCCAGGTACCTTGATAGGTAATCAGTATAAAAAATGTTCTGTGCCCGGACAACCCCTTCTATAGAGGCTGGAAATGGCTGCTGAAGTGATGGGCAAAGATGTCTCATCAGGAGAAGTCGCCATAACGGTCTGTGTCAGATGGAGAAGAAAAAACTACCGCTATCAGAGAAACATCACCTGTGAGTCACTGGATCTATAGAGCATCTGTCACCTCTCCTGACATGTCTGTTGTAGGAAATCCTTGTATTCTACATATCTTTTATCTTTGTGTAATAGACAAATGTGTTACCATTCCCATTGTCAGGAGGATGTGTCCCTACACAGTGTTATGCTGTCAGTGATGGTTGGAGACTGTCAGTATGTAGGGACACAGCCCTTTGACAAGCGGAATCGTAACAACCATTTGTCAATGCTTCACATCAGAGCGGCGGTGGGGAAGGGGGTGCCAAGTTTGTGGAACGGCCTAGGGTCTACGTAATCTGCCACTGAGCCTAACATGTGGAATGCTTAGATACAGGGACAGCAGACAGGATCACACACCGTTTAGCCATTTTTAGTATGTGTTCGTTAAACGGCTATAACTTTAATTTGTCAGGCTAGCGGTGCGGTTTTTATGATATTTTTTTTCGTAGACAATGCAGGTTTTTATTTTTTTTAATTTTTTGCTGTTATAGAATTTCTAGGCTTAACTGGCGAGCACTTCGCACATTAGGACGAGCATACTCGTCCTGTGTGACAGCCGTCTGTGCGCGCGATCGAGAGCGGGGCAACGGCTGTAATACAGACACGGCCCCGCTCTGACAGTGGAGAGGAGAGAAACATCTTCTCTCCGCCGTTAACCCTTTGAACGCCACGATGAAAGCTGATCGCAGCGTTCAAAGAGGGGGGACTGCACATTGATCGCGTCACAGAAAATAACTGACGCGATCAAAGCCCCCCTCGTATGGGCAGACAGCCCAGGGTCCATTGAAGGAGCCCAGGGCTGTCTGAACATATTTCCTGTTTGGGCATACTGAGATATGCCCTAACAACTGCCTGTGTACTATCAGTACACAAGCTAATGTACTAGCATATAGATCTATGCCAGTACATTAGTTACAAAATAAAAATCAAAATGATAAATCCCTTTATGGGATTAAAAAAAAAGTTAACTGAATCTAAAAAAAAATTAATGAACAATAAATAAAAACTAAAAAAAAATACACAAACACACTTTTTATAATAAATAAACTTTTTAAAGTCCCAAAACATGAAATAATATAGACATATTTGGTATCGCCACGACCGTAACAAGCTGTACAACAAATGTATAACGCTATTTATGATCTGTGTATGGTGTAAAAAAATTAATATTAAAACTGCAGCGGAACTGCTTTTTTTTTTTTCTGCATTTTCGCCAAAATAAAAATTTATAAAAATTAAACGGTAATGTATTTGTACCAAAAAATGGTACCTACATAAAGTACAGCTCGTCCTGCAAAAAACAGTCTCATACAACTACGTCGTACAAAAATTAAGAGTTATGAGCGTCGGGATGCAAAGAGGAGAAATGTAAAAAAAATTGCTCTGTCCTCAAGGCCAAAATTGGCCGTGTCCTTAAAGGAACAGTGTCACCACAAATTTTTTTTTCATGTCAGTTTAATGTTGGTGTTTTATTAAAAACGTTTTTATTTATTTGTGTGTTTGTGGTACTTTTTTCTATTTTTTCACTTTTTCTTCCCTATGGGGGCTGCCATTTTTTTTCCCCATTTCTGTATGTGTCGATTAACGACACATAGACATATAATACGGCAGCCACAGTCCCATAGGGACTGCGAACGGGGCCCGTCCCATCCACTCCTGTGTGGGAACTGCGCATGCGCCGCTCCCACACAGTCCAATTTGAAATGCGCGCCGTCCGGCGCCATTTTCCTGTGGACCGGAAGTCGCGGCCGGACAGAGATTACTACTTCCGGTCGCGGCTTCCGGACTTGTGCACTTGGACCAGCGGCAGCAGACGGAGCGGACGGGCCGGAGGGAGCCGCGGCGGCAGGAGCAGGTTAGAGATTTCTATGTATGTTCGTGTTTGTGTGTGTTTACTACTGTATGAATCACGATATACTGCAACACATTAGTATTGCAGTATATCGTGCAAGCGGTCTAACGATCGCTGGTTGAAGTCCCCTAGGACTAATAAAAAAAGTAAAAATGAGTTAAATAAAGTTGTTTTTTTTTTGTGTAAAAAATATTAAGTTCAAACCCCCCCCCCTTTTCCCCCTAGAGCATAGTAAAATAAATGAACATAATTGGTATGTAAAAGTCTGAACTATTACAATATATAATTATTTAACCCGCACGGTGAACGCCGTAAGAAAAAAAAATATTGTAAACACCAGAATCTCTATTTTTCTGGCGACCTAACCTCCCACAAAACATGAAGTGTTCAAACCATCGCATGTACAGCAAATGGTATTATTAAAAACTACAGCTTATCCCGCAAATAATAAGACCTCATACCACTTAATCGACGGAAAAATAAAAGTTATGACTATCGGAATTTGGCGACACACAGTACATTCTCTTTTACACTTAGAGGTTTACTTTGTAAAAGTAGTAAAATATAGAAAAAATTATGTATTTGGTATCGCCGTAATCGTATTGACCTACAGAATAAAGTTTAACGTGTTTTAATTGCACAGTGAATTCTGTAAAAACGGTGCGCAAAAAACCATGGAGGAATCGCTGTTTTTTTTATTTTCTACCCCACAATTAATTTTTTTCCCGTTTCCTAGTACATTATATGGCAAAATAAATGGCAGCTACGAAAAACTACAACTCGTCCCGCGAAAATCAAGCCCTCATAGTACTATATAGACGGAAAAATAAAGACCTTATGGCTGTAGGGAAGTGGGGAGGAAAAAACGAAAATGAAAATCTGAAAGGGTCCAGCCCAGTTAAAGGGAATGTGTCGCTAGAAAAATTTTTTTTTGTGTTTTAGTTAAACAGTTAGTATATAAATGATTACACATTGTTATACATTTTAACTTTTTTCCACAAGTCAGTAAATATTATAAATTAGATTCTAATAACATTTCCATGTGCTGGTCACTAGAGGGAGCAATTCCCAAAATTGCAGCATTGCAATGTGGTAAAGCAACCTCATTGCTTTATGCTGCAAATTTGGTGTAGACACACTTCCTCTAGTGTGCTCACACAATCCCCCCTCCTTTATCCTGGCTATTGCCAGGAGAAAGGAGGGGGTTGTATGTTCAAATCTCCTACACCGTGTGCCGCCATTTTTTGAGCGAATGCACAGTGTAGGAGGATTAGATACAGTGGTAATCACACAGTATAACACGAACATACACAAACATAACTTACCTGCTCCTGCTGCCTCGGCTCCTAGTCCTTGCTTCTGAACATATGGACGGAAGCTGTGACCGTAAGTAGTCATCTTACTGTCCGGCCGCGGCTTCCGGTCCACATGAAAATGGTGCCAGATGTCGCTCGGCCGAAGACCTTCCTTTTGAACTGTGTGGGAGCGGCGCATGCGCCGTTCCCACACAGACGGCGTACGCTATAGTGAATGGAACGGCTCCCATTCGCATTCACTATGGGGATGTATGTGCCGTATTCCATACAGTAAAACACACATAAATAAAATTTATTTTCATGGCATACTAAAAGCAAAAACATATAAAAATTTTTTTTCCGTGACACCTTCCCTTTAAGCTTGGACTAACAGTGTAAGACAATGAAGACGGGAAAGGAAAAGCAGGGGCGTAGCTAGGGGGGGGCAGGCGAGACATGTGCCCCGGGCGCAACTTAGAGAGGGGCGCCAGCATCGCACAGTCCATGATGCAGCAGTCTGCCTGGAGAGAGGGAGCAGACACACCGTAGCAGAGCACTGCAGAGGACAGGAAAACACAGGACAGTGGTGAGTACACAGTGTAAACAATTTAGTGCCTGGGAACACTAGCGTTTCTAAAATCATAAAATGAGATTATTTTATCATTTTATATACTCTTGTGTCTCCAGGCACATTATTTTTGCGGCTGCCGTAGTGGTGGTAATACAAAAACACATTTCTCCATTAAACCTCGGTCTCCCCCTCGGTCTCCCCCTCGGTCTCCCCCCGCCTTTCATAGACGCAAGCATCGCCATCACGTCATCGTGCTGCTTGCTTCGTTCAACCCCAGAAGACCAGCTCAGAAGAGAACAGGTCTCCATTGCCGCCGGACGGTGCTGGAACAAGATTAAAGTGAGTTTGTTTAGTTTGTCTTTTTATCCTAATAAAAAAGTGTGCCATTATCTACGAGGGGGGGGGGGCCTATCTGTGGAGCCCTATATACAGGGGTGGGCTGTATGTGGAGCACTATATACAGCGGTGGGCTATATACAGGGGTGGGCAATCTGTGGGGGACTTTTGGGGGAGCTATATGTGGGACACTATACAGGGGTGGGTATGGGGGGCACTATCTACAGGGGGCGCTGTGGCAGGCACTATCTACAGGGGGTATGGTGTGTGTGTGTGTGTGTGTGGGAAACAGTGTATGGTGTTATTAGAATTAGAGGTGCAGTGTATGGCGCTATTATATTTAGGGACGTAGTGTGAGGTATAATTAGAACTTTATTTTTGTTTATAGGTGTAGAAATGTTTGGAAAGTGAGAAGCTGAAGACATCTGAGCGGCAAACTGCAGAAATGGGCTGTGGCCGGGAGAAGTCTTAGAGGTCTGGACCGGATGGAGAAAAATAACTAGAATCTGAGACGTCACCGGTGAGTCGGTTAAAGAGGCTCTGTTCCCTATCTCCTACATAAGTAGATGGGGTCCGTAATGTAGGTGAGCAGTGTTTTTTTTTTATTTAGAAAAACAATTTTTTTTTTTTTTTTTTTTTTACCGCGTTATGAGCGATTTTAGCTTTATTCTAATTAATTTCTTAATGCCCAACTGGGCGTGTTTTTACTTTAGACCAAGTGGGCGTTGTAAAGAGAAGTGTATGACCGTAACCAATCCGCATCACAAAACTTCTCTCCATTCATTTACTCACCGCACAGTAACACTGCGTTGTTCACGCTGTGCTGTCTTCTACTGACACATTAACGTTCCTGAAGTGTCTTGACAGTGAATAGACATTCCTTCCAGCCCGGACGGGATGTGTATTCACAATCCTGACACTTCGGTAACCTTTGTGTGGGATTTATAGCAGAGATAGCGTAATCTCGCGAGATCAGGCTGTAAATAACAGGTTACAGCGAGATTATGCTTGCTCTGCTGTAAATCCCACACAAACGTTACCAAAGTGTCAGGATTGTGAATAGACAACACGTCCTGGCTGGAAGGAATGTCTATTCACTGTCAAGACACTTCAGTAACGTTAATGTGTCAGTATAAGACCGCACATACTGATCTAGCAGGATCTCTGCGCTGAGGAAATGAATGGAGGGAAGTGTATGAC
This sequence comes from Rhinoderma darwinii, assembly GCF_050947455.1. Taxonomy (NCBI): domain Eukaryota; kingdom Metazoa; phylum Chordata; class Amphibia; order Anura; family Rhinodermatidae; genus Rhinoderma; species Rhinoderma darwinii. The sequence goes on from NC_134687.1 coordinate 268,771,751, forward strand.
GCTGATTGGTCAGCGTCATACACTCCGCTGTACAACGCCCACTTGGTCTAAAGTAAAAACACGCCCAGTTGGGCATTAAGAAACAAGCATAAAGCTAAAATCGCTAATAACGTGGTAAAAATAGATCGTTTTTCTAAATAAAGAAACACTGCTGTCACCTACATTACTGCGCCCATTTCCTTATGTAGGAGATAGGGCACTTATAATGTCGTGACAGAGCCTCTTTAATGTAATGGTTTGTTCTGCCTCTAACCAGTACTGTAGTCACTGTATAATCTGCAGTGAGAGGATGGGTGGTATGATTATGATATAATTTTTTTTTACATTTTTTTTGGGAAACCGCAACTTCCAGCATATCCTTACTATTGCTCAGGTCATGCTGGGAGCTGGAAACTAGTGCAAACCTATACGGCAGGGGTTGCACTAAATTGAGCTGTATTTGTGCTGGTGTTGTATATATGTAATGAGCTGGGTTCTGGTGCTGTATATACACGTACTGAGCTTGATTCTGGAGCTGTATTTATGTACTGAGCTTTGTTCTGGTACTGTATATATGTAATGAGCTTGGTTCTGGTTGTGTACCGAACTATATTGCTTGTAAAAGAGGTTGGTGGGGGGGGGGGGTGGTCAAGTGTCTTCTACTTCATCGGATACTGCCCGCCACGTCTGGCGCCACCTGCCGCACCAGTCTCCATCCGTGCTGGAGCCACAGCCACCGCCCGGACTGTTTCAGGTACCCAAGCATTACTGTCTGCCATTGACTTCCGTATAGACTGTGACCTGGTCAGCTGCCTCCCCGCTGCGGCGGAGCGGCCTAGTGGGTCCACATACCCTGTGTCCGTGACACACGTCATTGATTGGTAGAGAAAACAAACACGGCGAGGGGGGAAGGAGATGTCGGGAAAGAGGTTGGTCGGGGGAGGGGGGAGGGGGGGGGGGCGCCAAACTGAATTTTTGCCCCGGGTGCTGGAGAACCTAGCTACGCCTCTGGGAAAAAGATGGAGCTTGAGCTGTGCATGTTGAGCAGACAGATTTCCGTTCTCTTTTTTTACTGGGTAGAATAATATAACAGATCAATCTATCCTGTCTACTAAAACTCAACAGAAACCTGAAAGAATGGAGGCTAAATAATCTCAACTGATTGCACTTTCCATGAGCAAAATGCTTCTGAGATCAATCAGGTAACCTAAATATTTCTCTGCTTTTTTTTTTTTATATATAAGAAATATAAAACATAACAATCAGTTTTCACTTAGCCCTAACAGCAGCACAATAATGGGGTATTTCTGCCCCTGTGTACTAATAAGACAGATGGAATTTTTTATTTAATCTATCTTCTAAGCACTTCTATCTTCTAAACTCTTATTAACTAAAACCCCCTCCCTACAAAAGGTTGTCTAGCCCCTCCTACCATCTGTTTATCGTAGAAGTAGTAGCCTTAATTATGGTGTAAAGCTTGTGCTGCTGTTAGGACTAAGACCTCATGCACACGACTGTAATTTTCATCAACTATTACGGAATGCGAAACCCGTACGAAATTGCAGACCCATCAATTTCTATTGGCCATGGACACCTTTCCGTATATTTACGGATGGCTGTCCGTGCTATAGAAATGATCTGCAATTCATAGGACATGTCCAATTCTTGTCTGCAAATGCAGTATGGACTTGGTCATAGAAGTCTTTGCGCGCTTCTGCAATTGTGGATGGCTACGGATGCGGACAGCAAAATCCCTTATGTTCGTCTGCACCTCCTGACGGCCGCAGCCATGGGTCGGCGAGCACTGGCCCCAGTCTCCTCCTCAGGAGACGCCAGCACTCACTTCCACTCACCTCGGCCGGGTCCCGTAGGACTTTAATGTGTAATCAGCCCATGAGTGCCCTGGACAATAAGAAGGGCCCAGTCCCTTTCTTCCAGGCCTGAGCATTGTTTGTCGTATCCTTGTTCGTCTCCTAGTGTTTCCTATTCCTGTATCCCGTGTTTTCCTGGTCAAGTGCTGTGCCGTGCTGAGCTGTAGCCGTGCTGAGCTGTATACACGCCTGTCCTGCTACACCACGCCTTACGTCTGCCTGCTGCCTAGTCTCAGCCGTGCCTGCCTTTTCTGCTGTCCGAGTTGCCACAGGTACCCTATACTAACTATAGACTATACGAACTATAGACAGGGTGTTGGCCAGCTGCCATACCGCCAAGGCGGTATGACCCAGTGTATCCACGAACCCTACGTGACCGTACGCACAGGCCATGGACCCCGCTGGTAGATCCAAGATGACGTCACAAGTGATGCAGACGGATATGCTGGACCACGGGTCTCGACAGGACCAACTCCTCCAGGCCTTGAACATTTTCGCACGTCGGCAGGAGGCACAAGCTGCCGATACTCCTACTACACCTCCTGGCAGTACTCATCCTCAGACTACACCCCCTGGCAGTGTTGATCGTCATTTTTCTTTGCCACTTCCTGACCGCTATGATGGAGACGAAGGCACCTGTCGTGGATTTTTGAACCAGTGTCAGATCCACTTCAGCCTGTATTCAAGGGCATTTTCGTCTGGCGCAAGGGTCGCTTTCATCATCTCTCTTCTTACTGGCAAGGCCCTTGCATGGGCGAATCCTATCTGGGAGAGACAAGGACCAGAGACCCGTGACTTCCAGGTATTCCTCCGGACATTTCACACAGGGTTTGAGGAGCCTGGACGAGTCTCCTCTGAAGCAGCTTACTTGCTGAACCTGCGCCAAGGAGACATCTCCGCGGGCGAGTACGCCATCCACTTGGCGGGAGAACTGTTGTGGAACAATGAGGCCCCGGTGGCTAAATTCTGGCATGGACTGTCTCCTAAAATTAAGGACGAACTTGCCACTCGAGACCTGCCGTCTACCCTGGATGACCTCATCCTTCTGGACGCCTGGATTGAAGGCTCCAAGAGGTTAGTCGGGAGAGAGGTCTTCCTAGACCGTTCCCTACCTTACAGCAACCCCTGCTGTTCTCAGATGCCGATCCTCCTAAGGAGTCTCTGAGGATGGACCAATGTAAGCTATCTACCCAGGAGAGACCGCAGATGCACTTCGGGACTCTTTATTGCGGCCTCGGAGGCCATCTTGTGCGTTTGTGTCCCCAAATGCCCTAAAGCCTAGGGTTGGTAGGATAAACAACCTTGGGCAAAGAAGGACTCCCGTCTAAATTGTCCATACCCGTGACCATAGTGTCCGGTGAGAAATCGCATCAGGTCTCTGCGTATCTGGACTCTGGATCCGCTGCTAATTTCATTTGTAGAGACCTGGTGGACCTTCTTAAATTACCCACTACACCTTGGGAGAGACCGTTGATGGTTGCATCGGTAAATGGACTACCTCTGCCAGACCCGGTTATAGCCGTGACCAAGCCGCTGAGGCTCCAAATAGGGGCTCTCCTCTCTCAGCTTCTATCTTTCTATGTCCTATCCAAGGCCGTTAACCCCGTGCTGCCTTGGCTCCGACTACATGCCCCAGTCCTGGACTGGAACTCTGGAGAGGTTCTCCAGTGGGCCCCCAAGTGTCAGCCATTGCCGGGTGCAGAGTCGTTCGGCTCAGCCTCCTCCGCTTCGGTCATTGTCAGGATTGCCTGGTCATTATGCTGCATTTTCGGACGTCTTCAGCAAAAGAGAGGCGGAGACACTGCCCCCACACCGGGCTTATGACTGTCCTATCGAGCTGATTCCTGGTGCATCCCTTCCCCTTGTTAGGGTATATCCTCTCTCCTTGCCAGAGACTCTGTCCATGCCCTATTGACTACATACCCCCTGAGGAAACACTGATCGCGAAACGCGCGTTGGGGTTCAACACACATCATGCAGGCTCTTAGGACCAGTGAGATGGGTAAGGTTATGCTTTTTAATGGACACTAGTGGCATTCCCTTCTATTATATGGACTGATTTGTCCAGACTTTATGCACTTGCACTTTTTGATAGGGTGCCACCATTCTTGGAACTCTGCATCACCTATACCTTAAACTAGAAAAATCAGTCCATATCATAGAAGGGAATGCCACTAGTGTCCATTAATAAGCAACACCTTACCCATCTCACTGGTCCTAGCAGCCTGCATGACGTGTGTTGAACCCCAACGCGTATTTCACGATCAGTGCTTCCTCAGCGGGTATATGTGAGATAGGGTGCCACCATTCTTGGAACTCTGCATCACCTATACCTTAAACTAGACATTATAGTATACCTTGTCTAAAGCATAGGTTTTATTATCCTGACATGTACATGTGAGCTTGTATAGAGTCTTCTAGGTTTTGACATTTTTAATTGGCTGTCTAACCTTCATGTTAAATAAAATTGTTATATAGCTATTGTACTCCGTTTTTCTGTATGGCATTAATTGTGGAGTGGCCTCATTGTTATGAAAGGGAAAAGAGGTCCCTTGTGGACCTATCTCAGCCCGTTACCGTACTATTCTAGGAGTTTATATATTCATAAATCTGTAATGTCACTATTTTTCTGTTTGAGATGGAACAAATCATTTGCTTTCCACACAAATATTTATTTGTGTATATGTAGAGATAAGCAGCACTCTGCGACAGATTCCAACACGGTAATGGGTGCAAGCAGGTAATCCAGATCCGTGTATTATAAAACATAAACGAAAGAAATCCCACAGCAGTCCGATGGTTCCAAAAAGTATGAGATTTATTCAGTCAACAGCTGCAACGTTTCCATCCTGCTATAGGACCTTTTTCAAGCATAGTGACACAGCAAAACATGCAGGTATATAAGACATGTGCTGTGTCACTATGCTTGAAAAAGGTCCTATATCAGGATGGAAACGTTGCAGCTGTTGACTGAATAAATCACATACTTATCCTCAAACTGATTCAACCCAATCTGGGCAAACACTTTGTGAAACCCTTTCTCTTTGAGGAATGGATGAACTTATATGATGAATGAACCATCAATTCTGACTATTTTCTGCCTCCGAGTGGTGGGGACTCGGTCCCTACAGATTTATATCTGTATTGGACCCACTCCCTGCCATTAGGAGGCAGATATTAAACCCCTGCTTTCCCTAAAAAGTCTCTTGGGTTTTGGGGAACACGGTGGAACGCTTTCATGTTTCGAAAATTAAACATATCTGTTTTACACTTTGGTGGGGGATGCGTGGATTTCTCTGGGCTGGCTGTATACCAGCGCCCCAGGGTTCTCCACGCACCAACGACCAAACTTAAAATAGGAGTCTCCCTTCAGAAATATTATTTTCTTGTGACAAATTGGTAGGCCTAGTAGATGCGGTCTGTCCCTGAGTGGTGGGGACCCGGTCCCTTCGGAAAAAAAAAGTTTTTCTGAATTGGACTTGCTCCTTGTCACCTGGAGTCAGACGACATATATCAACTTTATTTAATAGATGAAACTCTGTGGGACTTTATTTTTCATCCCTATAATTAATAGGCATATTACCTCTTTTGGACTCATGGACTGTCCCATGAACGAATTTGTCTGGGACTCGTTTTATATCATCCGGAAATGCATCATGGATTTCTTCAGAATTAAAAATGTAACATTTTGATTTTTTTATTTTTTTTAAATTTTTCTTTTATTTAAAGACACTACTGATCACTAATTGGTTTGTCGGGGATAAATGACCCAAAGAAATAAGATTTTATATGCAATGTACTGTAGGTATATTTCATAGTAACAAATATATGTGTGTTTCCCGATAGAACTGCTTGAAATATTTATGGGAATTCATAAAAATAAAACAGACATGCATGTCATGACGTTCCAGGTTTGAATTACCGGATTAGAATCCGTATCTAATGATAGATCTTAACATATGGGTCTAGTTCCCTTTAAATTCGGCACTATAAAGATGCCAGACTTTATTGAACTTACGGAATAGCTCTGAGGAAATCCCGGTCCCGGGGTCAATCCACACCTGGCAGGTAGTGACGTCAACCTTGCCTCGTTCTGCAGTCTCCAGCGTTGCCGAAAACTCAACGTGGATACCAGCACAGCACGATACTGACTCTTCAGAGTAAGAGTGTGCTTCATTGCCAATTTTATTCACCCTCATGTGAAATCTCGGCTGCCCCCGAGTATATGAAAATCTAAGCCGCTTAAATAAGCATCGACCATTGATGGACTGGGTACAAGAGAGATCTCCTTTGTGAGAATTAAGAGCAGCCATTGAAAAATCGAAGGGGCAAAAACCTGACTGGTATAGCTCAAAAATCTGTTTCAACTCAACGCATGTTCAAGGAGGAAGAACACAGTGCAAAGGAGGGAATCTCCAGTCTACCCTAAATTATGAGAAACCAACATAAAGATGAGTATTAAACAGATTTGAAGTCTTTACTCACACTATCATTACCATCTTATAAGAGGAACTATCCTTGCGGTTTTTTTCTCCTTTTTTATATTTTAATTTTTTTGTATATGTGTGTGTGTGTATGTATGTGTATGTATGTGTATATATATATATATATATATATATATATATATATATATATTGATCCAAAACTAGCAAGTGTGAACGGAGACCAATTATCTTACAAAAACCTTAGGAGAAAGCCGTTTTCCAGTTAAATACTCTTGTGTCTCTTGAATAACATATGTATCGAATTTATACTACTTAGAAAATTATGTGTTCTTATGGTTAGAGGGGGATAAATTGATGGAAGTCATGTTATAAACGTATGTGTTGGTATCCTGGCCAGGAGACTTTTTTAATTGTGCACATCTGGTTTGAAAAAAATGTGTTCATTCAAACCTTTTCCTCTTCCCGAAAAAATTTCTTTCATTATGGAAAGATATATATATATATATATATATTAGTAAATCCTTTCAAAATACGAGACCGCACACCTTGATAGTGAAAAAAGTGGATTTATTCACCATATGCGACGTTTCAGCCCTATGCGACATTTCAGCCCTACTCCATGGGGCCTTTCTCAAGCATATATATATATAGATATAGATAAAAAAAAATCTTTAAAATATATTTTTATATAGAATTTAATAAAATTTATACAAAATTAATCTTATCCCAAAGAGTGTTTGGTTTGTTTTGGGAAAAAATAATTTCTTTTTTTTTTCTTTTTACAATAGTCTCTAGTTTGAGAAATAGACGCCTCACAGGTCTTCAACTGGCAGCTTCATTAAATAGTACCTGCAAAACGCCAGTGTCAACGTCTACAGTGAAGAGGCGACTCCGGGATGCTGGCCTTCAGGGCAGAGTGGCAAAGAAAAAGCCATATCTGAGACTAGCTAATAAAAGGAAAAGATTAATATGGGCAAAAGCACACAGACATTGGACAGAAGAAGATTGGAAAAAAGTGTTATGGACAGACGAATCGAAGTTTGAGATGTTTGGATCACACAGAAGAACATTTGTGAGATGAAAAGATGCTGGAAGAGTGCCTGATGTCATCTGTTAAGCATGGTGGAGGTAATGTGATGGTCTGGGGTTGCTTTGGTGCTGGTAAAGTGGGAGATTTGTACAAGGTAAAAGGGATTTTGAATAAGGAAGGCTATCACTCCATTTTGCAACGCCATGCCATACCCTGTGGACAGCGCTTGATTGGAGCCAATTTCATCCTACAACAGGACAATGACCCAAAGCACACCTCCAAATTATGCAAGAACTATTTAGGGAAGAAGCAGGCAGCTGGTATTCTATCTGTAATGGAGTGGCCAGCGCAGTCACCAGATCTCAACCCCATAGAGCTGTTGTGGGAGTAGCTTGACAGTATGGTACGCAAGAAGTGCCCATCAAGCCAATCCAACTTGTGGGAAGGCCTTCTGGAAGCATGGTGTGAAATTTCTCCCGATTACCTCAGCAAATTAACAGCTAGAATGCCAAAGGTCTGCAATGCTATAATTGCTGCAAATGGAGCATTCTTTGACGAAAGCAAGGTTTGAAGGAGAAAATTATTATTTCAAATAAAAATCATCATTTCTAACCTTGTCAATATCTTGACTATATTTTGTAGTCCTTTTGCAACTCATTTGATGAATATAAGTGAGTTTTCATGTAAAACACAATTGTCTGGGTGACCCCAAACTTTTGAACGGTTGTGTGTGTGTGTGTGTGTGTGTGTATATGTATATATATATATATATATATATATATATATATATATATAGATATATAGAGAGATATATATAGATATATAGATCTCATATAACAGCTTGTTGCTTTATTAAAACAAACACAAAAACCCTCATTGGTTTGGTCCGAGCCTACCCTTGTAGTTTACCTAGTGGTACTAACCAGTTGGCAGCTTATGATTGGATGGTTTGAATGATCCCAACCTCAGAGTTCTTCTGCACCAGCCGTCTCCATAGAACTGTTGGTGTCAGTTGAGCGGATAATAGACAGCGAGAGACTTGAGATTTGTTTAAGAGACGATGTTTAGGGCTGGTCTTAGGGGTGTGCGACCTGTACGTAATCACGTGGCGCCTCACCCTCCCAGCATGTAGGGGGCACCACTGGGCTCTGCCACTTTTCTGTCCTCTCCTCGTTACACACACGGAGGAAACCAGAGCCGAGGAGAAAGCTCCGTCACAGCCCGTCCTGCAAGAAACCGGTGATCCTGTCAGCAAGGAGAGATGTAAGTGTGTGTGTGTATGTGTCTCTGTGTTTGTGTGTGTGTGTGTATATATTCCAGTATATGTGTATATATGTCTTTGTTAGTGTGTGTGTGTATATATATGTGCCTGTGGGTGTAGTTAACAGTGTGATATCTGTGATTTTACATAGGACTGCATGTAACCTCTACTACATTATCTGCACAGTGTATATATGGGTATGTATGTAAAGTGTCTTTGTGCTTGTATATATGTGCCTATTATGTATTTGTATAGGTTCCTATCCGTGTATTTGTGTGTTTGTATATTCCAGAATGTGTGTGTATATATATTTGCCTGTTTGTCTAAATATGTCCCTCTATGTATGTGCAGTATATATGTTCCAGGATGTGTGTCTATATATGTGGTTCATTTTTTGTTTGTGGATGGCGGCAATAGAGAATCCCGCACAGGGCGCCATCCAACCTAAGGCCGGCCATGACGATGTTTATATATGTGAGTGCAAATATGGCAGCTAAGAGCTTTTATAATGAGACATCTAGTCATGAAATCCATGAAATATGGACAGAACCGGAGGAAAGTCTCAGCTTATGTGAAGCAGTAAATGACTCTACAACTTGTAATGTTCATACAAGGACCTTCCCAAGAAACTTTCCTCATCCTCTGTTGTAATATTATACAATGGTCGGACCCGACCTTATATCTGGCAATGATTGTTACTTCACGGTCCAGTCACTAGTACAGCTGTAAGGAAGGCGAGGACTACAGGCAGGAGAAGAATACAGAGACATAAGACACTAAGGGGGGGCGGTCATTTATCAACTCTTCTACGCCAGGCGTAGAGCACACCTCCCAACCGTCCCGGATCCGGCGGGACAGTCCCGGTTTCTCACCGCTGTCCCGGACAGTCTGCAAAATGTCCCGCTGGCCGCTGCATCAAAATAGCTGATCGCTGCTGACTGCAGCAGCGATCAGAAGAATGCAGGCCCTACTGTAGCCGGCCCTACTGCTGCCACTCTCCGCTCTGCTTTGACGTCACTCACCGTCAGAAGAATGCAGGAGTCTTGCGGCGGGTTTCTCACTGGGATCGATGCCGGCCTGGGAGTTGACCAGTCCAGTCACCTGACCTGTCACCTGACCACCTGGACTGGTCCACTCCCGGGCCGGCATCGACACCAGTGAGACTCCTGCCTTCTTCTGACGGTGAGTGACGTCAAAGCAGAGCGGAGAATGGCAGCAGTAAGGCCCGGCTACCTCTACCGCTCTGGCGGCAATGTGACACCTACAGAGGGGGACTGGAGCGATTTACAGGGTACTGTGTGTGGAGCAATCTACAGGGGTTCTGTATCTGGCGCTATGTACAGGTGGGCTGTGTCTGGAGCGATCTACAGGCGGGGGGGCTGTATCTGGAGCTATCTACAGGGGCGCTGTGTGTCGCTATCTACAACGGGGCTGTGTGTGGAGCTATGTACAGGGGGGGGCTGTGTGTGGAGCTATGTACAGGGGGCTGTGTGTGGAGCGATCTACAGGGGGGCTGTATCTGGAGCTATCTACAGGGGGGCTCTGGTGGATGATTTTTCCATTGACCGGTAGCAGAGTTACACAACTGGAAAAAAAAAATCCCCATCATGTAACTCTGCTACCTGTCAATTGAAAAGTCATCCACCACAGGGTCTCCCTCTTGACTTTCATTGTTCTCAGCCTTTTGGTTTGTCCTGCAGCTGCTGCAGTGATGAGCAAATGTTATACCCAAGATGGGAAAAGTAACAAAGACGATATAACCTGAAATATAATATATCTGTAATATCCAGACAGTCTAGAGATCCGCAGTGAGAATGTGAGCGTGTTATTTGCAGAAGGATCTGGCCGTGATTTGATGTGTTAATGCGCGATATTGGGCGTGGTTAGGGCCGTGTCTTAAAATGTCCCTCTTTTCCAAATTGAAAAGTTGGGAGGTATGGGCGTAGAAAAGTCGCAAAAGGGATTAAAAGTCGCATTTTGTGATGCAAATTGCTATTTTTGCCCTTTTGTGCCACTTTCCACACTTTTGTAGAAATGGGGCGTGGTTGAGGGTAAGGGGCGTCACCACTGAGCAAACAAATTTATTATGATTATCCCAGAAAGCTGGCGTAAATTATAGTGGAAATCTACGCCAGCTCCTCGCTAACGTATATTTCACTCCATGGGGCATAGCAAGGTAGAGGCCCGCGCTGGACCTCACAGATCTGGCACAGTTTAGAATTTTCTGTAAAAGCAGAATGAGCCATTACAGAAGAGAGAAAGCAGAATACATTGGGACCCTAAAGAGGTCTGGAGCTTTAAATTGTTTGGGGTTTCCGTAAAAAATCTTCTGTGCGTGAATATAACCTTAAAGAACCAGTTCCTGTTTAACCCTTTAACTGCTTCCCGCAAAATGACGTGTCAGATATGTCATAGTGCGGGGGGTGATGTATGGAGCGCTCACGCGCTGTGCGTGCACCATACGCTGCGGTTGTCAGCTGTGTATTACAGATGACACCCGGGACTAACGGCCAGAAACTGTGATCGCGCTGATTTCCGACTGTTTAATCCCCCAAATGCTGCGGTCAATCGCGACGGCAGCATCTGAGGTGTTAAAAAGAGGGCGCGGTCAGCTCGTCACCGCCCTCGCAATGAGATCGCTGGGTCACTAGGATTGTCATGGCAGCCCAGGGCCTAATGAAGGCCCCCAGGACTGCCTTTACTCTGCCTCTCCTAAGCCCTTAGTGCTTGGACCCCCACCAATCCAAACATCTGACATGTCACTATGACATGTCAGAAGTTTGTTAAACGTTTAGCTATACTTTAAGGCTGGATTCACACGAGGTCATTACATCCGTAATTGACGGACGTATTTCGGCCGCAAGTTCCGGACTGAACACAGTGCAGGGACCCGGGCTCCTAGCATCATACTTAGGTACGATGCTAGGAGTCCCTGCCTCGCTGCCGGACAACTGTCCCGTACTGAAAACATGATTAAAGTACGGGACGGTTGTCCGGCAGCGAGGCAGGGACTCCTAGCATCGTACATAACTATGATGCTAGGAGCCCAGCTCCCTGCAGTGTGTTCGGTCCAGGACTTGCGGCCGAAATACGTCCTCCAATTACGGACGTAATGAATTCGTGTGAATCCAGCCTAACAGAAGCCTATGGAAATTACAATATACTGCAATACATTAGTATTGCAGTCTATTGTACCAGCGATCTAACAATCGCTGGTTCATGTCCCCTAGCAAAAAAAGTGAAATTAAGTTTTTAGTAAGGAAAAAAAGAACAAATTAAAAGTAAAAAAAAAACACCTTTTCCAAGTTTTCCTCTAAAATGTAAAAAATAAAAAAAGGTAACAAAATTGATTTAGCTGCTTATGAACTATTAAAATATAGCGTTATTTAACGCGCATGGTGAACGACAAAATATTTAAAACCCCAAAATTGCTGTTTTTTGGTCAACTTAGCTCTTTAAAAAAATGTAATAAAAAGTGATCAAAAATTGCATGTACCAAAAAATGGTACCTAGAAAAACTACAGCTCGTCCCGCAAAATATACGCATCTCACCGCTCAATCGATGAAAAAATAAAAAACGTATGGGTCTTAGGTCGCATGCCCACTTGAGTTTTTTTCCTTCAGGGTGCTAGCCGTTTTTCTGATGGCTAGCACCCTGAACCCATTCATTTCTATGGGGCCATGCACACTACAGTTTTTTGGACGGCCCGTTGCTCCGTTCCGATCCAAAGTAGAGCATGTCCTACTTTGGGCCTGGATTCCGTGATAGTGAGGCCCATGCAAGTCAATGGGGCCGTCAAAAAAACTAAAGGCACACGGAAGGCATCCGTGTGCCGTCCGTGTGTGACGGAGCCGTTGCCTAGCAACCGCCGGGCGGCCAGAAAAACATTAGAAAAATATTACATTAATCGGCAGCCACTTGTCTATCAATAACTGATAGAGAAAAAAGGCTGCTGATATAAAATAAAAAGAATTTCATACGTACCCGGTCGTTGTTCTGGTGACGAGTCCCTCTTCTTCCTCCAGTCCGACCTTCTTTTGTGACGCAGAGGCCGCCACGTGGGATGAAGCGTCATCCCTGGAGGCCGGCCTTCTGACGTGCGTGACCGCCACTACAGCCTGTGATTGGCTGCAGCGGCGACATGGATTGAATGTTATCACTGGAGGCCGGACAGGAGGAATGTAAGTATGAACTTATTTTTTTTTTCATTACATTAAAATTTTATTTTCTGCGCGCCGAGCATGGTACTGTCCAGGGTGCTGAAAGAGTTACCGCAGATCAGTGCAGCCCATTAACTCTTTCAGCGCCCTGGACGGTACCATGCTCGGCGCACGGAAACACGGAGTGCACACGGAAATCACACGGCCGCTAAAACGGGTTCACGGACCCGTCAAAAGCGGCCGTGAAAACGGTGATATAAGTGTGCACGAGGCCTTAGAATGTGTTTTTTTTTTTTTATGAAAGTAGTATCATTTAAGAAAACCTTTATAAATTTGGTATCACCGTAATCTTATTGAGCCACAGCATGTAGTTAAGGTTTCATTTTTACCGCACGGTGAAAGCTGTAAGAATGAAACCCAAAAAACCATGAAGGGATCAGTTTTTTCCAATTTCAGCATGCAAATCATTTATTTTCAGTTTACCAGTGCATTGTATGGTACTTTAGATGCTACCATTAGAAACTACAACTCCTCCCATAAAAATAAGCCCTCACACCACTCTATTGAAATGGCTTCGGCCTGAAGAGGTTATAGTCCAAGCCATTTTTCATTTGTCACTCACCTTCCTAGTCATAACTATTTTTTATTTTTACGTCAATGGAGTGGTGTGTGAAGGATTATTTTTTTGCAAGAGGGGTTGTAGTTTTTTAGGCACCATTTTTAAAGTACCATGTAATGGTTGAATTGGAAAAAACTGAGCTTCCTCCATGTTTTTTTGGGTTTAGTTTTTACTGTACACATTTACCTTCTCAAGGTAAAAGTAGATTTAACATCTACTTTTACCTTAAGATAAGGTAAATATATACAGCCCCAGAACCACGCTCACTACATATATACAGCCGCAGAACCAAGCTCTGTACATAAATGCAGTACCGGAACAAAGCTCAGTATATAAATACAACACCAGAACAAAGCTCAAAATATAAATACACCAGAACAAAGCTCAAAATATAAATACACCAGAACAAAGCTCAAAATATAAATACACCAGAACCAAGCTCAAAATATAAATACACCAGAACCAAGCTCAAAACATAAATACAGCTCCAGAACCAAGCTCAAATCATACGTACAAAACCAAAACCAAGCTCAGTACATGAATACAGCACCAGAACAAAACTCAGTACATATGTACAGCATCAGAACCAAGCTCAATACATAAATACAGCATCCGAACCAAGCTCAGTACGTATATACACCAGAGCCAAGCTCATTACATAAATACAAAATCAGAACCAAGCTCAGTACATATATACCCTGCCAGAAGCAAGCTCATTAAATAAATACAACACCAGAACCAGCCTCCGTACATATATACAGTGCCAGAACCAAACTTGGTACATATATACAGCACCAGAACGAAGCTCAATACATAAATAGAGCACCAGCACAAATACAGCTCGGTACAGAGATCATTTGCAAATTCAGTTTAACCCTTGCCATATAAGTTTGTTCGTCCTAAAACGATAGCTCCCAATATAGCCAGAACAATGGTTAGAATATGCTGGGAGTTGAGGTAAGTCTCCAAAATAGGGATATAATGTTCAGTGTAGGGATAGAGGTCGCCTTGTCGTGGCAGGTGGGTGCGCACATTTTGATCAAACTGAGCGCTAAGAACCTCACATTTATTAACATAACTATAGCAGTAATGCAATAAAAATGCATAATAAACAATAAGTGTGTATGTATATCTATCTATCTATCTCTCTTAGCGCCTGCGGTGTGCATCTGCGTTTTCTTGTTACTGGTAATAAATTAGTCACGGCAGATTAGCACCCTCATATCTATTTCATGTTTTAGGAGGAGCTGACCAACTCTTTTTTTTTTTTTTTTTTTTTTTCTATACAGTACTGATCGGTCACAGGGAGACTAAACATTTACATTGAGTGACTCACATATGACGCCTCCGATTCTTTTTCGTCGTTCTCTTTTCTTCTCCATCGGGACCAGACCTCTATGATGACTTCTCCCAGCCACAGCCCATTTCTGCAGAGTTTGCCGGTTATATGTCTTCGGCTCCTCACTTTTCCAACATTTCTGCACCTATAAACGAAGATAAAATTCTCATGCTGCCACACGCTATGCCCCTGAATATAATGGTACTATGCTCCAGTACCACACACACTAACTCGAACAATGCCCCCTGTAGATGGCGCCTGTCACAATGCCCTCTGTAAATATTGACAGTCACAATGCTCTCTGTAGATAGCACCAGTCACACTGCCCCCTGTAGATTCCGCCAGTCACAATGCCCCCTGTAGATCTTGCCCAGTGTAAATAGCGTCCCCTGTAGATATTGCCCCCAATGCTGCCCACAGACAAAGAGCCAGTGCAATAGTAATCAGTTGTATCTGCATCCTAAGGACGCGGATACAATTGGGTAAGAAGTCCTGTTTCACCCCGGTTCTCTGAACCGGCTGTAGATTTAACAACCAGTTCAGGAAAACGGGGGCGAACTGGGCCCCCTTTCAGCCTTGGGACCTGGGCAAGTGCCCTCATTGTAATCCGCTCCTGCACATATGGATCTGACGCTTCTCGGCATCGACTATGTATGAGCGGCGCTGAAATGATGACGAGAGATGGAGGGTAGAAGAAGATCGGTGAGGTGAGTATGTGTTTTTTGTTTTTTTTTATGTTATGGGAGACGTGGGAGGGATGCTATGGTGCATGGTGTGGTCATTGCTGCACAATTTTACCGCACGGCTTAGCAGAAAAATGTAACACATTTATTAAAATGCTTTTGCCTCTCAATAAATGTGTCACACTTTACGTTCAAATGTTTTTTCTATTAAGACTGGCGTATAAAACACCAGTGTTAATAAATTGCCCCCTTTATGATTAGTATCAGTGACTGGTAAGTATCCAGATAGATTGTAGTTGTAGGATCACACGCTGCAGTAACATATTATTTGATGGAGTTTGTAGCAGGGTTCGGATAGCACTAGGTTAAGGCGTGGGTGCATAAGTAGGGTCCCAACCCGATCCAATGGAGAAAAAGCACTATGCACACCAAAGTGGAAATTCTTTTGCAGATAAATAATTTTATATTTATAGGCAATGACTGTGTAGTGCGACGTTTCGGTCAATACCATGACTGAATTCATGATTCATGATTGAATAGTCAATGTATGATCCTGTATGGATGGCGCATTCGTATGGCGGTTGACCGCTGTTTTGCACCAAACAGCGGTCAGCCGCCATACGAATGCGCCATCCATACTCTGCACTACACTGTCATTGGCTATAAATATAATAAATTATTTATCTGCAAAGGAATTTCCACTTTGGTGTAGGGATGTCACGATACCAGAATTTGGACTTCGATACCGATACTTCGTTTAGTATTGCGATTTCGATACCAATTTCGATACTTTTGCCAACGGTAATAAAAAAAAATTCTTCCGTTTTCTGATGTGAGGCGCGACGTGTGATGAATTTTGAACGCGCCTCACATTAATAGTAATTAATCCCATCATGTTTCTCAGTCATAATGGGTTAATGTGCGAGGTACATGATGGGGTTAATTACTATTAATGTGAGGAACATGGAGGTTAAATTCATCGCGCCTCACATTAATAAGTGAATGAAAGCAGTGTTTCATTTTTTTACAGCCTACACATCATAAATGATGCAAAAAAATTGTTGTGCGCGCCATTACTGAATGTGTATATTTTATGTATTGAGACTTATTTTAATGTTTATTGTAAAAAAGGTGTATATTTTTTTTAATTTTAACAATACTTTGTTTTTACTTTATTTTTAAACTTTAATGTACTGACATATATCAGATATGTGCCAGTACATGAGCCTGTGGACAGATCGCACACAGGCAGTTGTTAGGACATACTTGGGTATGTCCTAACAACATGAAATATGGTAAGACATCCCTGGGGTCCGTCAATAGACCCTGGGCTGTCTGCCCATATATGGTATGCCCATATATGGCATCCCCCCTGCTCATTTTCTCCTGAATGCTGCAGTCAGCTGTGATCGCAGCATTCAGGGGAATAACGGCGGAGATGAGAGGTTTCTCTGATCGCCGCCGTTATAGAGCGAGGCTGCGGCTGTGTAATACAGCCATTGCCCCGCTCCTAACAGGAAGTGCGCGCGCGGTCAGCATGAGGTGATGCGGCCGTCGCTGCACTAATGAGCGGCAGTTCAGGCACTGAGGACAGAACATGGGGGTGTTTTGTAGTGTGCCCGCCATGTTCTGTCTCCAGTGCAGCCGCTCATTAGTGCAGCGCTGGCCGCATCGCATCATCCTGACCCCGCAAACTTATCATAACTCAGGAGCCTGGCTGTGGCTGTATTACACAGCCGCAGCCGCGCTCCCATACATTCATGTATTACTATACTGAGCTGTGCGGCTGCGCAGCTCAGTATCGAAATACATGAAATAGCGGTATCGAACCGTTTAGGGATGCACAGTATCGAAACAGTATCGAAGTTTCGATGCACCGTGCATCCCTACTTTGGTGTGCATAGTGCTTTTTCTCAATCTTATTTGATGGATTTCTTACAGACATTGGCGTTATATAGAAATCGATAGCATTTACCAGGAATGTATTATCACACTTCCTTCTTTTTGTTTTTCAGGTGCCTATTTCCCAGTTCAGAGAATCAAGATGGTGAATGCACCACAGGTCAGTTCACACGGAAACTGCAACGTAATCCGCGCCAAAAAAATGCCCCAAATCACTTTCCTGGAGCGGTTTCCGCCTCCTCATTGAAATCAATGGATGGCCGAAAAAAATGCGGATCTGATTAATTTGATTAATTTATAGGACTTTGTGGCTGGTGTTGGAGCCGTTTAGGTATTGTGATTGTCATGAGGCAGTTGGGTAAAGGTATGTTTTTAGTCTTGTGTGAGGTTGATAAAGTGTAACTAAACTTTTAACATATCAAAGTGACATAGCAGAAGTTTTGATCAGTGGGGGTCTCAGCACTGAGACCCCCACCGACTGCTACAACGAAGCGGCAGAAGCAATTGGGTGAGTGCTGTGCCGCATGGTTCTAAATGGCTTTCCACGGAAAGCTGAGAGCAATGTATGGACTAAATGGAAACTGAGTCTGTACACCGTTTGCTCAACTTTTCGAGGGAAGACTATCAGAAACAAAACAGTACATCGCTCACTCTGCCGCTTCATTTTAGCAATCGTTTGGGGTCTCAGTGCTAGGACTCCCACCGATCAAAACTTCTGACATGTCACTATGTTTAGTAACACTTAAAGGCCCCATGCACACGACTTTAAAAATATTTTCGTAATTGTGGACCGTAACACGATCCGTAATTACGAACCCGCCTGGTTCTATTGGCCGCAGACACCATTCCGTATCGCTACGGATAGGTGTCTGTGCCATAGAACCGTGCCGTGAATTATGGAGCATGTCCTACGTTTCGTTTTTTTAATTGGCAGTGGTCCCATACTTTGTATGGGAGCACGGCCCGAAAATGCAGCCATCGGCAGCTGGCCGTGCCCACAATCACGGGCCGTGATTATGGGCACGGCCGTGTGCATGAGGCCGAAATGTTGATAAAATTCCTATAGAAAGTATTATGACTCAGTAAAGTAGGTGTGATAGAAATAATTCATACAGTTATGGAAATAAACTGATTTTGAGTTGGATTTCTCCGGTCAGATGCGGTTTGGTTGCTGTTTGCAGAAGAGTTTTCTTCTGGAGTTCTTGTTCTTGGAGGATCCTCTTGAAGATGTTTGGACGTTCCAACAGTCAGTTGTCTACCTCCGGCCATAGAGTAGTATTTCATCTATTAAAGACCAGTGTGCAGCTTAAATGGGTTTTTCCATCTTAGACATTTATGGCATGTCCACAGGATGTGGGTCCAGCTCTAATGTATGCCATAAATGTCGAAGATGAGAAACTCCTATAAAATGCCCCATTTGTGGCAGGGTAAGGAAGGACACTCTACTTGCCATCAGATCCACCAAATTAAAGGTGGCGATCAATGGGGTGATAAAGGTTGCAGCCAGATGCCCCTTACATCCCGGCTAGTAACAAGATATCATAATTTTTTTTAGGTGTTCCTGATTTGGAAATCCCTATGTGTAATGACAATGACGTTATCGAGTTCAGTATATTTTGTTTGTCAGTATGTTACACAATCTTTCTGGTCCATGACAGTCTCCCCTGAAATGAAGCTAATTTTTGTAGGGTTTATGTGGGCAGGGTTTTAATATTTTGGCTGTGCGTGGCGCAGTTTAGTTGACGTGTCTCCTTTTCTTTTCCTCTCAAGTGATTTGGCCAGAAGTCAAAAGTCAGTGTCCGGCTATTTTCACTACTAGTGATATCACTTTGTGTCATAACTTGGCGCATGCGAGGTCGCTATTGAATGTGTAATATTTTTCCTGATGCATATGTAACACCCATTTGGGCCGACCTCTGTAGGCAGGGTGTATTGTAGTTCTCACCTCACTATGGCGCAATCTTTCTAGGAGCTCTATAGGAAAGCAGGAGGGTCTTCCTCTTCTGCCCAAGGTCGACTCTGGAAACCCCCACCTGAGCTCAGTACACACTCACAAGCGGTTATGGTGAAACTACCCAACTCTTTTATTTAGGGAACGGTAAACAAGGGCGATCTGAATAAGAATGATGCAACTAAAGAAATAAAGCGCAAATGACGTAACAGTTACAGTTCTGTGTGATTGACCCCCTAGTGGTGGGCATGGGCTATATGCCAGGCCTGGCTGGTACAACACATATCAATATTCCCAGAAATGTTATGGGGATAACAGAGGGTTAGGATACTGTCTTCACCAAACATATACAGTATATCAGTGACCCACACAGGATAATGATCACTCACCCACACTTATACTGCTGGTAATAGCTGGCACACACTTCTACTGCTGGTATTAGCTGGCACACACTTCTACTGCTGGTATTAGCTGGCACACACTTCTACTGCTGGTAGTAGCTGGCACACACGTCTACTGCTGGTAGTAGCTGGCACACACTTATACTGCTGGTGGTAGCTGGCACACACTTATACTGCTGGTAATAGCTGGCACACGCTTATACTGCTGGTAATAGCTGACACAATCTAACTTCTGGTAATAGCTGGCACACACTTCTACTGCTGGTAATAGTTGGCACACACTTATACTGCTGGTAGTAGCTGGCACACACTTATACTGCTTGTAGTAGGTGGCACACACTTATACTGCTGGTAGTAGCTGGCACACTGCTGGTAATAGCTGGCACACACTTATACTGCTGGTGATAGCTGACACACGCTTACACTGCTGGTAATAGTTGGCACACGCTTACACTGCTGGTAATAGCCGGCACACACTTATACTGCTGGTAATAGCCGGCACACACTTATACTGTTACTATCACATTATAATGTTACTAATGGCTGCAGTAAGGCAATGAACACAGTCCGAAAGTTGGGGCCCTGTTGCCGCGGACGTTGGCGCGCTTTTCTGTAACCGTTGGTGCACTTAATTACTGGAATTCCTCTCAAGAACAGTTCTCTCACTAAGTCCTCAGTATCCGCACAATTAGTTCCAGCAATGTGTACTCACTACTTCTTGCAGCAAAGATGATATTCCCCCATGATATTCCCCTAGCGTTCAGACGCGGGGACGACAATGGAGTGGCAGGCAAAATCCTCCTGTGCTGCAGAGCAGGGAACCTCCCTGGAATCAGGCTGTTTTGCAGAGGGGATGCTGCTGCAGCATTTCTTCCTCTCATACAGTGAGCTGCTGGGCTGTCAGGACTGTCTGGATCTCTGTGCTGTGTGCCCCAGTGCAGGACTCTCTACACTTTGCAATGCACTCAGTCTCCCTATCTCCTGACCATGTTTCTCTCCCAAAAATGGCCCCCCTCTCTCCTCCCTGCTCAGCCTTGTCCCACAATCCCCTGCTCAGCCAATCAGTGCTCCCCTCCCCTGCTCCTCTCCTAGGCTGCAGGGGTATAGAGAAGCAAGTGCTGCTGTGACCTGTAGTCCACTGCACTTCAGAAGAAGTGCCAATGTCTGTTGATGTGAGTCCCTGCTTGGCATTGACTTCAGCATCCTCTATACACAATGTTTTCTCTGCAGGTGTTACTCTCCCCCTGGTGAGTCGGTGCTAGTGTCCGAGCACAAAGTGAAGACTCACCACCTGAAATACAAATTGGCGTTAAAGCATCCTGACCAACACCACAATCAGTCACGCACATACCATTTCCATGCCACATGGGCACAGAGGGGAAATATGGCCACATGTCAATGAAATTGGGGTGTAATACTCTGGGTACCTCAGTAGCATGCCGCATTCTATCATAGGTTAGCATCATTGGGGGCCTAGTGTCCCGTCTGGGACGAGTATGCACTGTGTGAGCCCCCTCCTCGACCCCTAGCTCTTGACTTTCAGGCTTAGGTTCCATGATGGTTACTTCGTCACCTGGTGACTCTATCTTCTAAATTCTCCCCCGACTGGGGACACGGCATGCTGGCTGCTAGACTGGATTCTTCCTGGTTTTTCACATCAAGCAACCGATCTGTACCATCTTTGATGATGGGGCTCGGTTGCTTACCCATCTGTAGTCTGGACCCCATTCATCACTGGATTCACTATCACTTCCTTCAGGGGGAAGCACTGGGCTGATCCCTCGTCGATGGCGGCCACATTTTCTAGGATGCCGGGTTGGCGTCTTGGCGTCTTGGCTCCATTTGCTTGTGGCTGTTGCAAACAAATATTTTGTCCTACAGGCAACAGATGCTGGCGATGATAGGTCTTCATGGTCCTACTTCCATTCTCAGACTTCACTCTGTAGGCTGGAACACCAGGCAGCTTTTCAATCACCACATAGGGTTCTGGACGCCACCGATCTGCTTTCCATGAATGCCCAGCTGTTGAATGAGGACCCTATCTCCAGGCTGCAGAACTTGCTCTCGGACTCTGCAGTCATAACAGTTTTTTGTTTAGCCTTCCTGATCGACTGGAAGCCTGGTGAGCCAATCTGTAAGCCTCCTTCAGTTCTTCCTTTAACTGCGACACATACTTCAAATAGGTATTTCCCGATGACTGGTCAGGTGATACTCCAAAGCTAATATCCACTGGTAGTCGGGCTTCCCTACCAAACATGAGTAAGTAGGGGGGAGTACCCAGTTGACTCATTTTTGGTGCAATTGTAGGCATGGACTAACTGACTTATGTGTCGGCTCCAGCTTCCTTTCTGCTTGGGGTCCAAGGTGCCCAACATGTTGAGAAGGGTACGGTTGAATCTCTCTGGTTGAGGATCCCCTTGGGGGTGGAAAGGTATGGTTCTAGATTTCTTGATCCCACAGTTCTTACACTACTCCTTGATCAGCAGACTCTCAGTTTCTTCCTTGGTCAGTATGGATGCGGGCTGGCAGCCCATAATGTACAAAGTACTTCTCCCACAATATCTTTACCACGGTGACCGCTCGCTGATCTTTGGTAGAGTAGGCTTGCGCATAACGGGTGAAGTGGTCAGTGACCACTAGGGCGTTACTGACATTGCCCTTGTCAGCCTCAATGGAGAGGAAATCGATGCACACTAGCTTCAGTGGACCATCACTTGTGATGTTAACAAGAGGGGCTGATCGAGTGGGCAAAGTCTTTCTCAGAACACACCGTGCACATGACTTGCAGTACCCCTCAATGTCTGCTTCCATTCTTGGCCAGTAGAATCTTTCTGCAACAAGACCAGTTGTCTTTTTAATGCCAAGATGCCCGTGGTCATCATGCAAAGCCTTCATGACCATCTCCCTAAACTGGCTAGGTAGCACCAGCTGTTTTCTCACCTCTCCATTTTGCCAATTGGCCTCTCGATACAGCAGTCCATTTCTTACTACTAGAAACTCTGACTGGCGAGCAAGCAAGATGGACTCTTCTGTTTTCAGAGCATTCCTCTCAGGTCTCCAGCCCCTTTTCACTTACCACCGGACCACTCCCACAGAAGGATCTTCCTGTTGGGCCTTCTCTACTTGGCTTCTGGTTAATTGAGGCAGGGACTCCGTATTCACCTTAGTCAACTGGCAAAACAAGGGTGCAATGGCCTCCTCTGAAACCCCTAAGAAATGGGCGCAGCCCCGTAAAGGAACAGTTTTGGCTTGTTTGCGACACATGGCTTTTACCTCTGGGGCAGGAACCTCTATCCAGGTCTCTTCGTCATCATACAGCAGCAGCCTGGGCAGATGGGATAGGGCGTCAGCATCAATGTTGGTGGTGCCTGGACGGCATTTCAAGCTAAAGTCGTACACTGCCAGCGCTGCAAGCCACCGATGCCCAGTTGCATCAAGCTTGACTGTGGTCCTCACATAGGTCAGCGGATTGTTGTCGGTGTGAACTTTAAATTGTACCCCATAAAGGTAGTCATGCAGCTTGTCCACCGCTGCCCACTTCAATGCTAGGAACTCAAGCTTGTGTGCTGGGTATTTGCGCTCACTCTGAGCCAATCCTTGATTCATGTAAAAGACTGGTCGCTGAGAACCACCATGATCCTGATACAGGACTTCTCTGAGCCCCTCAAGGGAAGCATCCACATGCAGCACGTATGGCTTGCTGGGGTCCGCATAGGCCAACACTGGAGACTGTTAGGCAGGACTTCAGCTTTTCAAATGTCATCACATGCAGGTGTCCATCTTTCTCCAAACAGCTCATTAACCTTGAAGTAGGCCTGCTTAGCTGGCTTCTTGGAGTGAGTTGTCCCTCTAGGAGGAGGATACCCCTGGGTGAGGGCAGTCAGAGGCTTTGTAATCTTCGAGTACTGTGGTACATATCTTCTGTAGTACCCACAGAATCCTAGAAAAGACCGGAGCTCCCCCAATTTGGTGGGCTTGGGCCATTTGACTACAGCTTCCACTTTGGCTGGGTCTATAGAGATCCCTTCCCTGCTGACAATGTGTCCCACATACTTCAGTCTTCTGGCAGAACCGACACTTGTCGAGGGACAACTTGAGCCCAGCCTTCTTCAGCCGATCCAGTATCTTGAACAATCTCTGGTTGTGCTCTTCCATGGTTTGCCCAAACACGATCCGGTCATCTAGTTAGACCAGTACTTCCCGGAAATTCATGTCTCCCATCACCTTATCCATTCACCACTGGAAAGCGGAACTAGAACTGGAAGAACCCAATGGGGCATATGAAAACGCTATTCTCTTGATCCTCTTTATTCATGGGTATCTGGTAATAACCACTCCGGACATCAAGCACAGAAAATCACTTGCTGCCTTGTAGGCAATCCAAAGCTTCATCAATCCTGTGCACAGTGTATTGGTCAGGAACCGTGTGCCTGTTTAAAGTGCGGTAATCCACACACATCCGGATATCCCCATTTTTCTTCCGAGCAACCACTATGGGAGAAGCGTATGGGCTGTTGGACTCTAGGATGACTCCAGTATCTAGCAGGCCTCTTAGAATCTGCCTGACCTTCAATATCGGCAGGAGCTAGCCTTCGGGACCTCTCTCGGAAAGGCTTATCATTCAGTCGGATGCGGTGTTCCACTACTTGTGCCAGGCCCATATCCCAGTCTCCTAATGAGAAGGCGGCACCACGCTCCATCAGGCAGTTTTAGTGGCCCTTTTTCTTCCTCGTGCAGGTCACTAACTTCAAAACAGGGATTGAAACATTCAGGATGTAGTTCCCTTTTTTTTTTCCTCCTCCTTTCTCACGTAAGCAGCCAGACAGGCTGGGTGAATGGTGAGGGTCTGTGAATAATTATTGCCCCCGATTTCTCCACCACTGTGCTAGGGTACGGAAGATGTTCGCATTTGTCCCCATTATAATAGGCACAGATCTCTGGTCTGCTTCAGACTCTGGACAGACTAGTGCGATGATGGGTATCCCCTTCTCCACTCCAGCAACTGTCTTCAGGAACCATAGCATAACACACACACATCCTCTGCAGGGGTAGCTATGTTCACTCAACCCCCAAACCACGAGTACCGATAGGGGCTGTATGGGCACGTCTGACAGGTATTTCTTGTACCATTTCTCAAAAATAATGGAGACTTGAGATCCGCTATCCAACAACACAGTACATGGTTGATCATTGATACAGGCTGGTACATGTGGGGCCGGTCCTACTAGACCTTCAGGAAGTTGTTCCAACCGAGCAACAGTAGATGGGCAGTAGAGTATGCCTTTGATGTTGACGGGGGGCCAGTATGGGACTCTACTGGCCCCGTTTCCCGACAGCCTATTCTTCTGATGGGGAGGAGACAGACTTCTTGGAATGCCACCTCTTCGGGCACTGGCGAGCTGTGTGGCTGGACTCCTCACACACAAAGCACCCCTCTGTTTTCATATCTCTACCTCTCCGTGGATCATCACTTGCCCTTCTCGGGGACTGCTGTCTCTGTGACAGCCTCAGCAACCTGTTTTAACCACTCCACTTCCTTAGCCTGGGCACTTAAGAGTTGGGCAATTTGCTCCTCCTGCTTCTCTATGATTTTAAGAAGCTCCTCCTCACGACAATTTTGCATAGGTTTTAGAGCAACAGCAGCTACCATCTTGGGTGTCTGCTCCCTGGCTGCCTAAGTAACTTCCTCTAGTCGCACTTCCTTAACCCCTTCCCGCTCCTGGACGTACTATTAGGTCATGGTAACTATAGCGTTCGCGCTCCATGACCTAATAGTACGTCTCGGGAGTAACGGCCGTTTCGTCCGTCCTCCCGACACATACAGGAGCTGTGACAGCTGCTGTCTTGTACAGCAGCTGTCACAGCTCCTACAGCGGGGACCGATCGCTGTGTCCCCGCTGATTAACCCCTTAAAAGCCGCGTTCTATAGAGATTGCGGCTTTTTAGGGGTTAAGCTGCCATCGCCGGCCTGCTACACGATAGCGGCCGGCGATGGTGACTATGGCAACCAGACACCAAACAATGGCGTCCAGCTATGCCATCGACTTGATCAAGGCGGCACCGGTCAACTTCTCCAGGGCTAAACCCGCCTTTGGATACTATTCTGCGAACCAGTCTGTGTAGTCTGTAAGGATAGTCAGACATTTTCTCACCAGGAAAAAAAAAAACACCGGAAAAGGCCATACTTACAAATGGACACAGACAGGTCAGAAACGCTGATGGAGAGTTAACAGGTGCATTTAAATAATAGCCACTCCCACTAGTCTTGAGGGGAGTGGCATGTGGTGCATGGGATGTGTAGTAAAAAATAATAGTGTATGTGCAAGTGATAATGTAAGTGAAATATAGGGGGCAGTAGTGAGTAAAGTGCCTAAATGAAAATAAATAAATAATGGGGTGCAAGTGTGTGAAAAATGGAGGGATAGTGTGTAAGTCATGAGGCGCAATGTGTAGAGCCAGGTAAAAGCCTATTTGTGACGCCTTGATAATTCATAGAGCGGGCTACTCTGCTTGCTAAGCCAAACGACAACACTTGATATCTGCTTTTAAGGGGTTAATCAGCGGGGACACAGCGATCGGTCCCCGCTGTAGGAGCTGCGGCAGCTGCTGTACGAGACAACAGCTGTCACAGCTCCTGCATGTGTCGGGAGGACGGCCGAAATGGCCGTTACTCCCGTGACGTACTATTCCGTCATGGAGCGCGAACAGGGCGGTTTCCATGACGGAATAGTACGTCACTGAGCGTTAAGGGGGTTAAAGTTAACATCCTTCATTGTTTTTGGATCCAAAATTCTGTGCCAATAAATTTCATAATATATCTGGGGAGTCTGTTTTCTGATTCGTGATATCCAGTATATCTCGGTGTATAGAGCAGCCACTAGTGGGAGCTCACTACATATGTATTTATATAGCTAGTGTTATATAGCTGGTTTTGAACCCAAGGGGTGTAATTGTACATCTTTAGGCCTCATGCACACTTCGGTTTTTTCCTTCAGGGTCCTATCCGTTTTTGTCACTGATGGCACCCTGAACCCATTCATTTCAATGGGGCCATGCACACTTCAGGTTTTTTTTGACGGTCCGTTGCTCCTTTCCGATCCAAAGTAGAGCATGTCCTACTTTGGTCCGGG
The DNA here is from genome assembly GCF_050947455.1 of Rhinoderma darwinii. Taxonomy (NCBI): domain Eukaryota; kingdom Metazoa; phylum Chordata; class Amphibia; order Anura; family Rhinodermatidae; genus Rhinoderma; species Rhinoderma darwinii. The sequence continues at coordinate 268,798,523 of NC_134687.1, forward strand.
ATTCCGTGACCGTGAGGCCCATGCAAGTCAATGGGGCCGTCAAAAAAACTGAAGGCACACGGAAGGCATCCGTGTGCCGTCCGTGTGTGACTGAGCCGTTGCCTAGCAACTGCCGGGCGGGCAGATAAACATTACAAAAATATTACACTAATCGGCAGCCACTTGTCTCTATCAATAACTGGTAGAGAAAAGAGGCTGCTGATTACAAATAAAATAAAAAGCATTTTATACGTACCCGGTCGTTGCCTTGGTGACGAGTCCCTCTTCTTACTCCAGTCCGACCTTCTTTTGTGAAGCGGCAGCCTGTGATTGGCTGCAGAGGCCGCGGCAGCCTGTGATTGGCTGCAGAGGCCGCTGCAGCCTGTGATTGGCTGCAGAGGCCGCGGCAGCCTGTGATTGGCTGCAGCAGCGACATGGATTGAACGTCATTGCTGGAGGCCGGATAGGAGGAATGTAAGTATGAACTTTTTTTTTTTTATTACATTAAAACTGTATTTTCCGCGCGCCGAGCATGGTACTGTCATCCTGGACGGTACCATGCTCGGCGCACGGAAACCACACAGCCGCTAAAACGGGTTCACGGATCCGTCAAAAGCGGCCGTGAAAACGGTGACTTAAGTGTGCACGATGCCTTATGTAGTGATCGTCCCTTAGTGGCTTGTGCAAATATCTGCTATGACGGTGTAATTTGTCAGTGTGTCCATCAGGTAATCTACTGTGACATCACAAGAGGGTTTCAGTCAAATAAACTATTGTGACTTCAGCAATATTTTTTTGTTAGGTACGCTGCTATAACTTCACAAGTGAGTTTCAGTCAGGTAAGCTCCCGTCGCATCACAAATATCTTCCAGTAAGGCAAGTTGTAGTGACATCAGAAGCAACTTTGAATTAGATGAGCTGCTGTGACATCACAAGTGGGTTTTAGTTAGGTAAGCTACTGTGACAGCACTAATATCTTCCTGTCAGGTAAGCATCTATAAGTAACATATGTGTTTCTGTCAGCTGAGCTGCTGTGACATCACAAAAAATGTTTTAGTCGGGTAAGATGCTGTGACATCACTAATGTCTTTCTGGCATCTGAACTGTTGTAACATTGCGCGCCAAAGTACAAAATCTCACTATGGCTGGGTTCACCCAGAGTTTTTTTGCAGGAGGAATATCTACCTCAAAATTTCATTTGGAAGTTTGAGGCAGATTTTCCTCTACCTGCACGCAGATTTTTGCTGCATTTTTCGCCCGCGGCCATTGAGCGCCGCGGGCATAAAACAAAACAATGTGAAATATTCTTTCTCTGCCTCCTATTGATGTCAATGGGAGGTCAGAGGCGTAATCGCCCGAAGATAGGGAATGTCCCTTGGTTCTCCCGCGAGCCGGTTTTACCGCTCACGGGACAAAGACGCCTCCGCCTCCCATTGAAATCAATGGGAGGAATTTTCAGACTTTTTTGGCGCGTTTTGCGGCGTGGTTTACACGCCAAAAAACTAGTAAGAAACTTTGACTTCCCCTTAAAGGAAGGGTGTCGTGGAAATTATTTTTTTTTTATATCCATTTGCTTTCAGTGTTTTATTAAAAAATGTTTTATTTGTGTTTTGTTTTATTTTTGAACTTTTTCTGGTCTATGGTGGCTGCCATTTTTTTTAATCATCTCTGTATGTGTCGATTAACGACACATACAGACATGGAATATGGCACATACAGCCCCATAGTGAATGCGAACGGGACCCGTTCCATTCACTATGCTGTACGCCGTCTGTGTGGGAACGGCGCATGCGCCGCTCCCACACAGTCCAAATTGAAGGTCTTCGGCCGAGCGACGTCCGGCGCCATTTTCTTGTGGACCGGAAGCCGCGGCCGGACAGTAAGATTACTACTAACGGTCGCGGCTTCCGGACTTGTGTTCTAATGCAAGCACTTGAAGTGGACGGACCGGAGGGAGCGGCGGCGGCAGGAGCAGTAAATATCAAGCATATTCTTTATTATTCAAATGTAGTCAAAGGATAAAGGAATCATTGAAGGTGTAAACCTTTTCATTCACCTCTGTTAAACTTACTACTTCAATTCAACTGGTCTCCACCACCATTACCTTCAGCCGCCTACACCGACCCAAGGGCGCCAATCACAAATTCAACATTATTTACAGCTCCCTGGTACTTTACCCAAACAGGAACCCCCATTTCAGATGAATATCCCGTACGCTATCAGCTGTGCACAACACTTCTATCGTGCCTCATTTTAAAGTACAGGTGCCATCAATTTTTTTTGGTGCAATCAGTATTGGCTCATGATATATCCTTTTCTGGACATTCAAGTAAATGATATCTTTTACTTTTTTTAGTCTCTTTTTCAGTAACTTTGATTTTGAGGCGAACGAGTCTGAAGTATTGGTTTGTGTCTGAATGAGTCTAAAGGCTGGAGCTTCAGTAAGGGCTCTGACCAATCAGATTCAGCATAGTATATCAGATGACATGATCAACCAATCAGCTGCTTAAAGAGGTCAGAACATTGGTGGAACCCCCTTATAAATGTTCATTATAAGCCATTTTGTTTAGATACATAGATAAAATTCAGGACAGCTGTGGTGTAAGTTACTGGAAGGATATCAGTCACATAGTACAGGAGATATTTATCATATGGTTCTATAGTGATTTCTCCAAAGACATAGAAAAGGATTATTTTATTGACAGGTGCTTTTTAACATAATCCAAAATATGTTCATTTTGTTTTTTTCTTCCAAAGACCCCTTTTACCCCTTTACATATATTGTAATTGACAGATTTTGACATATTGATCACTTTTTAACCCAACGTTTAGTTGAGCTGTCCCAATCTACACAGTAAAGTGTCCATAGGTCTCCACTAGGCCGACAGAGGTAAAAAAATATTCCTTTTGGCCTAAGTCAGGCTGGTATACGCTATTCCATACAATGAAATCCCTCAAATGTACAATGCGTGGTATGTTTTTAAGCATGGGAGACTATTGGTGACGTATACCACTATATAGCATACGTCACAGGCCTCCGTTTCATGTATACGTCATAGGATTTACAATAGATTTTCATGACATGTATATGTTAAATTGATCCGTCGATGGGAGTCAGATGCCTGTGACAGATGCCTAACAGTGGCATCCCTCACCTATAGGCTATTATGGCATCCGTTTAACGTATGTCTTGAAAGAGGTCATGAGAGATAATGATGCTTGGCAGATGCCACTGTTTAGTATCTGTCACGGTCTATGTTTAACGTATATGTCGGGAGCTGTTCCTGGCATATACATTAAGTGGAGGCTAAAAACGTGATATGATGGGGACTTATAGATTTTTCTAGGCTGTTATTCGTTGGAAACACAGTAAATTGTGACTTCCCGTGATCTAGTCCCCTGCAGGCAGTCTTCCTCTCCGATAAAGGAGTTTCTAAGTACATTCTTTGCTCTGACAATTAGCTGAAACAAAATAAAACATAATACTGTCCTCACTGTATGTCTTATATTCCCTGTATACTGTCCTCACTATATGTACTGTTTTCCATGTATACTGTCCTCACTATATGTACTAAATTACCACTATCCTGTCCCCACTGTATGTCCTATATTTCCAGTTTATTGTCCTTATTGTATGTACTATATTCTCTGTATATTGCCCCCACTGTATGTCCTATATTCCCTGTATGCTGTCCACACGCTATGTACTTTTTTCCCAGTATACGGTCTTCACTGTATGTCTTATATTCCCTGTATACCGTCCTCACTATATGTACTAAATTCCCAGTATCCTGTCCTCACTGTATGTCCTATATTCCCTGTATATTGTCCTCACTACATGTACTATATTCCCAGTATACTGTCCTCACTGTATGTCCTATATTCCCTGTATACTGTCCTCACTATATATATTATACTCCCAGTATATTGTCCTCATTTAATGTCCTATATGTATATTGTCCTCACTGTATGTCCTATATTCCCTGTATACTAGCCTCATCGTATGTCCTATATTTCTTGTATACTGTTCTCGCTTTCTGTCCTAAATTCCCTGTATACTGTCCTCACTATAGGTACTATATTCCCAGTATATTGTCCTCAATATATGTCCTATATACTCTGTATATTGCCCCCACTGTATGTCCTATATTCCCTGTATACTGTCCTCACGCGATGTACTTTTTCCCAGTATATTGTCCTCACTGTATATCCTTTATTTCCTTTATACTGTCCTCACTATATGCATTATACTCCCAGTATATTGTCCTCATTTCATGTCCTATATGTATACTGTCCTCACTGTATGTCCTATATTCCCTGTATACTAGCCTCATCGTATGTCTTATATTTCTTGTATATGGTTCTCGCTGTCTGTCCTACATTCCCTGTATACAGTCCTCACTATATGTCCTATATTATCTGTATATTGTCCTGACTGTATGTCCTATATTCCATGTATATTGTCCTCACTGTATGTCCTAAATTCCCTGTATACTGTCTTCACTATAGGTACTATATTCCCAGTATACTGTCCTCACTATATATACTATATGCCCCGTATATTGTCCTTACTGTTTGTACTATATGCTCTGTATATTGCCCCACTGTATGTCCTATATTCCCTGTATACTGTCCTCACGCAATGTACTTTTTCCCAGTATGTTGTCCTCACTGTATGTCTTATATTCTCCGTATATTGTCCTCACTGTCTGTCCTACATTCCCTGTATACAGTCCTCACTATATGTACTATATTCCCAGTATACTGTCCTCAATGTATGTATTATACTCCCAGTATATTGTCCTCATTTAATGTCCTATATGCCTTCTATACTGTCCTCACTGTATGACCTATATTCCCTGTATACTAGCCTCATCGTATGTCCTACATTCCCTGTATACAGTCCTCACTATATTCCCAGTATACTTTCCTCACTATATGTACTATATTCCCAGTATACTGTCCTCACTGTATGTCCTTTTTTCCCTTTATACTAGCCTCATCGTATGTCCTATATTCCCTGTATACTGTTCTCACTGTCCCAGGGGTCTCAAACTCGGCCGGGTAAGTGGTCCGCATATAGAAAAAATGGGAAGTTGACGGGCCGCATTACTTTCAAATTTGATACAATACCAAATTATTGTCAATCAATTAGTTATTTGAACTACTTTAACACTATATTACTATCCTAATAATACTACATTACTATAATACTACATTACTATAATACTACATTACTATAATTAATAATACATTACTATAATAATACCTCTAGGTTTAAAATTTGAGATTTCTCCACGTGCTTATTTCAACAATTCGGTTTTCCAGTTTGTGTCGCTAAATGCAGTCCGGCGGCTCAGTTGTCAGCGTTTGGCAGACACACGTCAAGATTGGGCAGTCCCTCTGTAGATAATGCCACAGTGCCCTTTGTAGATAATGCCACAGTGCCCTTTGTAGATAATGCCACAGTGCCCTTTGTAGATAATGCCACAGTGCCCCCCGCCGACGCTGCCAGTGTCGTCCCCCCCGCCGACGCTGCCAGTGTCGTCCCCCCCGCCGACGCTGCCAGTGTCGTCCCCCCCGCCGACGCTGCCGCAGTGTCGTCCCCCCCGCCGACGCTGCCGCAGTGTCGTCCCCCCCGCCGACGCTGCCGCAGTGTCGTCCCCCCCGCCGACGCTGCCGCAGTGTCGTCCCCCCCGCCGACGCTGCCGCAGTGTCGTCCCCCCCGCCGACGCTGCCGCAGTGTCGTCCCCCCCGCCGACGCTGCCGCAGTGTCGTCCCCCCCGCCGACGCTGCCGCAGTGTCGTCCCCCCCGCCGACGCTGCCGCAGTGTCGTCCCCCCCGCCGACGCTGCCGCAGTGTCGTCCCCCCCGCCGACGCTGCCGCAGTGTCGTCCCCCCCGCCGACGCTGCCGCAGTGTCGTCCCCCCCGCCGACGCTGCCGCAGTGTCGTCCCCCCCGCCGACGCTGCCGCAGTGTCGTCCCCCCCGCCGACGCTGCCGCAGTGTCGTCCCCCCCGCCGACGCTGCCGCAGTGTCGTCCCCCCCGCCGACGCTGCCGCAGTGTCGTCCCCCCCGCCGACGCTGCCGCAGTGTCGTCCCCCCCGCCGACGCTGCCGCAGTGTCGTCCCCCCCGCCGACGCTGCCGCAGTGTCGTCCCCCCCGCCGACGCTGCCGCAGTGTCGTCCCCCCCGCCGACGCTGCCGCAGTGTCGTCCCCCCCGCCGACGCTGCCGCAGTGTCGTGCCCCCCGCCGACGCTGCCGCAGTGTCGTCCCCCCCGCCGACGCTGCCGCAGTGTCGTCCCCCCCGCCGACGCTGCCGCAGTGTCGTGCCCCCCCGCCGACGCTGCCGCAGTGTCGTGCCCCCCCGCCGACGCTGCCGCAGTGTCGTGCCCCCCCGCCGACGCTGCCGCAGTGTCGTGCCCCCCCGCCGACGCTGCCGCAGTGTCGTGCCCCCCCGCCGACGCTGCCGCAGTGTCGTGCCCCCCCGCCGACGCTGCCGCAGTGTCGTGCCCCCCCGCCGACGCTGCCGCAGTGTCGTGCCCCCCCGCCGACGCTGCCGCAGTGTCGTGCCCCCCCGCCGACGCTGCCGCAGTGTCCTCGTTCCCCCCCCGCCGACGCTGCCGCAGTGTCGGAACCCCTGCCGGTGTCCTTGAGCAGAGCACTAGTATAGTCCGTATATGGACAGTGATATCAGGGGCTTGCCCAGGGCTGTAGTCCCAGAGCAGAGCCGCTTCTAGCACTCTACCTGGGATTTCAGCTCTGCTCCTGACATCACTGTCCATATATGGACATGGATGTCAGGGGCAACCCCAGAGCTGGAGTCCCAGGCAGAGTGCTAGTTGGCTCTTCCTAGGACTCCAGCCGTGCTCCTGACATCACTGGGACTCTTGCTCTGGGGAAGCCCCTGATATCACTGTCAATGTATGGACAGCTATGTCAGAGGCTTCCCCAGAGTCCCGGAACAGAGCCTATACTAGTGTTTTGCCCGGGACTCCAGCTCTGGGGAAGCCCCAGACATCGCTGTCCATATGTGGACAGTGATAGAATATTCCAGAGTCCCGGAGCAGAGCTGATACTAGCGCTCTGCCCGGGACTGCACTGGGGAAGACCCTGACAACACTGTCCATATATGGACAGCGATGTCAGGGAATTCCACAGAGTCCCGGAGCAGAGGCTATACTAGCTCTCTGCGCGAGTCTCCGGCTCTGTAGAAGCCCCAGACATGTGGACAGCGATGTCAGGAAATTCCACAATATCACGGAGCAGAGCCTGCCCTTGCGGCCTTGTGTCCCACGGGCTGCAGATGACTGCGTCAGGGGACACATGCGGGCCGCGTGCTTGAAACCCCTGCTTTAGAGGGTAATTTATTTAATTTTTATAACTTTGTGTACATAAAAATAAACCTTTTGTTATACATTAATCCCCTTCGGGGACTTGACTCAACAATCGTTGCATCGCTTGCATGATTCTATTGCACTACTAATGTACTGAAGTATATAGTGATTCTGACAGACTCCCGCTAAGCCCTGCCGGAGGCAAGTCCTTATAGGAGTGCAGAGATGGCAGACCTGGTGCCCCTCATTAGTTTCCCAGGTTGCCATGCCAATCATCAGCAGCCTGTGATAGCGCCGTTGGGTTGGGCGATGGACTATTAGAGGGGGTCACCCCTCTTCTTAACACTTCAGATTCCACATTCCGATATAGTCGCTATTGTGAGCCCGGAGCTAAGCAAAGCTGGGCAAAGGGCGGTCATGATGGTTCTGGGCCTGCAAGGGGTCAAGTAGAGGTATTGTGATTCTAGATTGGTGGGTGGGTTTAAGTTAGGAACGTTACTTGGGGGCTGGGGGTATTGGGGGTGGAGTTAGGGAATATATATAGGTAGTAGGCAAGGAAGCCATTTTATGGATTGAAAAAGTTTGTGAGGAGGTGGTGTGTGCATCCAGTGTCAGGGTAGCTATCAGTTTGTGTCAGTTTAGGGCCTAGGCTATAGATTGAGTGCTTAGAGCAGTTGCTGGAGAGGATTAGGGTACAGGCAGTGGAGAAGGGGCTAGGGTGGGTGCAGGAGCAGTTAGGGGCCCTTGTGGGGTCTCCTTTAGGGTGTCCCCCCAGGGTTCTGCGTTCCAGGCTGCCTGAGCGCCTCAGCTCTACATCGCCGGTTCCACGGCGCAGACTGAGTGTGACCCCCCTTACCTGCTGTGGAGGTTTCGGAGGCCGGGAGCAGTGGTGTGGACGGTCCGAGGCCCGTGGGAGAGATGGCGGAAGTTTCCGGTGTGCGGGTGAGGGCAGCAGGGAGGAGCGGTCGGGCCCCTGGCATCCAGAGCAGCGTGTGGCGGGCAGTCTGCCCGTGTGACTGCAGTCGAATGAAGAGGCCGATAGAGCAACGTGGGCCTGGTCGGCAGGAAAGGCTTCCTTCATTCGCGGTTCAGCAGACTGAGGCATCTGAATTTTGTCTCCAGTGCGGCAAGCTCACCTGGAGAGCCCGCCTGGAGCTCGTCCAGGGGACCGGAGGCAGGCCAGGATGGTGCGTCTGCCGGGGTGAGTGTTCTTGGCGCTCCTGCAGTGCCATCTGCTGGACTGGAGGCATGAGACAGTATTACACCTTTTTACTCCTAATTGTATATTTGTGCTGTTTAATGCGTGTTTTGCACTCCTGCGTGGTTTCTCCCACATATAGAAGTCCACATGGGCGTTGTAGGACATATATGATAAATTTGGAGTGACAAGAAAATGACTTGTTATATCCTATAGGTTTTCTCTGTCCTTGGATGTACCATGGTGTTCCCCCGCATCATACTGTTGCAGTTGCAACATCCAAGGCAGGGAAAACATCCCTCACTTTGAGATTTAGTTGAGTTACAGAGCCAATATTTGCACGTACCAGGCGATCCCTCAAGTTGGGGGGTCTACGGAAGGACATAATGGGGGGATCTTGAAATTCTACATTCCCAGGAAAGGTGTCCCTGAGAATTGGCCAGTAATCCCTAAGAATTTTAGAGATTTTCCTACTAGTCTGGGAATATGTCGACCCAAATGGAATTCTTTTCAGTCTCTTTTTAGAAGAGTTTTTTTTACCAACAGATCATTACGTTTATCGTTTTTGATCTTCTGAGTCGCTCTTTCTACCACAGGTCTAGGGTAACCTCTCCTAAGGAATTTATTGCAAATCTTATCAAGTCTATCTTCTACCACATTGTCCACTGAGACAATTCTCTTGACTCTAAGGAGTTGACTAAATGGGAGGGACTCCACCGTACCCCGTGGATGACAACTACTATAATGCAAAATAAATTATTGCAACCGGTTGGCTTTACAAATAGATCCGTAACAAGGCAATTACCCTTCTTAATCACAGTTGTATCCAGGAACTGTATCTTATCCCGTGAGTGTATCAAAGTGAACTGGAGTTCAGAGAAATGACTATTGATTTCGTCTTGGAACTTCAATAGTTGTATTTCGCTGTGATACCACACAAAGAAGATATTGTCTATGTACCTCATCCAGCCCCCTACGTGTTGGAAGAAGCTGGATGGGTACACAAACTTCATGAAAAATGCCATGAAGATGTTGGTGCGACATTGGACCCCATAGCCATGCCTCTGCATTGTCTGCCGTGTCTATGGTGAACACCACCTTTTTATGTGAGCATTGACAAATGGTTGTTACGATTCCCCTTGTCAAAGAGCTGTGTCCCTACATACTGACAGTCTCCAACCATCGCTGACAGTATCACACTGTGTAGGGACACATCCTCCTGACAATGTGAATGCTAACACTTATTTGTCTATTAGTCCTTGTCTATTAGTCCTTGGTACACAGAGATATGTAGAATACAAGGATTACCTGCAACAGACATGTCAGGAGAGGAGATCCCTATAGATCCAGTGACGTCTTCTCTAACGGGAGCCGTTTTCTTTTCTTCATCTGACGCAGACCGTTATGGCGACTTCTCCTGATGAGACATCTTTGCCCATCACTTTTGCAGCCATTTCCAGCCCCTATAGAAACACACAAATTTAGACACCAAGGCCCAGGACCATACATTAAAGGGGTGGTGCGGGCACAGAACGTTTTTTTATACTGATGACCTATCCACGTGCCTGGACAACCCCTTTTACTCAGACTAATAAAATTGGACCACAGACTAGATGATAAAATACATACAGACTCCAGACCTTCTAAACTATTGCAGTCCCCAGACCAGACCCCATCACAAGCACCCTGAATAAATTCAGACCGAACCTCTAAATACGGACACCAGACCTGACCACCTACACTAATAATGACCCCAGACCTGACTCCCTTAATACAAACCTCAGACCAGACCCCCTAAACTAATACAGACCCCTAAATAAAGACCCCAAAACTAATAGACCCCAGACCAAACCCCTAAATACAGACCCCTAACCTAATAGACCCTAGAACAGACCCCCTAAATAGACCCTATAATCTAATAGACCCCAGACCTCAAACTAAAACAGGCCCCCTAAATACCGACCCAGACCACTTAAACTAACAGACCCCTAAATATACAGACCCTAAATCCCTTAAACTGATACAGACCCCAGACCAGACCCCCTAAATACAGTCCCATTAAACAAATCAATCCCTTTATACTTACATAGTCAGTCTTCTTCGTGGTGTCGCTGCTGCTGCTGAAGTCCTGCGGTCAAACAGTAGTAAGAACTTCAGAGATGAGGTCATGTGACCTTATGTCTAAAGGCAGGGGCGTAGCTAGGGGAGGCAGGCGGGGCATGTGCCCCGGGCGCAGCTTTGAGGGGGGCGCCAGCGCCACCTCCTCCTGCACTATAATTGTACCTGTGTCGCAAGGACACTGGTATAATTAGAAGTAATGAATGACCGGGCACGTTCCATGCCCGGCCATTCAGCGCCTTTCCACGAATGAAGCGACTGGTACCTTTTGCACCAGTGACTCTTTCGTCGATGAAAGGCGCTGACTGACAGGGAAAGTCATCCTGACCAGCCAATCAGCGCCTTTCATAGACGCTGCGTTCAACCCCCAGGAGACCTGCGCAGAAGAGAGCAGGTCTCCATCGCTGCCGGACAGCGTGGGAGCGGGAATAAGGTGAGTTTGAATATTTTTTTTTTTTTAATTGTAATAAAAGTGTGGCTGTATCTACAGGGGGGACGACTTTATCTACACACGGGGGGTGTTTATCTACAGGGGGGCTATATACTTGGGTGGGCTATCTATGGAGCACCATATACAGGGGTGGGCTATAGCTACAGGGGGGGCTATATAGTGTATAGCCCACCCCTGTAGATATAGCCCACCCCTGTAGATATAGCCCACCCCTGTAGATATAGCCCACCCCTGTAGATATAGCCCACCCCTGTAGATATAGCCCACCCCTGTAGATATAGCCCACCCCTGTAGATATAGCCCACCCCTGTAGATATAGCCCACCCCTGTAGATATAGCCCACCCCTGTAGATATAGCCCACCCCTGTAGATATAGCCCACCCCTGTAGATATAGCCCACCCCTGTAGATATAGCCCACCCCTGTAGATATAACCCCCCTGTAGATAGTATCCCACAAATATCTCTCCCAATAGTGCTCCACAGAAAGCCCACCCCTGTATATAGCCCCCTTGTACATATAGTCCACCCCTGTATATAATGCTCCACAGATAGCCCACCCCTGTATATAGTATATACAGGGGTGGGCTATCTGTGGAGCACTATATACAGGGGTGGACTATCTAGTGGAGCACTATATACAGGGGTGGGCTATATCTACAAGGGGGCTATATACAGGGGTGGGCTATATATACAGGCTTGGGCTATACGTGGATCACTATACAGGGCTGGGCTATATCTACAGGGGGCTATATACAGGGGTGGGCTATCTGCAGAGCACTATAAGGGGAGTTATTTGTGGGACACTATATACAGGTGTGGGCTATATGGGGGCACTATCTACAGGGGGCACAGTGTGTGTGTGTGTGTGTGGGACACAGTGTATGGTGCTATTATATTTAGGGGTGTAGTGTGTGGTATAATGGTAACTTTATATTTATTTATAGGTGCAGAAATGTTGGTAAAGTGAGAAGCTGAAGACATGTGAGCGGCAAACTGCAGAAATGGGCTGTGACCGGGAGAATTCATCATAGAGGTCTGGACCGGATGGGAAAAAAGAACTAGAATCTGAGACGTCACCGGTGAGTCACTTAATGTAAATGTTTATTCTGCCTCTAATCAGCACTGTAGTCACTGTATGATCTGCAGTGAGATGATTATGATAGGATTTATTTTTGTGAAATAGCAACTCCCAGCATATCCTTACCATTGTTCATGATAGGATTTATTTTTGTGAAATAGCAACTCCCAGCATATCCTTACCATTGTTCGGCCATGCTGGGAGCTGTAGTTTTACGCCATACACACCTATACAGCAGGGGTTGCACTAAATTGAGCTGTATTTGTGCTGGTGTTGTATTTATGTACTGAGCTTGGTTCTGGTGTTGTGTATAGAACCATATTGCTTGTAAGATGTACAAATGTGTTCCATAGAAAGCAATGACACGTCGATTGGTAGAGAAAACAAACACGGCGAGGGGGAAGGAGATGTCGGGAAAGAGGTTGGGGGGGGGGCGCCAAACTGAATCTTTGCCCCGGGTGCTGGAGAACCTAGCTACGCTAAAGGTCCTTTTGCAGGACATACACAATGCAGTTTTTGCAGCGATTTGTGGCAAAATTGCGACAAAGCCAGAATGTAACATGATAATCCGCCATTGATGGCCATTTTTGGTTTTAATTGTACCTGTGTCCTATAGATGCAGGTACAATTATAGTGCAGGAGGGGTTGGTGCTGGCGCCCCCTCTAAGTTGCGCCCCGGGGCACATGCCCCGCCTACCCCCCCTAGCTACGCCCCTCATTACTCCCTGTAGTAAAAAAACGCTTTGTGAAAAATAAAAAGTGCATGTCACTTCTTGAGTTGTTTTTGGAGCCGTTTTTCATTGTCAATAAAAAAACAGCTCCAAAAAAATGCATCAAAAAACGTTTGGTGCTTAAAAAGCAGCTGAAAATCATAGGCCGTTTTCCCTTAAAAACATCCGTATTTTACAGCCGATTTTACTTTAGCGTGTGAACATACCCTCAGCGTAAACACTGTTTATTTTCGAAAACCGATTTAATTGCGTATTACAGTAGCAGCAGAGTGGATGAAATTTGAACAAATATGCTGAGAAACCATTTCATGAATTGATCTGCGGTGCGTTTTTTTAATCCGCAGCCTGTCCCTTTATTCTGCGGAATCGCTGCTCGTCTCTTTCGGGTTTTTTGCATTGAATTTAATGTGGGGGGGGGGGGTAAAACTCGCAACAAATAGGCAAATGTTGTGATTTTTGCAATGGAAAAGCTGCGATTCCACCTGCAAAGATCGCGAATCCGAAAAGTGTTTGTTTTTTTTTTTCTAGCATTATTTCCCCAGTGGAGATTCCAAACTAAAAACTGCACCACAATTCGGTGCAGTTTTTCTGGTGAAATTCCCTGCGGCTCCCATGGCGGATACGCTGTGTACTCTTATGCAGCGTATCCCCCCCTGTGTGTCCTTACCCTATATGTTACATACATCCACTATTCAGGACCAGGGCCGCCATGAGGAATTTCTGGGCCCCCCCCTCCATTACCGGGTTGGGCAATGGAAAGTGTGGCTCTCACGTTTTGTATGTCATACGCATTAACTGATTTAGGTGCTGATGTCAATTACAGTGAATGAAACTATGGAGCAGGCAGTGACCAGGTAATGCTCTGGATTTTGTTCTATTTAGCCAAAACATATCCCACTGTATGGCATAATGTGGGATACGTCACCCGGGGAATGGCCCTGTGGAAAATCCTGAAGTCACTGTCCATAAATGGACAGTGTTGTCAGGAGCTTTCCCAGGGCTGGAGTCCCCGGGCAGAGATTCTACTAGCGCTCTGCCCAGGGACTCTGGCTTTGCAAAGCCTGAGTCCACGGCCAGAGAGACAGCAACGCTCTGGCCAGGGATTCCGACCCTGGAGAATCCCCTGACGTCACTTTACATATATAGACCGTGATGTCAGGAGCTTTCCCAGGGACAAAGTCCACGGTTAGAGCAGTTGTGATGCTCTGTCTGGGGACTCCGGCATTGGGAAGCTCCTGACGTCAGTCCACATACTAATGTCAGGAGCAGTATGTTTTTTTGCGGAATCTCTCAGGATGGAATAGCAAAGTCCACTAACTTTCTTACGTTGCCATTAAAGTCTAATGTGTTTTTACGCAGCAAAAATCTGAGGCTTCCCTTGGATTTCTGTCGCAGAAGCGTGTAGCAGATCCGCACGAGAATTAGTCCCATTGTCATTCAAATGGGGCTTATCCTCGGCTTTTTCGTAGTATGCTTCTTATTGCTGTGGTGGATTTCTTTTCATGGTGCGGACAAATATACACGTGGAAAATTTTTCGTAGCATGTGAACTGGGTTGCGGAAACCTCATATGCATGGGATGCAGATTGTCTTTGAAATCTGTATCAAATCCAACACGTGTGAACGGGTCCTTAGGATGAGTTTTTTAAAAAACTCTTGGGCCAAATGCACGTGCAAATTTGCCGCATGTATATTCGTGCGGCAGATCCGCAGTGTAATACAGAACCAGCAAAGTACATGAGAGCTCAAGAAATCTCATCTACACGTCGCAGATTTTTTCTGCATATAAATTGACCTGCGGTGTGTATTTTAAAATCTGCAGCATGTCAATTTATTTTGCGTTTCCGCTTGCAAATTGTATCTGACCAGTTTGAAAAAAAAAAAACTAAATTAGCAAGTCCGCAGCATAAAAAAAACCTGCTCCTAAGAATGCACTATTAGGGCTTGTCCACGCGTTGCAGAAGTGCTGCGTTTTTCCAGTCCGGAATTGCGGACGGAAAATACGTAGCAAAATACAGTAGCAGCAAAGTGGGTGTTATGTAACAAATCTCATCCACACATTCCGACCAGAAATTGACCTGTGGTGCGTATTTTTCAGACCTCTGCATGTCAATTCCTGCTGCGGAAAGTGGACTGAGTTGCTGCGTTTTTCAAAGGAGATGTCACCATCCCCCAACATTGTGAAAAATGCAGCAAATTACGCACCATTTTCTGCAGTAAAAAATGCAGGAAATATTGCGTTTTTTTTTTCTGCAGCGGAACATCTGCTACTTTCAATGGAATTGCTGCACAAATTTTCTGCAGCAATTCGGTTGTGTGTGGACAAGTCCTTAGGTGCGGATTTTACCTGCAGCTTTACCTGCGGTTTTGATGCAGATTTTCTGCACCAAATTCCTCAACGTGTGCGTGTAGCCTTGCAGATTTTGCTAGGGATTTGCAGCAACCCTTTGCATTGTAAGGGTATGTTCACACTACCTATTTTCAGCCGTAAACAACCTGAAACACTGCTAAAAATACGGAGGCTGGACGCCCCCAAACATCTGCCGATATATTTCAATGGGAAAAAAGGTGTTTCGTTCCAACGGGGCATTTTTTTTTACGCTGGCGCTTGTGAAAACAGCGCGTAAAAAAACACCCCATAAAAAAAGAAGTGCATGTCCCGTCTTGAACCGGTTTTGGAGCGGTTTTTCATTGTCTCAATAGAAAAACAGCTTCGAAAACGGCTGTAAAGAACGCATAAAAAAATGCATAAGAAACGGCTGAAAATCAGGGGCTGTTTTCCCTTGGAAAGCTCCGTATTTTGCAGCCGTTTTTTGTTTGCTGTGTGAACATACCCTAAAGGGTAAAATACGTTCCAATTCTGCAACATAATAGGCATGATGAGGATTTAATAATCAGCAGCACGTTCTAATTTTTTCAGCTGCATGTGCATGGGGTTTTGAAAATGAGTTATGGCTTATTCAGACGAACGTGTTAAATGTCAGCGTGACGGCCGTTGTTTTAACGGCCGTCACATGGTTGCATGTATTTAGATGGGGCTATTGAAATGTACCGTGTAAGGGGCCGTGAAAAAATAGTACATGTCCCATTTATGTCTGTTTTTACAGATCCCTCAATAGACGCAAGTCTATGAGGGATCCGTGAGAATGAGTCCCATACCGGTGCAAATTGGCAGTGAAATACGGCTATTTCGCACACGTTCGTGAACATTTGTAGTGAATTTTCAGTGCGCAATCCGCACAAGAAATAGAAGACAAATCCGCCACTTCTGAAGTGGCCTTGTTGAAACGTCCGTTTTATATGGACCGTATATCAGCAGTATTTCCCGGAACGACCAGAGTTAAGGGAGCCGAGCTCCTAGCAACATAGTTATCTATGACGCTAGGAGTCCCTGTCTCTCGGCAGGAATATTGTCCCCAGTCCCGTACTGATAACATGATTACAGTACGGGACAGTTTTCCCGCGGAGAGACAGGGACACCTGGCGTCATACATAACTATGTTGCTAGGAGCCCGGCTCCCTGAACTGTGGTCGGTCCGGGAAATATGGCCAAAACACGGTCCATATAAAACGGACCGAGCACGGCCATCTGAATAAGGCCTTGGTCTATTTACACAGTGTGGTCAAATCACATTTTTTTGCAAAATGGCAACAAAAACGTGATTTTACTGCACTTTGACGATAGCCTAACAGCACAGTTTTACCATGTTTTGTACCCTTTTTTTAATGCATTTTCGTAATCGCGGCACAAATCACTCGGTTTTGCCGCAATTTTTTAAATGCTGAAAAATTGCGCCATTTTTCCGCGATTACGCTAGGGAAACTATTTAAACATACTTTATATAATCAAGTTATATATAATGAAGTGGGATCAGGAGGAATGGGAAGCGGGATGGAGAGAGGGGGACACTCACCAGCCTGGAGGTCCAGTCCGCGGTGTAGATATAAGGCTGGCCGGGGGCGGGATCTCAACATGGAGCTTCTACATGCTGCTTCTTCCCCTACAGTAAGTCCTCAGAGGGCCCCAGCGCTAGTTACTTCAGAGTAAGGAACGGGCCCTATTACATTGCAGGGTTCGTTCCTTTCTCCAAGTGACTAACGCTGGGGCCCCCAATGAAATGTGTAAAGTTGCTGAGAAGCAACCGGCCCCTATTTTTCATCATTCTGGCCGGGCCCCTGATGGCAGTACCAGCTGTACTGCCGTGATGGCGGCCCTGTTCAGGTCGGGAGGCCTCGCAGCAATTCATTAATAAGGTGAGAGGGCAATGTGGTTACTATTGTGATACCGCCATAAATATGGAAACCGCCGCTTATCTTCTATCAATCACATTATTTCACCCGTCCAGTATGATGAAGACACTAACATAATGACAAGTGTATTTTAAACCTTAATGACAAAGCCATTTTTTACGTTTTCCATCGTCTCATTCCAAGAGCTATAACTTTTTTATTTTTGTGTCGACATAGCTGTATAAGGTCTTGTTTTTTGCGGGACAAGTTGTATTTTTTAATAGCACTATTTTGAGGTACATATTTATTGATTAACTTTTATTAACTTTTTATGGGGGGGGGGGGGAAATAGAAAGAGAACTTAAATTTTGCCACTCTTTTTCGCATGCTAAATCTACACCGTTTACTGTGTGGTATAAATAACACAATCGCTTTATACAGCGGGTTGTTACGATTGCAACGATACCAAATTTGTTTCGTTATTGTATGTTTTTCTACTTTTACACAGTAAAAACGCTTTTTGTTTCAAAATTATTTGTTTTTGTGTCTCGATATTTGAAGAGCCATAATTTTTTTATTGTTCCGCCAATGCAGTTGTATGGGGGCTTTTTTTTTGTGGCAAGACTTGTAGTTTTTATTGGTACCACTTTGGAGTAGGTGCGACTTCTTGATCACTTTTTATCACATTTTTTTAAAGTCAGGATTCACAGAAAACAGCAATTTCTCCATAGTTTTTGATTTAATTTTTTACGGCGTTCACCGTGCGGGTTAAATAATGTAGTAGATTTATAGCCGGGGTCGTTATGGATGCGGCGATACCAAATATGCGTAACTTTTTTACTTTATTTTGGTTTTTTAATGGTAAAGCAGTTTGTAAGGGGAAAAATTTGTTTTCATTTTTTTTTTTTATTAACGTTATTAAACTTTTTTTTTTTTAACTTTTTTACTAGTCCCACTAGGCGACTTTAATATACGATCATCCGATCGCTATTATAATACACTGCAATACTTTTGTATTGCAGTGTATTACTTACTGCCTGTCCTTTTTTAAACGGACAGGCATCTGCTAGGACATGCCTCTGGCATGATCTAGCAGGCATTCACTACAGGCAGACCTGGGGGCCTTTATTAGGCCCCCGGCTGCCATCAGAGATACATACACTCAGTGATCTTCTCGCCGGGTGTCGGTGCGGAAGAGAGGGAGCTCCTTCCCTCTCTCCAAAACAACTCAGATGCGGTGCACGCTATTGAGCACCTCATCTGAAGGGTTAAACAGGTGAGATCGATACTTATATCGATATCACACGTTCGAGCAGGAACGCTCTGGCAGCTGAGAGCAGGGAGATTTGACAGTTCCCTGCTCTGTTTATTTATCTTAATGCAGCGCTGTAAAAAGGATTATGCATCAGAATAGAGCCCATTAGTGGCCGCCGTAAAAAGGCGTATTTGCGGTCACTAATGGGTTAAAACGTAGATACTGGGTGAATCTTTATTTTTACAATTAACTCACTGACGGGAATAAAAACACAGTGCTGACATGAAGGTTAGACAGACAATTAAAAATGGTGTCAAATCCTAGAAGACTCTATACAAATTCACATGTACATGTCAGGATAAGGAAACCTATGCTTTAGACAAGGTATACTATAATCTCTAGTTTAAGGTATAGGTGATGCAGAGTTCCAAGAATGGTGGCACCCTATCTCACATATACCCGCTGAGAAAGCACTGATCGTGAAACGCGCGTTGGGGTTCAACACACTTCATGCAGGCTGCTAGGACCAGTGAGATGGGTAAGGTGTTGCTTTTTAATGGACACTAGTGGCATTCCCTTCTATTATATGGACTGATTTGTCCAGACTTTATGCACTTGCACTTGGAAAGAGAACTTGGAGAGGGGCTTCATACGGAAGTCTTCCTCCCCGGCAGGAGCCGGGTTCTTCTTTGTCAAAAAGAAGGATGGCTCCCTGCGTCCTTGTATTGACTACCTGGGTCTCAACCAGATCATGGTGAAAAATAAGTATCCGTTGCCACTGATCTCAGAACTGTTTGATCGTATACGTGGTGCCAAGATTTTTTCCAAACTAGACCTGCGTGGGGTTTACAACCTAGTCCGGATTCGCAGGGGTGACAAATGGAAGACTGCATTTAACACCCGTGATGGACACTATGAATATCTAGTAATGCCCTTCGGCCTCTGTAATGCTTCCGCGGTCTTCCAGGAGTTCGTTAATGACATTTTGTGTATTGGTCTATCTTGATGACATCTTCATTTTTTTCTCCAGATCGTATGACACATCAGAGACATGACCGTCAAGTTTTGGTGCGGTTAAGGGAGAATCGTCTGTACGCTAAGTTGGAGAAGTGCGTGTTTGAGAAAGATGTTCTACCCTTCCTGGGCTACATTGTCTCGAATAGAGGTCTCAAGATGGATCCTGAAAAGGTAAAGTCCGTCCTGGAGTGGCCACGCCCTAAATGCTTGAGGGCCATACGTCGCTTTCTGGGTTTCGCTAATTTTTACAGACAGTTTATTTCAAACTTCTCCTCACTGACATCTCCTATCTCTAACCTCACTAAGAAGGGTATGAACGCCAAGGTGTGGACTCCCGAGACAGAGTCCGCATTCAATAGTGTGATGAGTGCCTTCACGTCAGCCTCTATCCTCCATCATCCAGATGTTTCTCTACAGTTCTCGTTGGAGGTGGACGCATCCTCTGTTGGTTCTGGTGCACTCCTATTCCAGAGAGGTTCCAAGGGCAAGTCAATGGTATGTGGATATTTCTCTAAGCTCTTCTCTTCCGCTGAACGCAACTACTCGATTGAGGATCGGGAGTTACTGGCCATCATATTGGCCCTGGAGGAGTGGAGATATCTACTAGAGGGCGCAGCTCATTCCATCCTGATTTTTACGGACCACAAGAACCTCACCTATCTTCAGACGGCCCAAAGGCTGAATCTTCGTCTGGCCGAGTGGTCGCTGTTCTTTACCAGGTTCCAGTTTGAGCTCCATTATCGCCCGGCCGACAAGAATGTGAGGGCCGATGCCTTGTCCAGGGCTTTCGAGACAGAGGACACCATGGAAATTCGACAGAACATAATTGAAACGTCTTGCATTGTCTCTGTCAATTCCCTGCCAGTTGGGGACATTCCTCCACGGAGGACTTTTGTGCACTGGGGACACTCTTCTAGACTGGCAGGTCACGCGGGGACCCGTAAGACCCGGGATCTGATTGCCCGTCATTTCTGGTGGCCCACGCTGCGCAAGGACATTATGGACTTTGTTTCTTCCTGCTCACAGTGTGCAGCTAACAAGGTCGCTCACTCCAGACCTGCTGGCCTGCTCCAGCCATTGCCTGTGCCCAATGTTCCCTGGCAGCATATAGCTATGGACTTTATCACTGACCTGCTTCTCTGCTGGATGCAGTGCTGTCTGGGTGGTGGTGGATCGATTTTCGAAGATGGCCCACTTGGTTCCTCTGACCGGTCTTCCTTCTGCTCCTCAACTGGCCAAGCTTTTCATCCAACACATCTTCCGCCTGCACGGCTTGCCGCAGCATAATGTGTCTGATCGGGGGGTTCAATTCACCGCGAAGTTCTGGAGATCCCTCTGTGGACTCCTAGGTGTAAAGTTGGACATTTCCTCGGACTACCATCCTCAGTCCAATTGTCAGGTCGAGAGGATCAATCCGATCTTGGAGAACTACTTACGCCACTTCATCTCCAAGCAGCATGATGACTGGGTGCAGTTGCGCCGGTGGGCTGAATTCTCATACAATAATCACACCAGCGAGTCCACAAGGGATACACCATTCTTTATTGTCTATGGCCAACACCCACAAATTCCTCTCCCCGTGCCTGATACGTCTGAGGTACCAGCTGCTGACATGGCTTTTAGGGACTTTCTGCAGATCTGGCAGCAGACTCGATCCTCCATCCTGCTGGCCGTTGACCGCATGAAACGGAAGGCGGACACAAGGAGAAGAGAAACTCCTCAGTTTCTTCCTGGCCTGAAGGTCTGGCTGTCCTCCAGGAATATTCGACTAAGGGTGCCATCATACAAATTTGCTCCCAGGTTCCTCTGACTCTTCGAGATCCTGCAGCAGATCAACCCTGTCGCCTACAAGCTTCGGATGGTTCCTACCCTCAGGATACCCAACTAATTCCATGTCTCTGTCCTGAAACCGGTGGTTCTGAACCGCTTTACCAAGACTCCTAGCCCTGTGGTTGCCTCCAGCAGTCCTTCAGACACCTTCAGGGTTAAGGAGATCTTAGAGAACCTCAATGCTCCTACCCTTCTGTAGAAGTTTCTCTCTCGCTCTGGCCCCAGATGAGGGGGATACTGTCATATCCATGGGCCGTCAGGTTCACTCACCTCCTGACGGCTACAGCCATGGGTCGGCGGGCGCTGGCCCCAGTCTCCTCCTCAGGAGACGCCAGCACTCACTTCCACTCACCTCGGCCGGGTCCCGTAGAACTTTAATGTGTAATCAGCCCATGAGTGCCCTGGACTGTAAGAAGGGCCCAGTCCCTTTCTTCCAGGCCTGAGCATTGTTTGTCATATCCTAGTTTGTCTAAGCAAATGGTCTCCTAGTGTTTTCCAGTTTGCAGTGTTTCCTGTTCCTGTATCCCGTGCTATCCTGGTCAAGTGCCATGCTGAGTTGTATTCGTGCTGTGCTGTATATCACACCTGTCCTGCTATACCACGCCTGTCGTCTGCCTGCTGCCTAGTCCCAGCCGAGGCTGCCTTGTTACTGTCCGTGCTGCCACAGGTACCCTATATGAACTATAGACTGTGACCTGCGCCCTGTTGGCCAGCTGCCATGCTGCCAAGGTGGTATGGCCCAGTTGGTCCACGGACTCTACGTGACAATCATGGAGGAATCATGTATGATCCACTGATGACAAGTCTTGAAGCTCCTCTATTCTTTTGACAGATGTTATGGCCAGAGCGAACATACCACTTGTGCAAACTGAGCACAGTACATTGCATGTGAGGGGCTGAGACAGTGGCTCGCAGTTACTAGCGTATCGTTGGAGAGATACAACGTGGTGTGCAATGATAAACTATTGGAGAGCATAGGGCCCATATACCCCTCTTGTACAGGGGCTCTCCAGCGTCTGTGTCCACTCCTGATTATGACCAGGAAGAAATAACCTTTTAGGATAGGTAATTATGTGGGACCTCTTCCAGAGGTTCAGAGTTAAACGAGAATAAACCTTTTAGGACTACAGCAAAGTCCCATTTTTCCACAGGTCTGAGGCTGGTAGGTCTAATTTTTTAAGACCATTTCAGGAACCTATTCACCAAGAGCTGTTGTGTCAAGGATCTTACGCAAAAAGGTGGACCTGGACTAAATTTGGACCTTTCAGGTCGATAGAATCCTTTTTTGAATCGCTGCAGGAAATGTAGGATGTTGTTAAACCGCGAGTTGGAACTATCGATTCCTTGAGTAGAATACCAAGCCGAAAAGATCAGGAGCAGGACTTTATAAATTCATTGGAGAGCCCTTTAGAATATAAAAGGGGCTGGTCAACTTTGAGACTTTTCAGATCCTGACAGAGTTGAGTGCTCTGAAATGCCAAGTTCTGCACTGGGTAAGTCTTCAGTTACAACCTCGACTCATCTGAATGAGTTGGAAATACCATGACCTCTGTGGCCAGAATGGTATGATGGCTTTTTTTACCGTGGCATGTTCTTGCCTAACTTTCTTTAATACCCTGGGTATCAAGGAAACCAGAGGGAAAGGAAAATGTAGGCCAGCCTGAACCTCCTATGGATGGACAGGGAATCCACTGCAAAAGGGATTGTCACCATTAGGCCGGATTCACACGAGTGCGTGCTTTTTGCGCACGCAGAAAACGTGGCGTTTTGCCTGCGCAAAAGGCGCTTAACAGCTCCGTGTGGCCTCAGCATATGATGCGCAGCTGCGTGCTTTTCACGCAGCCGCCATCATTATGACACTCCGTATGGATGTTTGTAAACAGAAAAGCACGTGGTGCTTTTCTGTTTTCATTCATCCTTTTCACAGCTGTTTTGCGAATCACGCTGATCGCACGGAAGTGCTTCCGTGTGGCATGCGTGGTTTTCACGCACCCATTTACTTCAATGGGTGCGTAATGCGTGAAAAACGCTCAAAGAACGGACATGTCGTGACTTTTACGCAGCGGACTAACGCTGCGTAAAAATCACGCACATGTCTGCACGGCCCCATAGACTAATATAGGTCCGTGCGATGTGCGTTAAAATCACGTGCGTTGCACGGACGTATATCCCGTTCGTCTGAATAAGCCCTTATAAAGAAAGAGATTTTTTTCACCTTGGTGCTGAACCTATTCATCATGAGATCGTTCTCTTGCACTCCCCACATCCTGGTGATCTGCTTAAAGATCTCCAGATTCAGTGAAATTTCTCCTGGGACTGACTGCTAGACTTTGTCTCAACTCTGTCCATGTCAAGGTCTTTTCCACTTCCTTAAGAAGAGGTTCTGATCGGGTGCCACGGGACGCGATCTCGGACTGCCTAGTGGGAGGAAAAGGTTAATGTGCATTAGTACAACAACCAGCTAAAACATTTAATAGTAAGCAGCAGCTTCACGGATTCTATTGGATTAAGAAATACCCTTTGTACATTTCCCAGTTCAATCTAAGAAGTCCAGCGTAACATATGAAAACAAAAACATACTGCAAAGCAAACGAGCAGAGAAAACCCCTCTGTCCAAGTCCACACAGGCCATAAAAAAACACAAGGTAGGAGGGGCTAGAGACGTCCTTTTGTAGGGAGGGGGCTGTAATTAATTGTCACGATCTGTGGGTATGTGGACCCACTGGGCCATACCCCCGTAGTGGGATATCAGCTGGCCAAACAGTGTACCTAGTCAATGTCTATATAGTCCAAGCACATGGGTACCTGTAGCAGTACAGACAGTAGTAACGGCTAAGCTCAGATGGGACCCCGGCAGCAGACACCAGGCGTGGTGAAATACAGCAGGCGTGACCGATGGCACAACACGACGCCAACTTTCTAAAGCACTGAAACAATGGCAGCAGGGGATACAGGATACGGGCAGCAGGGGATACAGGATACGGGCAGCAGGGGATACAGGACAAAGGCAGCATGGGATACAGGAAAGCAGGGGATACAGTATACAGGCAGCAGGGGGATACAGGCAGCAGGGGATCCAGGACACAGGCAGCAGGGGATCCAGGACACAGGCAGCAGGGGATCCAGGACACAGGCAGCAGGGGATACAGGACACAGGCAGCAGGGGATACAGGATTCAGGCAGCAGGGGATACAGGCAGCAGGGGATACAGGATACAGTATTTCACTGTTTTTAATGATATGATATTTGTGCTCCCACAAATAATTTTGGAATTTACAATTCACTGATTGTGACTAATGAGTAAAACGTAAATTTTATTGAATAACTCGCTAAAATCAGGGGTACAATCACCACTGTGAAAAGAGCCCACCGTGCTGGGTTAAAAAATTATTAAATATACTTCATTAACTGATTCATTTGTGAACCCTCCTAGAATGAGTATGTTTGAGTATATGGGATCAAAAAGCGTTGAACCATTGGTGTTTCAGCGAATTGGAACCCTGCACAACACCGGAGTCTGCAGTTACCGTTCCTATGAACCCCAGTGCTGGGGTCACCCAACAATAGCGCTGTCCCCTTCGCTAAAAATCCCCTCTCATATCTGACCCTACGCGTTTCTATATATTCATTTCATCAGGGTCACCATTTCTCTCCTCTCTATCTCCTGACAGATACATAGTGATATATTCTGCAGATTACACCACTGACATCTCTGGAGATCTTTAGAACATTGCTCTGTCCTCTCTATCCCCTGACCGATACATAGTGATATTTTCTGCAGATTATTACACCACTGACTTCTCTAGAGATCTGCAGAACTGTCCTCCACCTTCTCGGGGAGAATAATTTGTTCGCTAAATTTGAAAACTTTAGTTTTGGTATTCAAGAGATGCCTTTCTTGGGACACATCCTTAGCCCTTAACCTGATTAGAGTTCGTCTGTGTTCCAGACTTTCATAAATTATATTTTTAGAGACTATCTGGGGCTCTTCTTGGTGGTATACTTAGATGACATTTTGGTGTTGTCCAAAGACTGGGACTCGCACGTCAAACATGTCAGGACTGTCCTCCACCTTCTCGGGGAGAATAATTTGTTCGCTAAATTTGAAAACTTTAGTTTTGGTATTCAAGAGATGCCTTTCTTGGGACACATCCTTAGCCCTGAGGATTTCCGCATGGATCCTGCCAGGGTCCAGGCAGTATCTAACTGGGTTCGGCCTGCTTCCCTGAAAGCCTTGCAAAGGTTTTCAGGGTTCGCTAATTATTACAGACGTTTTATCCCAAATTTTTCAGTAATCACCAAACCCCCTTACGGACCTCACCCGTAAAAGTGTGCATCTCCTCCACTGGTCTCTGGAGGCGGTCCGAGCCTTCGAGCTCCTTAAGGGGTGCTTTTCCTCTGTCCCGGTACTAATCCAACCGGATCAAACTCAACCCTTTATTGTGGTGGTGGATGCTTCCGAGGTGGGTGTGGGAGCAGTATTGTCTCAGGGTCCTACTTCTCACACTCACCCCCGACCCTGTGCCTTCTTTTCCCATAAGTTCTCTCCCACTGAGCAAAATTATGATGTGTGTAATCGGGAACTGCTGGCCATCAAATGGGGTTTGGAGGAATGGCGCCATTTTCTCAAAGGGGCGAGACATCGAGTCACGGTCCTCACTGACCATAAAAATTTTGTCTTTCTAGATTCAGCCAAGAGACTCAACCCTACACAGGCTAGATGGGCTCTATTTTTTTTTACCAGGTTAAATTATTTTATTTTTTTTCCAATTAACTTTTTATTGAAAGTTATATCAAATACAAAGAAAGGTAAGTACATTTGATAACATTCAAATAATACATTACATAAAAAACAAAAACCGCTATGTGTATATATATACAATGATAGTCAATCATTGATTAGGACACAACTGCAACCAAATGTAGACTCGTATGTGTGCGAATGACAAGAGAAGAATGGGATACTACTATATGAATGAATTATCAAGTTTCCTAAAAATACGATTGTGGAATAGTGTGGTGTGGAGAGTCTAGCCACAGTTTCCATTTCGATAGTAGCATAGAACGCTTACAGTTAATGCCAGCATAAGTAAGTTCATGCCAACAGTTGTCGTTAATACCTTTGATTATCATTTTCAATGTTGGCTGACAGTCGCCCTTCCAATGTTGGGCAATTTTCAACCTAGTTGTGATTAAAGTGTGATATGGCTGTGATATGATCAGTAGGGAATTGTTCAAGGCCTAAACCTGGTAATGCCAGGCCTGGGTTTGGTGTGATGTGGACCTTACATAATCTTGATGATAAGTCAAACATTTTAGTCCATAGTGTTATGACTGCAGGGCATTCCCACCAGAGATGTAGGTAAGTTCCCTCTGAGGTCTTACATTTCCAACAATTGGTGGAAAACCTAGGAAATATCTTTTGGAGTTTCACCGGGGTTAGATACCAGCGATAAAAAAATTTCCAAGAGTTTTCTAGATGTGCAAGACATTTTGACGTTTTGTTGACTGAGTTGAAAAACTATACCCATTGGTCTGTAGAGATTTGTAAGTTTAGATCATGTTCCCATACCTCTTTTAGGTGAGAAAGTGGGTCAATGTTTTCCTGTTATATTAACTGGTAGCATCTCGAGATGCCTTTTTTATAAGGTTGGGGAGACCGTAGCCAAACATTGAAAAGACTAGATACGGATAGGTGATTTGGAGGAGAAAAACCCTGTAATAAGTGGCGGATTTGCAGAAACTTAAAGAATTCCGTGTGTGGAATACTATAAGTGGTATTGACGAATTGAAAGGACACCTAAACGATCATCCGGCCAGAGGATTCCTATATTTATAATACCCCTTTCCTTCCATATGGGGAGACACAACCCAGGTATTGCCAATTCTAGGACCTCTAGAGGTTCTGAGTATTGGTCAAATTTTAAAAGGTCCTCTCTCCTAGAGACTAGTTTCCAAACTAGAGATGTCGCTCTTAAAGTTAAGAGAGGGGGATTGAAATTTGTTTTAAAAGCTGTGGAAGCAGTTAAATGGTGTGTTTTAGAAGGCGGTTATTCAGGAAATTAAGTTCAATATCAACTCCTAGCTTTGTTCTATCTTCTGACCAGAGGGCTCTTATTCGGTCTAGAATCACTGCTCTATAATAATTGGACAACCGAGGGAGTGTTTAGGCCCCCTAAACGATTGATTAAGTGTAAGATATAGGATTTAACCCTGGGTTTCGTCTTACTCCAAATGTATTTTTGCACAGTCAATTGAAGTTTATATAGGTAAGAAAATGGGAATGTTTATGAATATATATATAAGATTTTTGGCAGTATAACCATTTTAAATGCAGAAATCCTGCCCAACCAAGAGATACCTTGAGTATTTAATTTTTTAATATCTGCTCGAATTGTATCTGAGAGCACCATAATTGAGATTGAATAAATTTGAAGTGGGAAAAGTGAGTTTTATCCCCAGGTAAGGCCTTATGCACACGACCGTGCTCGTTATTACGACTCGTAATTATGAGCACGGCCGGGCACGGCAGGCCACGGGCAGCCGGCAGTTTTTCCCAGCCGTGCTCCCATTATAATGTATAGGAGCACGGCCCGTAAAATAAAAAATTAGAACATGTTCTATCTTTTTAACGGCACGGGCACCTTCCCGTGAGAAAACGGGAAGGTACCCGTGGCCAACAGAAGTCTATGGGCCCGTTATTTCGGGTCGTAATTACGACCCGTAATAACGTTGGTTTTTACGGTCGTGTGCATGAGGCCTAAGGGAGAGCGGTTTTAACCCAATTAAAGCTGTTAAGTGTTAGATATTTAACGTGTAATGGAATTTTTTAACCCTAAATTAAGGATTTGAGATTTTGATGTGTTAATTTTATAGTAAGAAGCGGCGCTAAATTCATGTATAATATTCATGACTGACGGAAGGGAATTTTTAGGGTCAGTTAACGCGATTAGTACATCGTTTGCGAAAAGACCTATGCGATGTTCCCGAGAACCAATTGAAATTCCAGATATAGTTTCAGATTTTCTGATATGTTCCGCAAAGGGTTCCATTATCATTGCGAAGATTAATGGTGACATGGGGCAGCCCTGTCTTGTGCCGTTTGTTATTGTGAAAGGTGATGATAGGAAACCTGACGTATAGACAAGCACTAGGGTTAGAATATAGAGACATAAATGCAGATAGAAACAGTCAGTCAAACCCACATTTTTTCAAAGTAGATTCCAAATAGCCCCAATGGACCCTGTCAAACGCCTTCTCCGCGTCCAAGGAGAGAAGCAGAGAAGGGGTCCGAGGGGCCTCCACCGTTTCAATAATGTCCAAGAATCTCCTGGCTCCATCCAAAGTTTGACGGCCTTTAATAAAGCCCACTTGGTCATTTTTTATTAATTGTGGTAAAACATCAACTAAGCGAGCAGCTAACATTTTTGCATAGAGTTTTATATCTGTGTTCAGTGATGATATTGGGTGAAAATTTGCTGGAAGGTCTGGGGATTTACCCGTTGTTGGTAAAGTAATGATCAAGGCATGAAGCATTTCGTTCGGACGAATGCCCGGAAATGGAAAGTTGACGAAACATTTTGAGTAAATAAGGAGCCAGTAGTGTCTTAAAAAATGTATAATATTAGTTTGTAAGTACATGTGGGCCAGGAGTTTTGTTCGGTTTTAATGACCCAATTGCAGCCAAGACTTCATCTAACAATATTTCTTTGTTCAAAATATTTTTTTGATCAAGGGATAAGTTAGGGAGAGAGATTTTGTCTAGGAAATCATCTAGGTTCAATTTTGTTGATACCTACAGGCCCGGTTCAAAGAATATTAAAGCGGATGCTTTGTCCCGTAGTTTTCTGGCCACCCCTCCGCCTGAGACCAAACCCGAAGGAGTATTGCTTCCTGGTGCGGTAGTGGCAACTGTTGACTCTGACATGACCACAGAGATCACGGCCAGCCAGGACTCTGCCCCTTTCAGAGGGCAAATAGTTTGTACCCCATCTCCTCCGGCTGATGCTCCTCCAGGAGTGTCATGACTCAGTCCTAAGAGAGTAAAAGAGACACGACGCCACATAGTGCAGGTAAATGATAATTATAATAGAACTCCTAAAAATTGGAAAGTGCTCACATTAAGTTGTAGACACTGGCAGGTATCACAACAGGGAGAAGTGTAAAAAAGCTGCTGCCGGATCCGTAATCACAACAAAACTGTGTTTGTTGTCAGGTTAATGCAATAAAGGAGATAAAAGGGGACCAAAGGCGCTGCTAATAAAGGCAAAAGGGCTAAACAAGGTTCATAATTTAATGTAAGTATACAGGGACAAGGGCTACGCGTTTCAACGCCGGACCGGCGTCTTCATCAGGCCAAAGGCAGATTTTTAGGACCCCATCTGTCATGAACAAATAGACCGTAAACGGTGAAGTCCCTGTTCTTCCCAAACCTCTGTCCCTACCTACTTGTACGATCCCTTTTTGGCGCCGATGCCGGACGGTGTTTATACACACAAGATACTATCGGAAGAAGCAATGGCTTTTTAACAAGCGGTCCATGATGTCTATTTTAGAAGGCAGTGGCACGCTATCAGCACCAGTATAATACAGAGATGTGTGGTACGCTATGACGGAATCCTTTATGGACAGGTCAGGTATTTTCGGGCAGGTGTCTCACTGATAGATGGTGTCCTTTCTTATCCCTCTTTTTGGACACGCTCTGCACCTTTTTAGGTCCTTTCCTTCTTTACAGTTTAGAAAACTTTGCTAGGAAATTATTCTTCTGGTATAATATGGGAGGATGTGGTCGGGCCCTCCCCTACCTGGTTCCCAAATATTAGGACCTTGATAACCACCTCAAGAAACTAATGGAATGGTCCCCTCTGGCCTGCCAGGGGTGAGCTGGGCTGGGCCGGTCCCCCAGCATATTTTTAGGACCCCAAATACACAGTAAACCGTGAGGTCCCTGTTCTTCCCAAACCTCTGTCCCTACCTACTTGTACGACCCAAACTAAACGATGGCACACAACTGGGCGGCGTTCCCTATACTGGTAAAAGTGAAACTGACTTTTACCTTTCCCTAAATAAAACGGTTGAGTAGTTTCACCATAACCGCTTGTGAGTGTGTACTGAGCTCAGGTGGGGGTTTCCCGAGTCGACCCCTGGCAGAAGAGGAAGACCCTCCTGCTTTCATATAGAGCTCCTAGCAAGATTCGGGTGGAGGCACTGCGCCATAGTGAGGTGAGAACTACAATACACCCTGCCTACAGAGGTCGGCCCAAAGGGGTGTTACACATATATTGTAATTGACAGATTTTGACATGATATTGATCACTTTTTAACCCAACGTTTAGTTGATCTGTCCCAATCTACACAGTAAAGTGTCCATAGGTCTCCACTAGGCCGACAGAGGTAAAAAAAAATATTCCTTTTGGCCTAAGTCAGGCTGGTATACGCTATTCCATACAATGAAATCCCTCAAGAAATGTACAATGCGTGGTATATGTTTTTAAGCATGGGAGACTATGGGTGATGTATATCACTATATAGCATACGTCACAGGCCTCAGTTTCATGTATACGTCATAGGATTTACAATAGATTTTCATGACATGTATATGTTAAATTGATCCGTCGATGGGAGTCAGATGCCTGTGACAGATGCCTAACAGTGGCATCCCTCACCTATAGGCTATTATGGCATCCGTTTAACGTATATGTCTTGAAAGGGGTCATGAGAGATAATGACTCATACATTTAACGTACGCTATTGTAGTCTATGCTTGGCAGATGCCACTGTTTAGTATCCGTCACTGTCGATGTTTAACGTATATGTCGGGAGCTGTTCCTGGCATATACATTAAGTGGAGGCTAAAGACGTGATGGGGACTTATAGACTTTTCTAGACTGTTATTAGTTGGAAACACAGTAAAATGTGACTTCTCGTGATCTAGTCCCCTGCAGGCCGTCTTCCTCTCCGATAAAGGAGTTTCTAAGTACATTCTTTTCTCTGACCATTCACTGAAACAAAATAAAACATAATACTGTCCTCACTGTATGTCCTATATTCCCAGTATACTGTCCTCACTATGTTCTATATTCCCTGTATACTGTCCTCACTATATGTATTATACTCCCAGTATATTGTCCTCATTTAATCCTATATGCCTTGTATACTGTCCTCACTGTATGTCCTATATTCCCTGTATACTAGCCTCATCGTATGTCCTATATTCCCTATATACTGTTCTCACTGTCTATCCTAGGGGTCTCAAATTCGGCCGGGTAAGTGGGCCGCATCTAGAAAAAATTGGAAGTTGAAGGGCCGCATTACTTTAAAATTTGATACAATACAAAATTATTGTCAATCAATTAGTTATTTGAACTACTATAACACTATATTACTTTCCAGTACATCCCTCATGACAGCACTACAGGAGGTTGCCCTCTTGACCTCTGTAGGGACAGGAAGACAGAGAGGTTAAAAGGCCCCTCCCACCACCCACTTGCCAGTGTTCTTCCTGTCCCCACAAGGGTCAGGAGCAGAGAGCGTCGCTCCTGTAATAGTGAAAGAAACTCGGGCAGGGGGCAAGATCGGGGGGTCCGTGCACTCCCCCTTCTCTTCCCCCTAAAGCCCAGGCTAACACCCCTCATACGACGGGTCCCTTAGCTCCCTCCCTAAGACATCTACCGGAGGAATCCTAGGCAGGGTTCTGGTAGTGTGTGGGGGCTGGGTTTCCCAAGCAGGCTTCGGCCGGACCAGGCGGGGGCCGGCAGCTCCATAGGCATGGACGCACCGGCAGGGATCCTCGCTGCACCGCATAGCAAGCCTTAGCGCCGGCTATGGCGGCTGCACTCCAGGTACACGCTGGACGAATAGCCGACCGGAAATGACGTCGGGCTACTTCCGTTCCGCGGCCATCTTGGAAGGCGGGAAATTCAAAATGCCCGCATTTAAAGGGACACGCACAGGTATGTAGTTAGAGCTGATAACTCTAACTTGGATTTATTTTTTGTGGATTGCATATTGCATTGCCTGTTACCTGTCGCGTTATGGAACTTCCTCGTCCTGATGGAACTCCAGATATGTCCCAGGGTCACGTGAATCTCACCCTTGGGGGAAGGGTATGACCCCTTATGTATGTACGCCATACTTTACCTACCTTCTGTTTTCTCTAGGAAAAAGATTTCTCTCAGAGACAAACTGATAAAAAGAAGGTTAAAAAATGTGCGACTTGTGCAAAAAAATTGCCAGAGTCCCATAAAAAACAATTGTCAGGATTGTATTGCCAAAATACTAAAGGAGGAACAACCAACGTTCATGTCCGAACTTAGGACTATGATTCGTGAGGAAGTGGGTCAGTCAGTAGCCTCCCTCGCCCCTCCGCAAGAAACTCCCTCACACTCCCGGGCAAAAAGACCACGGATTGAAGTGGATCAAAAATATTGGCTTCCTTCTCAGGGGTCGGACTCTGAACAGGAATGCGATTACCTATCGGAAGATGAGTTAGAAGAAAGAGAGGAACTCTTACCTTCAACTTCTTCCACTCAAGAGAAAAAAAATTTCTTCTCTTCCGAGATGTCGGATACCTTAATTCAAGCAATACGGGAAACTATGGATATTCCCGAAGAGGACCAACCACATACCATCCAGGATGAGATGTTTGGAGGTCTAACGGTTTTTCCGGTAAACGAAAATCTTAAAAGAATGGTGACAACTGAATGGGAAGATTCAGAAAAAAGGCTCATCATTTCAAGAGATTTTAAGAACAGACTTCTCTTTGATCCAGAGGACACTAAGCCTTGGGATGAAATCCCAAAAGTAGATGTCCCAGTCGCCAGGGTTGCTAAAAAAAAACGCAATCCCATTTGAAGATTCCTCTCAGTTGAGGGACGCCATGGACCGAAAGGCAGACTGATTACTGAAAAGAGCGTGGGAATCTTCCTCTGCCTTGATCTCAACTAATATCGCGGCAACATCAGTTGCAAGAGCAATGTTCATATGGCTAAACCAGCTAGAAACCCATTTGATGATGAAGACATCATGACAAGAGCTACTAGAATCTCTACCTTTACTAAAAATGGCAACCGGATTCTTAGTAGACGCTTCAGCGGAATCTATTAGATTTGCTGCCAGGAATGGGGCTCTCTCAAATTCTGCTAGAAGAGCATTATGGCTCAAAATGTGGTCAGGAGATACGAAGTCGAAAAACAAGTTGTGTTCTATCCCATTTACAGGGTCTCTGATGTTCGGTCCTCTCCTTGATAACATACTGGAGAGTGCAACAGATAGAAAAAAGGGGTTTCCTGAAGAGAAACCAAAAAAACCCCCTCAATTTGGAAGATTTCGCCAACAGAGGGATCCTACTTCACAGAACTACAGCGGTAAAGGGAAGTCCGGACGCTGGAGTTACCCCAAAGGAAAAAGGGGTCGAGGATATCTCCTTAACCCAAATAATTAATTCCAGCCCTCAAAGCAATGACGCCAAGAGCGTGGGGGGAAGACTCCTACAATTTTATCCCGATTGGTCGAGAATAACCCAGAACCCCTGGGTTCTAAAGATAATAGAAGGATACAAAATAGAATTTTCCTCCATTCCTCCAGAGAAATTCCTAATAACCCAGTACCAAGCGAAAGATCTTCATCAGATACTTTTCAAGGACGTCCAGAAACTACTCAGATTGAGAGCCATTTCCCCAGTCCCCCACGACGAGATATGCAAGGGCCACTATTCGAAAATCTTCTTGGTCAAAAAACCAAACGGTTCCTACAGGACAATAATCAACCTGAAGGTCCTAAACAAATGGGTGAATTATCGGAAATTCGAGATGGAGTCTATCAGATCGACTACTCCTCTAATAAGGGAAGAGGCATCAATGTGTACGATCGATTTAAAGGATGCGTATTATCACGTTCCTATCCACCCTGCATACCAGAGATTCCTCAGATTCGCAATTCAGGACGGTCCTTCCATTCTCCACTTCCAGTTTGTCTGCCTCCCCTTCGGCCTTTCCTCCGCCCCCAGAATTTTTACAAAAATTATGGCAGAGATCATGGCATTCATAAGAAGTCAAGGTATAGTAATTATCCCATATCTAGACGACTTCTTGTTGACAGCAGATACTCCGGCTATCTTAGTCAGTCATCGGTCACAGGTTCTTTCCCTACTACAAGAATTGGGATGGATAATCAACTTTCAGAAGTCGAGTCTTCCTCCACCAGAAACAGAAGGTCGTCTTAGGAGTACTGCTGGACTCCTCCCTTCAACATTCCTTCCTCCCAAGAGAGAAACAAATACTCCTACTGGCAGAAGTTTGAAAATTTTGGGGGAAAGACACCTGTTCCATAAGGGAATGTATGTGGATGTTGGGAATGATGACGTCTTGCATCCAATCTATTCCATGGAGCCAATTTCACTCCAGACCCTTACAGAATCTGATCTTGTCCCGGTGGGATCGAAAACAAAACTCCCTGAATTTAAAAATTCAAATTTCCGAGACTGTGAAATCATCTCTCCTGTGGTGGCTCTGCACAAACAACATAGACAAGGGAGTCTCCTGGAGAACTTCTCCTTATGTAGTGATTACCACAGATGCCAGCAAACACTGCTGGGGGTCAGTAATCCAAGACCAACTCTTTCAGGGCACATGGACTGGTCAAATGAAGATGTCTTCAAACTTCAAAGAACTAAGAGCTGTATGGGAGACACTTATAAGAGCTTCACCCACCATAAAAGGGAAGCATATAAGAATTTTATCGGACAACACAACAGCAGTGTCCTTTCTTCGCCATCAAGGGGGAACAAGACACACTTCTTCAGGGCCTCTCTGCACAAATTTTCAGTTGGGCAGAAGAAAACGTCCTATCAGTCACGGCAGTCCACCTAAAAGGCTCAGAGAACCTATCAGCAGATTTCCTATGTCGCGAAAAAGTAGACCCAGGAGAATGGTCCCTAAACAAGGAAGTCTTTTGGTCCCTAACCCGAAATTGGGGTTATCCACAAATAGACCTGTTTGCCACGAGGAAAAACACTCAAGTAGAGACATTCTTCTCTCTAAATCTCAGAGACAACCCATTGGGAGTAGATGCATTGTCCCAACACTGGGACATGGATCTGGCCTATGCCTTACCTCCGTTTCCTCTAATACCAATGGTGTTAAGAAAAATCCAGGAAGATTTGACAAAGCTCAGCATTATTCTTCCCTATTGGCCGAAAAGAAGTTGGTTTCCAATCGTACAATACCTAGCGTTGGAAGATCCTATCATGCTCCCAGTCAAGGAGAATCTTCTCTCCCAGGGTCCCTTATTCTTCCAGGGAATAGAGACTCTGAAATTGTCAGCCTGGATCTTGAAAGGCAGATCTTGAGGAACCACGGTCTGTCAGACGAGGTAATTTCAACTATCTTATCAAGTCATAAAGAAGTTACCTCAAAAATCTATCAAAAGATTTGGAAGAAATTCTGTTCCTGGCATGGAATCCCAGGACCAGATCCCTTTTCTCCCAACATTGCAAAAATCCTAGATTTTTTACAATCAGGATTCAAAAAAGGACTTAGCCCTAGTACCTTAAAGGTACAGATTTCAGCCTTAGGTAATTTTTTTAACACTCCTCTGGCTGAACATCGGTGGATCAGAAGATTCACCCAAGCGGTCTCTAAACTGAAACCTTCCCTAAAGAAATCCGTTCCTACCTGGGATTTGAATGTGGTGTTAACGACTCTTTGTGAGCCCCCCTTTGAGCCGCTCGACGAAATTAGTATGCATTTTTTTAACTCTAAAAGCTGCATTCTTAGTCGCTATTACTTCAGCAAGAAGGATTGGAGAAATCCAATCTCTGTCAATCATAGAACCGTACCTAAAAGTACAAGAGGATAAGATCATCCTAAAGCTGGATCCCTCATTTATTCCAAAGGTATCTACCGCTTTCCATAGAGAACAAGAAATAATTCTACCTTCCTTTTATCCAGATCCAAAAGACCAACAAGAAGAAAAATTCCATTGCCTGGATGTCAGGCGAAACATTCTTCAGTATCTGGATAGAACCTCCTCCTGGAGACGAGATAAAAATCTATTTGTCCTATTCGGGGAAAAGAATAGAGGAAAGAAAGCCTCAAAAGGCTCTCTAGCGAGATGGGTAAAAACCACCATACAAGAAGCCTACAAGTCCCAAGGACTATGTGCCCCACAAGGCATCAGAGCCCATTAAACAAGGGCAGTCTCTGCATCCTGGGCAGAAAGAAGAGAAGCCTCTATGGACCAAATCTGCAGAGCTGCCACTTGGTCAAGCCATCATACGTTTTACAAACATTATAGACTCGATGTGCTGTCCGATACAGATTTAAGTTTTGGACGGAAAGTCCTTCGATCCATAGTCCCGCCCTGAGCATTATAATCTGGTATTGCTCCTGTAGTGCTGTCATGAGGGATGTACTGGAAAATAGCAATTAGACCTACCGGTAATTGTATTTCCATGAATCCATCGTGACAGCACCATTACATCCCTCCCTTATTGAATTCTGATTTGTGCATTTAACATGTCAGTTATTATCCCTAGAAATAAAATAGGGTTGCTTCCATCCTGGTGTAGTAATTGAAAAACACTGGCAAGTGGGTGGTGGGAGGGGCCTTTTAACCTCTCTGTCTTCCTGTCCCTACAGAGGTCAAGAGGGCAGCCTGTAGTGCTGTCATGATGGATTCCTGGAAATACAATTACCGGTAGGTCTAATTGCTATTTTCATAATACTACATTACTATAATAATAATACTACATTACTATAATACTGCTAGGTTTAAAATTTGAGATCTTTCTCCACGTGCTTATTTCAACAATTCAGTTTTCCAGTTTGTGTCGCTAAATGCAGTCCGGCGGCTCAGTTGGCAGCGTTTGGCAGACACACATGTCAAGATTGTTCAGTCCCTCTGTAGATAATGCCACAGTTCCCTCTGTAGATAATGCCACAGTGCCCTCTGTAGATAATGCCACAGTGCCCTCTGTAGATAATGCCACAGGGCCCTCTGTAGATAATGCCACAGGGCCCTCTGTAGATAATGCCACAGGGCCCTCTGTAGATAATGCCACAGGGCCCTCTGTAGATATTGGACAGCGATGTCGGAGGCTTCCCCAGAGTCCCGGAGCAGAGCCTATACTAGCGTTTTGCCCGGGACTCCGGCTCTGGGGAAGCCCCAGACATACTAGCGCTCTGCCCGGGACTCTGGCTCTGGGGAAGCCCCAGACATCGCTGTCCATATGTGGACATTGAAGTCAGGGAATTCCACAGAATCCCAGAGCAGAGCCTGCACTGGCGGCTCTGTGTCCCATGGGCCGTAGATGACAGCGTCAGGGGCCACATGCGGGCCGCTTGCTTGAAACCCCTGCTTTAGAGGGTATTTTTATTTATTTTTTAACTTTGTGTACATAAACGTAAAACTTTGTTTTACATTAATCCCCTTAGTGGACTTGACTTAGCAATCATTGCATCGCTTGCATGATACTATTGCACTACTAATGTACTGAAGTATATTGTGATTCTGACAGACTCCTACTAAGCCCTACCGGAGGCAAGTCTTAATAGGAGTGCAGAGATGGCAGACCTGGGGCTCATCATTAGGCCCTCAGGTTGCCATGCCAATCATCCGCAGCCTGCGATCGTGCCGTTGGGTTGGGCGATAGATTATTAGAGGGGGTCACCCCTCTTAACACTTCAGATGCCGCAGTCGCTATTGTGAGCACAGAGCTAAGCAAAGCTGGGCAGAGGGCGGTCATGATGGTTCTGGGCCTGCAAAGGGTCAAGTAGAGGGGTATTGTGATTCTAGATTGGTGGGTGGGTTTAAGTTAGGAACATTACTGGGGGTATTGGGGGTGGAGTTAGGGAATATTAAACCTATATGGAGAGCACCAAAGGAGCAGCGCCAGCCAGGCCCAAATCCCAAAAATTAATCGTTAATAAGATGAATATCTTTTGTATACATATAGGATAATTAGAGGGACAACAAAAGGGGGGGCCGGACTAGTTTCTAGGTTTACAATATATATAGGTAGTAGGCAAGGAAGCCATTTTATGGCTTGAAAAAGTTTGTGAGGAGCAGGTGTGTGCAGCCAGTGTCAGGGTAGCTATCAGTTTTTAGGTCAGTTTAGGGCCTAGACTATAGATGGAGGGCTTAGAGCGGTTGCAGGAGAGGATTAGGGTACCAGCAGTAGAGAAGGGGCTAGGGTGGGTGCAGGAGCAGTTACCCCCCCCTTACCTGCTGTGGAGGTTCCAGAGGCAGGGAGCAGTGGCGTGGATGGTCCGAGGCCGGTGGGAGAGATGGTGGCAGTTTCCGGTGTGCGTGTGAGGGCAGCAGGAAGGAGCGGTCGGGCCCCTGTCATCCAGAGCAGCGTGCGGCGGGCAGTCGGCCCCTGTGACCGCAGTCGAATGAAGAGACCGATAGAGCAACGTGGGCCCGGTCGGCAGGAAAGGCTTCTTTCATTGGCGGTTCAGCAGACTGAGGCGTCTTCTTCTGTCTCCAGCGCGGCAAGCTCACCTAGATAGCCCGCCTGGAGCTCGTCCAGGGGACCGGAGGCAGGCCAGGATGGTGCGGCTCCCGGGGTGAGTGTTGGCGCTCCCGCAGTGCCATATGCTGGTTGGGAGGCATGAGATAGTATTACACCAGAGGCGTAGCTAGGTTCTCCAGTACCCGGGGCAAAGATTCAGTTTGGCGCCCCCCCCCCCAACCTCTTTCCCGACATCTTCCCCCTCGCAATGTTTGTTTTCTCTACCAGTCGAAGTGTCATTTCTTTTCCACATTTCTTTTTATGTAACTCGAGCATAAAAACATTATACATTTTACAAGCAATATAGTTCTATACACAACACCAGAATAGTGTTCAGTACATAAATACATCCCCAGAATCAAGCTCAATACATATACACAGCACCAGCACCCAGCATGGTCCGAACAATGGTAAGGATATGCTAGGAGATGCTGTTTAATAACAAAAAAAATCATATCCTAATCATACCACCCATCATCCAGCTGCAAATCATACAGTGACTACAGTGCTGATTAGAGGCAGAATGGACATTTACATTAAGTGACTCACCGGTGACGTCTCAGATTCTAGTTCTTTTTCTCCATCTGGTCCAGACCTCTATGATGACTTCTCCTGGTCACAACCCATTTCTGCAGTTTGCTGCTCAGAAGTCTTCAGCTTCTCACTTTTCCTATATTTCTCCACCTATAAACAAAGATAAAGTTCTCATTATACCACACACTACGCCCCTAAATATAATAGCGCCATACACTGCACCTCTAATTATAATAGCCACACACACCCCTGTAGATAGTGCCTGCCATAGAGCACCCTGTAGATAGTACCCCCATAGAGCCCCCTGTAGATAGTGGCCCATATAGCCCACCCCTGTATAGTGTCCCACATATAGCTTCCCCCTATAGTGCTCTACAGATAGCCCACCCCTGTATATAGTGCTCCACGTATAGCCCAACCCTGTATTTAGCCCCCCTGTAGATATAGCCCACCCCTGTATATAGCCCCCCCTGTAAATGGAGCCCCACCATAGAAAAAGCCCCCCCGTAGGTAAAGCCACCCCCATAGATAATGCCACACACTTTTTTTTATTACGATGAAATAAACTATTCAAACTCGCCTTAATCCCGTTCCCACACCGTCCTGCAGCAAAGGAGACCTGCTCTCTTCGCAGGTCTCCCGGGGTTGAACTCTTCTCTGTCAATCAGCGCCTTTCAACGATGCAAGCGGCGCAAAGTATCGAGCCGCTTCACTTGTAGAAAGGTGCTGAATGGCCGGCAGTGGCGGATTAAGTAGACCATGGGCCGTTCTTGGGGGCCCCCCTTCCCCACTGCCGCTCTGCCATGTCTTAAGTGAACACCACCTTTTTGTGTGAGCATTGACAAATGGTTGTTACGATTCCCCTTGTCAAAGAGCTGTGTCCCTACATACTGACAGTCTCCAACCATCGCTGACAGTATCACACTGTGTAGGGACACATCCTCCTGACAATGTGAATGCTAACACTTATTTGTCTATTAGTCCTTGTCTATTAGTCCTTGGTACACAGAGATATGTAGAATACAAGGATTACCTGCAACAGACATGTCGGGAGAGGAGATCCCTATAGATCCAGTGACGTCTTCTCTGATGGGAGCCGTTTTCTTTTCTTCATCTGACGCAGACAGTTATGGCGACTTCTCCTGATGAGACATCTTTGCCCATCACTTCTGCAGCCATTTCCAGCCCCTATAGAAACACACAAATTTAGACACCAAGGCCCAGGCCCATACATTAAAGGGGTGCTGCGGGCACAGAACGTTTTTTTTTTATACTGATGACCTATCCACGTGCCTGGACAACCCCTTTTAGTCAGACTAACAAAATTGGACCACAGACTAGATTATAGAAAACATACAGACCCAGACCTTCTAAGCTATTGCAGTCCCCAGACCAGACCCCCTAAACAAATACAGACCCCATCACAAGCAACCTCAATAAATACAGACCTCAGACCGGACCCCTAAATACGGACACCAGACCTGACCTCCTACACTAATAATGACCCCAGACCTGACTCCCTTAATACAGACCTCAGACCAGACCCCCTAAACTAATACAGACCCCTAAATAAAGACTCCAAAACTAATAGACCCCATAAATTAATAGACCCCCTAAATACCGACCCCAGACCACTTAAACTAACACAGACCCCTAAATATACAGACCTTAAATCCCTTAAACTGATACAGACCCCAGACCAGACCCCCTAAATACAGACCCCTTAAACTAATAGACACCAAACCTCCTAAATACAGTCCCCAAACCAGCCCCCCTAAATACAGAACCCTAAATACAGTCCCATTAAATAAATCAATTTGCTTATACTTACATAGTCAGTCTTCTCTGTGGAGTCGCTGCTGCTGAGGTTCTGCTGTCATGTGACCAGCAGGTCTCTAAGCAATAGTGAGAACTTCAGAGATGAGGTCATGTGACCTTATGTCTAAAGGTCCTTTTGCAGGACATACACAATGCAGTTTTTGCAGCGATTTGTGGCAAAATCGAGACAAAACCAGAATGTACCATGATAATCCGCCATTGATGGCCGGGCACGGAACGTACCCGGCCATTCATTGATTCTAATTGTACCTGTGTCCTATAGACGCAGGTACAATTATAGTGCAGATGGGGTTGGTGCTGGCGCCCCCTCTAAGTTGCGCCCGGGACACATGCCCCGCCTTCCCCCCCCCCTAGCTACGCCCCTGATTACACCCTGTAGTAAAAAAAAACGCTTTGTGAAAAAAATAAGTACATGTCACTTCTTGAGTAGTTTTTGGAGCAGTTTTTCATTGTCAATAAAAAAAACGCTCCAAAAAAACGTTTGCTTAAAAAGCAGTTGAAAATCAGAGGCCGTTTTCCCTTAAAAACATCCTTTTTTTACAGCCGATTTTTCTTTAGCGTGTGAGCATACCCTCAGTGTAAACACTGTTGATTTTCGAAAACTGATATAATTGCGTATTATAGTAACAGCAGAGTGGATTAAATTTGAACAAGTATGCTGAGAAACCGTTTCATAAATTGACCTGCGGTGCGTTTTTTTAATCTGCAGCCTGCTCGTCTGTATCGGGTTTTTCCATTTAATTTAATGAAAAAGCTGCGATTCCGCCGACAAAAATCACGAATCCGAAAAAAGTGTTTTTTTTTCTAGCATTTCCCCAGTGGAGATTCCAAACGAAAAACTGCACCACAATTCTGTGCAGTTTTTCCGGCGAAATTCCCTGCGGCACCCATGGCGGATACGCTGTGTACTTTTACGCAGCGTATCCCCCCTGTGTGCCCTTACCCTATACTTTACATACATCCACTATTCAGGAGGGGAGGCTTCACAGCTATTCATTAATAATGTGAGAGGCCAATGTGGTTACTGTTGTGATACCGCCAGTGGCGTAGCTATAGGGGTCGCAGTTGCCATACAGCATGTTTCCTAAATAAATCTTCTGTGCCGTGAAGCCGGCACTTCCTGGATACGGTCACATGGTACACTTAGTGTACCATGTGACCGTGTTGTCACGTGACACGTCTTCCAGACAGAGCAGTGGAAGAGTCGGTGCGGAGGACTCCAGGTAAGCTGCAGTGTGTAATGTATTGTGATGTAATGTATTGAAATGTATTGTGATGCCTTGTAATGTATTGTGCTGTTTGCCGTGGAGAAGGGGGGGTGTGAAATCACAGCCCCCCTCCTCTCTCCACCCCAAACTGCACAATACAGTATAGTAACACATGACTATGAGAGCGGTGCTGCGGCTGTGCAAGACAGTCACTGCCCCGCTCCTGAGTCCTGAGATGTGCGCGCCGTACGGATGATGCGATGCGGTCTGCGCTGCACTAATCTGCGGCACTGAAGACAGAACATGGCGGGCGCGCTACAAAACACCCCCATGTTCTGTCTTCAATGCCTGAACCGCCGCTCATTAGTGCAGAGCCGGCCGCATCACCTCATTCTGACTGCGCGTGCACTTACTGTCAAGAGCGGGGCATTGGCTGTATTACTCACCCGCAGCCCCGCTCTATAACGGCGGAGATCAGAGAAACCTCTCCTCTCCGCCGCTATTCCCCTGAATACTGCGATCACATCTGACTGCAGCATTCAGGGGAAAATGAGAAGGGGGGATGCCCCTGGACAGCATCACAGGGAATTCCTGTGAAGTGATTAAGGGACATACCATATATGGGCAGACAGCCCAGGGTCCATTGAAGGACCCCAGGGCTGTCTTACCATATTTCCTGTTGTTAGGGCATACTGAGGTATGTCCTAACAACTGCCTGTGTACTATCAGTTCACAGGCTAATGTACTGGCTTATAGATATATGCCAGTACATTAAAGTTTAAAAATAAAGTAAAAACAAAGTAATGTTAAATTAAAAAAATACACATACACCTTTTTTACAATAAACATTAAAATAAGTCTCAATACATAAAATATACACATAATCGGTATTGGCGCCGCCGTAATAACCTGCACAACAATTTTTTTGCATCATTTATGATGTGTACGCTGTAAAAAAATAAAACAAAAACTGCTTTCTATCACTTAAGCCCCATTCACACGACTGTGCCGGCAATCATGGCCCGCGATTGCGGGCACGGCCGGCTGCCACCCGCATTTTTGGGCCGTGCTCCCATACAAAGTATGGGTGCACGGCCCGTAAAATGC
Source organism: Rhinoderma darwinii (assembly GCF_050947455.1). Lineage (NCBI taxonomy): Eukaryota > Metazoa > Chordata > Amphibia > Anura > Rhinodermatidae > Rhinoderma > Rhinoderma darwinii. The sequence continues at coordinate 268,841,945 of NC_134687.1, forward strand.
AAAAGAACGGACATGTTCCATAATTTTTGGAACAATTCTACGGCACGGACACACATCCGTAGCGCTACGGAAATGTGCCCGCGCTCAATGAAAGTGAATGGGTCCATTTTTGCGGACTGCAATTGCGGTCTGCAAAAACTGAGGTTATTTACGGTCGTGTGCATGGGGCATAATTGTGAGGCACAAGGTGCGATGTTGAATTTAACCTCCATGTGCCTCACATTAATAGTAATTAACCCCATCATGTTTCTCAATGTGAGGCATATTCAAAATTCATCACACCACGTGCCTCACATAAGAAAACGAAAGAACTTTTTTTTATTATTATTACTGTTGGCAAAGTAAACGAAGTATCTTTATCGAAGTCCAAATTTTGGTATCGTGACATCCCTACACTGTGGGTCGCGTCCCCCTGGGGACTCGTGTGAAGACCTCCGGGGGGGGTCGCGAGTCACTCACCGAGGTCCCGATTCCATTCAATACTAGAGCAAGGAGCTGACATCGCCTTTATCCAGCATTCACTGTGCCCTGAGCGGCTCGACGCAGGCTGGCGGGATGGAGCAACATCATCGCGCCTGCCTGCACGGAGTCACTCATAGCACACACCGGAGGAGGGGAAGGATACTCCACCCGACGTGGGAACGGGGATAGGTAAGTAATTATGCTATTTTTATATTATGCACAATAGGGGGCATTATACTGTATTGGGGCTGATATTGCGGGCGGGGGGGGGGCATTATACTGCATGGGGGCTGATATGGGAGAATTATACTGTATGGGGGGCTGATATGGGGGGCATTATACGTTATGGGGCATTATACTGTGTGGGGGCAGCTATCGGAGCATTATACGGTGTGGGGGCATTATACTATGGGTGCTGTTGGGCAAGGCGTCTGGGCATAGGCGCGCGCAGTCGTCTGATGATGATAATGGTGGTGTTGGGGAGTGGTAGGGCCCAAGCTGAATTCTTGCACCCGGGTCCATGAGCCTTTAGCTACGCCCCTGGATACCGCCATAAATAGGGAAACCGCCGCTTATCTTCTATCAATCACACTGTCACCCGTCCAGTATGATGAAGACACTGACATAACATTAAAACGTGGATATTGGGCGAATCTTTACTTTAAGGGTATGTGCACACGTAGTGACCAAAAACGTCTGAAAATACGGAGCTGTTTTCAAGGGAGTCTTTCAGAAAACGGCTCCAAAAACATCCAAAGAAGTGCCCTGCACTTCTTTGACTAGGCAGTCATTTTACGCATCGTCGTTTGACAGCTGTCAAACAACGATGCGTAAATTACAGGTAGTCAGCACAGTACGTCGGCAAACCCGTTCAATTGAATGGGCAGATGTTTGCCGACGTATTGGAGCCGTATTTTCAGGCGTAAATCGAGGCATAATACGCCTCGTTTACGCCTGAAAATAGGTAGTGTGAACCCAGCCTAACAATTAACTCACTGACAGGAATAAATGACAAAATGTGCGGCCGTTTCAAAGAAACCAAATCAGGCCATAAATCTGTAATGTCACTATTTTTCTGTTTGAGATGAAATAAATATCCTTTCCACACATATATTTATTTGTGTGTGTATATGTATGTGTGTGTATATATATATATATATATATATATATATATATATATATATATACACACACACAGTATATGTAAAACCTATAACAGCTTGTTGCTTTATTAAAACAAACACAAAAACCGTCATTGGTTTGATCCGAGCCTACCCTTGTAGTTTACATAGTGGTACAAACAAGTTGGCAGCTTCTGATTGGACGCTTTGAATGATCCCATCCTCAGAGTTCCACTGCACCAGCTGTCTCCATAGAACTGCAGGTGTCAGTTGAGCGGATAATAGACAGCGAGAGACTTGAGATCTGTGTAAGAGACTATGTTTAAGGACGACCTGTACGAGTGCACGGGGCACTGCACCCTCCCAGCATGTAGAGGGCACCACTGGGCTCTGGCCCTATTCTGTCCTCTGCTCCTCGTTACACACACGGAGGAAACCAGAGCCGAGGAGCAAGAGCAGAGGAGGAAGCAACGTCACAGCCCGTCCTGCAAGAAACCTGTGATCCTGTCAGCAAGGAGAGATGTGTGTGTGTGTGTGTGTGTGTGTGTATGTGTCTCTGTGTTCGTGTGTGTATATATGTCTCTATGTTAGTGTGTATATATGTGTGCCTCTGTGTGTTTATATATGTTTGGGTATAGTTATCAGAGTGGGATATCTGTGGTGTTATATAGGACTGCAGGTAACATCTACTACATTATCTGCACAGTATATATATATATATATATATATATATATATGGGTATGTATGTGAATGTGTCTTTGTGCTTGTATATATGTTCCTATCAGTGTGTGTGTGTGTGTCTGTGTGTGCGCGCGCCTATTCCAGAATGTGTGTATATATATATTTGCCTGTTTGTCTAAATATGTCCCTCTATGTATATATGTTCCAGTATGTGTGCCTATACATGTGGTTAATTTTTGGTTTGTGGAGGGTGGCAATAGAGAATCCCGCACAGGGCGCCATCCAACCTAAGGCCGGCCATGACGATGTTTATATATAACTGAGCACAAATATGGCAGCTAAGAGCTTTTATAATGTGACATCTAGTCATGAAATCCATGAAATATGGGCAGAACCGGAGGAAAGTCTCTCAGCTTATGTGAAGCAGTAAATGACTCTACAACTTGTAATTTCATACAAGGACCTTCCCAAGAAACTTTCCTCATCCTCTGTTGTAATATTATACAATGAGCGGACCTGACGTTATATCTGGTAATGATTGTTACTTCACGGTCCAGTCACTAGTTCAGCTGTAAGGAAGGCGAGGACTACAGGCAGGAGAACACAGAGACATAAGACACTAAGGGGGGGGACGGGACATTTATCAACTCTTCTACGCCAGGCGTAGAAAAGTCGCAAAAGGTATTAAAAGTCGCAATTTGTAATGCAAATTGCAATTTTTGCCCTTTTTTGTTCCACTTTCCACACTATTGTAGAAATGGGGCATGGCCACGGAGCCAACAAATTTATTATGATTATCCCAGAAAAGTGGCATAAATTATAGTGGAAATCTACGCCAGCTCCTCGCTAACGTATATTTCACTCCATGGGGCATAGCAAGGTATTGGCCCGCGCTGGACCTCACAGATCTGGCACAGTTTAGAATTTTCTGTAAAAGCAGAATGAGCCATTACAGAAGAGAGAAAGCAGAATACATTGGGACCCTAAAGAGGTCTGGAGCTTTAAATTGTTTGGGGTTTCCGGAAAAAATAATCTTCTGTGCAAGAATATAACCTTAAAAAAACAGTTCCTGTTTAACCCATTCTGCTTCCCACAAAATTACATGTCAGATATGTCAGTGCGGGGGGTGATGTATGGAGCGCTCACGCGCTGTGCGTGCACCATACGCTGCAGTTGTCAGCTGTGTATTACAGATGACACCCGGGACTAACGACTAGAAACAGTGATCGCGCTGATTTCCTGCTGTTTAATCCCCCAAATGCTGCGGTCAATCGCGACGGCAGCATCTGCGGTGTTAAAAAGAGGGAGTGGCCCCCTCTGACAGCTAGTCATCGCCCCCGCAATGAGATCGATGGGTCACTAGGATTGTCATGGCATCCCAGGGCCTAATGAAGGCCCCCAGGACTGCCTTTACTCTGCCTCTCCTAAGCCCTTAGTGCTTGGACCCCCACCAATCCAAACATCTGACATGTCACTATGACATGTCAGAAGTTTGTTAAACGTTTAGCTATACTTTAAGGCTGGATTCACACGAAGTCGTTACATCCGTAATTGACGGACGTATTTCGGCCGCAAGTTCCGGACCGAACACAGTGCAGGCAAACTGAAAACATGATTACAGTACGGGACAGTTGTCCGGCAGTGAGGCAGGGACTCCAAGCATCGTACATAACTATGATGCTAGGAGCCCAGCTCCCTGCACTGTGTTCGGTCCAGGACTTGCGGCCGAAATACGTCCGCCAATTACGGACGCAATGACCTCGTGTGAATACAGCCTAACAGAAGCCTATGGAAATGACAATATACTGCAATACATTAGTATTGCAGTCTATTGTACCAGCGATCTAACAATCGCTGATTCATGTCCCCTAGCAAAAAAAAAAAGTGAAATAAAGTTTTTAGTAAGGAAAAAAAGAACAAATTAAAAGTTTTAAAAAAAACCTTTTCCCAGTTTTCCTCTAAAGTAATGTAAAAAATAAAAAAAAGGTAACAAAATTGGTATAGCTGCTTCTGAACTATTAAAATATAGCGTTATTTAACGCGCATGGTGAACCCAAAAATATTTAAAACCCCAAAATTTTGGTCAACTTAGGTTTTTAAAGAAATTTAATAAAAAAATTGCATCTACCAAAAAATGGTACCTAGAAAAACTAGAGCTCGTCTAGCAAAATATACGCATCACACCGCTCAATCGATGAAAAAAGAAAAAACTTATGGCTCTTAGAATGTGGCTACACAAAAAAAAAATTAAGTTTTTTTTTTTCTTTGAAAGTAGTATAATTTAGGAAAATCTATATAAATTTGGTATCACCGCAATCGTATCGAACCACAGCATGTAAGTTTTCATTTTTACCGCACGGTGAAATCTGTAAGAACGAAACCCAAAAAGTCATGAAGGGATCAGTTTTATCCAATTTCACCACGCAAATAATTTTTTTTCAGTTTACCAGTGCATTGTATGGTACTTTAGAGGCTACCAATAGAAACAACAACTCCTCCCGTAAAAAATAAGCCCTCACACCACTCTATTGAAATGGCTTCGGCCTGAAGAGGTTATAGTCCAAGCCATTTTTCATTTGTCACTCACCTTCCTAGTCATAACTATTTTTTATTTTTACGTCAATGGAGTGGTGTGTGAAGGATTATTTTTTTGCGAGAGGGGTTGTAGTTTTTTAGGCACCATTTAAAGTACCATGTAATGGTTGAATTGGAAAAAACTGAGCTTCCTCCATGTTTTTTTGGGTTTAGTTTTTACTGTACACATTTACCTTCTCTTAAGGTAAAAGTAGATTTAACATCTACTTTTACCTTAAGATAAGGTAAATATATACAGCCCCAGAACCACGCTCACTACATATATACAGCACCAGAACAAAGCTCAGTGCAAATATATACAGCCGCAGAACCAAGCGCCGTACATAAATACAGTACCAGAACCAAGCTCAGTATATTAATACAACATCAGAACCAATCTCAGTACATAAATACAGCTCCAGAACCAAGCTCAGTACATACGTACAAAACCTAAACCAAGCTCAGTACATAAATACAGCAGCAGAACCAAGCTCAATACAAATATACAGCACCAGAACAAACCTCAGTACATCTGTACAGCATCAGAACCAAGCTCAATACATAAATACAGCACCAGCAAATATACAGCTCCGTACAGAGATGATTTAAATATAAATACAACACCAGAACCAAGCTCAGTACAAATATACAGCCCCAGATCCAAGCTCAGTACACATATACAGCAGAGCCAAGCTCAGTACATAAATACAGCACCGGAACAAAGCTCAGTACATATTTACACCAGAGCCAAGCTCAGTACATAAATACAGCACCAGAACCAAGCTCATTACATAAATACAAAATCAGAACAAAGCTCCGTACATATATACCCTGCCAGAAACAAGCTCAGTACATATATACAGTGCCACAACAAAGCTCATTAAATAAATAACGCCAGAACCAAACTCCGTACATATATACAGTGCCAGAACCAAACTTAGTACATATATACAGTGCCAGAACAAAACGCAGTACATAAGTACAGCACCAGAACCAAGCTCAATACATAAATATAGCAGCAGCACAAATACAGCTCGGTACAGAGATCATTTGCAAATTCAGTTTAACCCTTGCCATATAAGTTTGTTCGACCTAAAACGATCGCTCCCAATATAGCCAGAACAAGGGTTAGGATATGCTGGGAGTTGTTGTTTCACAAAAGAACTATACACCCATTATCTCGCTGCAGATCATACAGTGACTACAGTACTGATCAGTCACAGTGAGAATAAACATTTACATTGAGTGACTCACATGTGACGCCTCAGATTCTTTTTTGTTCTTCTCCATCGGGACCAGACATCTATGATGACTTCTCCCAGCCACAGCCCATTTCTGCAGAGTTTGCCGGTCAGATGTCTTCGGCTCCTCACTTTTCCAACATTTCCGCACCTATAAACGAAGATAAAATTCTCAGGATGCCACACTCTATGCCCCTGACTATAATTGTACTATACTCTGTGCCTCTGAATATAATAGCTCCATACTCTGTCCCCATTAATTAAATTGTGTCAAACACTGTAAAGTAAAACACTACACACACTAACAATGCCCCCTGTAGATAGCGCCAGTCACAATGCCCCCTGTAGATAGCGCCAGTGTCATGGAGCAGGTTAGTGGACCCACTAGGCCGTATCGCTGCAGCGGGTAGGCAGCTGGCCAAACAGGACACCCCAGAAATACAATGTCCCGCACAAGGGTACCTGAATAGTCCAGATGGTGACCGCAGCTCTGGCACAGATGAGATGGGTGCAGCAGATAGCACCAAACGTGACGGATGACACAGGAGCCGCAAGTTGTGGCGGATTCCTCCGGACGTGGCGGATGACACAGGACGTGGCACGACTTGATACTAGGGCAAAGCACGGGAAACAGGAACGGGGAACAAGGTACGGGTAACAACAGGAACGGGAAACACTAAGGGACCATTTGCAAGACAGACTGGGAAAACTAACAACGCTCAGGCATCGAACTAGGGGGCTGGACCCCTCTTATAGACCAGGGTACTCACGGGTCAAAGGTCGTTCAAGATGTCCGGTGCGCGCGCACGCTCGTCCCCGCTCTTAACGTATGAAACACCAGTGTTAATTTCCCCCTTTATGATTAGTATCAGTGACTGGTAAGTATCCGGATAGATTGCAGTTGTGGGATCACACGCTGCAGTAACATCTTATTTCATGGATTTCTTACAGACATCGGCGTTATATAGAAATCGATAGTATTTACCTGGAATGTATTCTCACACCTCCTTCTTTTTCTTTTTCAGGTGTCTATTTCCAAGTTCAGAGAATCAAGATGGTGAATGCTCCACAGGTCAGTTCACACGGAAACCGCAACGGAATCAGCGGCAAAAAAATGCCCCAAATCACTTTCCTGGAGCGGTTTCCGCCTCTGACTCCTCATTGAAATCAATGGGTGGCAGAAAAAAACGCGGAACTGATTAATTTATAGGACTTTCTGGCTGGCGTTGGAGCCGTTTAGGTATTGTGATTGTCATGAGGCAGTTGGGTAAAGGTATGTTTTTAGTCTTGTGTGAGGCTGATAAAGTGTAACTAAACTTTTAACATATCAAAGTGACATAGCAGAAGTTTTGATCAGTGGGGGTCTCAGCACTGAGACCCCCACCGACTGCTACAACGAAGCGGCAGAAGCGCTTGGGTGAGTGCTGTGCCGCATGGTTTCTGATTGGCTTTCCACTGAAAACTGAGCTAGTGTTGTACGGACTAAATGGAAACTGAGTCTGTACACAGTTTGCTCAACTTTCCGAGGGAAGACTATCAGAAACAAAGCAGTACATCGCTCACCCTGCCGCTTCTGCTGCGTCATTTTAGCAATCGGTGGGGGTCTCAGTGCTAGGACTCCCACCGATCAAAACTTCTGACATGTTACTATGTTTAGTAACACTTTAAGGCCCCATGCACACGACTGAATTTTTTTTTCATAATTGCGGACCGTAACACGATCCGCAATTACAAACCTGCCTGGTTCTATTGGCCGCAGACACCTTTCCGTATCGCTACGGATAGCTGTCTGTGCCGTAGAACAGTGCCTTGATTTATGGAGCATGTCCTACTTTTTGTTTTTTATGGGCAGTGCTCCCATACTATGTATGGGAGCACGGCCCGAAAATGCGTCCCGCGGCCATCGGCAGCTGGCCGTGCCCACAATCACGGGCCATGATTATGGGCACGGCTGTATGCATGAGGCCGAAATGTTGATAAAATTCCTATAGAAAGTATTATGACTAAGTAAATTAGGTGTGGTAGAAATAATTCATAGAGTTCAGGTAATAAAGTGATTTTGAGTTGGATTTCCCCGGTCAGATGCGGTTTGGTTGCTGTTTGCAGAAGAGTTTTCTTCTGGAGTTCTTGTTCTTGGAGGATATTCTTGAGGATATTTGGACGTTCTAACAGTCAGTTGTCTACCTCTGGCCATAGAGTAGTGTTTCATCTACTAAAGACCAGTGTGCAGCTTAAAGGGGTTTATCCATCTTAGACATTTATGGCATGTTCACAGGATGCGGGTCCAGCTCTGATGTATGCCATAAATGTCTAAGATGGGATAAACTCCTATAAAATGCCCCATTTGTGGCAGGGTAAGGAAGGACACTCTACTTGCCATCAGATCCACCAAATTAAAGGTAGCGATGAAAGGGGTGATAAATGTTGCAGCCAGATGCCCCTTACATCCCGGCTAGTAACAAGATAGCATCATTATTTTAGGTGTTCCTGATGTAGAAATCCCTATGTGTAATGACAATGACGTTATCGAGCCAAGTATATTTTGTTTGTCAGTATGTTACACAATCATTCTGGTCCATGACAGTCTCCCCTGAAATAAGGCTCATTTTCGTAGGGTTTGTGTGGGCAGGGTTTTAATATTTTTGCTGTGAGTGGTGCAGTTTAGTTGACGTGTCTCCTTTTCTTTTCCTCTCTAGTGATTTGGCCAGAAGTCACAAGTCAGTGTCCGGCTATTTTCACTACTAGTGATATCACTTTGTGTCATAACTTGGCACATGTGAGGTCTCTATTTAATGTGTAATATTTTTCCTGATGGATGATATCAGATATTTGGTGTCCTCTCTAGGCCACACTTAGGCCCATGTTATAAATGTGATGTAAATGGTCCACTGAATAGATTGTAGAATGGTTTTCTGTGTTATACAGATGTGAAGGAGAGCGCTATTTCTTCTAGACATCTGATCTTTGGTGTGATTGGTGAATAATTTAGGGGCTCTAGTCAGAGACAATTCTATGATACTTGTGTCTTCTAGTCAGGGTGGGGTGCTCGGTGCTACCTCTTGGATAGGAAGACTTGAGGTGGGATCTCTAGTTTGGCTCCACAGAATGTACCCCGGAACGGATTTAATTGCCCCTTAAAAATGATTTGAGTTTTATCAGAAACCAGGCACACTAACATCTCTTTACTGATCCAGTATATCTATAGCATATACCAGGAACGTATTATAGCACCTCTTTGTTTTCTAGATGTCTATAAGTGAAGAGAAGCAAGATATAGAATCCTCCAGTCAACGGTAATGGAGGAATCGGAGAACTGGTAATTAATATTATTAATTACTGATCATTATCAGGCAGGTTTCTAGCTCTGGATTACTCAGAGGTGTAATTCCCAAGTGACGGCTAAGATTTCAACAGCGATGCTACTGCAGTCCTAGTACTTGTAGCAGACGCTGAAATACTAAATTAGAATCACTCTGAAAAAACCGCCGATTCCCGGGTGCATGCAGTCTTCTACAGCGATGTGACTGCGCATGCGCAGTAGCGCACGCTGAAATACAGGTTTAGAATAAGCACTTGGGAACAGTTGCCGGTTCCCGGGCACATACAGTCCTCTGCAGCGATGTGACTGCGCATGAGCAGTAGCGCACGCTGAAATACAGGTTTAGAATAAGCACTTGAGAACAGTCGCCGGTTCCCTGGTACATACAGTCTTGCTGAAATTCAAGTTTCGTAGAAGCACTCGGGAACAGTTGCCAGTTCCCGAGTGCAGGCGGGGACTTGGACAGCGCTACTGCTGCGCATGCGCAGTTACAGCAACAGGCTTGTAGTCACACCAAGCACTCGGGAATAATTGGATGTTCCGGAGTGCAAACGAAATAAAGCGTGTTCATGAGAACATTGAAAGCGACCACAAAGCCATACTACACTCAGGATGTGTCTTTTCCCGACCATAGCCAGAGGAATGGGTTATGGTCTGATCCAAGGGCAACCAGTAACACATCAAAACTTGTGCAACAAAGGCGTTGAGTACATAATGGCATGGCTTTATAATCATTCACACATGGCAGACATGGCACCTATCAGAAACCTGCGTTTGCGCTGATGGTGACAGGAAGCCCCCGCCATCTGTTTACCCACGTAGATGCCCCACTATTGACCACAGCAACTGAGGGGTAACGTGCCGGGATCTCCGCTATTTCCCAGCACCATCCAAGTACTGTACATTTACGGTGCTTTGTGCTAACTGCATGGCGCTGTAAATGTATGTCACCCAGTGGTTAAATGACAGAAAGCTGACATCAGTACCGTGAATTTCTAGGTTTATAGGACTTGCGTCTCTAAGTAAATAAACCGTATGCAACCCCAATGGCATCCTCTATCTGTAGTGCACGGTTGGGTAGACGTGCTTTTGGCACTTGCCCCCTCCCCACCTAGTGCTGCACATGAAGTAATACAAGACGTTTTTGGGCATGTGCAGAAGCCTGGGGCTGCTCTGCTTGTATGTACCAAGATGCTGAAGCAAGCGGGCCTAGGACATTTCACCCATCTGCCCTGACTAACAACCCACCCCCAAATCTGGAACTTCTACGGAAAGTAAGCCGGCGGGCATGAATAGCAGAAACAGTGAGGAAAATCCTGACCTAGAATGGATCCAATTGTAGCAAACTATCAGCTGCGAGAAATATCAGGCATGTTCCTGGATATAAGCAAGAATATTCCCATTTACTGACCCCAAACAGATATCTTAAAAATGCTGAGGAATTAGAAAGTTGCAGAAGTTTTCATTATACAAAAATTATGCATCTAGTTACATGAAACCGGAAAATCCCTATTATATTGACATTTTATAGAGATGAGTGGTAAAATAGTGGCCACTCAGGGGCACAAATATGGATAACCAGGCCTGTACCTCTAGTTGTGCCTGTGACAATGCATCACCCCTATCTTATTCTTAAGAACCATGAAGTGTTTGAGCTTCTACATGGACCTATCAAGCGATCTGCTGGGGTCACTTATCTACACATATTCAGGGCAGAGGGGTTGTAAAACGGTGGTGCCTTGCTGGGGGCTTCACTACATAAATATCCTGCAGACTGTTCAGAAACAAAATGTACTTCTCAGTCGTATGTATATATGTATGGAGCATGTCCTCACTGTATATACTGTACTCCCTCTTTACTGTCCTCATACTGTATAAAATGTACTGTTCACTTATATGTATATATGGGACGTGTCCTCACTGTATATACTGTACTCCCTCTTTACTGTCCTCATATATACTGTATATAATGTACTGTTCAGTTATATGTATATATGGGATGTATCCTCACTGTATATACTGTACTCCCTCTTTACTGTGCTCATATATAATGTATTGTTTCGTTGTATATATGGGATGTGTCCTCACTGTATATACTGTACTCCCTCTTGACTGTCCTCATATATACTGTATATAATGTTCCGTTCCGTTATATGTATATATGGGACGTGTCCTTGCTGTATATACTGTACTCCCTCTTTACTGTCCTCATATATACTGTATATAATGTACTTTTCAGTTATATGTATATATGGGACATGTCCTCACTGTATATACGGTACTTATCTTTACTTTCCTCATATATACTGTATAAAATGTACTGTTCAGTTATATGGATCATGTCCTCACTATATACTGCACTCCCTACTGTGCTCATATACTGTATATAATGTACTGTTCAGTTAAATGTATGTATGGAGCATGTCCTTTCTGTTTATACTGATCTCTTTACTGTCCTCATATACTATATATAATGTACTGTCCCGTTATATGTATGTATGGAGCATGTCCTCAATGTATATACTGCACTCCCTCTTTACTGTCCTTACATATACTGTATATAATGTACTGTTCAGTTGTATATATGGGACGTGTACTCACTGTATATACTGTACTCCCTCTTTACTATCATCATATATACTGTATATAATGTACTGTACAGTCATATGTATATATGGGACGTGTCCTCACTGTATATACTGTACTCACTCTTTACTGTCCACATATATACTGTATATAATGTACTGTCCAGTTATATGTATGAAGCATGTCCTCACTGTATATACTATACTCCCTCTTTACTGTGCTCATATATACACTGTATATAACGTACTGTCCAGTTATGTATGGAGCATGTCCTCAATGTATATACTGTACTCCCTCTATACTGTCCTTATATTGTATATAATGTACTGTTGAGTTGTATATATGGGACGTGTCCTCACTGTATATACTGTACTCCCTCTTAACTGTCCTCATACTGTATATAATTTATTGTTCAGTTACATGTATATATGGATCTTGTCCTTAATATATACTATACTCCCTCTTTACTTTGCTCATATATACTGTATATAATGTACTGTCCAGTTATATGTATGAATGGAGCATGTCCTCACTGTATATACTGTACTCTCTACTGTCCTCATATATACTGTATATAATGTACTGTTCAGTTATATGTATATATGGCACGTGTCCTCACTGTATATACTGTACTCGCTCTTTACTGTCTGCATATATACTGTTTATAATGTACTGTTCAGTTATATGTATATATGGAGCATGTCCTCACTGTATATACTGTACTCCCTCTTTACTGTCCTCGTATATAATGTACTGTTCAGTCATATGTATATATGGGATGTGTCCTCACTATATACCATACTTTTTACTGTCCTCATATTTACTGTATATAATGTACTGTCTAGTTGTATTTATGGAGCATGTCCTCACTGTACATACTGTACTCCCTTTTTACTGTCCTCATATATACTATTTATAATGTACTGTTCACTTATATGTATGTATGGGACATTTCCTCACTGTATATACTGGTATATACTGTACTCCCTCTTTACTGTCCTCATATATACTGTATATAATGTACTGTTCAGTTATATGTATATATGGAGCGTGTCCTCCCTGTATATACTGTACTCCCTCTTTAATGTCCTTATACTGTATATAATGTACTGTTCAGTCATATGTATATATGGGATGTGTCCTCACTGTATATACTGTATATAATGTACTGTTCAGTTATGTTTATATGGAGCATGTCCTCATTGTATGTACTGTACTCTACTGTCGTCATATATACTGTATATAATGTACTATTCAGTTATATGTATATATGGAGCGTGTCCTCACTGTATATACTGTACTCCCTCTTTACTGTGCTCATATATACTGTATATAATGTACTGTTCAGTTATATGTATGTATGGAGAATGTCCTCACTGTATATACTGTACTCCCTCTTTACTGTCCTCATATATACTGTATATAATGTACTGTTCAGTTATATGTATATATGGGGCGTGTCCTTAGTGTATATACTGTACTCCCTCTTTACTGTCCTCATACTGTATATAATGTACTTCTCTGTATGTATATATGGAGCATGTCCTCACTATATACTGTACTCCCTCTTTACTATCCTCATATATACTGTATATAATATACTGTCCGGTTATATGTATGTATGGAGCATGTCCTCACTGTATATACTGTACTCTTTACTGTCCTCATATACTGTATATAATTTACTGTTCAGTTATTTGTATATATGGGATGTGTCCTCACTGTATATACTATACGCCCTCTTTACTGTCCTCATATATACTGTATATAATGTACTGTTCCGTTATATCTATATATGGGATGTGTCCTCACTGTATATACTGTACTCCCTCTTTACTGTGCTCATATATACACTGTATATAACGTACTTTCCAGTTATATGTATGGAGCATGTCCTCAATATATATACTGTACTCCCTCTTTACTGTCCTCATACTATATATAATGCACTGTTCAGTTATATGTATATATGGCATGTTTCCTCACTGTATATACTGGTATATACTGTACTCACTCTTTACTGTGCTCATATATACTGTATATAATGTACTGTTATATGTATATATGGAGCATGTCCTCACTGTATATACTGTACTCCCTATTTACTGTCCTCATATACTGTATATAATGTACTGTTCAGTTATATGTATATAGGGAGCGTGTCCTCACTGTATATACTGTACTCCCTCTTTAATGTGCTCATATATACTGTATATAATGTACTGTCGAGTTATATTTATGTATGGAGCATGTCCTCACTATATACTGTACTCCCTCTTTACTGTCCTCATATATACTGTATATAATGTACTTTTCCGTTATATGTATATATGGGACGTGTCCTCACTGTATATACTGTACTCCCTCTTTACTGTGCTCATATATACTGTATATAATGTACTGTCCAGTTATATGTATATATTGGACGTGTCCTCGCTGTATAAACTGTACTCCCTCGTTACTGTCCTCATACTGTATATAATATACTGTTCAGTCATATGTATATATGGGATGTGTCCTCACTGTATATACTGTACTCCCTCTTTACTGTCCTCATATATACTGTATATAATGTACTGTTCTGTTATATGTGTATATGTCCTTATATATACTATATATAATGTACTGTTCAGTTGTATATATGGGACATGTCCTCACTGTATATACTGTACTCCCGCTTTACTGTCCTTATATATACTGTATATAATGTACGGTTCAGTTATATGTATATATGGAGCATGTCCTCACTATGTACTGTATTCCCTCTTTACTGTCCTCATATATACTGTATATAATGTACTGTTCAGTTATATGTATATATGGAGCGTGTCCTTACTGTATATACTGTACTCCCTCTTTACTATCCACATATATACTGTTTATAATGTACTGTTCATTTATATGGAGCATGTCCTCATTGTATATACTGTACTCCCTCTTTACTGTCCACATATATACTGTACTCCCTCTTTACTGTGCTCATATATACTGTATATAATGTACTGTTCAGTCATATGTATATATGGAGCGTGACCTCACTGTATATACTGTACTCCCTCTTTACTGTCCTAATACTGTATAAAATGTACTGTTCAGTTATATGTATATATGGGACAGGGTCCGCTCTCTAATCAGGATTTTTGGTGTTAAGGTGGTATGGATAAAACATTATCCCCTACTATACCTTTTCCTGTAATAGTATAATAAATATAGGATTTTTCTCTTTCTAAACAGACTATGCTCCAACTGGACAACATGCAGGGCTCCCATGTTACGTCATCCCCATAGAAACTGTTCGGTTTCCAACCATCGTAGAATGGACAACTGACGGGCAACTGAAAGCTCCTCCCAATGTATTAATGTCACTTCTGTATGGACAGGTAAGATTTGTCTATCCCTTCCAAGGGGTTTTCCCATGAAGGACATTTAGGACTTCTCCACAGGATATGTTATAAATGTCAGATAGATACGAGTCCCATCTCTGTGACCGGCGCCTATCTCCAGAACGAGGCCCCCTAAACAGTGGCGGATTAAGTAGGCCATAGGCCCTGGGCTGTTACCCAAACTTGGGCCCCCCTACTCCTCCGCCAACCTGCTGTGCCGCAACTATTGTTAACAGTACCTTTTTGTGCAAGCATTAATAGATGGGTGTTACGATTCCCCTTGTCAAAGGGCTGCGTCCCTACATACTGACAGTATCACACTGTGCAGGGATATATCCTCCTGACAAGGGGAATAGTAACACGCAATTGTCTATCAGTCTTGGACTGCACAAAGACATTTTGTGAAGACAAGGATTTCTTATAAAAAACATGTCAGGAGAGGTGACAGATTCGCTATAGATCTAGTGACTCAGAATGTAAAGTAAAGCACCACATACACAGTGCCCCCTTTAGATAACACCACACACAGCCCCCTCTAGATTGTGCCACACACGCAGCCCCTGTAGATAGTGACACACACACACACACACACCCCACACACACCCCACACACACACACACACACACCCCACACACACCCCACACACACCCCACACACACCCCACACACACCCCACACACACCCCACACACACCCCACACACACCCCACACACACCCCACACACACCCCACACACACCCCACACACACCCCACACACACCCCACACACACCCCACACACACCCCACACACACCCCACACACACCCCACACACACCCCACACACACCCCACACACATCCCACACACACCCCACACACATCCCACACACACACACACACACACACACACACAGCACCATTAGATAGCATCACACACACAGCCCCTGTAGATAGCGCCACACACACAGCCCTTGTAGATAGCGTCACACACAGGCCCTGTAGATAGTCACACACACAGCCCCTGTAGATAGCATCACACACAGCCCCTGTAGATCACGTCACACACATACAGCCCCTGTAGATAACGCCACACACACACAGCCCCTGTAGATGGCGCCACACACAGCCCCTGTAGATGGCGCCACACACAGCCCCTGTAGATGGCGCCACACACAGCCCCTGTAGATGGCGCCACACACAGCCCCTGTAGATGGCGCCACACACAGCCCCTGTAGATGGCGCCACACACAGCCCCTGTAGATGGCGCCACACACAGCCCCTGTAGATGGCGCCACACACAGCCCCTGTAGATGGCGCCACACACAGCCCCTGTAGATGGCGCCACACACAGCCCCTGTAGATGGCGCCACACACAGCCCCTGTAGATGGCGCCACACACAGCCCCTGTAGATGGCGCCACACACAGCCCCTGTAGATGGCGCCACACACAGCCCCTGTAGATGGCGTCTCACACACAGCCCCTGTAGATGGCGTCTCACACACAGCCCCTGTAGATGGCGTCTCACACACAGCCCCTGTAGATGGCGTCTCACACACAGCCCCTGTAGATGGCGTCTCACACACAGCCCCTGTAGATGGCGTCTCACACACAGCCCCTGTAGATGGCGTCTCACACACAGCCCCTGTAGATGGCGTCTCACACACAGCCCCTGTAGATGGCGTCTCACACACAGCCCCTGTAGATGGCGTCTCACACACAGCCCCTGTAGATAGCTTCTCACACACAGCCCCTGTAGATGGCGTCACACACACAGCCCCTGTAGATGGCATCACACACACAGCCCCTGTACAAAGTACCACACAACACCTGTAGATAGCGCCACACACACAACCCCTGTAGATAGCGCCACACACAACCCCTGTAGATAGCGCCACACACACAACCCCTGTAGATAGTGCCACACACACAGCTCCTGTAGATAGCATCACACACATCCCCCCCTCCCCTTGTATATAGTGCCACACAGCCCCCCCTCCCCTTGTATATAGTGCCACATATCCCCCCTCCCCTTGTATATAGTACTACACAGCAATCCACCCCTCCCCTTGTATATAGTGCTACACAGCAATCACCCCCCTGTATATTGCCACATAGCACTCCAAAACAAAACATTGTACTTACCTTGCCCCGTTCCCGCGACGGACGTTGCGCTGCACTGTCTCCAGGCAGGACGCATGCGCTACTAGCGTGATGCAGTTACGTCATCATGGCGGCCTGCCCAGGGATTCTTCCCAGCACCTTATAGGCTGCAGTCCTAACTTGGCCTGCAGCCTATAGCATTAATTCATATCTGCGTCCTGAGGATGCAGATACAAGTGAATGTGGCTGTCGCTAGCATCGGGGCCCCCTCCAATGCTAGGCGCCAACGGGCTTGAGGGGGCTCGTGCTGCCCAGCCAATTAATGTTATGGGTTTGGCAGCCATGGGCCCCCTGGGAGCCTTGGGCGGCTGCCAGAACCTTCCTAACGATGATCCACCACTGCCCCCAAACCCCGTTCTAGCTTTCTGTGCTCACACTGCTTCCCGGTCACTTCTTGATGACATGGTCGGGAGTTACAGAAACAGCGGTGAGTGCCTCGAATTTCTACCTTCTATACATATATATATATATAGTGCCAGAAACCTAAATAAAAAACACTGCTGTAATCTACATTACAGCGCCGATCACATTATGTACAAGATAAAGAAATTATAATGTGGTGACAGAGCCTCTGAAAATAATAGTAAAAAAAATGTTTTTTTTAAGTTTCAGCTATTTTTTTTCTGGTAATTTTTGTTTTACACTAAAATAGACCTTTTATTTGTGATTGTCATGGTCTACCATAAATGTTGATATATTACATGTCTATTTTAGGGTAATTGAGTCTGGGCTAGCCTTACGACAATGATTGGCGGAGGGAACATTTATTTTGAGCAGGGTATTTTATGTGTAATTATTACGTTCTTTGGCACTTTATTTTACTTTATTTTTTATTATTATTATGGTCAAAAAAGGCCTTTGGGAGACTTTATTTGTTTTTTCATCCTTTACACTATCTTTCCACTGTTAGGGTATGTTCACACGCTTAAAGGGATCCTGTCATCAACATCTTACCTGTTAAACTCGCCTGACCCCTCACTGGCCGCAGCTGTCCAGAGTTCGTTCCTGTTCTCTTCTTTCCTGAAGTCCTCCTCTGTCTGTAAATATCGTCGTTTAAACTCTTCCCGCCTTTTATGGTAATTAATTTTCCCTCTGGGACGCAGCTTCTTAACCCCGCTCACCGTTGCCACCTGTCCGGCCCTGACTGGCTAAGGAGCTGTCAATCAAAAAGGAGGTGGAGTCCACTCAGACGCTGGAGGAATGAAAATCTGACTCTTCAGATGAAGATTTGACTCTTTTCTGCTCATTTGCATACGGCGTGGAACCACTGAAAAACGGAATACTAAAGGTACAGAGCTTACTTATAACATATACGTATATACTGTGGATTGTGCGGTCCATGTCTAGTTTCTCACAATGCTGATATTGTATAGTCTGTCCTCCTAATTTCCTTTGTTTTACTTACCAGCACTCCACGCTGGTACCAGCACTCCACGCATTTGAAAAAATACCCAGCTGATTTTAATTCCAGAATGACCTCATAAGTGTTCCTGCTCTTGATTGTGCTCTCAGTTGGCCACTGGGGGTGCATGGCAAGGTGAGCTCATTCCATCTGTTCACATGTTGTGGTGCTGTATGGTGGTGTCTGTTGCTGTAGTGCTGCACTTGTGGGGGGACGTGGCCCAGAGCCAAGGAGGCTTGGCACGGTCTGAAGGCATGGGTGCTTTTGGGCCCCTGGGTTGCTCCCTCTGCAGGAGCGGTGCTGCGGTGGCGGTAGCCGCCATGCGGTGCTGCAACCGCTAGAGTAGGGACCCACTTTAAAGAGGTCGCCGTGAAGTGGCAAGTGGGCTTATACAGTTTGATCAAAATGTTTACAAAGAACCTCATGTTCATGTTTCTAAATTATGCCTAGCGGCTCAGATCAACGTATATACTGTGGATTGTGCGGTCCATGTCTATTTTCTCACAATGCTGATATTTATAGCTTAGATGAGAATGATTTTTCACCCACTTTCACCAGGTATTGCTGGCTTTATAGCTAAAATGCTGGTGACCGGTTCCCTTTAAGAAAAATATGGCTGAAAATACGGAGCTATTTTCAAGGGAACTAGCGCTTTTTGTGTCGTTTTTTTACGGCCGTTCTTGGAGCTGTTTTTCTATTGTCAATGAAAAATGGTTGTAGAAATGGCTCAAATAGTGACATGCACTTTTTACTAGGCGTCTTTTTACGCGCGGTCTTTCGAAAATGAGGCGTAAAAAACGCCCCGTCGGAAAAGAACGCCGTATTTCCAATTGAAATCAATGGGCAGATATTTGGAGGCGTTCAGTCCCTGCATTTTTAGCTGTTTTTCGGGGCGTTTACCGCCTGAAAAACATCTGAAAATAGGTCGTGTGAAGATACCCCAACAGCTCTAGTTACAAGGGAAATCAGCCCTCTTATAGTGACGATTGTCACTAATAGGGCTGTGCTGGGTCTAACGGCACCCGGTGATCATTTGATCGCTGCCTCTATTCATTTACACAGCGCTCATTGAGAAGATAGAAGCAGCAATAGCCGGGGACCCGACATTCAGCTGCCTGATGGCTCAGGCAGAAATCTAAAACCCGCGCCGTAAATACTCAATCGCCGGACGTTTATATACAGCAGGCGGTCGGGAACATGTTAAAGAAATACTGTTCACTACAATGTAACATCTACCTCCTGCAGTAAATAATCACAACAGCCAGACGGCAAACATATATAGTATGCATAATATTACCCTAAGACATTTACATTTATTGAAATATATATAATGGTGGAAAACCTTGAATGTCAAATTTCAATTTATTTTATTTTTTTAAACATTATTTTTTTTTAATTTCGAATTAACCCCTTAAGGACACAGCCTATTTTGGCCTTCAGGACACAGCCGATTTTTGCAAATCTGACGTGTCACTTTATGTGGTAATAACTCCGGAATGCTTTTGCCTATCTAAGCGATTCTGAGATTGTTTTCTCGTGACATGTTGTACTTTATGATACTGAAAAAGTTTTGTCGTTAAATTCAATATTTATTTGTAAAAAATACCCAAATTTAGAGAAAATTTGCAAAAATCTGCATTTTTCTAAATTGTAATGTATCTGCTTGTAAAACAGATAGTAATACCACACAAAATAGTTACTAGTTAACATTTCCTATATGTCTACTTTATGTTTGCATCATTTTTTGAACGTGCTTTTATTTTTCTAGGACGTTACAAGGCTTAGAACTTTGGCAGCAATTTCTCACATTTTCAGGAAAATTTCAAAAGGCTATTTTTTCAGGGACCAGTTCAGTTGTGAAGTGGCTTTGAGGGCCTTATATATTAGAAAATCCCCATAAATCACCCCATTTTAAAAACTGCACCCCTCAAAGTATTCAAAACAGCATTCAGAAATTATTTGAACCCTTTAGGCATTTCACAAGAAATAAAGCAAAGTAGAGGTGAAATTTACAAATTTCAATTTTTTTTTGACGAAATTCATTTGTAATACAGTTTTTTCTGTAACACAGAAGGTTTTATCAGAGAAATGCAACTCAATATTTATTGCCCAGATTCTGCAATTTTTAGAAATATCCCACATGTGGTCCTAGTGCGGTAAAGGACCGAAACACCGGCCTCAGAAGCAAAGGAGCACCTAGTGGATTTTGGGGCCTCTATTTTATTAGAATATATTTTAGGCACCATGTCAGGTTTGAAGAGGTCTTGTGGTGCCAAAACAGTGGAAGACCCCAAAAGTGACCCCATCTTGGAGACTACACCCCTCAAGGAATTTTTCTAGGGGTATAGTTAGCATTTTTAGCCCACAGGTTTTTTGCTAAATTTATTGGAACTTGTCTGTGAAAATGAAAATCTACTTTTTTTCTGAAAAAACATACGATGTTTTCGTTTTTACAAGGAATAAAGGAGAAAAAGCACCCCAACATTTGTAAAGCAATGTCTCCCGATTACGGCAATACCCCATCCCATATGTGGTAATAAACTGCTGTTTGGACCCACGGCAGGGCTCAGAATGGAACGAGGGCCATTTGGATTTTGGAGCGCAGATTTTGCTGGAATGGTTTTCGGTGCCATGTCGTGTTTGCAAAGCCCTGGAGGGACCATAACAGTGGAAACTTCCCAAAAGTGACCCCATTTTGGAAGCTACACCCCTCAAGGAATTTTTCAAGTGGTATAGTTAGCATTTTTAGCCCACAGGTTTTTTGCTAAATTTATTGGAACTGGTCTGTGAAAATGAAAATCTACTTTTTTTCTGGAAAAACATACGATGTTTTCGTTTTTACAAGGAATAAAGGAGAAAAAGCACCCCAACATTTGTAAAGCAATGTCTCCCGATTACAGCAATACCCCATATGTGGTAATAAACTGCTGTTTGGACCCACGGCAGGGCTCAGAAGGGAACGAGGACCATTTGGATTTTGAAGCGCAGATTTTGCTGGAATGGTTTGTGGTGCCATGTCGTGTTTGCAAAGCCCTGGAGGGACCATAACAGTGGAAACTCCCCAAAAGTGACCCCATTTTGGAAACTACACCCCTCAAGGAATTTTCTAGGGGTATAGTTAGCATTTTGACCCTACACGGTTTTTGCTGAATCTATGGGAATTATGCCGTGAAATTGAAAATCTAATTTTTTTCTAATAAAATGTCGTTTTAGCTCAGATTTTTTCATTTTTACAACAGATAAAGGAGAAAAAACACCCGAATATTTGTAAAGCAAACTCTTCTGAGCACATCAATACCCCATATGTGGTAATAAACTGCTGTTTGGACACATGGCGGAAGTTAGAAAGGACGGAGCGCCATTTGACTTTTGGAGCTCAAGTTTTGCTGGAATGGTTTGCGGCCCCATGTCACATTTGCAAAGCCACTGAGGGACCAAAATAGTGCAAACCCGGCAAAAGTGACCCCATTTGGGAAACTATACCCCTCGTGGAATTTATCTAGCGGTATAGTGAGCATTTTGACCCCACAGTTTTTTTGCTGAATTATTGGGATTATGCAGTAAAAAGGAAAATCTACATTCTTTCCACTAAAATGTTGAATTGTTTTCATTTTCACAAGGAATAAAGGAGAAAAAGCGCCCCAACAATTGTAAAGCAATTTCTCCCGAGTACGGCAATACCCTATATGTGGTTATAAACTGGTGCTTGGATACACCGCAGGGCTCAGAATGGCAGGAGTGCTACTTGGCATGTAGATTTTGGTTGATTGTTTTTTGGGCGCCATGTCACATTTGCAGAGCCCCTGAGGTACCCGTACAGTAGAAACCCCTGAGAAGTGAATCCATTTTGGAAACTTTACCCTTCAGGGTAATCATCTAGGGGTGTACTGAGCATTTTGATCCCACAGGTGTTTCATAGATTGTATTAGAATCAGGCAGTGAAATTTAAAAAAATAATTTTTTCCCAAAAATATGTCGTTTTGCACCCAATTTTTTTCCCCACAAGGGGTAATAGTAGAAAAAACAACACATAATTTGTTACCCAATTTCTCTCGAGTACGGCAATACCCAATGTGTGGCCCTAAACTGCTATTTGGGCACATGGCAGAGCTCAAAATGGAAGGAGTGCCATGTGGCTTTTAGAGGACAGATTTTGCTGGACTGGTGTAGGGGCGCCATGTCACATTTGCAGAGCTCCCTTAGGTACCAGAGTAGAGTGTAAAACCATGAGAAGTTACCCCATTTTTTAAACTACACCCATCAAGGCATTTATCATTTGCCTGGATATATGACAGGGCTTAGGAGTGAAAGGCGCATGTGAGACCTATTATGGGGATTTTCGCAGCATTAGCCCACAATGGCAGGGCTCTGGGGTCAAATAGGAAAACAAACCCCCAAGTAGTGACCCCCATTTTGGAAACTGCACCCCTAAAGGCATTTTATTAAGGGGTGTAGTGAGCATTTTGACCACACAGGTTTTTTTTTTCTATTAGAAATGAATGCTCAGTGGATGGTGCAAAGTGAAAATTGCAAATTTCCACAGGTATGTGCCATTTTAGTGCACAATATTTTGTGCCCAGTTCGTGCCACTGAAGACAAATACCTCAAACTGTTAAGCGGGTTCTCCCAGGTATGGCGATGCCATATATGTGGACGTACACTGCTGCTTGGGCACGCTGCAGGGCTCAGAAGGGAGCGCCATTTGGCTTTTGGAGCGTGGATTTTGCTCGCTAGTTGTTCTGTTTGGGGTATTGCTGGTATTTGAGTTTATGATGTGGGGGAATATGTTATCTGTGCGGAGTACATCAAGGTATAATAAGAGGGTATAATAATGGTGTAAATAAATAATAATCCGCAGATATGTGGCCGGTGTCGCACTGATAAATGGCGCCCGATCTTATCCGCTTTTGGACACTTTGCACATTTTGCATCGCCATATTCTGAGAGCCAAAACGTCTTTATTTTTTCTCCCCCGGAGCTGTGTGAGGGCTTATTTGTTGCGGGACAATCTGTAGATTTCATTGGTACCATTTTGGGGTACATGCGATTTTTTTGATCACTTTGTATTTCATTTTTTTGGCAAGCCAGGTGACCAAAAACCTGCAATTCTGATGTTTTTTATTATTTCTTTTTTTACGGCGATCGCCATGCGCTATGAATGACCATTTTACGTTATTCTGCGGGTCGGTACAATTACGGCGATACCAGATGTATATAGTTTTTCTTATGTTTTGCAGCGTCTGCACGATAAAATCACTTTTGTTTCAAATAATTTATTTTTGGTGTCACCATATTCTTAGAGCGATAACTTTTTTATTTTTCCGTCAAAAAAGCTGCGGGAGGGCTTGTTTTTTGCGGGACGGGCTGCGTTTTTTAATGGTATAATTTTGGGGTACATGCAACTTTTAGATCCCTTTTTTTATTTTGTTTTGCAAGGGGTAGTGACTAACAAACAGCGATTCTGGAATAGTTTTTTATTTAATTTTTTTACAGTGTTCACCGTACGGGTAAAATAGCGTGATATTTTTATAGTTTGGGTCGTTACGGACGCGGGGATACCACATATGTGTACTTTTTTTTATGTTTTTTTGGTTTTTCCTATAATAAAAGACTTATTATAGGAAAAAAGGCTGTTATAGTGTTTTTTAACATGAAAAGTATTTTTTTTTACTTTTTGACAACATTTTTATTAACTTGTTTTAACTTTTTTTTTTGTCCCACTTGGGAACTTGAAGGCATGAAGCCCTGATCGCTATTCTAATACACTGCACTACCTACATAGTGCAGTGTATTAGAGCTGTCAGCTATTCACTGACAGCAAGCCTATTAGGCTTCGCCTCCCGGCGGGGCCTAATAGGCTTCCGTACTAGGAAGCGATTGTTAGGCTATGATTGCCATAGCAACCATCGGAACCTTCGCGGGTGCCGATGGTTGTTATTAGCAATCATATTGTACGATCTAATCTCTTAGATGCAGCGATAGCTGCATCTAAGGGGTTAATCGGCCGGATCGGAGCCTTGCTCCGGTCCTGGCCGTTAGGGCACGATGTCAGCTGTGACAAACAGCTGACACCCGCGCCCGTGGCAACCATCGTGGTTGCCGACAGGCTACAAGCCACTTCGATGCATCGATCACGTTGATCGATGCATCGAAGGGGTTAATCGGCCGGATCGGAGCCTAGCTCCGGTCCTGGCCGTTGCAGAGGGGTGCCGGACATCTGATTCCCGGCGGTGATAACGCTGGCTCATCTTCTGAGCCAGCGTCATCACATACCCACGTCATAGAGCTGTGATTGGTCAGTCTGCTTTGACTGACCAATCACAGCGATCGCCGGCAGGAGACCGCTGTGAATGGTCCCCTGCCGTCTTACTGTGCCGGTCAACTGTCATAAACAGTTGACGGCACAGTTCTGTCACCTTGTCCTTTGACAGGGTGACAGTTTTTAGCCAGGACGCACCGGTACGTCCCTGTGGCTTAAAGCACTTCAATGCAGGACGTACCGGTACGTCCTGGTGCGCTAAGGGGTTAAAAAGTGATTTATTTTCACATTCCAGGTAAATGGAGTACAATAAGATAGTTAGTCAAATCTATAAAACTAAGCCCAGCAGGCCTATCAGGGCCCAGGACTATAATATAAGTTGGGCTTCATAGGTGGAGGACCAACAATAATAATAGACAAGTTTAACCCCTCCCCGACATTTGACGTATCCATATGCCAAAGTCGGGTAGGGGAAGTATGGAGCAGGCTCACGGAGTGAACCCGCTTCATACGATGCCGGTGTCGTCACAGCCGACACATCAGAGTAACGAGCGGCATTGATCTCAAGCGCGATCCTGCTCGTTTAACTTGTTAAATGCTGTGGTCAATAGCGACCGCAGCATTTAAATCGTTAGAAAGAGGCTGCCTGGGGGCTTAATGAAGGCCACCAGGTTCGCCATCTTTGTGCACCTATTAAGCCTCTGGCAGGGCTTAATAGATGCCTCTCCGAATCACGATATACTGCAATACATTAGTATTGCAGTATATCGTGCAAGCGGTTTAACGATCGCTGGTTGAAGTCCCCTAGGGGGACTAATAAAAAAAAGAAAAATGAGTTAAATAAAGTTTTAATTTTTTTATTTTTTTTTGTGTAAAAAATATTAAGTTCAAAACCCCCCCCCTTTTCCCCCTAGAGCATAGTTAAATAAATAAACATAATTGGTATCGCCGCGTCCGTAAAAGTCTGAACTATTACAATATATAATTATTTAAATCGCACGGTGAACGCCGTAAGAAAAAAAAAAATTGTAAACACCAGAATCTCTATTTTTCTGGTGACCTAACCTCCCACAAAACATGAAAAGTGATCAAACCGTCGCATGTACAACAAAATGGTATTATTAAAAACTACAGCTTATCCCGCAAAAAATAAGCCCTCATACCACTTAATCGACGGAAAAATAAAAAAGTTATGACTCTCGGAATTTGGCGACACACAATACATTTTCTCTTTTACACTTAGGGGTTTACTTTGTAAAATTAGTAAAATATAGAAAAAACTATGTATTTGATATCGCAGTAATCGTGTTGACCTACAGAATAAAGTTTAACGTGTTGTTTTAATTGCACAGTGAATTCTGTAAAAACGGTGCGCAAAAAACCATGGAGGAATCGCTGTTTTTTTTATTTTCTACCCCACAAATAATTTTTTTCCCGTTTCCTAGTACATTATATGGCAAATTAAATGGGGCTACGAAAAACTACAACTCGTCCCGCGAAAATCAAGCCCTCATAGTACTATATCGACGGAAAAATAAAGACGTTATGGCTTTTGGAAAGTGGGGAGGAAAAAACGAAAATGAAAATCTGAAAGGGCTGGGGTTAAAGGGAATGTGTCGCTAGAAAATTATTTTTTTTTGGTTTTAGTTAAACAGTTAGTATATAAATGATTACACATTGTTATAAATTGTAACTTTTTTTTCACAAGTCAGTAAATATTATAAATTAGATTCTAATTTATAACATTTCCATGTGCTGGTCACTAGAGGGAGCAATTCCCAAAATTGCAGCATTGCAATGTGGTAAAGCAACCTCATTGCTTTATGCTGCAAATTTGGTGTAGACACACTTTCTCTAGTGTGCTCACACAATCCCCCCTCCTTTATCCTGGCTAGTGCCAGGAGAAAGGAGGGGGTTGTATGTTCAAATCTCCTACACTGTGTGCCGCCATTTTTTGAGCGAATGCACAGTGTAGGAGGATTAGATACAGTGGTAATCACACAGTATAACACGAACATACACAAACATAACTTACCTGCTCCTGCTGCCTCCGCTCCTAGTCCTTGCTTCTGAACATATGGACGGAAGCTGCGACCGGAAGTAGTCATCTTACTGTCCGGCCGCGGCTTCCAGTCCACATGAAAATGGTGCCAGATGTCGCTCGGCCGAAGACCTTCCTTTTGAACTGTGTGGGAGCGGCGCATGCGCCGTTCCCACACAGACGGCGTACGCTATAGTGAATGGAACGGCTCCCATTCGCATTCACTATGGGGATGTATGTGCCGTATTCCATCTCTGTATGTGTCGTTAATCGACACATACAGAGATGAAAATAAAATGGCAGCCCCCATAGAGAAGTAAAAGAAAGAAAAAAGTAAAACACACATAAATAAAATTTATTTTCATGGCATACTAAAAGCTCTGTCTCTCTCTCTCTGTCTCTCTCTCTCTGTCTCTCTGTCTCTCTCTTTGCCCAACTGGGCGTGTTTTTACTTTAGACCAAGTGGGCGTTGTAAAGAGAAGTGTATGACCGTGACCAATCCGCGTCACAAAACTTCTCAACCATTCATTTACTCAGCGCACAGTGACACTGCGTTGTTCACGCTGTGCTGTCTTATACTGACACATTAACATTCCTGAAGTGTCTTGACAGTGAATAGACATTCCTTCCAGCCAGGACGGGATGTGTATTCACAATCCTGACACGTCGGTAACGTTTGTGTGGGATTTATAGCAGAGCAAGCGTAATCTCGCGAGATCAGGCTGTAAATAACAGGTTACAGCGAGATTATGCTTGCTCTGCTGTAAATCCCACACAAACGTTACCGAAGTGTCAGGATTGTGAATACACATCCCGTCCTGGCTGGAAGGAATGTCTATTCACTGTCAAGACACTTAAGTAACGTTAATGTGTCAGTATAAGACAGCACAGCGTGAACAACGCAGTGTCACTGTGCGCTGAGTAAATGAATGGAGAGAAGTTTTGTGACGCGGATTGGTCAGTATAATGTATAATGTGTCAGTATAAGACAGCACATACTGATCTAGCAGGATCTCTGCTCTGAGGAAATGAATGGAGGGAAGTGTATGACGCTGATTGGTCAGCGTCATACACTCCGCTGTACAACGCCCACTTGGTCTAAAGTAAAAACACGCCCAGTTGGGCATTAAGAAACTAATTAGCATAAAGCTAAAATCGCTAATAACGTGTTAAAAATAGATTGTTTTTCTAAATAAAGACACTGCTGTCACCTACATTACTGCGCCCATTTCCTTATGTAGGAGATAGGGCACTTATAATGTCGTGACAGAGCCTCTTTAATGTAATGGTTTGTTCTGCCTCTAACCAGTACTGTAGTCACTGTATAATCTGCAGTGAGAGGATGGGTGGTATGATTATGATATAATTTTTTTTAAATGTATTTTTTTTTTTTTTGAAACTGCAACTTCCAGCATATCCTTACTATTGTTCGGGTCATGCTGGGAGCTGGAAACAATGTAGTGCAAACCTATACGGCAGGGATTGCACTAAATTGAGCTGTATTTGTGCTGGGTTCTGGTGCTGTATATACGTACTGAGCTAGATTCTGGAGCTGTATTTATGTACTGATCTTTGTTCTGGTGCTGTATATATGTAATGAGCTGGGTTCTTGTGTACAGAACTATATTGCTTGTAAAAGAGGTTGGTGGGTGGGGGGTGGTCGTCAAGTGTCTTCTGCCACGTCAAGTGTCTTCTGCTTCATCGGATACTGCCCGCCACGTCTGGCGCCACCTGCCGCACCAGTCTCCATCCGTGCTGGAGCCACAGCCACCGCCCGGACTATTTCAGGTACCCAAGCATTACTGTCTGCCATTAACTTCGGTAAAGACTGTGACCTGGTCAGCTGCCTCCCCGCTACGGCGGAGCGGCCTACTGGGTCCACATACCCTGTGTCTGTGACACACGTCCTTGATTGGTAGGGAAAACAAACACGGCGAGGGGGAAGGAGATGTCGGGAAAGAGGTTGGGGGGTGGGGGGCGCCCAACTGAATTTTTGCCCCGGGTGCTGGAGAACCTAGCTACGCCTCTGGGAAAAGGATGGAGCTTGAGCTGTGCATGTTGAGCAGACAGATTTCCGTTCTCTTTTTTTACTGTGTAGAATAATCTAACAGATCAATCTATCCTGTCTACTAAAACTCAACAGAAACCTGAAAGAATGGAGGCTAAATAATCCCAACTGATTGCACTTTCCATGAGCAAAATACTTCTGAGATCAATCAGGTAACCTAAATATTTCTCTGCTTTTATTTTTTATATATAAGAAATATAAAACACAACAATCCGTTTTCACTTAGCCCTAACAGCAGCACAATAATGGGGTATTTCTTCCCCTGTGTACTAGTAAGACAGATGGAATTTTTAATTTAATCTATCTTCTAAGCACTTCTATCTTCTAAACTCTTATTAACTAAAACCCCCTCCTACCATGTGTTTATCGTAGAAGTAGTAGCCTTAATTATGGCGTGAAGCTTGTGCTGCTGTTAGGACTAAGATCTCATGCACACGACTGTAATTTTCATCCGTTATTACGGAATGCGAAACCCGTACGAAATTGCAGACCCATCAATTTCTATTGGCCATGGACACCTTTCCGTATATTTACGGATGTCTTTCCGTGCTATAGAAATGATCTGCAATTCATAGGACATGTCCAATTCTTGTCCGCAAATGCAGTATGGACTTGGTCATAGAAGTCTATGCGCGCTTCCGCCTTTGCGGATGGCTACGGATGCGGACAGCAAAATCCCTTATGTTCGTCTGCACCTCCTGACGGCCGCAGCCATGGGTCGGCGAGCACTGGCCCCAGTCTCCTCCTCAGGAGACGCCAGCGCTCACTTCCACTCACCTCGGCCGGGTCCCGTAGGACTTTAATGTGTAATCGGCCCATGAGTGCCCTGGACAATAAGAATTGCCCAGTCCCTTTCTTCCAGGCCTGAGCATTGTTTGTCGTATCCTTGTTAGTCTCCTAGTGCTGTGCTGTATACATGCCTGTCCTGCTACACCACGCCTTACGTCTGCCCTCTGCCTAGTCTCAGCCGTGCCTGCCTTGCTACTGTCCGAGTTGCCACAGGTATCCTATACTAACTATAGACTATACGAATTATAGACAGGGGGTTGGCCAGCTGCCATACCGCCAAGGCGGTATTGCCCAGTGTATCCACAAACCCTACGTGACAGTACGCACAGGCCATGGACCCCGCTGGTAGATAGAAGACCAAGATGACGTCACAAGTGATGCAGACGGATATGCTGGACCACCGGTCTCGACAGGACAAACTCCTCCAGGCCTTGAACATTTTCGCACGTCGGCAGGAGGCACAAGCTGCCCTTCCTCCTACTACACCTCCTGGCAGTACTCATCCTCAGACTACACCCCCTGGCAGTGTTGATTGTCATTTTTCTTTGCCACTTCCTGACCGCTATAATGGAGACGCAGGCACCTGTCGTGGATTTTTGAACCAGTGTCAGATCCACTTCAACCTGTATTCAAGGGCATTTTCGTCTGATGGCGCAAGGGTCGCTTTCATCATCTCTCTTCTTACTGGCAAGGCCCTTGCATGGGCGAATCCTATCTGCGAGAGACAAGAACCAGAGACCTGTGACTTCCAGGTGTTCCTCCGGACATTTCGCACAGGGTTTGAGGAGCCTGGAGGAGTCTCCTCTGAAGCAGCTTACTTGCTGAACCTGCGCCAAGGAGACATCTCCGCGGGTGAGTACGCCATCCACTTGGCGGGAGAACTGTTGTGGAACAATGAGGCCCCGGTGGCTAAATTCTGGCATGGACTGTCTCCTAAAATTAAGGACGAACTTTCCACTCGAGACCTGCCGTCTACCCTGGATGACCTCATCCTTCTGGACGCCTGGATTGAAGGCTCCGAGAAAGGCTCCAAGAGGTTAGTCGGGAGAGAGGTCTTCCTAGACTGTTCCCTACCTTGCAGCAACCCCTGCTGTCCTCAGATGCCGATCCTCCTAAGGAGTCTCTGAGGATGGACCAATGTAAGCTATCTACCCAGGAGAGACCGCAGACGCACTTCAGGACTCTGTCTTTATTGCGGCCTCGGAGGCCATCTTGTGCGTCTGTGTCCCCAAATGCCCCAAAGCCTAGGGTTGGTAGGATAAACAACCTTGGGCAAAGAAGGACTCCCGTCTAAATTGTCCATACCCGTGACCATAGTGTCCGGTGAGAAATCGCATCAGGTCTCTGCGTATCTGGACTCTGGATCCGCTGCTAATTTCATTTGTAGGGACCTGGTGGACCTTCTTCAATTACCGACTACACCTTTGGAGAGACCGTTGATGGTTGCATCAGTAAATGGACCACCTCTGCCAGACCCAGTTATGGCCGTGACCAAGCCGCTGAGGCTCCAAGTAGGGGCTCTCCTCTCCGAGCTTCTATCTTTCTATGTCCTATCCAAGGCCGTTAACCCCGTGCTGCCTTGGCTCCGACTACATGCCCCAGTCCTGGACAGGAACTCTGGAGAGGTTCTCCAGTGGGCCCCCGAGTGTCAGCCATTGCCTGGTGCAGATTCGTTTGGCTCAGCCTCCTCCGCCTCGGTCATTGTCAGGATTGCCTGGTCATTATGCTGTATTTTCGGACGTCTTCAGCAAGAGAGGCGGAGACGCTGCCCCCACACCGGGCGTATGACTGTCCTATCGAGCTGATTCCTGGTGCATCCCTTCCCCTTGTTAGGGTATATCCTCTCTCCTTGCCAGAGACTCTGTCCATGCCCTATTGACTACATACCCCCTGAGGAAACACTGATCGCGAAACGCGCGTTGGGGTTCAACACACATCATGCAGGCTGTTAGGACCAGTGAGATGGGTAAGGTTACGCTTTTTAATGGACACTAGTGGCATTCCCTTCTATTATATGGACTGATTTGTCCAGACTTTATGCACTTGCACTTTTTGATAGGGTGCCACCATTCTTGGAACTCTGCATCACCTATTCCTTAAACTAGAAAAATCAGTCAATATCATAGAAGGGAATGCCACTAGTGTCCATTAAAAAGCAACACCTTACCCATCTCACTGGTCCTAGCAGCCTGCATGACGTGTGTTGAACCCCAACGCGTATTTCACGATCAGTGCTTCCTCAGCGGGTATATGTGAGATATGGTGCCACCATTCTTGGAACTCTGCATCACCTATACCTTAAACTAGAGATTATAGTATACCTTGTCTAAAGCATAGGTTTTATTATCCTGACCTGTACATGTGAGCTTGTATAGAGTCTTCTAGGTTTTGATACCATTTTTAATTGGCTGTCTAACCATGTTAAATAAAATTGTTATATAGCTATTGTACTCCGTTTTTCTGTATGGCATTAATTGTGGAGTGGCCTCATTGTTATGAAAGGGAAGAGGTCCCTTGTGGACATATCTCAGCCCGTTACCGTACTATTCTAGGAGTTTATATATTCATAAATCTGTAATGTCACTATTTTTCTGTTTGAGATGGAACAAATCATTTGCTTTCCACACACACTTATTTGTGTATATGTAGAAATAAGCAGCACTCTGCGACAGATTCCAACACGGTAATGGGTGCAAGCAGGTAATCCAGATCCGTGTATTATAAAACATAAACGAAAGAAATCCCACAGCACTCCGATGGTTCCAAAAAATATGAGATTTATTCAGTCAACAGCTGCAACGTTTCCATCCTGCTATAGGACCTTTTTCAAGCATAGTGACACAGCAAAACATGCAGGTATATAAGACATGTGCTGTGTCACTATGCTTGAAAAAGGTCCTATATCAGGATGGAAACGTTGCAGCTGTTGACTGAATAAATCATACTTTTTGGAACCATCGGAGTGCTGTGGGATTACTTTCGTGTGTGTATGTGTGTGTATATATATATATATGTGTATATATATATATGTGTGTATATATATATATATATATATATATATATATACATATACATATATACTACCGTTCAAAAGTTTAGGGTCACTTAGAAATGTCCTTAATTTTTAAAGAAAAGCAGTTTTTTTTCAATGAAGGTAACATTAAATTAATGAGAAATACACTATACATTGTTAATGTGCTAAATGACTATTCTAGCTGCAAACATCTGTTTTTTAATGCAATATCTACATAGGTGTATAGAGGCCCATTTCCAGCAACCATCACTCCAGTGTTCTAGTGGTACATTGTGTTTGCTAACTGTGTTAGAAGGCTAATGGATGATTAGAAAACCCTTGTGCAATTATGTTAGAACCGCTGTAAACAGTTTTGCTGTTTAGATGAGCTATAAAACTGACCTTCCTTTGAGCTAGTTGAGAATCTGGAGCATTACATTTGTGGGATCGATTAAACTCTCAAAATGGCTAGAAAAAGAGCTTTCATGTGAAACTCGACAGTCTTGTTCTTAGAAATGAAGGCTATTCCATGCGAGAAATTGCCAAGAAACTGAAGATTTCCTACAACGGTGTGTACTACTCCCTTCAGAGGACAGCACACACAGGCTCTAACCAGAGTAGAAAGAGAAGTGGGAGGCCCCGCTGCACAACTGATCAACAAGACAAGTACATTAGTACAAGTAGCCACCATTTACCTTCCCAAATTATAGGGAATCCCAATAAGTGAATTTCTTTGAATCAGACGAAATTGTTCTAAATTTGAAGACTTTAAAGGAGAGGCTCAAGATCTTACATCCCGTTTTGTAAATAGGGGGTACCCCAAAAAATTTATTAAAAAAGATACAATAGAGCCATAAGACAAGATAGGAAATAAATCCTTGAAAGGGTAAAAAAAGAAAAGTATGATAGAGTACGGTTTATTTCAAGGTATGGTTCCCATTGGAATTTGTTACGCAATTTAATGTTTAAAAACTGGCCACATCTAACTTTGGACAAGAAGATTGGCTCAATAGTTGGGGACGCACCAAGTATGGTACCAAGAAAAGCTCCCACTTTAAAAGATCTCTTAGTGAGCTCTGAATTTAAAAGCGAGACCATAGACAACGAAACATGGTGAAATAAACGTCCAAAGGGGATGTACATGTGCGGCTCTTGCAATTGTTGCAAATATGTTTTGAAGTCCGATACCTTCTTCGATAGTGAACATAAAAGAGAATTTAAGGTCCATAATTTTATTAACTGTCGTTGAACTATTGTGGTCTATTCAGTCATATGCCCATGTGGCAAGCAATACATTGGAAAAACGAAACAAGAGTTAGACAAGAATAAGGGAACATCTCTCTGACATCACAAAGGGTGAAATGAAAAGCCCATTGGCAGAACATTTTAAAATACATCATAGATAATCACCCAAGGGTTGAAAATTTATGGGCATTAATCAACTCTTTGAGGATAGAAGAGGAGGCGATCGTAACTGCATTCTCTTATAGAAAGAGAAACTGTGGATTTACACATTGGGAATTCTTAATCCTAGAGGACTAAACAATGAAATAAAATTCAATATGTTTTTGACATATTCAATAAATAATTTATTTTCTCGTATTGGTGGGCATATATTCTGTGGGGTTGACGGTATGCCAGTCTCTCGGACTCCACCTATGGATCGATCGCCAAGCGACTTATACTCAAACTGATTCAACCCAATCTGGGCAAACACTTTGTGAAACCCTTTCTTTTTGAGAAGGGAAAGACCTCCATTCTTTTAAAATAGATGCTGCCACAGTGCCCCGTCCTCCCCCCGCAGACGCTGCCACGGTGTCCCGTCCCCCCCGCAGATGCTGCTACGGTGTCCCGTCCCCCCGCAGACGCTGCCACGGTGTCCCGTCCCCCCGCAGACGCTGCCACGGTGTCCGTCCCCCCGCAGACGCTGCCACGGTGTCCGTCCCCCTCCGCAGACGCTGCCACGGTGTCCGTCCCCCTCCGCAGACGCTGCCACGGTGTCCGTCCCCCTCCGCAGACGCTGCCACGGTGTCCGTCCCCCTCCGCAGACGCTGCCACGGTGTCCGTCCCCCTCCGCAGACGCTGCCACGGTGTCCGTCCCCCTCCGCAGACGCTGCCACGGTGTCCGTCCCCCTCCGCAGACGCTGCCACGGTGTCCGTCCCCCTCCGCAGACGCTGCCACGGTGTCCGTCCCCCTCCGCAGACGCTGCCACGGTGTCCGTCCCCCTCCGCAGACGCTGCCACGGTGTCCGTCCCCCTCCGCAGACGCTGCCACGGTGTCCGTCCCCCTCCGCAGACGCTGCCACGGTGTCCGTCCCCCTCCGCAGACGCTGCCACGGTGTCCGTCCCCCTCCGCAGACGCTGCCACGGTGTCCGTCCCCCTCCGCAG
Organism: Rhinoderma darwinii; assembly: GCF_050947455.1. Taxonomy (NCBI): domain Eukaryota; kingdom Metazoa; phylum Chordata; class Amphibia; order Anura; family Rhinodermatidae; genus Rhinoderma; species Rhinoderma darwinii. The sequence goes on from NC_134687.1 coordinate 268,877,411, forward strand.
ACGCTGCCACGGTGTCCGTCCCCCTCCGCAGACGCTGCCACGGTGTCCGTCCCCCTCCGCAGACGCTGCCACGGTGTCCGTCCCCCTCCGCAGACGCTGCCACGGTGTCCGTCCCCCTCCGCAGACGCTGCCACGGTGTCCGTCCCCCTCCGCAGACGCTGCCACGGTGTCCGTCCCCCTCCGCAGACGCTGCCACGGTGTCCGTCCCCCTCCGCAGACGCTGCCACGGTGTCCGTCCCCCTCCGCAGACGCTGCCACGGTGTCCGTCCCCCTCCGCAGACGCTGCCACGGTGTCCGTCCCCCTCCGCAGACGCTGCCACGGTGTCCGTCCCCCTCCGCAGACGCTGCCACGGTGTCCGTCCCCCTCCGCAGACGCTGCCACGGTGTCCGTCCCCCTCCGCAGACGCTGCCACGGTGTCCGTCCCCCTCCGCAGACGCTGCCACGGTGTCCGTCCCCCTCCGCAGACGCTGCCACGGTGTCCGTCCCCCTCCGCAGACGCTGCCACGGTGTCCGTCCCCCTCCGCAGACGCTGCCACGGTGTCCGTCCCCCTCCGCAGACGCTGCCACGGTGTCCGTCCCCCTCCGCAGACGCTGCCACGGTGTCCGTCCCCCTCCGCAGACGCTGCCACGGTGTCCGTCCCCCTCCGCAGACGCTGCCACGGTGTCCGTCCCCCTCCGCAGACGCTGCCACGGTGTCCGTCCCCCTCCGCAGACGCTGCCACGGTGTCCGTCCCCCTCCGCAGACGCTGCCACGGTGTCCGTCCCCCTCCGCAGACGCTGCCACGGTGTCCGTCCCCCTCCGCAGACGCTGCCACGGTGTCCGTCCCCCTCCGCAGACGCTGCCACGGTGTCCGTCCCCCTCCGCAGACGCTGCCACGGTGTCCGTCCCCCTCCGCAGACGCTGCCACGGTGTCCGTCCCCCTCCGCAGACGCTGCCACGGTGTCCGTCCCCCTCCGCAGACGCTGCCACGGTGTCCGTCCCCCTCCGCAGACGCTGCCACGGTGTCCGTCCCCCTCCGCAGACGCTGCCACGGTGTCCGTCCCCCTCCGCAGACGCTGCCACGGTGTCCGTCCCCCTCCGCAGACGCTGCCACGGTGTCCGTCCCCCTCCGCAGACGCTGCCACGGTGTCCGTCCCCCTCCGCAGACGCTGCCACGGTGTCCGTCCCCCTCCGCAGACGCTGCCACGGTGTCCGTCCCCCTCCGCAGACGCTGCCACGGTGTCCGTCCCCCTCCGCAGACGCTGCCACGGTGTCCGTCCCCCTCCGCAGACGCTGCCACGGTGTCCGTCCCCCTCCGCAGACGCTGCCACGGTGTCCGTCCCCCTCCGCAGACGCTGCCACGGTGTCCGTCCCCCTCCGCAGACGCTGCCACGGTGTCCGTCCCCCTCCGCAGACGCTGCCACGGTGTCCGTCGTCCCCCCGCAGACGCCGCCACGGTGTCCCGTCGTCCCCCCGCAGACGCCGCCACGGTGTCCCGTCCCCCCCCCCGCAGACGCCGCCCCCCCGCCGACGCCGCCACGGTGTCCCCCGCCGACGCCGCCACGGTGTCCGTCGTCCCCCCCCGCAGACGCCGCCACGGTGTCCCGTCCCCCCCGCACACGCCGCCACGGTGTCCCGTCCCCCCCCCGCAGACGCCGCCACGGTGTCCCGTCCCCCCCGCAGACGCCGCCCCCCCGCAGACGCCGCCCCGGTGTCCCGTCCCCCCCCGCAGACGCTGCCACGGTGTCCCCCACCGACGCCGCCACGGTGTCCGTCCCCCCCCCCCGCAGACGCCGCCACGGTGCCCGTCCCCCCCCCGCAGACGCCGCCACGGGGTCCGTCCCCCCCCCCCCGCAGACGCCGCCACGGTGTCCCGTTCCCCCCGCACACGCCGCCACGTTGTCCCGTCCCCCCCGCACACAACGCCAGGGTGTCCCGTCCCCCCCGCAGACGCCGCCAGGGTGTCCCGTCCCCCCCGCAGACGCCGCCAGGGTGTCCCGTCACCCCCCCCTCCCGCAGACGCCGCCACGGTGTCCCGTCACCCCCCCCGCAGACGTTGCCACGATGTCCCGTATACTGTACTCCCTCTTTACTGTGCTCATATACTGTATATAATGTACTGTTCAGTTATATGTATATATGGAGCGTGTCATCACTTTATATACTGTACTCTTTACTGTCCTCATATATACTGTATATAATGTACTATTCAGTTATATGTATGTATGGAGCATGTCCTCACTGTATATACTGTACTCTTTACTGTCCTCATATAGACTGTATGTAATGTACTGTTCAGTTATATGTATATATGGGACGTGTCCTCAATGTATATACTGTACTCCCTCTTTACTGTCCTCATATATACTATATATAATATTGTGTTCCGTTATATGTGTGTATATATGGAGCGTGTCCTTACTGTATATACTGTACTCCCTCTTTGCTCCTATATACTGTATATAATGTACTGTCCAGTTATATGTATGTATGGAGCATGTCCTCACTGTATGTACTTGACTCCCTCTTTACTGTCCTTATATATACTGTATATAATGTACTCCCTCTTTACTGTGCTCATATATACTGTATGTAATGTACTGTCCAGTTGTATATATGGGACGTGTTCTCCCTGTATATACTGTACTCCCTCTTTACTGTCCTCATATATACTGTACATAATGTACTTTTCCGTTATATGTATATATGGGACATGTCCTCACTGTATTTACTGTACTCCCTATTTACTATCCTCATACTGTATATAATTTACTGTTCAGTCATATGTATATATGGAGCGTGTCCTCATTGTATATACTGTACTCCTGCTCTACTGTCCTCATATATACTGTGTATAATGTACTGTTCAGTTATATGTATATATGGGACGTGTCCTGACTATATACTGTACTCCCTCTTTACTTTCCTCATATATACTGTATATAATGTACTGTTCAGTCATATGTATATATGGGATGTGTCCTCACTGTATATACTGTACTCTCTCTTTATTGTCTTCATATATACGGTATATAATGTACTGTTCAGTTATATGTATATTTGAGCGTGTCCTCACTATATACTGTAATCCCTCTTTACTGTGCTCATATATAGTGTAAACGTACTGTTCAGTTTTATGTATATATGGAGCATGTCCTCATTGTATATACTGTACTCCCTCTTTACTGTCCTCATATATACTGTATATAATGTACGTTTCAGTCATATGTATATATGGGACGTGTCGTCACTATATACTGTACTCCCTCTTTACTATGCTTATATAATGTACTGTCCAGTTATATGTATGTATGGAGCATGTCCTCACTGTATACACTACTCTTTACTGTCCTCATATATACTGTATATAATGTACTGTTCAGTTATATGTATATAGAGCGTGTCCTTACTGTATATACACTGTACTCCCTCTTTGCTCATATATACTGTATATAATGTACTGTCCAGTTATATGTATGTATGGAGCATGTCCTCACTGTATATACTTTACTACCTCTTTACTGTCCTTATATATACTGAATATATATGTACTGTTCAGTTGTATATATGGGACGTGTCCTCACTATATACTGTACTCCCTCTTAACTGTTCTCATATATACTGTATATAATGTATTGTCCAGTTATATGTATATATGGGACGTGTCCTCACTATATACTGTACGCCCTCTTTACTATCCTCATATATACTGTATATAATGTTTTGTCCAGTTATATGTATATATGGGACATGTCCTCACTGTATATACTGTACGCCCTCTTTACCTTCCTCATACTGTATATAATGTACTGTTCAGCTATATGTATGTATGGAGCATGTACTCAATGTATATACTGTACTCCCGCTTTACTATCCTCCTATATACTGTATATAATGTACTGTTCAGTTGTATGTATGTATGGAGCATGTTCTCACTGTATATACTGTACTCCCTCTTTACTGTGCTCATATACACTGTATTCAATGTACTGTCCAGTTATATGTATGGAGCATGTCCTCACTGTATATACTGTACTCCCTCTTTACTGTCCTCATATATACTGTATATAATATACTGTTCAGTTATATGTATATATGGGACGTGTCCTCACTGTATATATTGTACTCCCTCTTTGCTGTCATACTGTATATATTGTACTTCTCTGTATGTATATATGGAGCATGTCCTCATTGTATATACTGTACTCCCTCTTTACTGTCTTCATATATACTGTATATAATGTACTGTTCCGTTATATGTATATATGGGACATGTCCTCACTGTATATATTGTACTCCCTCTTTACTGTCATATACTGTATATAATGTACTCTGTATATATGGAGCATGTCCTCATTGTGTATACTGTACTCCCTCTTTACTGTCCTCATATATACTGTATATAAAGTACTGTTCAGTTATATGTATATATGGGACGTTTCCTCAGTGTATATACTGTACTTCCTCTTTACTGTCATCATATATACTTTATATAATGTACTGTCCAGTTATATGTATGTTTGGAACATGTCCCCCACTGTATATACTGTACTCCCTCTTTACTGTCCTCATATACTGTATATAATGTACTATTCAGTTATATGTATATATGGAGCATGTCCTCACTGTATATACTGTAGTCCCTTTTTACTGTCCTCATATATACTGTATATTATGTACTGTTCAGTTATATGTATATATGGAGCCTGTCCTCACTGTATATACTGTACTCCCTCTTTACTGTCCATATATATACTGTATATGTACTATTCAGTTATATGTATATATGGAGCATTTCCTAATTGTATATACTGTACTCTCTCTTTACTGTCCTCATATATACTGTATATAATGTACTGTTCAGTTATATGTATATATGGAGCGTGTCCTCACTGTATATACTGTACTCCCTCTTTACTGTCCTTATACTGTATATAATGTACTGTTCTGTTATGTTTATATGGGACGTGTCCTCACTGTATATACTGTACTCCCTCTTTACTGTCCTTATACTGTATATAATGTACTGTTCTGTTATGTTTATATGGGACGTGTCCTCACTGTATATACTGTACTCCCTCTTTACTGTCCTCATATATATTGTATATAATGTACTGTTCAGTTGTATGTATATATGGGACGTGTCCTCACTGTATATAATGTACTCCCTCTTTACTGTCCACATATATACTGTATATACTTTACTCCCTCTTTACTGTGCTCTTATATACTGTATATAATGTACTGTCCAGTTGTATATATGGGACGTGTTCTCACTGAATATACTGTACTCCCTATTTACTATCCTCATATATACTGTATATAATGTACTGTTCAGTCATATGTATATATGGAGCATGTCCTAATTGTATATACTGTACTCCCTCATTACTGTCCTCATATATACTGTATATAATGTACTGTTCAATCATATGCATATATGGAGCGTGGCCTCACTGTATATACTGTACTCTCTCTTTACTGTCCTCATATATACTGTATATAATGTACTGTTCCATTATATGTATATATGGGACATGTCCTCACTGTATATACTGTACTCCCTCTTTACTGTCCTCATATATACTGTATATAATGTACTGTCCAGTTATATGTATGGAGCATGTCCTCACTGTATATAATGTACTCCCTATTTTTTGTGCTCATATATACTGTATATAATGTACTGTCCAGTTATATATGTATGGAGCATGTCCTCACTGTATATACTGTACTCTCTTTACTGTCATATATACTGTATATAATGTAATGTTCAGTTATATGTATATATGGGACGTGTCCTCAATGTATATACTGTACTCCCTCTTTACTATCCTTATATAGTATATAATGTACTGTTCAGTCATATGTATATATGGAGCGTGTCCTCACTATGTACTGTACTCTACTGTCCTCTTATATACTGTATATAATGTACTGTTCAGTTATTTGTATATATGGGACGTGTCCTCACTGTATACACTGTACTCCCTCTTTACTGTCCTTATATACACTGTATATAATGTACTGTTCAGTTGTATATATGGGACGTGTCCTCGCTGTATATGCTGTACTCCCTCTTTACTGTCCACATATATACTGTATATAATGTACTGTTCAGTATTATGTATATATGGAGCATGTCCTCACTGTATATACTGTACTCCCTCTTTACTGTCCTCATATATACTGCATATAATGTACTGTCCAGTTATATGTATATATGGAGCATGTCCTCACTGTATATACTGTACTCCCTCTTTACTATCCACATATATACTGTATATAATGTACTGTTCAGTATTATGTATATATGGAGCATGTCCTCACTATATACTATACTCCCTCTTTACTGTGCTCATATATACTGTATATAATGTACTGTCCAGTTATATGTATATATGGGACGTGTCCTCGCTGTGTATATACTGTACTCCCTCTTTACTGTCCTTATACTGTATATAATGTACTGTTCAGTCATATGTATATATGGGACGTGTCCTCACTGTATATACTGTGCTCCCTCTTTACTGTCCTCATATATACTGTATATAATGTACTGTTCAGTTATATGGAGCATGTCCTCATTGTATATACTGTACTCCCTCTTTACTGTGCTCATATATACTGTATATAATGTACTGTTCAGTCATATGTATATATGGAGCGTGACCTCACTGTATATACTGTACTTCCTCTTTACTGTCCTTATACTGTATATAATGTACTGTTCAGTTATATGTATATATGGGACAGGGTCCGCTCTCTAATCAGGATTTTTGGTGTTAAGGTGGTATGGATAAAACATTATCCCCTACTATACCTTTTCCTGTAATAGTATAATAAATATAGTATTTTTCTCTTTCTAAACAGACTATGCTCCCACTGGACAACATGCAGGGCTCCCATGTTACGTCATCACCATAGAAACTGTTCCGTTTCCAACCATCGTAGAATGGACAACTAACGGGCAACTGAAAGCTCCTCCCAATGTATTAATGTCACTTCTGTATGGATAGGTAAGATTTGTCTATCCCCTCCAAGGGGTTTTCCCACAAAGGACATTTAGGACCTCTCCACAGGATATGTTATAAATGTCAGATAGATGCGAGTCCCATCTCTGTGACCGGCGCGTATGTCCAGAACGAGGCCCCCTAAACAGTGGCGGATTAAGTAGGCCATAGGCCCTGGGCTGTTACCCAAACTTGGGCCCCCCTACTCCGCCGCCGCCCTGCTGTGCCGCAACTATTGTTAACAGTACCTTTTTGTTCAAGCATTAATAGATGGGTGTTACGATTCCCCTTGTCAAAGGGCTGCGTCCCTACATACTGACAGTATCACACTGTGCAGGGACACATCCTCCTGACAAGGGGAATAGTAACACGCAATTGTCTATCAGTCTTGGACTGCACAAAGACATTTTGTGAAGACAAGGATTTCTTATAAAAAAACATGTCAGGAGAGGTGACAGATTCGCTATAAATCTAGTGACTCAGAATGTAAAGTAAAGCACCACATACACAGTGCACCCTTTAGATAACACCACACACAGCCCCCTCTAGATTGCGCCACACACGCAACCCCTGTAGATAGTGTCACACACACACACACACACAGCGCCATTAGATAGCATCGCACACACAGCCCCTGTAGATCGCGCCACACACACAGCCCTTGTAGATAGCGTCACACACAGGCCCTGTAGATAGTGACACACACACAGCCCCTGTAGGTAGCATCACACACAGCCCCTGTAGATAGCGCCACACACAGCCCCTGTAGATAGCATCACACACAGCCCCTGTAGATAGCGTCACACACAGCCCCTGTAGATAGCGCCACACACAGCCCGTGTAGATAGCGCCACACACAGCCCCTGTAGATAGTGTCACACACACACACAGTGCCATTAGATAGCATCACACACACAGCCCCTGTAGATAAGATCACACACAGCCCCTGTAGATAGCGCCACACACAGCCCCTGTAGATGGCATCACACACAGCCCCTGTAGATGGCATCACACACAGCCCCTGTAGATGGCATCACACACAGCCCCTGTAGATGGCATCACACACAGCCCCTGTAGATGGCATCACACACAGCCCCTGTAGATGGCATCACACACAGCCCCTGTAGATGGCATCACACACAGCCCCTGTAGATGGCATCACACACAGCCCCTGTAGATGGCATCACACACAGCCCCTGTAGATGGCATCACACACAGCCCCTGTAGATGGCATCACACACAGCCCCTGTAGATGGCGTCACACACAGCCCCTGTAGATGGCGTCACACACACAGCCCCTGTAGATGGCGTCACACACACAGCCCCTGTAGATGGCGTCACACACACAGCCCCTGTAGATAGCGCCACACACAGTCCCTTTAGATAGTGTCACACACACACACACAGTGTCATTAGATAGCATCACGCACACAGCCCCTGTAGATAACATCACACACACAGCCCCTGTGGATAGCACCACACACACACAGCTCCTGTAGATAGTGCCACACACACACCGCCCCTGTAGATAGCGCCCCACACACAGCCCCTGTATATAGCGCCACACACAGCCCCTGTAGATGGCATCACACACAGCCCCTGTAGATGGCATTACACACAGCCCCTGTAGATGGCATTACACACAGCCCCTGTAGATGGCATTACACACAGCCCCTGTAGATAGCGCCACACACAGTCCCTGTAGATAGCATCACACACAGTCCCTGTAGATGGCATCACACACACAGCCCCTGAAGATAGCGCCACACACAGTCCCTGTAGATGGCATCACACACACAGCCCCTGTAGATAGCGCCACACACACACAGCCCCTGTAGATAGCGCCACACACACAGCCCCTGTAGATAGCGCCACACACACAGCCCCTGTAGATGGCATCACGCACACAGCCCCTGTAGAAAGCATCACGCACACAGCCCCTGTAGATAGCACCACGCACACAGCCCCTGTACAAAGTACCACACACAACCCCTGTAGATAGTGCCACACACACAACCCCTGTAGATAGCGCCACACACACAACCCCTGTAGATAGCGCCACACACACAACCCCTGTAGATAGCGCCACACACACAACCCCTGTAGATAGCGCCACACACCCAACCCCTGTAGATAGCGCCACACACCCAACCCCTGTAGATAGCGCCACACACACAGCCCCTGTAGATAGCGCCACACATACAGCCCCTGTAGATAGCATCACACACATCCACCCCTCCCCTTGTATATAGTGCCACACAGCCCCCCTCTCCTTGTATATAGTGCCACATATCCCCCCTCCCCTTGTATATAGTGCTACACAGCAATCACCCCCCTGTATATTGCCACATAGCACTCCAAAACAAAACATTGTACTTACCTTGCCCCTTTCCCGCGAATGATGGTGCGCTGCACTGTTTTCAGGCAGGTCGCATGCGCTACTAGCGTGATGCAGTTACGTCATCATGGCGGCCTGCCCAGGGATTCTTCCCAGCACCTTATAGGCTGCAGTCCTAACTTGGCCTGCAGCCTATAGCATTAATTCATATCTGCGTCCTGAGGATGCAGATACAAGTGAATGTGGCTGTCGCTAGCATCGGGGCCCCCTAAAATGCTAGGCTCCAACGGGCTTGAGGGGGCTCGTGCAGCCCAGCCAATAAATGTTATGGGTTTGGCAGCCATGGGCCCCCTGGGAGCCTTGGGCGGCTGCCCGAACCTTCCTAACGATGATCCACCACTGCCCCCAAACCCCGTTCTAGCTTTTTGTGCTCACGCTGCTTCCCGGTCACTTCTTGATGACCTGGTCGGGAGTTACAGAAACAGCGGTGAGTGCCTCGAATTTCTACCTTCTATACATATATATATAGTGCCAGAAACCCAACTATGGATTTTAGAGCCAGAGAACAGTCATGGCTGGTTAAAGATGACTCCACAGCCACAGGTGTTGGCAGTCAGAGAAATATTATGGAGCCACAAAACTCCTTCAAAAGCCTTGTAAATAAAAGAATGAAAGTTTGGTGGAACCGAGCATTCCCAGCAAATTATCTCCAACGGAACCTTATACCGAGGGGGTTACGCATACAAGTTTTCCCATCATTTCCAATTGAAGATGTGAATTTTCCATCTAAATGGGAGGAGAACTGCAGTGCGTGTTCATTTAAAATGATGGAGCTTCTTATTGGACTCAATAACACATCATTAGAAAACAGGGATAACGAGCTGGAAAAGATCCAGCAAAAATTAAAAGCAGAGATGTCCAAAGAGGACTTAGAGACATTTAAAACGCAATTGGATTAACAATGCCTCGTGTGGGAAAAATAAATTGAGAGCACAAAAACAAAGAAACTGATATGTGATAATGATTTTCAACAGAAGAAAATATATTGATGGAATCGGAGACAAAATGGTGAATCACTGAGTCTTTCCTCTCCTATGTGATCTTTGTCATCACAGAGCGGTCACCATGATATGACATTATGTAGTAGCGTGAGTTCTACACGTGACTTACCAAGATACAAAAGACAACGGAACTACAATTAGTCGTCCAACGGTAGGAGAAAAATGAATAAGGGATTGGAACAAAATCCAAGACATCACAAGAAGGTAATTAACATTTCTATGCATCAATTATCTATAAGTGACATCACACTGTTGGACAAAGTCTTGACCTTTTCTCCCACCTCCTGTTTTGATCTTTTCTCAGCAGTAGAAGATCTGCAATTTTTTGCACAATCTTTGATCTTTAACCTCTTGCCGCGCTGCTCCGCAATAGTACGTCCTGCAGAGGGGTTAGTTCCCGCATCCAGACGTACTATTGCGGAGTAGTTCCCGGCGCACACTGTCCTAATGGACAGTGTCTGGGAACCGGGAGGTAAGCTGTCCCTGACAGCTGACACTCCAGCCTTGCCGGTCAGCGGACCATCGCCGCTGATTTCGGCAATTAACCCCATAAATGCGGCGACGGATTGCTGTCGCCGCATTTAAGTGGTTTGAAGCACATCGGAGGCCCCACGAAGTGATCGTGGGGGCTACCGATGCTTGTCGTGGCAATCGGAGGTCAGACAATGACCTCCGGGTTGCCATGTACGGAAGCCTCGGAGGACTTCCTGTCAGTGTGACTGTCACGTCACAATGACAGAGTGCATTACACTACGTGTGTAGTGTAATGTACTCTAGCAGCGATCAAAGCTGCAAGTCTCATAGTCCCTAGTGGGACAAGTAAAAAAAAGATAATAAAAATGTTTTTCAAAAGTGTAAAAATAAAAGTTATAAGTTATATAAACAAACCCTGCATTTTTTTCCTATAATAAGACTTTCATTATAGGAAAAAAATGAAGACGTTAAAAAAAGTACACATATCTGGTATTACCGCGTTCGTAACGACCCCAACTATAAAACTGTTATTTTTCCCGCACGATTAACACCCCCAAAAAAATCAATAAAAAACGACACCAGAATCGCTTATTTTTGGTCACCACCCCTCCCAAAATAGAGAATAAAAAGTGATCAAAAAGTCGCATGTACCCAAAAATAATACCGATAAAAACTATTACCCGTCAAAAAACAAGCCCTTACACCGCTTTTTTGACTGAAAAATAAAAAAGTTACGGCTCTCAGAATATGGTGACAGAAAATAAATTATTTTATAAAAAAGAGATTTTATTGCGCAAACGCTGCAAAACATAAAAAAAACCTATTTACATATGGTATCGCCGTAATCATACCGACCCGCAGAATAAAATATAATGGTCATTTATAGTGCACGGTGAACGCCGCAAAAAATAAACTAAAAAACATTGTCAGAATTGCTTGTTTTTGGTCAATCGGCTAGCAACAAACTTTGATAAAAAGTGATAAAAAAAATCGCATGTATCCCAAAATGGTACCAATGAAAAGTACAGATTGTCCCGCAACAAATAAGCCCTCACGCAGCTCCGGTGGTGAAAAAATAATGAAGTTCTGGCTCTCAGAATATGGCGATGCAAAATGTGCAGTGTTTCCTAAAAGCGGGTAACATCCGACACCATTTATCAGTGCAACACCGGCCACACATCTATGAATTATTATTTATTTACTGCATTATTATACCCTCTTATTATGCCCTGATGTTCTCCGCACAGATTACATATGTCCCCACATTATAAACTGAAATACCAGCAAAACCCCAAACAGAAAAACTACAAAGCAAAATCTGCGCTCCAAAAGCAAAATGGTGCTCCCTCCCTTCTGAGCCTTGCATCGTCCCCAAACAGAAGTTTGCGCCCACATATATGGCATCGCCATATCCGGGAGAACCCGCTTAACGTTTTATGAGGTATTTGTCTTCAGTGGCACAAACAGGGCACGACATATTTTGCACTAAAATGGCATATCAGTGGAAAATTGCAATATTCACATGATCCGCTGTGCATTAACCCCTTTGAGCACTATGACTTAAAGAGGCTCTGTCACCAGATTTTGCAACCCCTATCTGCTATTGCAGCAGATCGGCGCTACAATGTAGATTACAGTAACGTTTTTATTTTTAAAAAACGAGCATTTTTGGCCAAGTTATGACCATTTTTGTATTTATGCAAATGAGGCTTGCTAAAGTCCAACTGGGCGTGTATTATGTGTGTTACATCTGGGCGTGTTTACTTCTTTTACTAGCTGGGCGTTCTGACGAGAAGTATCATCCACTTCTCTTCAGAACGCCCAGCTTCTGGCAGTGCAGACACAGCGTGTTCTCGAGAGATCACGCTGTGTCGTCACTCACTTCCTGCCCCAGGTCCTGCATCGTGTCGGACGAGCGAGGACACATCGGCACCAGAGGCTACAGTTGATTCTGCAGCAGCATCGGCGTTTGCAGGTAAGTCGATGTAGCTACTTACCTGCAAACGCTGATGCTGCTGCAGAATCAACTGTAGCCTCTGGTGCCGATTTGGCCGACACGATGCAGGACCTGGGGCAGGAAGTGAGTGACGTCACAGCATGATCTCTCGAGAACACGCTTTGTGTCTGCACTGCCAGAAGCTGGGTGTTAACGAACAGAAGTGGATGATGCTGATTCGTCAGCATCATACACTCCCATTCCTAACGCCCAGCTAGTAAAAGAAGTAAAAACGGCCCGATGTACACACATAATACACGCCCAGTTGTACTTTTACTGTAAACACGCCCAGTTGTACTTTTGCAAGCAGTGGCAGATAGGGGTTGCAAAATCTGGTGACAGAGCCTCTTTAATAGCACGTCATGGTGCGGGGGTGATGTATGGAGTGGGCTCATGTGCTGAGCCTGCTCCAGACGCTGCGGGCGTCGGCTGTGTATTAGAGCTGACACCCAGGACTAACGGACAGGAACAGCGGTCGTGCGGTTACAGAAGCCTGTAAGTATAACAATATACTGCAATACATTAGTATCGCAGCATATTGTACCCGCGATCGAATGATCGCTGGTACAAGTCCCCTAAGGGGACTAATAAAATGTGTAGAAGAATTAAAGTTATTTAGTAGTGAGAAAGAAAATAGTTTAAAGTTAAAAAAAAAAAAGCCTTTTCCCATTTTTCTTCAAAAGTAATGTAAAAAAATAAACAGAATTGATATTGCTGCGTCCGTAAAAGGCCAAACTATTACAATATACCATTATTTAACTCGCACGGTGAACACCGTAAAAAACGTAAATAATTTAAACCGCCAAAATCGCTGACGTTTTCGTTTTTACCGAAACTAAATATTCCTCCTGCAAGAAATAAGCTCTCACATCACTCTACTGACTGAAAAAGAAAAAGGTTATGGCTCTTGGAAGGCGGGTAGTGAAAAACGAAAATAAGAAAGCAAAAAATGGATCAGTCCTGAAAGGGTTAATTCATTTCTAATGAAAAAAATGTATGACCCAATGTGGGGTATTTCCGTACCCGGGAGAAATTGCTTTATAAAAATTGGTTGTATATTTCTCCTTTATCCCTTGTGAAAATGAGAAAATTCAACATTTTAGTGGGAAAAAATTGTGATATTAATTTTCTCCGCCTAATTCTAATAAATTCTGCAAAAGACCAGTGGAGTCTAAATGCTCACTATACCCCTAGAAAAATTCCTTGAGGGGGGGTTTCCAAAATGGGGTAACTTGGGGGCTTCCACTGTTTTGGTCTCTCCAGGGCGTTGCAAAGGCGGCATGGCACCGAAAAACAATCCATCAAAATCCGTGCTCCAAAATCCAAATGGCGCTACTTCCCTTCTGAGCGCTGCTATGGGTCCAATCAGCAGTTTATTACCACATATGGGGTATTGCCATAATCAGGAGAAAATGCTTTACAAATGTTGTGGTTCTTTTTTCCTTTATTCCTTGTAAAAATGTAAAATTTCTATGGTTTTTTAGAAAAAAAAGTTGATTTTCATTTTCAGTGCCTAATTCCACTAAATTCTGCAAAAAACCTGTGTTGTCAAAATGCTAACTATACCCCTAGAAAAATTCCTTGATAGGTGTAGTTTCCAAAATGGGGTCACTTTTGGAGGGTTTCCCCTGTTTTGGTTCCTCCAGGGGGTTGCAAATGCGACATGGAACTGAAAACCAATCCAGCTAAATCCATGCTCCAAAATCCGAAATGGCGCTCCTTCCCTTCTGAGCCTTGCTGTGGGTCAATCAGCAGTTTATTACCACATATGGGATATTGCTGTAATCGGGAGACATTGCTTTACAAATGTTGGGGTGATTTTCTTCATTATTCCTCGTAAATATTAACAATTTCTATATTTTTTCAGAAAATGTTTACAGACTAATTCTAATAAATTTAGCGAAAAACCTGTGCGGTCAAAATGCTAACTATACACCTAGATAAATTCCTTGAGGGGTGTAGTTTCCAAAATGGGTTAACTTTTGGGGTGTTTCCACTGTTTTGGCACCACAAGACCTCTTCAAACCTGACAAGGTGCCTAAAATATATTCTAAAAAAAAGAGGCCCAAAATCCACTAGGTGTTCCTTTGCTTCTGAGGCCGGTGCTTCAGTCCATTATCACACTAGGGCCACATGTGGGATATTTCTAAAAATTGCAGAATCTGGGCAATAAATGTCAAGTTGCATTTCTCTGGTAAAACCTTCTGTGTTACAAAAAAAAATGTATTCGATATTAATTTCTGCAAAAAAAATAAAATTTGTACATTTCACCTCTACTTTGCTTTAATTCCTGTGAAACGCCTAAAGGGTTAAAACACTTTGTGAATGCTGATTCGAATACCTTGAGGGGTGCAGTTTTCAAAATGGGGCGACTTCTGGGGATTTTCTAATATATAAGGCCCTCAAAGCCACCTCAGAACTGAACTGGTCCCTGAAAAAAATAGCCTTTTGAAATTTTCTTTAAAATAACAGAAATTGCTGCTAAAGTTTTAAGCCTTGTAACGTCCTAGAAAAATAAAAGGACGTTCAAAAAACGATGCAAACATAAAGTAGACATATGGGAAATGTTAACTAGTAACTATTTTGTGTGGTATTACTATCTGTTTTACAAGCAGATACGTTTAAATTTAGAAAAATGCTAATTTTTGCTAAGTTTTTCTAAATTGTGGTGTTTTTCAGAAATAAATACCAAAATTATCGACAACATTTTTTCACTAACAAAGTACAACATGTCACGAGAAAACAATCTCAGAAACGCTTGGATAGGTAACAGCATTCCAACGTTATTACCACATAAAGTAACACATGTCAGATTTGAAAAAATCGGCTGGTCCTGAAGGGGTTAAGAAATTGTATTTTAAAGAGGAAGACTATTTATTTGTGATAGTTGAGGAACGAGAAACATTGAGAATATTTTAGAAACTCTTTCACCAAGAAGAGGGAATATCAGAAGGTAAGATTCATATCTGTATTAGAACCAAATCTACAAAATTCCCCCGTTGTGTATTTGCCCCGCAGTGGATCTTTTTGTCAAATTAGTCTCTGAAGATTAGCAAAACATTCAAAAGAAAATTAAGAATGACAATCTGACGAGTTCAGAGAGAGAGAGAGAGAGAGAGAGAGCTTGGACAGGATTAAATCATGGCATGATGTGGTAGTAAAACCTGCCGATAAAGGCAGAAATGTGGTATTTTGGCCACGCCAGATGTATATTTGAAGCAAATCGGCAATTAAAAAAACTCCACTTTTTAAATAATGATATCACGTAGGCGGAGGTTGCTTTAGCAATCTCTAAGCTACCCAATCATAAAACGCCGGGTCCTGACGGCCTATCGGCTGAATACTACAAACTTTTGCCAGAAATTGTACCGACATTGACGAGGACCTTACAAGCCATATTTAGTGAAGAGATTGACCTGCCTAACTTTCATGAGTCCAGGACCATATTGCTTCCCAAACCTGACAGGGATCCAACCCTCCTTTCCTCATATCGCCCGATTTCCCTTTTAAACCAAGACTATAAGCTCCTAACAAAGATTTTGGCCGACCGCCTCCAAACCATGCTTGGACAGATCATTGCCCCAACCCAACTGGTTTTCTTAAGGAATAGACATTCCACTAAAGGTATCCGTCAGGCTGTAGCAGCCACGGTGTCTGCACTAGACCCCTCCTCCCCAGTGACCATGCTGCTGGGACTTGACGCGGAAAAGGCGTTTGACTCTTATCATGGCCATTTCTCACAGCAGTGTTGCAGTCCCGGGCCTTCGGGGACCGCTTTCTAACATTCCTTTCACACTCACAGGCCTGCTCTACCACATCCCTTACCATCAATGGGCTTAACTCACCTCCTATCTATTAAAAATGGTTTTCTTCCCTAAATTGTTATACTTACTACAATCCATGCCTATATACTTGAGACCAGTGGACGTTAGGCGGCTGAATACTCTCTTTCGAGGCTACATTTGGAACCAAAAGAGACCAAGAGTGAGCCTATGCATATTGCAGCAACATCGTGAAAATGGAGGGATTAATTTTCCACAGATTCACTTATACAATATGGCAGCTCAACTACGAGTGATTAGAGATTGGATAACTGGTAGCTCCTGCTTTACTGATTCTACATTGGACCAACAATTTTCAAAACCCATTTCCTTAACATGCCTCGTACACACTCCTTATTCGGCTCTATCACCTAGTTAACGGGCTAACCCCCTAGTCATGTCCTCCTGGAAGACATGGACCAAAGTCAGGCAACACTTAGGTTTAAACCCTAGATTTTTCCTACTTCTTCCTTGTGTCCATAACTTTTACTTCCAAAATGCCAACCCCCATGTGGTTTTTCATGGATGGGCTAGGGGGGCTTGACATGTATTAATCAGATAACTAACATGCTCACTCGTCGTCCATACTCATTTAATGAACTACGTATACAATATGATTTTTTGGGCCAACATCCATTTTATTACATGCAGGCCTGTAGGTATGCTCACAAGGTCATTAGACACTTACAAGATCAAGACTGGGATGACTTCTTCTGTCACTTAACTCCATCTCATAAATGCCGAAAAAGACTAATCACTACCTATTATAACGTTTTAAGACATCCATTGGACTACACTAAATCGAGATCAGGCGCATCTTACTGGGTGGACCACTTAGATCAAATAACTCATGACGATGTCCTATCATCTGTAACTATGGCTGCCAAATACCTCCCATCAGCCATGTCCTGGGAGATGTCTTTTAAAATAGCCCATAGGACTTGCGTGTCCCCTTATAGGGGCTTTCTCATGGGTAACTCCTCTGACCATTCGTGTTTAAAGTGTGGAGCACCGCATGCAGACTTATTACATTGTCTCTGTTTATGCCCAACTATTGACTTTTGCCAAAAAAATACAATATTTTGTGTCGAACACACTGTCCATACAATGCCCCTCAACCCAAAAGTGGGGTCTCTTTTGGATACTGCCACCCTCCATGATCTTTATCCCGAAACATCACAAAGAACTGTTATACTATGTCTTTGTGGCTGCTAGGAAGGGTGATTCTCCAGGTTTGGATAAATATGTCTTGAAGCGGGTTAGTGGACCCACTAGGCCGTATTGCCGTAGCGGGGAGGCAGCTGGCCAAACAGGACGCCCCAGAAATACAAAGTCCCGCACAAGGGTACCTGAATAGTCCAGATGGTGGCCGCAGCTCTGGCACAGATGGAGATGGGTGCAGCAGATGACGCCTAACGTGGCGGATGACACAGGGGCCGCAAGTTGCGCCAGACGTGGCGGATTCCTCCGGACGTGGCGGATTCCTCCGGACGTGGCGGATTCCTCCGGACGTGGCAGATGACACAGGACGTGGCGGATTCCTCCGGACGTGGCAGGTGACACAGGACATGGCACGACTAGATACTAGATGGGGACCAGCACTCACGGATCTATGGCTGCGGGTGTCGGGAGGTGAGTGAACCCGACGGCCCGTGGCCATGGACGCTACAGTATCCCCCCTCTTACGCCCCCTCTTCTTGGGGCCAGAGTGAGAGAGGAATTTCTTAAGAGCAGGAGAGCTGAGGTTCTCTTCTGGCTCCCAGGACCTCTCCTCTGGACCAAACCCTCTCCAGTCCACCAAATAGAAAGTCCTTCCTCCTACCCTTTTGCAGTCCAGGATCTCTTTTTACCTCGAATACATCGGAAGGGCCGCTGGGAGCAACTGTGGAACTAGAAGTCTTGCTGTAGCGGTACAGGACCACTGGTTTAAGGAGGGACACATGGATGGAGTTAGGGATTCTGAGGGTAGGAGGCAGCCGCAGCTTATAGGAGACGGGGTTGATTTGTTGCAGTATCTCGAAAGGACCAAGGAACCTTGGAGTAAACTTGTATGAAGGCACCCTCAAGTGAATGTTCCGAGAGGACAGTCAGACTTTAGTCCCAGGAAGATACTGAGGCGGCTCTCTCCTCCTAGTATCCGCCTTTCGCTTCATCCGATCTACCGCCAGCAAAATAGAGGACCGAGTCTGTTGCTAGATTTGCAGGAAGTCCCCATATGCAGAGTCAGCAGCGGGTACCTGAGATGAAGTCGACACAGGAAGAGGGACTCTGGGATATTGACTGTACACGATGTGAAATGGAGTGGAAGTGGTGGCCTCACTTGTGTGGTTGTTGTATGAAAACTCGGCCCATGGAAGAAGAAGCTGTACCCAGTTATCGTGCTGTGAAGTGGTGGAGATAATTCTCCATGATCTGGTTGATCCTTTCAACTTGCCCATTGGACTGGGGGTAATAGGCTGAGGAAAAGTCCAAACTCACATCCAGGAGTTTACAGAGGGCTCTCCAGAACTTTGAAGCAAACTGAACACCCCGATCTGACACGATCTGAAGAGGCAGGCCATGCAAGCGAAAGATGTGTAGAATGAAGAGACTCTCCAGTCGAGAAGCAGAAGGTAGGCCGGTCAGCGGGATAAAATGCGCCATCTTAGAGAACCGGTCCACCACCACCCAGGGGAGGGTCTGTGACAAAGTCCATCGCAATGTGCTGCCAGGCAGAGGATGGAGCAGGCCGGCAGGCTTGGAGTGAGACACTTTGTTAGAGGCACACACCGTGCAAGAGGAGACAAAGTCCAGAACATCTTTAGGTAGCGTGGGCCACCAGAAGTGACGAGCAATCAGGTCTCGGGTTTTACGGACACCGGCGTGCCCAGCCAGTTTAGAACGGTGTCCCCAGCGGAGAATTCTTCTGTCTGCCAACCGAACAAATCTGTCAAATCTGTCTGCCAATCTCTAATCTGCGGAGGATAAGCGGTGACAACGCAGGACGGGTCTATGATAGTCTGAGGGGACTCCACCATGTCTTCCGTCTCAAACGATCTGCATCGGCCCTCACATTCTTGTCCGCGGGATGGTAGTGGAGCAGAAAATGGAAACGGCTGAAAAACAGCGACCACCTGGCTTGACGGGGATTCAGTCGTTGTGCAGACTGAAGGTAGGTAAGGTTTTTGTGGTTGGTGAAGATCAGGATGGGGTGAGCAGCGCCCTCTAGAAGATATCTCCACTCCTCCAGGGCCAATTTGATGGCCAGTAGCTCTCGATCTCCAATGGAGTAATTGCGCTCAGCAGAAGAAAACAGTCTTGAGTAGTAGCCACATACTACTGCCTTTCCTTTGGAGCTCCTCTGGATCAGAAGTGCACCTGCACCAACAGAGGAAGCGTCCACTTCCAGAGAGAACTGCCGAGATACGTCAGGATGATGTAGGATCGAGGCTGAAGTGAAGGCTTTCTTGAGGCTAATAAATGCGGACTCTGCCTCTGGAGTCCACACTTGGCGTTCACACCCTTCTTGGTAAGGGACGAGATGGGAGCCGTCAGAGAAGAGAAGTTAGGAATAAACTGCCGGTAGAAATTGGCGACTCCCAAGAACCGCTGTATGGCCCTTAAGCCTTAAGGACGTGGCCACTCCAGGACAGCTTTCACTTTCTCAGGATCCTTCTTGAGGCCTTGATCCGAGATGATGTAGCCCAGGAAGGGCAGAGAACTCTTCTCAAAGACTCACTTCTCCAGCTTGGCGTATAAATGATTCTCCCTTAAACGTAGCAGAACCTGACGGACATGCCTCCGATGAGTCGTCGGATCTGGGGAGAAAATCAAATTATCGAGATAAACAACAACACAGACAGAGTAGATCCCGGAAGATATAGTTAACGAACTCCTGAAACACTGCAGGAGCGTTACACAGTCCGAAGGGCATCACTAGGTATTCGTAGTGCCTGTCCTGGGTGTTAAAAGCCGTCTTCCATTCATCACCCCGGCGAATCCGGACTAGATTGTAAGCCCCCCGCAGGTCTAGCTTAGAAAAAATGTTGGCTCCTCGTATGCGATCAAACCGCTCAGAAACGGGTATTTGTTCTTGACTGTGATCAGGTTGAGACCCCGGTAGTCAATGCAGGGATGAAGGGATCCGTCCTTTTTAACGAAGAAGAATCCAGCCCTGGCAGGGGAGGAAGACTTTCGTATGAAACCCCTCTCCAGATTCTCCTTGATATAGGCCGACATGGATAGAGACTCTGGCAAGGAGAGAGGATATACCCGTCCACGGGGGGGAGAGGCGTTAGGAACCAGTTAAATCGGGCAGTCATAGGTCTGATGTGGAGGCAGCGTCTCAGCCTCCCTTTTGCTGAAAACATCTGCATACTGAGCAAATTGGGGAGGCAGTCCTGCCAATGACTGAGGCATAGGCTGCTTGACAGGATGGATCTGCAACAGACAACGACCATGGCACTTGGAGCCCCATTGGAGAACCTCTCCAGAATTCCAGTCCAGGACTGGGGCATGTAGTCGAAGCCAAGGCAGGCCCAGCAGAACAGGATTGATGGCCTTAGGCAAAATAAGGAAAGAAATCATTTCTGAATGAAGGACTCCAACCTGGAGCCTTAACAGCTTGGTTTTAGAAATGATGGGATCAGGCAGAGGCAGTCCATTAACTGAGGCAAGAGCCAAAGACGTCTCTAGGGGGACTGTGGGCAACTGAAGATGATCCAAAGAACGAGCGGAAGGTCTGGAGGAAGCACTGCAAGTCCCGGGTCTCTGGTCCCTGATGTTCCCTCAGAGGATTAGCCCATGCCAGGGCTTTGCCAGTAAGGAGAGAGATGATGAAGGCGATCCTGACGTCATCCGAACAGAAGGACTCCTGGCATGTAGTCTGAAGTGGATCAGGCACTGATTCAAAAATCCCCTGCAGGACCTCAGATCACCGTCATAGCGTGGAGGTAGCGGCAAGAAACACGGGGTTGATACCGGTACAGACAGACAGACAGGTAGTGTAGCAGGCGGAACCACAGGAACTGGTGCGGTGACGATTGTGGTTGGAGCAAGCAGCTGATGGGCTATGACGTTCATCGACAGGAGGAGCTGGTCTTGTCGTGACTGGAGATCCTCCGTCTCGGCCAGCATGGCTTGTCGTCAAAGTCACAGGTTGACAAACGGGGTCTATGGCCTGAGCGTACTGTCACGAAGCGGGTTAGTGGACCCACTAAGCCGTACCGCCGTAGCGGGGAGGCAGCTGGCCAAACAGGACACCCCAGAAATACAAAGTCCCGCACAAGGGTACCTGAATAGTCCAGATGGTGACCGCAGCTCTGGCACAGATGGAGATGGGTGTAGCAGATGACGCCAAACGTGGCGGATGACACAGGGGCCGCAAGTTGTGCCAGACGTGGCGGATCCCTCTGGACGTGGCAGATGACACAGGACGTGGCGGATTCCTCCGGACGTGGCAGATGACACCGGAAGTAGCGGATTCCTCCGGACGTGGCACGACTAGATACTAAGGCACGGCACGGGTAACAACTGGAACGGGAAACACTAAGGGACCATTTGCAAGACAGACTGGGAAAACTAACAATGCTCAGGCAAGGATTAGAAGGCCAGGGGCCTTCTTATAGACCAGGAAATCGTGGCAGTTGATGATGATGACGACTTCCTATTTGCGTGCGCTGGCCACTTAAGGCCGGGCGTGAGCGTCCTACGGGACACAGCCGAACAGAGCGGAAGTGAGCGCTGGCGTCTCCTAGGAGGGAGATGGGGACCAGAGCTCACGGATCCATGGCTGCGGGTGTCGGGAGGTGAGTGAACCCGATGGCCCGCGGCCATGGACGCTACATAATACACATCGTATTTCCCTAGAAAATACATCTTACCTCTTCCGAATGGATTGGGTGGAAACCTCCCTTTGAAAAGAGCACAAAACTGAAGCCTTTTTTAAGTTGTGGGAGAACTTTATACCTCCCTTACTGCTTCATATAAAACCAAAACTAATTGCATGCTTTGGCTCCACAACTTGGTATCTGGAACATCAGCTGTCTGGTGTGACACCAATCATGATATGATTCCTTAAATATCTGTATTGAATCGCGGTAACGATGGGGATACACGTGTCCATCCTCTTCCCCCTCCCCCTCTATCCTTCCCTTCCCCCTTCTTTATGGTTTAATTCGTGTATTTCATTTCCTATGAATATTGACACTTGCAATTTGTCTTTGGGGTAAAATCTCTAATTCTGTCCTCGCTCCAACTAGGATCATTTGACGTAATTTATACAAATTGTAGATTATGTAATATGCAAAATAATGATATAAGTGTTCAGAGATGCTATTGCCATGGGACATATTGTTGTTCGCTTGTTTGTAATGTTTGGAAAAATAAAAAATACATCAATTAAAAAAAAACTCCACTTGTTGTAGAAGGTTAACATACAATTCTTTATTATCCTTTAGAGCAAAGATGATCCACATTCTACAAGATGGTATGGATGCTGGAGTCCTCTCCAAATACCTAATGGAGGCACTGATTGTGACTGAGCCAACGATACAGACGCCTTTTCTACTACCCAAAATTCATAAGGACCCTCCAGGTAGGCCAATTATTTTGGGTATCGGGGGGTTAACTCAGAAGGTGTGCAAATGGGTCGACCACCATTTAAAACCATTAGTGGAATGTCTACCTTTTGTATCTGTGCGACTCTGCAGATTTGTTGTTGAAAATTGAAGAGATTCATTGAGTCACTATATACCGGCATCCAGCATTCGGATGGGTTGCATGCAGTGGCCACCTTTTTGCATATGAGCAATATGGGAAAAAGTTTTCAGAGTTGTTGCTAACCCTTTCGGACTTTGTTCTCAAACACAATTTTTTCACGTTCAATGGGTCCTTCTACCTGCATCTCCAGGGCTCGGCAATGGGGGCAGCATGTGCAGCCTCATACACCAACCTGTTCCTGGTGCTCTGGGAGAGGGAGCTATTCCTGCCAGATCATGAGATCTCAATGAACCAGCTCCTTTTCTGGGCCCGTTCATTGATGACATCTTCATGATCTGGCAGGGGACTTCGGATGAATTAATTGAATTAATGGAATTCATCAGTGTATTTAACTATAATACACATAACATTAAATTAACATGCAAGTGGAATCATGTTGAGATAGATTTTTTGGACATATTAACTAAAAGGAACCATAATGGTTGTCTCCAGACAGATTTGCATCGTAAACTCATTTCTTCACATCCTCGTGACACCATCGAAGCTATACCAGCTGGACGATTACTGCGTGTTAAGAAAACTTGTTCAACTCATGAAGATTTCAAATACCGCACGAAATGAGTTAAGAAAGAGACTTGCTCAACAGGGCTGCAGCCGCCACAATGTTAATAAGGCCCATTGACGACCACGTGCACATCTCCCCCTCGTGCACAGCTATTACAAACTGTAACTAAAAATAAGGAATTTCTCCTAAGGTAAGATTTACGAACACGTATAATTTGGTCAGAAATGAGGGACACCTCAAACAAATTTTGTCCAGTGCTCCTCAATGATCCAATTCTACAGAAAGTACTACCAAATTATCTTGCTATTGCACCATGTACAGCGCATTCTTTACGTGACGCAATAGTTCACGGTTACCGAACAGTGGAAAAACCGGGTAAATGTTTTGGAAAGATTGGTCCTAAGTGGGGTTGTAACCCTTGTGGCGACTGTATTAGTTGCCCTAATATTGAACGCTCAAGGTTTTGTTGACTCTAGTGGGTTGAAAAATGTTAAGATCACATGGCCAATTACATGCGGCACTACAGGTGTGATCTATCATGCAACTTACCCTTGCCCTAAAATGTATATCGGCATGATAACCCGAGAATTGCGCTTTCGCGTAAGAGAACATATTAGAGACATTGAAAATGCCAAAACAGTAGAGTATATGGAACAGCTGAAGACGATGCCACAACATTTTCACCTACATCATGCGTGTAACTCTAGACTTGTGAGAGTTAAGGGAATAGATCACATCAATACTGATATGCGAGGAGGAGATGTAAAAAGAGGCTTTTGCAATCACAATGCAAGTGGATATGGAGGCTTAAGACAACACAACCAAGGGGTCTCAATGAGAACATTGGTGTTGCTGCATTTCTCTGACTGTTACGAAAGCTTTTAGTTGGGTATTTTTGAATTGATCTTCTTATTTTGATTTTAATCTATATTTCTTTATTTATTTATGTATACAGATTAGATATATGGTTTACGCTGCCTGTGTTGACTATGTCAACTGTGCAATTTTCGGGTTGTCCTGATCTTGATCCTCAATAATGATGCCCTACTGATGATCACAAAAAATAGAAAAGAGGGCTCTGTCTGCAGATCACTGCATATAATATTCTGCACCGTTGAGGCTTGTTGTATTAGATATATCGACATGTAACTAAAATCTGCTTTGTGCATGCCACTTGTTGTCCATTTTATTTTTTTATGCATAATACACACGTTGTTTTTTTTTTCTTTTTTCATCGCACACACCTATTCACACTATTTTATTTTTCGCTTTTTATTTCAATTATTTTTTATTTTGTCACCATACATTTATTACTTTTTCACTCTTACTTACACATGTTCTATATAAACAACACTTTATTGTGTTTAATATAATTTCTTACCTGTCACTTACCTACTATGTTCAGGTTGTGTGCACTGTATTATTCCTTTTGGCACATATATATTGGTCTTTTTTCACACATTATAATTGATAATAATGTTCCACACTTGATTACTCCCTACAAGTTGACACTATTCATCACACATCACTTTGTGTCCATATATTTATATGTATTTGTATGATACATGTGCAATATATCTGTATAACGATCTTGTCTCTCTGTATTTTGGGTTTAGCCTTGCAGACATGAAGTGTATCGCTATTGGACTGCCCGTACAGGGTTAATATCCTTCTGAATGCTTTTCATGCCTTCAATCACTGGTTGCATTCTGATTGGTTGTGACTGTCCAGCCTTCGATTCGTCACACATGACCGCGTCAGGTGACGCGCTGATGTGTTTCCGCCCCAGTGTCTCGTTGTTGCCGTTTCTGGAGTCCGGCCATGTACTCGACCACATATTGACACCAATAATAAACAGTGAGTGTATTGATTTTTTGCACTGTATTTTTGTTTATTACAAACCATTTGGTATTTATATATTACCTACATTACGCAGGTCTGTGCAGCCATGGGGTCTTATCTAATTATTATTTTCTTTGTGAGTCACACAGTGAGCTGTCCTCTTCTTCTGTAGAGTCTTGTGGAGTCTTTTTAATTGTATTGACATGTAGCTTTTTATTGTTATTCCAATAAAGATTTTTTCCATTTTCTACACTTTTTTTGGTAGCATCAATTTCTTTGTAGGTTATATATTTGTAGTTTTTTGGCTCAAAATATTTTTCTTGTTTTTTTTTTCAGGAGATCTTTATCCCAGTCTTTGAGATTTTAAGGAGTCCTGACCAACACCTAGACCCCAGTTAGCAGCTAGAAGATTCCTGCATATACCTAGAAGAAGACCACCTTCAACATCTAGAAGATACCAACCAGCATAGAGAAGGAGATCCTGGCTACAAGAAGATTCCTACAAACATCTAGAAGAAGAGACACATTGTAAATATTGGTGTGTCCATCCTAGCAGAAAACCCATGACGACTGAACAATGAGGAGAGAACTTATATGTTACATCTGACTATATGATCCCAGGGTAAAGGAGCAGTAGTGGTGGCTCCAGAAAATGCTGAGAAATATGGAAAGGCTTAGTAATTGTCAGTGCGCAGGATGCTCCATATGTGGTGATAGTCATGAGATGGTCACAGCTAGAGAAATACTCAATTCATTATTCATTTATCAATGATATCATATTAAAACGTACTACGACTACTATAGAAAAGAGGCAGGGATATTATTATCATCATCATCATCATCATCATCATCATCATCATCATCATCATCATTGGTATTGTTAAGTTGAACGTAAAGAAAAAGTATTCACTGGCCGACCCCCAGATCTATTGTACTGTAGAAGGAGTCCTGTTGAGACACTATCATGTAATGGAAGTTGGCACTTGAGTTGTACGCGACTAAAGGAGGAGTAAACATTAGGGTATAATGGTTCCAGTACGTATGTGATATGACCTTTCTAGATTCGTTTTCCGCCTCAAAAACCCCCATTGAAATCAATGAGAGACGGAAAAATGCTGTGAACGGCCGCGACCGTTTTTTGACACGGTTTTAGGCAAAAAAATGCTTTCCCTTTTTTTTTCCTTTGCCTGTTGAAGGAGATAAAAATAACGCTTTAAAATACGCATAAAGAACCACGTAGGAAAACGCATCAAAAACCGTGTCAAAAAGAGCACGTTTTAAAAACGACTTCAAAAAAGGCGGAGCTGATTTTTCCAGGCAGAATTATTTGCCTGCAAAAAACTCCACGTGAACAGGACCTTAAAAGCAAGCAGGCTGGGAGGGTAAAACACTGCATTTTAAAAAGGCCAATTTCTCGCGGTTGAGGGCTGCACAACAGTAAATAGACTGGGAGCAACTATTGTCAAATAAATACACAGACACTACATGGGAATGCTTTACATAAAGTAATTATACTGTAAAATATAATCCTCTAAGTAACAAGTATTAAAAAACCCTAAAGTGAAACTAGAAAAAGCTTGCGTCTAATGTTAAAAAGACAAAAATGACAAAATAAGAGGATTTATAAAAAATACAAATCTGAAGGGTCAGCATTAGTTTTTAAAGATTACACACACCCACACCCCTCTACACGCCCACCTCTACACGCCCACCTCTACACGCCCACCTCTACACGCCCACCTCTACACGCCCACCTCTACACGCCCACCTCTACACGCCCACCTCTACACGCCCACCTCTACACGCCCACCTCTACACGCCCACCTCTACACGCCCGCACATTGCACACGCGCGCACATTGCACACGCGCGCACATTGCACACGCGCGCACATTGCACACGCGCGCACATTGCACACGCGCGCACATTGCACACGCGCGCACATTGCACACGCGCGCACATTACGCGCGCGCACATTACGCGCACGCACATTACGCGCACGCACATTACGCGCACGCACATTACGCGCACGCACATTACACGCACACGCACACACACGCACGCACGCACATTACACACACGCACATTACACACACGCACATTACACACACGCACATTACACACACGCACATTACACACACGCACATTACACACACGCACATTACACACACGCACATTACACACACGCACATTACACACACGCACATTACACACACACACACGCACATTACACACACGCACATTACACACACACACACACACACGCACATTACACACACACACACACACACACACACGCACATTACACACAAATATACATATATACACACACATTACACATGAGGAAACATTATTCACCTGGTATATCCCTGCCTCTCCGGTGGTCTCGCCGCTCATTTTAGCTGTCCTGCAGTGATAACATTTCAGCTTCACGCATGTGACCGCTGCATCAATGCTGAGGCCAGTGGCTGGCTATAGCAATCATGTGTAGGTAGTTATCATGTCATCACTGCATGACAGCAGACACAGGCCTGCTAATCCTCTGACGCAGAGGTGGATATATTAAGCGAGAGCGCTTTCGGTAAAGAACTTGGTTAGGATTAGAGGGTTAGGGAGTTGGGGTTCAGGTTAGGGAGTAAGAGGGTTAGGAGGTTAGAGGGTTAGGGTTGGTGTTAGGGGGTAAGAGTTTAGGGCGTTAGAGATTTAGGGGTTTAGAGGTTAGGGGGTTATAGGTTTAGGGTTAAAGCTTTTCCAGAAGCGGAATCCCCAGCAAGAGCATTTCCGATGCTCTGGCTGAGATTTCCGGCATCTTAAAGTCCCCAACATCACTGTTTATATATGGACAGTGACGTCAGGGGCTTGCATTACAAGGCACTAACCGTCACTCTCCATATATATGAACAGTGACATCAAGGTCTTTCTCAAGAGAGGAGTCCTCGACCTGACCATTTGCTGCAAAGCGCTTGGTTAGGGGGTTGGGATTTAGGGGATAGGGCTTTTTCAAGAGCAGAATCCCCGGCCAGAGCATTGCCTTGGATTCTCGCATTACAAAGCCCTTGACGCCACTCTCCATATATGAATACTGACGTCAAATTCTTTCTCAAGCCAGGAGTCCACCGCCAGAGTGCTTTCTGTAAAGCTCTCGATTAGGGGACAGAGGGTTAGAGTTGGGGTTAGGGTGAGGGGGTTTGAGTTAGGGTTGGGGTTATAGTTAGGGGGTTAGGAATAGGGTTGGGGTTAGGAATAGGGTTAAGGTTAGGAGTAGGGTTAAGGTTAGGGGCTTAGGGTGCTAGGGTTAAGGGGTTTGGGTTCTAGGTTTAGGGGTTAGGATTGGGGGATAGGGTTAGGGGTTAGGATTTAGAGTTTAGTCGTTAGGGTCAGGAATAGTGTTGGGGTTAGAGTTAGAAGGTTAGGGTAAGAGGGCTAGGTTTAAGGTTAGGAGCAGAATCCCCAGTCTTAGTGTTTCCGACGCTCTGGCTGAGGAATCCGGCATCTTATAGCCCCTGCCGTCACTGTCCATTTATGGACATTGACTTCAGGGGCCCACTCTAGGAGTGGAATCCCCGGCCAGAGTTTTGCCGACGCTCTGTCAAGGGATTCTCGCATTACAGAGCCCTTAACGTTGTTCTCCATATATCAACAGGGAAGACAAAGTCTTTCTCAAAACAGGAGTCCCCGACCAGAGTACTTGCTGTAAAGTTCTTGGTTAGGGACTACATTTAGGGTTAGGGTTTAGGGGTTAGGGTTAGAGCTTTTCCAGGAGCGAAATCCCCGGCCAGAGCATTGCTGACGCTCTGGTTGGGGATTCCAGCATCTTAAAGCCCCTAATGTTACTGTACATGTATGGACAGGGACGTCAGGGGCTTCCTCTAGGAGCGTAATCCACAGCCAGAGTGTTGCCTACGTTGGGGTTAGGTTTTAAGTTAGTGGGTTAGGAAGTTAGTGTGTTAGGGGTTGGGGTTAGGATTAGAGTCAGGGTTAAGAGGTTGGGGTTAGGGTGCTAGGTTTAAGGGGTTAGGTTTTGGGGATTAGGGTTTGTGTTAGGGTTTAGAGGATAGTGTTAGAAATAGGGTTAGGGGGTTAGGGCAAGGGTTGGGGTTAGGTTTTGGGTTAGCGGGTTAGGAAATTACAATGTTAGGCGTTGGGGTTAGGGAGTTAGGAACAGGGTTAGAATGTAGGTGTAGGGTTGGGGTTAGGGTTTAGAGGTTAGGAGTTAAGGTTCAAAAAGGGGTTAGGAAGAGGGTGAGGGTAGTGGGTTGGGGTTAGGAATAGGTTTGGGGTTAAGGGATAGGGTTTAGAGGTTAAGGGCTATGGTTGCGGGTTAGGAATATGGTTAAGATTAAATGGGTAGGGTGTTAGGGTTAAGGGTTTGGGGTTAAGGAGTTGGAGTTAGGATGCTAGTGTTATAGGGTTTAGAGGTTAGCGTTAGGAATAGGGTTGGTGTTAGGATTTAGAGGTTAGGGGCTAGGGTTGGGGATTAGGAATATGGTTAGGGAGTTAGGGTTACAGTGTTAGGGGGTTGGGGTGCAATTTTAAAGGGGTTGGGGTTAGGATAAGGGTTAGGGTTTAGAGGTTAGCAGTTACGGTTGGGGATATGGGGTAGGAATAGGGTTAGTGGTTAAGGTTAGACGATCAGGGTTAGGATTTAGGGTAAGAGTTGGGGTAAGAATTATGGGGTTCGGGTGCTTGGGTTAAGTGGTAAGGTTTAGTGGGTTAGGGGATAGGGTTAGTTATTAGATTTTAGAGGTTTGTATGGTTACGGTTGGTATGTTAGAGTTTGGGTTATGGGGTTAGGGGCTATGGTTAGAGCTAAGGGATAGGATTAGGGCTTTTCCTGACGCTCTGGGTAGGGATTCCGGCATCTTAAAGCCCCTAATGTTACTGTTTATATATGGACTGTGACATCAGGGGCTCCCACTTGGAGAGGAATCCCCGGCCAGAGTGTTGACTACGCCCTGGCCGGTGATGCTCGCATTACAAATCCCTTAATGTCACTCTCCATTTCTCCATATATGAACAGGGATGTCAAGGTCTTCCTCAAGACAGTCCCAGGAGTCCCTGGACAGAGCCCTTGCTGTAAATCACTTTGTGAGGGGGTTAGGGTTGGGGTTAAGAATAGAGTAAGGGGGTAGGGTTTGGGTTAGGGGGTTAGGAAAAGGGTTGGCGTTAGCAGATAGGGTTTAGAGTTTAGGGTCGGGGTTAGGAATATGTTTAAAGGTTAGGGGTTAGGGTTAGAGTGTTAGGACGTTGGGGTATGGGTTAGGATGCTAGGGTTAAGGGGTTGGGCTTAGGGGATTATGCTTAGGGGATAGGGTTAGGTTCATAGTTAAGATGTTGGGTTAGGGGTAGGGTTAGATGTTTGTGTTAGCGGGTGAGTTTGGGCAAAGTTTTAGGGAGTTAGGAATAGGGTTAGGTTTAGAGGCTAGTGGTTAGGGTTGGGATTTAGAGTTAGTGGTTTAGGGTTAGAGTTTGGATTAGAATTCGGGTTAGGGGTTAGGGCTCCTCCAGGGGCGAAATCCCCAGCCAGAGCCATAATGGGTTAGGAATAGGGTTAGGATGTTAGCGTTTGAGGTTAGGATTAGGAGGTTAGGAATAGGGTTAGGGTGAAAGGATGGGGTAGAATTTAGGGAGTTAGGGGCTAGGGTTTAGAGATTAGGGTTGGGGTAAGGAATGAGAAGAAGGGGTTAGTGTTAGGGTTTAGGAATATGGTAGGGGGTTAGTGCTAGGGGTTATGAAAAGGTTAAGGTTAGGGTTAAGGAGTTAGAGTTAGGGTTTTTAGGTTAGGAGTGGGGGTTAGGAATAGGGTGAGGGTATGTGGTTGGGGTTAAGAATAGGGTTAGAGCCTTAGGGTAAAAGATAGGGTTAGACTTAGGGGGTTAGGTGGCTAGGGTTAAGGGGTTAGGGGTTTGAGTTATGGGATTAGGGTTAGTGTTAGGGTGTTAGGTTTAGGGGGTTAGGAATAGTGTGAGGGAAAGTGGTTAGGTGTAGTTTTGGTTTTAGGAATAGGGTCTGAGTTAGGGAATAGGCTTTAGAGGTTAGCGGTTAGGGTTGGAGGTTAGGAATAGGGATAAGGCTAAAGGGTTAGGGGGTTGGAGTTAGGGGATACGGTTAGGGGGTTTGGAATAGAGTTAGTGAAGTATGGGGGTTAGGGTTGTAGTTAGGGGTTTAGGGTTAGAACTAGAGTTAGGGGTAGGGTTAATGGGTTAGGGCTTTTCCGGGAGCAAAATTCCCGGCCAGAGCCATAATTGGTTAGGAATAGGGTTAGGGTGTTAGGAGTTGGGGTTAGGGCCGAGGGAAGTGCTGTAGTGAGGGGCTAGGGTTAGAGTTTAGGTTTTGGGATTAAGAATAGTGTTAGGATTTTGAGGGGGGTAAGGTTGGGGTTAGGCGTTTAGGTTAGGGAGTTAGTTAGTGTTTTGATAGGGTTGAGGGTTAGGAATAGGTTTGGGTTTATCAATAAGGTGAGGGAAAGTCGTTAGGTAGGGTTGTGGCTAAGGTTTTGGGATTAGGTATAGAATTAGGTGACATGGTAACGGGTAAGGGTTGGGGGTTAGAGTTAGTAATAGAGTTAAAGTTAAATGGTTAGGGTGCTAGGGTTAAGGGGTTAGGGATAGGGTGAGGGGGTAGGGTTAGGGTAAGAGTTGGGGTTAGGGGCTAGGGTATAGAGATTATGGTTAGGAATATTGTTATGGTTGTACGGTTGGGGTTAGAAATGGGGTCGGGGTTAGAGTGTTAGGGGTTAAGAATAGGGTAGGGGGTTTTGTATAGGGTTAAGCTGAGGGGGTGGGGTTGGGGTTAGGCTGTTAGAGAGTTAGGGTTTTGAGGTTAGGGTTGGGGGTTTTGGTTAGGAATAGGGTCAGGGTTGGGATTAGGAATAGGGTGAGGGTAAGTGGTTAGGAGGTAGGGTTGTGGATAGGGGGTTGGGGCTAGGATTAGGGGTTAGAAATAGAGCCCGGGGATAGGGTTTAGAGGTTAGGGGTTTGAGTTAGGAATAGGGTTAGGTTTAGCGGGTTAAGGGTTAGAGGGTTGAGTTTAGGGTGCTAGGGTTAAGGGGTAATGGTTTGAGGATTAGGGGATAGGGTTTGGGTTTAGAGGTTAGTGGTTAGAAATAGGGTTAGGGGGATGAGGGTGAGAGTGTTAGGGTAGGGGTTGGTGTTGTGTTTTAGGTTAGGAAGTTAGGTTGTTAGGAGTTGTGGTAGGGTGTTGGTGTTAGGAATAGGAGTTAGCAATATAGTCAGGGGATAGGGTTATGGTTAAGAGGTTAGGGGTTAGAGTTAAGGGATAGGGGTTAAGGGTTTGGGGTTAGGGTGATAAGGTTAGGGGTTAGGGCTTTTCCAGAAGAGAAATACCCAGCCAGGGAGTTGCTGACTCTCTGGTTGGGGATTCCGGCATCTTAAAGCCCCTAACGTTACTTTGTTTTATGTGGACAGTGACCTCAGGGGCTCCCTGTAGGAGCAAAATCCCCAGCCGGCGTGTAGGCTACGTTCTGGTTGGGTATGCTGACATTACAAATCCATTCATGTAACTCTCCATATATGAACAGTTAGGGTTGTGTTGTTAGGGTTGGAGTTAGGAGTTTATGGTTCGTATTAGGGATACGGTTAGTGGGTTAGGGAATTAGGGGTTAGGGCTTTCCCAGGAGTGACATACCTGGCCAGAGCCATAATGGCTTAGGAATAGGGTTAGGGGGTTTAGAATAAGGTTAGGTCGAGGGGGTAGGGTTGGGGTAAGTGTTGTGGCTAGGTAGTTAGGGGCTAGTGTTTAGAGGTTAGGTTGAGGGGTTAGGAATAGAGTTGGGGTTAGGAATCAGGTGAGGGGGTTAGTAATAGGGTTGGGGTAAAGGCTAGGGGTTATTAATAGGGTTAAGGTGATGGTGTAGGGTTGGGGTTAGGTGGTTAGGGAGTTAGCGTTAGGGTTTTGAGGTTAGGATTAGGAATAGTGCTTGAGTTAGGAATAGGGTTAGGGTAAGTGGTTAGGGGGTAGGTTGTGGATAGGGGATTGGAGTTAGGATTAGGGGTTAGGAATAGTCAGGGGATAGGGTTAGCGTTTAGAGGTTAGGGGGTAGAGTTAGGAACAGGGTTAAGGTTAAAGGGTTATGTTTAGGGGGTTGGGTTTAGTGTGCTAGGGTTAAGGGGTTAGAGTTTGGTGGTTAGGGGCTAGGGTTTGTGTTAGGGTTTGGAGGTTAGTGGTTAGAAATAGGGTTGGGGCTTAGGGTGAGAGTGTTAGGGTTGGGGATAGTGTTGAGGTTAGGTTTTATGGGGTTGGGGTTAGGGGGTTAAGAATACGGTTGGGTTTAGGATTTAGATATCAGGGGTTAAGGTTGGGGTTAGGCATTGGATTAGGGGGTTAGGAATAGTGGGAGGGTAGGGGGTTAGTAATTGGGTTGTGGTTAAGGGATAGGATTTAGAGGATAGGGGCTAGTGTTGGGGTTTAGGAATAGGGTGTTAGGGTTAGGGAGTTACAGGTTGGGGCTAGGGTTAGAGTGTTAGGGGGTTGGGGTGCTATTTTAAAGGGGCTTGGGTTATGGGGTTAGGATTAGGGTTTAGAGGTTAGTGGTTAGGGTTGGGGGTTAAGGGTTGGAATAGGGTTAGGGTGGGGGTTAGGGTTAGTTGTTAGGGGGCTAGGGTGTGGGTTAAAGTTAGGGGAGAGTGTTGTGGGTTAGGAATAGGGTTAAGGTTAGAGTTTTAGGATTTAGGGTTCGCGTTAGAATTAGGGGGTTAGGGTGCCAAGGTTAAGGGGTAAGGGTTAGCAGATAGTTAAGTTTAAGGGTTTAGAGGTTAGTGCTGTGGGGTTATAGTTGTGGTGTTAGGGTTTGGGTTTAGGGGCTATGGTTAGAGTTAGGGGATATAATTAGGGCTATTCCAGGAGTGAAATCCCCTGCCACGGCATTGCTGAAGTACTCGTTAGGGATCCCGGCATCTTAAAGCCCCTAACGTTACTGTTTTATATATGGACAGTGACATCAGGGTCTCCCTGTTGTAGCAGAATCCCTGGCCAGATTGTTGCCTACGCTCTGGCCGGGGTTTCTCACATTACAAATCCCTTAATGTCACTCTCCATATATGAACAGTGACGCCAAGGTCTTTCTCAAGAAAGAAGTGCCTGGACAGAGCCCTTGCTGTAAAGCTCTTGGGTAAGGGGGTCAGTGTTCGGGTTAAGAATAGGGTGAGGGTAAGGGATAGAGTTTGGTTTAGAGCGTTAGGAAAAGGGTTGGTGTTAGGGGATAGGGACTAGAGTTTAGGGTTTTTGGGTTGGGGGTTAGGAATAGGGTTAAGGTTAAAGGGTTAGGGTGTTATGGGGCTGGGGTTAGGGTAATATTGTTAGGGGGTATGGGTTAAGATATTAGGGTTAAGGTTTTGGGATTAGGGGATAGGGTTAGAGTCTAGAGGTTAGTGGTTAGGGTTGGGGGGTTAGGAATTGGGTTAGAGGGTAAGGGTTAGAGCGTTGGGGTTAGGTTTATGGTTAGGGTGTTGGGGTTAGGGGGTTAGGGTTTAGAGGTTAGTGGTTAAGGTCTGGGTTGTTAGGGTTAGGGGTTTAGGTTTATAGTTTGGGATAGAATTAGGTTTAGGGAGTTGGGGGTAAGGGCTTTTCCAGGAGCTAAATCCTCAGCCAGAGCCATAATGGGTTAGGAATAAGGTTAGGGGGTTTGGGTGTTAGCATTTGGGGTTAGGAGTAGTAATAGGGTTAGGATGAGGGTGTAGGGTTGGGGTTATGGAGTTAGTTAGGGGCTAGGGTTTAGATGTTAGGTTTGAAATAGTGATGGGGTTAGGAATGAGGAGAAGGGGCTAGAGTGGTAGGGTTTAGGAATAGGGTAGGCGGTTAGGGCTAGGGGTTATGAATAGGGTTAACGTGAGGGTGAGTAGGGTAGGGTTGGGTAAGGGAGTTAGAGTTAGGGTTTTGAGGTTAGAATTGGGGGTTAGAATTAGGGTGAAGGTAAGTGGTTAGGTGGTAGGTTTTGGATAGTGGGTTGGGGTCAGGGATAGGGTTTATAGGTTAGTGTTGGGGCTTAGAGTTAGGAATATATTTAAGGTCAAAGGGTTAGGAGTTGAGGGTTAGGGTGCTAGGGTTAAGGAGTTAAGGTTTGGGGATTAGGGGATAGAGTTTGTGTTAGAGGTTAGGTGTTAGGAATAGGGTTAGGGTGAGTGTTATGGTTGGGCTTAGGTTTAGGGGGCTATAGTTTTAGGGGGAAGGTTAGGGTTAGGGGTTGCGTTAGTGTTAGCAGGTTAGGGTTAGAAAGTTAAGGAGTTAACGTTATGGGTTTGGATTAGGGGGTTAGTATTAGGGGATAGGGTTGGGGTTAAAGTGTTAGGTGTTGGGGTTAGGGGTATAAGTTTGGGTTAGTATTTGGGGGTTAGGGTTAGTGGTTTAGGTAGTTAGGGGTTGAGTTTAGGCGATAGGGTTGGGGTTAGGGTTAAGAAAAGGGTTTAGAGGCTTAGGGTAAAAGATAGGGTTAGAATTAGGTGGGTTAGGTGGCTAGGGTTAAGGGGTTTGAGTTATGGGATTAGGTTTAGAGTTTTAAGGTTTTTGGTTTAGGGGGTTCGGGTGTTAGGTTTAGGGGTTTAGGAATAGTGTGAGGGTAAGTGGTTAGGGGTAGGTTTGGTTTTAGGAATAGGGTTTGTGTTAGGGGATAGGGTTTAAAGGTTGGGGTTAGGGTTCGGGGTTAGGAATAGGGTTAAGGCAAAAGGGATAGGGGGTTGGGGTTAGAGGGTTGGAGTTTGGATTAACGGGTTAGAGTTAAGGGATACGGTTAGGAGGTTAGGAATAGAGTTTTTGGTTTAGGGGGTTAGTTATAGGGTGAAGTTTAGCGAGTAGGGTTGAAGTTAGGGGTTGCAGGTTAGAGTTAGAAAGTTAGGGAGTTAATATTATGGGTTTGGGTTAGGGGTTTAGTATTAGGGGATAGGTATAGTAGGAAAAGGGAGGAAACCTCCAGCTCACCGGTTTGTTGCGTCTCCAGACACTTCACTCGGATCCCCGCTACGGCCAGCGGTAAACAATGCAGAGAGAAAAAAAGGATGATCCAGCGCTGTGTTAGGTTTTTTAAAAAAAAAGGAAATGGCATTCCCACTTTTATTTAGAAAATTCGATTAAAAAATGAAAGGGAGACGCAGTCTCAAGATGCGAAGTAGTGACGGGCTATTGCCCGAGCCTACGCGTTTCGAGCACATACTGTGCTCTTAATCATGGCAGAAAGAGTGAAGGCCTTTCGTGTTTTGCCTACTTAATATCCAAAGCTGGTGATTGAAAGGTATTGGTGATTGGATAGCACTAATTGATGATTGTCCCTGCAGGCGGAGTAGACCTGCGGTGGAATGGGCGTTAATAAAATTTTGTCAAAACTGTGCATTGTGAATATTTAGAACTATACATAACACGTTAATTTATAGGACACGTAAGAAGTTTTTTTTGGGGAAGATGTTCCTTCGTGTGTTATTAAACCAGCGAGCCGTAGGCAAAACAGTAGGGCATGAATATAACAAAACACTCTTGATATACCACAAACATTATAATGGACAACATAGAAATAAAAACAATGCAAATTGTAATGCAAAGATCTGAACCGAATACATTCGATATAAATTTGAAAGAGCATCTATTAAACTTGTTATTAAATGACATTAACATAGGAACGGGTCATGTAATAGGTTAAAAATAGGAAAGAAAGATACTTTCCAATATAGCAGAAATGTACGAGACCAGAGAATCTCTGTATTATATGATTATATATCATGTTATATATTGGATATAGGTATATATTTAATTAGAGAAACACTTTATTTTATCACTGTATCTTTGGCGTGTGAATATCAGTGATTTGTGTTATGTCCATATAAAGGGAAAAAAAATAAAAATCAAATTTAGGGTTATGTACACAAGAAAAAAATTTTTTCACTTCATCTAAGAGGCCAAATTCATGCCATGGGTGCTTGCTAGAAATTTATTTCCTGTAAATATTGTATATTATTCATGTTTTTATTCATTTTTTCTTTTTTTGTAGAAGTATTAAACCCGAGCGCAGCTGGCAGGAAGGAAATGCAGGAGAGAGCACAAGAAGACAGATGCACGGAACCTCCGCTACACAGGAAGGAAAAATAGCGACCGACACGTCTGCATGGTAAGTTACACGCTCTTGCGTTTTACCTACTATTTTATAAAAATTTGCGATAATTAAGGGATATTAGCTAGATGGTAGGATAACTTTGTGTGTGTGTGTATATATATATATATATACAAATTTAATTCCAGTGCATTATAGGAAATGTAAGATCTAAATGCGTACTAATATACTATAAGTCCACTTCTGATAAATTTGACTTTGCTTACAGTTGTTTTTCTATTCTTGTGAAACAATAATGTGGCATTGGTGGTAGGATAACTGTGTGTGT
The DNA here is from genome assembly GCF_050947455.1 of Rhinoderma darwinii. Lineage (NCBI taxonomy): Eukaryota > Metazoa > Chordata > Amphibia > Anura > Rhinodermatidae > Rhinoderma > Rhinoderma darwinii. The sequence continues at coordinate 268,915,580 of NC_134687.1, forward strand.
GTGTGTGTATATATATATATATATATATATATATATATATATATATACATACAAATTTAATTCCAATGTATTATAGGAATTTTGACATCCAAATGCGTACTAATATACTATAAGTCCACTTCTGATGAATTTAACTTTGCTTTCAGTTGTTTTTCTGTTGTTGTGAAACAGTAATATGACTAGATACTAAATAATATCAGGAATTATGGGGTATGCATAAAATGTAGGAAGAATAAATGAAGTTGAAGATTTTATATTGTTGTATGTCTGTATATTTCACATAGTTTACATTAGTAAGCGTAATATTAAGTAGTTTATTCGGCTTATTAGATAATAAATAGTGTAACCATGTTTAATTATATTAATTATTTAAATGTTTTTGGATTGTTCACTTTAATAACCATGGTACATAATAAGTCTTGTCTGATGTTTATTTGAATTTTTCCATAAATTTACAGTACTAACTATGATACATAGCCATGCGTTCAGCTCGTTCGATGATAGCTGGTGTATTCCTAAAATATCTATGAATAGTTGTTAATTCCATGCATGTGCTCCAAAAAAAGGTGTATAAAAATTATATGGGAGACTAATGAGATTGTCAATATTTAATAGTGGAACATGAGTTCTTTCTTGAGGTTAAGACCAAGTGGAAAGCGCGTTTCTAAGTTATAGATCCAGAACGCCTCTCTGGTCAAGAGGAGGTGTCTGAGATCTCCCCCTCTGGTGGTTCCCCTAATTTTCTCTATTGCATAGGTGCAAAACGAATTTATGCACCTATTGTGACAGGAGATAAAGTGTCTGGCTGCATTGGGGTTGTTTGTAATATTGGGGTTCCTAATGTAGCCTAGATGCTCCAAGACACGAAGTTTGAACTTTCTCATTGTACATCCCATGTATTTTAAATTACAGCTTGTGCATTCGATGATGTAAACTAAGTGGTTGCTGTTGCAATTAATATAAGATTTTACTGGAAAATTGATAGTCCCTGTGGAGTTTGAAAATTGTTTTACTACCTTGGAGAAATTGCATACCTTGCAAGGTTGTGTACCGCATTTAAAGTAACCTTTGTGGGTTTGGGGTTATTTGTTGTCAGAAGTGAAGGGGATATCATATTACCAAGGGTAGGTGCTCTCCGTGATACCACCCTACAGCCGTTTTCCAAAACCTTAATACCCTTGTGTGTCTTAGGTAGAGCATGTAGTATGGGTATTATCGGAAGTTCAACCTGTAAGTAATCGTACTGTTTTTTCGTGAGCAAACCCCCATTTAAACCCCTATCCAATAGTTTTTTTAATGCAATAGAAAAATCATTTGTGGGATTGTGACATAATTTAGTATAAGTATTTGTATCGTCCAACAGCTTGTTAATCTGGTCAATGTACATGTCCTTATTCATGACTGTAATGGATCCTCCTTTGTCCGCCATACGTATCACAAGATCTTCGTTGTCACTAGGGGATAGGGTTAAATTTGGAGTTAAGGTGTTAGGGGTTGGGTTTAGGGGGTTATGATTGTATTAGTATTAGGGTCTGGGTTAGCGGCTTAGGGAGTTAGGGGTTGAGGTTAGGCGATAGGGTTGCGGGGTTAGGGTTAAGAATAGGGTTAGAGGGTTAGGGTAAGTGTTAGAATTAGGGTTCTAGGGTTAGGGGTTTGGTTATGGGGTTAGGGCTAGGGGATTAGGGTTAGAGTGTTAGGGTTTTTGCTTTAGGTGGTTGGGGTGTTAGGTTTAGGGGGTTAGGAATAGGGCGAGGGTAAGTGGTTAGGGCTAGGATTGGTTTTAGGAATAGGGTTGGTGTTAGGGAATGGGTTTAGAGGTTAGGGTTGGGGGTTAGGAATAGGGTTAAGGCTAAAGGGTTAGGGGGTTGGGATTAGAGTTAGAGGGTTAGGGGGTTGGAGTTTGGATTAATTGTTTAGAGTTAGGTGATATGGTTAGGGGGTTAGGAAAATGGTTGGGTTGTTAGGGTTGTAGTTAGGGATTTATGGTTAGAGTTTGGTTTAGAATTATGGTTAGGGTATAGTGGGTTAGGGCTTTTCCGGGAGCAAAATCCCCGGCCAGAGCCATAATTGGTTAGGAATAGGGTTAGGATGTAATGGGTTGGGGTTAGTATTATGGGTTTAGGAATGGTGTAGGGTTGAGGTTAGGGAGTTAAGGCATTGAGCTTAGGGTTTGGGGTTAGGATTAGGTTGAGGGTAAGTGGTAAGGGTTATGGAAAGGGGGTTGGGGTTAGAAATAGGGTTAGGGGATATGGTTAGGGTTAAGAGGTTAGGGTTGGGGGTTAGAGTTAGGAATAGGGTTAAGGTCAAAGAGTTAGGGTTGGGGTTTAGGGTTAGAGTTTGGGATAGAATTAGGGTTAGAGAGTTGGGGGTTAAGGCTTTTCCAGGAGCAAAATCCCAAGCCAGAGCCATTATGGGTTAGGAATAGGGTTAGGGGGTTAGAGTGTTAGCGTTTGGGGTTAGGAAAAGGTTAGGATGAGGGGGGTAGGGTTGGAGTTAGAGCTAGGGGCTGGGATTTAGAAGTTAGGTTTGGGGGTTTAAAATAGTGTTAGGGTTTTAGTGTTAGGGTTAGGAATTGGGAGAAGGGTTTAGATTGTTAGGGGTTAGAAATAGGGTAGGAGATTATGAATAGGGTTAAGGTGAGGGTGAGTGGGTAGTGTTGTGGTAAAAGTCGGGGTTAGGGAGTTAGTTAAGGTTTTGAGGTTAGGGTTTGGGGTTAGGAATAGGGGGAGGGTAAGTGGTTAGGGTTGTGGATAGGGGGTTGGGGTTAGGAAAAGGGTTAGGGTGAGAGTGTTAGGGTTGGACTTAGGTTTAGGGGGTTATGGTTTTAGTGTAGGGTTGGGGTTAGGTTTTTGACTGTGGGGCTAGGGGATTAGGGTGTTAGAGTTTTAGAGGGTTAGTTATAGGGTGAAGGTTAGGGGTAGGGTTGAAATTAGGGTTAGGGGCTTGCGGTTAGAAAGTTAAGGAGTTAAGATTATGGGTTTGGGTTGTGGTTTAGTATTAGGGGATAGGGTTAGGTTTGGCATCAAGGTCTTATGGGTTGGGTTTAGGGGGTTATGTTTAGGTTAGGGTTAGGGTTAGGGAGTTAGGGGTTGAGGTTAGGGTTAGGCAATAGGGTAGGGTTTGGGGCTTAGCAATAGGGTTAGGGGGTTAGGGTTCGAAGGTTGGTGGTTTAGGGTAAGAGTTATGATTAGAATTATGGGGTTAGGCTGTTAAGCTTAAGGGGTTCCAGTTAGGGTAAAGAATCTCAGGCCAGAGCGCCTTACATTCATTTTAAAGTCCCTGACGTCACTGTCCTAATATGCACAGTGACATCAGGGGATTCACCGGGCTCAGCGCTTAAAGTAGCGCTGTGCCCAGGGGCTACGGGAGACGTATCCATCATTACTCACATAAACATAGATATATACACATTGTACACACATATACACATACATATATACACATTATAAAGATATTTACATAACAAACATACACACTTATACATACATATACACACATATTACACACCCCTACATATATACACATACACGTTGCACATAGATATATACATTACACACATAGACACGAATATACACACTATACACATACATATGTATACATATTACATACACATACATGTTACACATAGATACATATATATATGGCTTGACAAAGATCCCATAGAGACGGATCAAAACGAGTGCTGCCTCTTAATTTTTTGGGATTTCATTAACAAGGGTTCCTAGCCTCAACCTAGGAGGCCTGCACCCACTGCTGTTGCTGTGCTGCTTTACTCTTTTTCTCATTATATATATATATATATATATATATATATATATATATATATATATATATATTGTGAGACAGTGACAGGTAAAGTCATTGAGGGAAGGTATATTTCCCCTAGAATCCTGTCATATGTATCCAAGGCTCCAGGGAATGAGTAGTTCTTGCAATAGAAAGCTCTAGTTTTCCAATCTCGGCTTAAGGACAAGCCGGAAAAAAGGGCCTGGAGTTGGATTGGAGAAGAGCAGGGCGGGTTCCCCAATCCCTAGTCCATCTCTGTTTGTAGGACAAGGCTGCTGCTCAATTAGCTGCACCTGTAGCCTGTGTATAAAAAGGTGCAGACACAGTGTATGGGAGTCTCACCCCTGACTCAGACTGGAGACTACTAAGGCTGGAGTAGCCTGTATGCTATGTGAGTAAAGACCTGTGTTATTTTGTGTCCAGTGCCTGTTAGGAAGGCACTTGGTATAGTTAGATAATACCTTGTTTAGTTAGTGCTCAGACGAGCAGGATTTATTTTGTATTTTGCCTTGTTGTACAAGAGGCTGCTTCTTTGACAAGAATAAAAACACAGGCAAAGCCCTGTTATGACTTTTAATGCACGGTGTCCCTGTCTCTGGCTACAAAGAAACCGCTGTACCAACCTCTCCTGATGCTAAACCCTCACATATGGTGGCCGATGCGGGCACGGTCTTAAAGAGACACACACCTATTTAAAAGGACTTTTGCTGCTCCAAGTGGAAAATCGTTGCTAGGGGCAACAACACAATTTTTTCTCCCTAAGAGTGCTTGGAAGTGTATGTCTTGGGTGAAGGCGGCAACAGGGCTAAAAGAGACTGTTAAAATGGATGAAATACTTAAACAGCTGATTCAGGCTAATACCAACCAGGGGAAGATAAGCACAGCTCTGCAAGAAGCCAGCGCGACTCAGCGAATGGTGCATGAGGAAGCCATGCGTGCACAGGCTTAAACCAATATTCTGCTGGGTGAAGCCCACAGACTGGCCTTAAAAGAACAGCAGCAAATTAATCGCTATTTGCAAGAGCAAATTCAGGCCTCAGCGGGGCCTCATGGTTTGCGCCAAACCACTCGTGCAGCGGTACAGACATCTCTGCAGAAGATGACATCCACCGACGACGTTGAGGCCTATCTCATGGTGTTTGAGCGAGTGGCAGAACGAGAGAAGTTACCTTCAGATCAGTGGGCAGCAGTGGTGGCACCTTTCCTAACCGGAGAGCCGCAAAAGGCGTACTTTGATCTCAATGAGCAGGATGCCAAGGATTACTCCAAGCTGAAGGGTGAGATCCTTGCCCGTCTGGGTGTTAATATGAATGTGCGTGCTCGACGGGTGCACAACTGGACTTTCGTGGAACACCTACCTGCGCGATCACAAATGTATGATCTTGTCCATCTTGCAAGGAAATGGCTACAGCCAGAGGAATCAACCCCTGCGCAGATCGTGGAGAGAGTGGTGCTTGACAAATACATCCGCTCCTTACCACCGAAGGTTCAGCGTTGAGTCGGTCAAGGAGATCCTACAGATGCGGAACAGCTGGTGAACCTGATTGAAAGGTACAGAGCTACTCAGGATCTACTCCAAGAACTACCGCCTGGATGTTCTAACCCCAGGAACAGCAAATCGTGCGGAGCACCCGGTAAGACTGTTCCATTTACTAGAGGGGTGAGAAATGTCTTTAAGGGAGGTGGCTCAGAAGGGGAGCAGACGGAGGGAAGAAATCCCAGAGACACACTGAAGGCCAGACCAGGGTCTCAAGTTGGGGACCGGGGCCGCATACAGTGCTGGCGGTGTTATGGACCTGGGCATATTGCTGCCAATTGTCCCCTGACTACTGAGCCAATGGACTGTGATGCAGCAAGGCGAATATCCTTGTTTGCACGTCCTGTTTGTTCTGCTGAGACAGTTTACGAGACTGAGCAACAAATGTGTGTCGTAAAAGTGGAAGGGTGTACTGTGAGTGCCTTGCTGGATTCTGGGAGTCTGGTTACCCTGGTGCATGCCAGCCTGATAGACCCTGGAACATTCAGTGGACATAGTATAGGGGTCCTGTGCATACATAGGGACACTAAAGAATACCCCACCGCTTTGGTCACTCTAGAGACTTCCTGTGGAACCGCTTGCCATGAAGTGGGTGTGGTCAAGTCCCTGATGCACAGTGTGATCCTGGGGAGAGACTTCCCAGTGTTCTGGGACTTGTGGAGGAAGAAAGATGTAACCTCCCCTGTAAATGTTAATGATGGTATTAATGTGTGCGCTGTGATTAGCCCAGAACCCTTTAACGAAGATGCTGAGGTGCCAGCAGTAGGGGTGACCACTGAGCCTGATAAATTTCCTCTGGCTGTTTTTGCTGGTGAAACAGATGAGCAGGAGGAAATTTCTGAGATACCAGAGTTAAATGTATCACGTAACAATTTTGGGACCGCTCAACTTAGCGATCCCACATTGGTAAAAGCCAGGGAAAATACTAAGGTATTAAATGGAGTGCCTCAACATCCAGGGGCTGATAAGGTGTTTCCACACATGGCGGTTAACCAGGATTTGCTGTATCGGATAGATAACGTACGTGGGGAGGTTGTTGAACAGCTGGTGATACCCCAACCGTATCGTAGAACGGTGTTGGACCTGGCTCATAAACACGTGCTGGGTGGACATCTAGGTTGCGAAAAGACCAGAGAGCGTATCTTACAACGATTCTTCTGGCCGGGGGTATATACGGAAGTTCAGAGGTATTGCGAGTCCTGCCCGGAGTGTCAGATAACGGCTCCTATGCCACATTTTAGGAGTCCGCTGGTGCCTTTGCCTATCATTGGGATCCCTTTTGAAAGAATTGCCATGGATCTGGTCGGCTCTTTAGTCAAATCCTCTAGAGGACATCAATATATCCTAGTGGTGTTGGACTATGCCACACGCTACCCTGAGGCAGTCCCTTTGCGAAATTCCTCTTCAAAAGCCATTGCAAGAGAGTTGTTTTACATGTTTTCCCGTACTGGTTTACCTAAGGAAATCCTTACCAATCAGGGAACTCCCTTTATGTCCAAAATCACCAAGGAATTATGTAAACTGCTGAAAATTAAACACCTGCGTACCTCTATCACCCTCAAACTGATGGTCTTGTCGAAAGATTCAATAAGACATTAAAAGGCATGTTGAGGAGGGTGGTTAGTAAGGATGGGAAGGATTGGGACTGTCTTCTGCCCTATTTGATGTTCGCTGTACGTGAAGTTCCTCAATCATCCACAGGCTTTTCTCCTTTCGAACCTGTATACGGCAGACAACCCTGTGGTCTCCTGGACATAGCCAAGGAAACCTGCGAGCAAGAGTCCACACCTTATAGGAGTGTAATTGAGCATGTCACGTTGATGCAAGACCGAATCGCTGCAGTCATGCCGATAGTTAAGGAACACTTGGAGCAAGCTCAGGATGCTCAAAGCATGGTGTATAACCGAACGGCTAAAGTTAGAAATTTTAACTCTGGTGATCGAGTGTTGGTCTTAGTACCAACCGTAGAAAGCAAATTTCTTGCTAGATGGCAAGGGCTGTATGAGATAATTGAAAAGGTGGGGGATGTAAATTATAAAGTTTACCAACCAGGTAAAAGGAAGACAGTGGAGTTATACCATGTAAACTTAATTAAGCCATGTAAAGAAAGAGAGACCCTCGTGGCAGTAAGGACCCCCTATAGTCCTAGCCCAGATGTGTATGTGTCAGAATCCCTCGCAAAGCCACAGAAACAGGAGACAAAAGAGTTTGTGCAGAGAAACACAGACGTGTTTTCAGAACTGCCAGGACAGACCAGTATAATAAAACATGACATTGTGACCGAGCCTCAGGTTCAGGTCCACTTGAAACCCTAAAGAGTCCCTGAAGCTCGTAGACAAGCCATATCTGAGGAGGTCAAGAAAATGCTAGACCTTGGGATTATTGAAGAGTCAAAAAGTGAATGGTCAAGTCCCATTGTATTGATTCTGAAACCAGATGGGTCATTGCGTTTCTGTAACGACTTCCGCAAGTTAAATGAGATGTCAAAGTTTGACACATACCCAATGCCAAGAGTTGACGAGTTAATAGAGAGACTGGGCCATTCAAGGTATTTTTCAACACTTGATTTAACCAAAGGCTATTGGCAAGTACCCCTCACGGAGGGCGCCAAAGAGAAAACTGCGTTCATCACCCCTGTTGGTCTGTTTCAATGTATTTGTTTACCATTTGGGCTACATGGGGCTCCAGCGACCTTTCAAAGGTTAATGGACATAGTCCTCAAACCCCATCGTCGGTATGCTTCGGCATATCTGGACGACATTATAATCTTTAGTGATGACTGGGAAAGCCACTTACCAAAAGTACAAGCAGTACTAAACTCCCTCAGAGCTGCGGGGTTAACAGCAAACCCAAAGAAATGTTCCTTAGGCTTGGAGGAAGCACGGTATCTGGGGTACATAATTGGGAGAGGGGTGATAAAGCCACAGGTCAACAAAGTTGAGGCTATCCAAAACTGGTCCCAGCCCTCAACCAAAAAGCAGGTCAGAGCTTTTCTAGGAATTGTAGGTTATTACCGCAGGTTCATTCCAAACTTTGCCAGCACAGCAGCGCCCCTGACAGATCTTACCAAGGGAAGTAAGTCTGTCATGGTCAAGTGGGACACGAAGGCTGAAAGCGCCTTTCAAGAGTTGAAACTGGCCCTGTGTAACCAACCAGTCTTAGTCACTCCTGACTTCAAAAAGGAGTTTGTTGTCCAAACTGATGCTTCTAATGTGGGGCTCGGAGCAGTTCTGTCACAAGAGGTGGGTGGTGAGGAACATCCTGTGACCTATTTGAGCAGAAAACTTACCCCAGCTGAGAAAAACTATAGCATAGTTGAACGGGAGTGCTTGGCAATTAAGTGGTCGTCTGTTTAGGTTGGTTACAGACCACTCTCCTCTTACGTGGATGTGTCAAGCTAAAGAGAGAAATGCAAGAGTTACACGGTGGTTTCTTACTTTGCAGAACTTCAAATATACTGTGGAACACAGAGCAGGAAAACTGCAGGGCAATGCTGACGCTTTGTCTAGGACACACTGCCTTGTAGCTAAATGTGTCCGATCCCACGGGCTCGAACAGAGGAAGAGGGTATGTGAGACAGTGACAGGTAAAGTCATTGAGGGAAGGTATATTTCCCCTAGAATCCTGTCATATGTATCCTAGGCTCCAGGGAATGAGTAGTTCTTGCAATAGAAAGCTCTAGTTTTCCAATCTCGGCTTAAGGAAAAGCTGGAAAAAAGGGCCTGGAGTTGGACTGGAGAAGAGCAGGGCGGGTTCCCCAATCCCGAGTCCATCTCTGTTTGTAGGACAAGGCTGCTGCTCAATTAGCTGCACTTGTAGCCTGTGTATAAAAAGGTGCAGACACAGTGTGTGTGAGTCTCACCCCTTACTCAGACTGGAGACTACTAAGGCCTGTAGCCTGTATGCTATGTGAGTAAAGACCTGTGTTACTTTGTGTCCATTGCCTGGTAGGAAGGCACTTGGTATAGTTAGATAATATCTTGTTTAGTTAGTGCTCAGACGAGCAGGATTTATTTTGTATTTTGCCTTGTTGTACAAGAGGCTGTTTTTTTTGACAAGAATAAAAACACAGGCAAAGCCCTGTTATGACTTTTAATGCACGGGGTCCCTGTCTCTGGCTACAAAGAAACCGCTGTACCAACCTCTCCTGATGCTAAACATTACACAGACATTGGCACAAGTATATAAACTTTAAACACTTTACATACATACACATACATATATACACATTACACACATACATATATCAACATTATACCCATACATATATCCACATTACAGAAATACATATATCCACATTACAGAAATACATATATCCACATTACACACTTACATATATCCACATTACACACTTACACATTACACACATCTGTATGTGTGTAATGTGTATATATGTATGTGTGATTACTCCGTGGCTCCTGGAGATCTCCACACTTTGAGTGCGTTCAAAAGTCTATTCCCAAAAACTTGCCTCTGGTAGGACTGCAAAGTTTATTCCCAAATATATCGTTCAAGCTGATCATTTTTATTACTTTCTGGCATTCCAAATAGACGGATGTTATCTAACAAGACCTATTCTCTAGGTCCAGAAGTTTATTATTATTATATAGCTTTATCTCTTCCTCCATGAATAGACTACGGCCTAGAAGGACATTAAAGAGGCTCTGTCACCAGATTCTCAAATCCCTATCTCCTATTGCTTGTGATCGGCGCTGCAATGTAGATAACAGTAACGTTTTGTTTTAAAAAAACGTTCATTTTTGGCCAAGTTATGAGCTATTTTATATATATGCAAATTGAGCTTTGAAATGGACAACTGGGTGTTTTTTTTGGGTTATGTCCAACTGGGCGTGTATTGTGTTTTTAACTGGGCGTGTTTACGTGTATGACGCTGACCAATCAGTGACCAGTCAGCGTCATACACTTCTCTCCATTCATTTACACAGCAGCGATGTGCAGCCACATACACCGAGATTAACGTTAATCAAGTGTCCTGATAATGAATACACATGACCATCCAGCCTGGACGTCATGTGTATTCAGAATCCTGACACTTCTGAATCTTTTCTGTGAGATTCCAGCAAGCCACTCGTAATCTCCCGAGATTACGGAGGTAAACGAGATTTCGTTTCCCTTGCTGGAAATCTCACAGAAAAGATTCAGAAGTGTCAGGATTCTGAATACACATGACGTCCATGCTGGAGGTCATGTGTATTCATTATCAGGACACTTGATTAATGTTAATCTCTGTGTATGTGGCTGCACATCGCTGCTGTGTAAATCAATGGAGAGGAGTGTAAGACGCTGACTGGTCACTGATTGGTCAGCGTCATACACGTAAACACGCCCAGTTAAAAACACAATACACAGTTGGACATAACGAAAAAAACCGCCCAGTTGTCCATTTCAAAGCTCATTAGCATATATATATATATATATATATATATATATATATATAATATCTCATAACTTGGCCAAAAATTAACGTTACTGTTATCTACATTGCAGCGCCGATCACATGCAATAGGAGATAGGGATTTGAGAATCTGGTGACAGAGCCTCTTTAAGGTTGTGAGTAATGCATGTAGTCTGATATTCCAATTGGTTAGATCTAGTGTTCAAACTGATCAAATAATCTTTTCCTTCTTTAAAATCCATTTTAATTTGTTTTCGCTTCCTTTGCATCACGACCGCCATTGGTTTTTTTATTAGCGCTGGCGGTATCTGCAGAGTGTCTGTACTAGAGGCCACCATTACTTCCGCCATCTGTGAAATTGTGCCCTCCTGTAAACTTACTTTCTGTGTGGGATCAGTTAAATCCCCAATTGTTCTTCTTCTTTATCCCTCCACCACCCATCAGAGAATTCTGAAAGAAAACTGATTTAAAGCAAGAAAGTTAAACCTCCCTTAAAGTTGTAACTTGTGTTTTGGAATGGAGAAGTTTCTTTGTTGCGCTGGTTCTCAATACTGATTAGGTAATAAAGAAAGGTTCAATTACACCCCTTCCAGTAGTAAACGTTTTCCTCCTGCAGCCACCACTAAAACAGGAGAATAGTTCCTCGTTTGTAGTCGGCACCCTCCAGGGTTTAGATGCGTTCTACAATGCTATTCTGTAAGGGGTCTTACATGTGCCGCTGCCGGAGCCGCCAGCCAAAGTGGCGTACAAAGTAAGTGCAGAGTTGCCAGCTTCAGTAGCAGTACGCAGTCCACAGCTTGCCTGCACATCACCTCCTGATGAGTGTTTGGGCATCCACTTGGCAAATGAGATTTCATGTGGATAACTGTGAAGTTGTGCCTTTTAGTTTTGCGAAGAGATGTCTAAGGGTGACATAATAAATCTATATCCGTATATAAATAGCCTATACAAAAAATTATGGTGAAAAGCTGTTCCTTTTAAAATCCCCTTAAAAGACTAGGGGGAACTCCCTCCATCTAGAGAAAATAAGGTTCAGTCTCCAGATGCGACAAGCCTTCTTTACTGTAAGAGCGGTGAATCTGGGGAATAGTCACCTCAGGAGCTGGTCACAGCAGGGACAGGTGATGGCTTCAAAAAAGGCAAAGATAATTTCTTACGGCAAACAAAATCCACACTTACTTAAATGTATAGAATTCTTGTATGAACAATTATCCAGTCTGATCACCACATAGGATCAGGATGGAAATGTTTTGGGCAGATATGAGTTTGTTTTATTCCTTCCTCTTGATCAGTAGGAGGAAACAATGTTCTAAAATGTACCGCTACCCCTTACCGTCATCCACATCCTCTCTGATGCTTTGGTTGAACTTGATGTACATGTGTCTTTTCCCAGCGATGTAACTATATAACTATGTGAATGGAAATCATCGCTCCTCCTGCTAATAATTCTGCTTCTTTATGTTGGGTGAACTATAGGCCCACAAGATGTCAGGGCCCAGTTGTGAATGTGACCTCTGTATCCCCCACAGCGGCACCGCTGCCTCTCTCCTGCTGTATTCTGTCACTGCTGAGAATTGTGCTTGTGTTTAATACCATGCACTTCTGATAATGATGATGATGATGATGATACATATTCATATAGTGAGAAAAGCACCTAATGATTTGTTAAATATTTCTATAAGCTTAAACCCTTATGTGAAGTCCAGTAGTGAATATAATTTTAGTCATGGAGTAACAGAGCAGATCAGTAAAGGCCCATTTATAAGGGACAATTCTATCGCAGTTATATTTACATTCAGATACAAATAATCTGTTTTTTTTTTATAAGTATGCTTTATATCAAGTACATTATGCTGATAATCTCCTCATGTAAATGGGCCTTTACAGCAGCTACCTGACTGAGAAAGGAACAAAGCTACTTATTCAGATCCAAATCAAAAATACAAAGCAATAAAAATAATAAATTATATGAATCTGATAAACAGAAAAAGCAAATTACAGAAATTCTCAGATATATTCCTATCAGTGAAGAATTTTACAAATCTTTCTGAAATTTCTTCTTCATAGACCTATTTATACAATGTCCGTAGTGATCTGGTTGATCTGTTAAGAAGGAAATTAGTGTACATTTGATAGGGATTGGTCAATTTAGGATTTGAAAAATTAGCTTTAACCAGAAATAAGAAAAATTGTATTTTTTATTAATAGAGTAATTTTATGTTCTTTCTAGTTTTTGGTGCCACAATGGGGTGGGGTGTCCCTTTTTTTTAATAAAATGGTGCATCCTTCCCATGTGCTGGAAGTGAAAGGGTCCCTGGTGTGTAAGTGCGATGAGGAAATTAGATTGTGAGCCCCTCTGGGGACAGGGACTGATGTGAGTTACTATAATCTATCTATAGAGACGTCTTTTGTAGCTGCTCTGGGCTTCGCTGACTAATTAGGGTCCTGAATAAGAGTGCCCCCATATAACAATGCTGTAGTAGGGCCAGACAACCCCTGTAATGTATGAAATATAACAATTCTCTACATGTTTTGGACCTTTATAAAATATTTGTAAAATCTTTGAATCTGTTTCTGCTGCTTTTGTGGATATTTGTTATAATAAACGGTTTCGCTGTTTACTACTTATTCTTGTCGTCTGTCTCTTTTTTTATACCGGTGATTGAGTGTTGCTTTATGTGTGTAAGGCCTCATTTACACGAGCGTGTGCGTTTTGCGCGCGCAAAAAACGCTGCGTTTTGCGCGCGCAAAAGGCACTTGGCAGCTCCGTGTGTCATCCGTGTATGATGCGCGGCTGCGTGATTTTCGCGCAGCCGCCATCATAGAGATGAGGCTAGTCGACGCCCGTCACTGTCCAAGGTGCTGAAAGAGTTAACTGATCGGCAGTAACTCTTTCAGCACACTCGACAGTGAATGCCGATCACAATATACACCAACCTGTGAATAAAAAAAGACGTTCATACTTACCAAGAACTTCCTGCTTCCCCCAGTCCGGGCTCCCGGCCGTTGCCTTGGTGACGCGTCCCTCTCTTGTCATCCGGCCCCACCTCCCAGGATGACGCCGCAGTCCATGAGACCGCTGCAGCCTGTGATTGGCTGCAGCCTGTGCTTGGCCTGTGATTGGCTGCAGCTGTCACTTGGACTGAACTGTCATCCCGGGAGGTCGGACCGGAGTTATCGGTAAGTCAGAACGTCTTTTTTTTTTTTTTTTTACAGGTTCATGGATTTTCGGAGCGGAAGTCACTGTCCATGGTGCTGAACCAGTTTAACGCTTTCAGCACCGTGGACAGTGACTGTCTCCTGACGTTGCGTACCCGAACATTTTTTACCGGTTTCGGTCAAAACGAGTTTGGCCGAACCCGGTGAAGTTCGGTGCGCTCATCTCGAATTTGACACTCCGTTTGGATGTTTGTAAACAGAAAAGCACGTGGTGCTTTTCTGTTTATATTCAGGAGTTTGACAGCTCTTGCGCGAATCACGCAGTTCGCACGGAAGTGCTTCCGTGCGGCATGCGTGGTTTTCACGCACCCATTGACTTCAATGGGTGCGTGAGTGCGCGAAAAACGCACGATTATAGAACATGTCGTGAGTTTTTTTCTGCGCACGCGCTGAGCGCAATTCACGCGTCGTCTAAACTGCCCCATTGACTAATATAGGTGCGTACGACATGCGTGCAAAGCACGCGCGTCGCACGCGCGTATATTACGTTCGTGTAAATGAGGCCTAATACAAAAAAGAGTAAAGTTCTTTTAATCTGGAATTCAGTATTCCGGAAATTCTGATAAACCGACTCCAAATTGTAAGATAATCTGGAATCTGAGAAAACAAGAAGCAGAAGACTTAGGAGGGAGAAGCTATGATGAGACTCCCGGATTTCTACAAGGACATTTTATAAACTTGTTTATTTTTCATCTAATTGTACAGAATGTCTGATAATCTGGGATCTGTCAGGTCATGTTGTATTTCCAGAATAATACTGCACTAATTCATTAACTAGTCTTACGTTACAGTTAGGTCCGGAATTATTTGGACAGTGACACAAGTTTTGGCATTTTAGCGTTTTTTTTTAAAATTTGTTTTTATTATTTTTCCGTATAAAATAACAACATAAAATCATCTCAGACGACTTAGTGCATTTGAAAAGCATATACTGACTTGCAAGTCAGGCAGATAAGTACATTCAAATGATACATTCTCTTTGCCTATATGCAGAACAGAAGTTTATACATGTCGTTACCACGTCTCCGTTGTGTTTATCTTGTCTCAGCAAGGGAATAATCGTGCACTCTATCCCCCTTCTCGGCCACACAACTGTGGGTCATACTGCTCGGACACATAACCATACATAGAAACCAAAATACTATCAGAAAATAAAACCTTCATTGCTCGCCGCCTCTCTTGTATACCACGTTTCATCCCCCCAGTCCTCCTTTCAGAAGTCTGTAACATCCATTTCCTGTCCCCAGCTGTCCACACTCCCCCCTTCTACACCCCATCCCAGGCATGAATGGAAGTCCTACAGCAGAATATCCCCAGCCAGCCTCCGCCTCTGCAGGGGCGTAGCTAGTGGGGGGCAAGCGGGGCATGTGCCCCGGGCGCAGTTCAGAGGGGGGTGCCAGCGCCCCCTCCTCCTGCGCTATAATTGTACCTGTGTCGCAAGGACACAGGTACAATTAGAAGCAATGAATGACCGGGCACGTTCCGTGCCCGGCCATTCAGCGCCTCTCCCCGAATGAAACGACTGGTACCTTTAGTACCAGTGATGCTTCCGTCGATGAAAGGCGCTGACTGACTGACAGGGAAAGTCATCCTGCCCAGCCAATCAGCGCCTTACATAGACGCTGTGTTCAACCCCCTGGAGACCTGCACAGAAGAGAGCAGGTCTCCATGGCTGCCGGACGGCGTGGGAGCGGGAATAAGGTGAGTTTGAATTTTTTTTTATTTTTTTTATTGGAAGGGTATGTGCACACACACTAATTACGTCCGTAATTGACGGACGTATTTCGGTCGCAAGTCCCGGACCGAACACAGTGCAGGGAGCCGGGCTCCTAGCATCATACTTATGTACGATGCTAGGAGTCCCTGCCTCGCTGCAGGACAACTGTCCCGCACTGTAATCATGTTTTCAGTACGAGACAGTTGTCTTGCAGCGAGGCAGGGACTCCTAGCATCGTACATAAGTATGATGCTAGGAGCCCGGCTCCCTGCACTGTGTTCGGTCCGGGACTTGCGGCCGAAATACGTCCGTCAATTACGGACGTAACTAGTGTGTGTCTGTATCTGCGGGGGGGGGGGGACACTTTATCTATGGGGGGTGTCTATCTACAGGGCTGGGCTATATACAGGGGGATTATATCTACAGGGCTGGGCTATATAAAGGGGGACTATATCTGGGGGGCTATATACAGGGGGACTATATCTACAGGGGGGCTATATACAGGGGGACTATATCTACAGGGCTGGGCTATATACAGGGGGACTATATGTACAGGGCTGGGCTATATACAGGGGGACTATATCTACAGGGCTGGACTATATACAGGGGGACTATATCTGCTGGGCTATATACAGGGGGACAATATCTACAGGGGGGGCTACATACAGGGGGACTATATCTACAGGGGGACTATATCTACAGGGCTGGGCTATATACAGGGGGACTATATCTACAGGGGGCTATATACAGGGGGACTATATCTACAGGGCTGGGCTATATACAGGGGGACTATATCTGCTGGGCTATATACAGGGGGACTATATCTACAGGGGGGCTATATACAGGGGGGCTATATACAGGGGGACTATCTACAGGGGGCTATATACAGGGGGACTATATCTACAGGGCTGGGCTATATACAGGGGGACTATATCTACAGGGGAGCTATATACAGGGGGACTATATCTACAGGGCTGGGCTATATACAGGGGGACTATATCTACAGGGGAGCTATATACAGGGGGACTATATCTACAGGGCTGGGCTATATACAGGGGGACTATATCTACAGGGCTGGGCTATATACAGGGGGACTATATTTGCTGGGCTATATACAGGGGGGACTATATCTACAGGGGGGCTATATACATGGGGACTATATCTACAGGGGGGTTATATACAGGGGGACTATATCTACAGGGCTGGGCTATATACAGGGGGACTATATCTACAGGGCTGGGCTATATACAGGGGGACTATATCTACAGGGCTGGGCTATATACAGGGGGACTATATCTACAGGGGGGCTATATACAGGGGGACTATATCTCCAGGGCTGGACTATATACAGGGGGACTATCTACAGGGGGACTATATCTACAGGGGGGCTATATACAGGGGGACTATATCTACAGGGGGGCTATATACTGGAGTGGGCTGTCTATAGAGCACCATATACAGGGGTGGGCTATATAGTATATAGCCCCCTGTAGATATAGCCCACCCCTGTATATGGTGCTCCATAGATAGCCCCCCCTGTAGATATAGTCACCCTGTATATAGCCCAGCCCTGTAGATATAGCCCCCTGTAGATATATTCCCCCTGTATATAGCCCACCCCTGTATATAGCCCCCTATGTATAGCCCACCCCTGTAGATATAGCCCCCTGTGTATAGCCCAGCCCTGTGTATAGCCCAGCCCTGTGTATAGCCCACCTCTGTAGATATAGCCCAGCCCTGTAGATATAGCCCCCTGTGTATATCCCAGCCCTGTGTATAGCCCAGCCCTGTGTATAGCCCAGCCCTGTGTATAGCCCAGCCCTGTGTATAGCCCAGCCCTGTATATAGTCCCCCTGTAGATATAGCCCACCCCTGTATATAGTATCCCACAAATAGCTCCCCCTATAGTGCTCCACAGAAAGCCCACCCCTGTATATAGCCCCCTTGTACATATAGTCCACCCCTGTATATAGTGCTCCACAGATAGCCCACCCTTGTATATAGTATATACAGGAGTGGGCTATCTGTGGAGCACTATATACAGGGGTGGACTATCTAGTGGAGCACTATATACAGGGGTGGACTATATGTACAAGGGGGGGCTATATACAGGGGTGGGCTATCTGTGAAACACTATATACAAGGGTGGACTATATGTGGAGCACTATATACAGGGATGGGCTATATCTACAGGGGGCTACATACAGGGGTGGGCTATCTGTAGAGCACTATAGGGGGAGTTATTTGTGGGACACTATATACAGGGGTGGTCTATATGGGGGCACTATCTACAGGGGCTCTATGGCAGGCACTATCTACAGGGGGCACAGTGTGTGTGGGACACGGTGTATGGTGCTATTATAATTAGAGGTGCAGTGTATGGCACTATTATATTTAGGGATGTAGTGTGTGGTATAATGATAACTTTATCTTTATTTATAGGTGCAGAAATGTTGGAAAAGTGAGAAGCTGAAGACATGTGAGCGGCAAACTGCAGAAATTGTCTGTGACCAGGAGAAGTCATCATAGAGGTCTGGACCAAATGGAGAAAAAGAACTAGAATCTGAGACGTCACCGGTGAGTCACTCAATGTAAATGTTCACTCTGCCTCTAATCAGCACTGTAGTCACTGTATGATCTGCAGCGAGATGATGGGTGGTATGATTATGATAGGATTTATTTTTTGTGAAACGGCATCTCCCAGCATATCCTTATCATTGTTCGGCCTATGCTGGGAGCTGTAGTTTTACGCCGTACAAACCTATACGGCAGGGGTTTCACTAAATTGAGCTGTATTTGTTCTGGGGCTGTATATATGTAGTGAGCTTGGTTCTGGTGTTGTGTATAGAAAGCCTATAAGGTGTGGGGTACAATTAACACAACAAATGTAGCAGAAAAGAGAATAACAATCTTTATTGAAAAAATCACAGGATTAAAAAGATGAGTCATGCACAGCATGAAAAATAAAACGTTCATCTGATGCCAGAGATACAAGTGCACCATGGGTGGGTAGACACATATATATGGTAATAACAGCTATGCTGAATAGATAGACCATACAAGTTGATTAGAAGTCAATCAGAGGGAGCAGAGATTGTAAAACACAAGTGAAAGTAGATAAGTACATTGGTGAAGTCTCTGTGTCAATACAAGTTAGAAAAATTAAACCAATACTACTCTGAGTGAATCAGGTCTATGAATAAAACAGCAAAGAAAAATGAATGTAGCTGGTCACATACCCATGGTGATGTCTCAGGCAGGAGAGATCGTCAGACCCGACGCGCGTTTCGGATGCCTTCGTCCGGGGGTGGCGTCTCTCCAGCCAGGGTCACCCTTTTAAAGCGTCATCTGTCCAATCGTGTGTATGTAACACAGGTGTGTTACAGGAGACGGTAACGACGGCGTCATGTGCCAGGCATGGAGATGGTCGCTACAATACTTCCGGCCACGCGTCATCAGAGGGGGGGGCGGGTCACCGGCGACTGACGCCGATGAGCCGCGCCCACTCCGATACAGACGCGCCCACAGAAGGAAGCGAAACACCTCCTCCTGACACAAGCGCACAGGAGCAGTCTCCACAGACTACAAAGGTAGTTTGTATATGTAAACAAAACACTCGACTGGACTGATGCACGGGGAGAAACCGAGATGATATCAACACATAGCGTATAAAGGCTCTATTGGTAAATAGAATATCGATCTACAGATGTATAGCAAAGACCAAGACTATATCTAGTATATAGTGTGTGTTGCATCTATATATATATATATATTTAAAAATATATAATGTTATAGAAAAGCGCATCAATACAGACACTACAAAAAGAAAAGAAAAAACGAACAGAAAAAACAAATGTGCATATATTAATAAATATATAATAAATTTAATGAGATGTGATGTGATATAATTGGAATACATAAATAATATAGATAATGAACGAAAAATAAATAAATAAATG
The DNA here is from genome assembly GCF_050947455.1 of Rhinoderma darwinii. Classification (NCBI taxonomy): domain Eukaryota; kingdom Metazoa; phylum Chordata; class Amphibia; order Anura; family Rhinodermatidae; genus Rhinoderma; species Rhinoderma darwinii. The sequence goes on from NC_134687.1 coordinate 268,935,214, forward strand.
AACAATTGATGTAGTGCGTGAAAAAATATATATATGAAGAAGTGCTTTAATTATGTTCATAGGTATAGTAAATAGTTGAAAAGTGTGTGTGCATCGTGTGTATAAAAAACTAAATAAACTAAATAATTTCACCAATGTACTTATCTACTTTCACTTGTGTTTTACAATCTCTGCTCCCTCTGATTGACTTCTAATCAACTTGTATGGTCTATCTATTCAGCATAGCTGTTATTACCATATATATGTGTCTACCCACCCATGGTGCACTTGTATCTCTGGCATCAGATGAACGTTTTATTTTTCATGCTGTGCATGACTCATCTTTTTAATCCTGTGATTTTTTCAATAAAGATTGTTATTCTCTTTTCTGCTACATTTGTTGTGTTAATTGTACCCCACACCTTTATAGGCTTTATATCAGATGTTGAGGGTCAGTGCACCAAGATACACTTGGTTTTACATATGATCTCGTTTTTCATTCAATTTATGTATTTACATTTAAATTGACGAGATTGCTTCCTGTTTGTACCAATAGGTTGTTGTTGTGTATAGAACCATATTGCTTGTGAAATGTACAAATAATTTTATTCTCGCGTTACATAAAAAGAAATGACACGTCGATTGGTAGAGAAAACAAACACGGCGAGGGGGAAGGAGATGTCGGGAAAGAGGTTGGGGGGGGGGGGCGCCAAACTGAATCTTTGCCCCGTGTGCTGGAGAACCTAGCTACGCCTCTGGCCTCTGATACCATGTAGTAGGTTGGAAGCATGTATGTATTTTATCTTTTACACGTTGGGGTAGTAGAGAAGTGAAGCCCTCCCAGATCTGAAAGAAAGTCTTAACCCTTTTCTCCTTCTGGTGTGAAGCCTCCACCCAATCCATCTTCATCATAAAGGATAATTTTTCCAGGAAAACCTGAAGGTGTGGGGCCTGGCTGTGGTTCCACACCTGCAGTATCGCCTTCCTGCCTGCTGCTGCCAATAAATGTAGGATGCGAAGTTCATGTCGGGTGTGATCCCGTGTGCCTGTTTCCACATACCCCAGTATTGCCCATTGAGAGGTCAAAGCGAACTGACCCGTCATGTTAGTCTTTGCGAAGTCTCCAACCCTCTCCCAGAACGACCGAATGCGAGGGCACGCCCATAAGCAATGGTATAAGTTTGCCTCCGTCTCACCACATTTAAAACAGTCCGAGGTCTCATACAGTCCCATCCTGTGGCCCCTTTGAGGTGTAATATATGCTCGATGGGCCTCCTTGAGCCACATTTCCACATATCTTGCTGAGGGCAAGAGTTTGTACACAAAGATTGTGGCCTGAAGTATAACCAAAGGGGTTAAAGTCGCATCGTTTGCCTCCCATTTCGCTAGGCCTGAGCCAGGAGTACTATAGTCTATGGAGGGATGGAGAAATTTGTATAATCTAGATATTCGTGCAAGATGTGTTCCTGGCTCTAGTATCAATGATTGATTTAAAAGGGGAAGTCCATTCCTCGGGTGAAATGTGACTCAGCACCACCTGCGCATAACTCTGGGCCTGTATATAGTTAAAGAAGGGGAGAGAGATGCGTGGATATTTAATTTGTAAGTCCTGCAGGGAGAGCATTGTATGGAGCGTGGGATGCAAAAGGGCCCCCAAGGAGTTAATACCATTATCATGCCAGGAGGTAAAAATACGGTGTGAGGTACCCTGCTGAAACCGCAGGTTCCTGACCAGGGTCAGTGCTGGAGAAAATTGGGTGTCTAGGTGCAGCATGTGGTGGATCTTATGCCAGGTCCTCCAAATTGTAATTATGAGCGGGTTGTCCCTAGAGTCAGTAGGCAACATGTCATATGGGAGATGTAGGAGGTTTATAAGGGCTATCACCGGGGTAAAGGACAGATCCACCTGGGGGGTGGTATAGTATGAGGTGCCTTGTGCCCAGTCCGATATAACCCTGGCTAATGCCGCCAAGTTATAAGTCCTAATATTGGGGAAGTTCAGACCGCCGTTAAACCTATGTTGTTGCAAAACATGAAATGTTCCCAGATAAATTCCCTGTAGAGTTTATTTATGAGCTTTTCATCTTTCGGTCTCAGATACATGGGCAGGGATTGAAATCGATAAAGAAGTTTAGGGAATTACACCATTTTCAGTAGATTTGCCCTGCCCATGAATGAGAGAGAGAGAAGTGTTGCCACGATTTCAATGTAGATTCCAAAGCTACAAGATATTTAGAAATATTGAAGTTATAAAGGGCAGAAGGCACTCTAGTAATCTCAATTCCCAGGTATTTTATCGAGGAATGGCACCATTTCAGAGGGTACTGCGATGACCATAGGGGCGTGTAAGGGCCTTTTAGAATTAGGGCTTCACCTTTATCCACGTTCAGGGTGTAACCAGAAAGTTTCCCCAGCGTTTGTAGCTCCTCCAGGGCCAGGGACAAAGTGTGCCTGGGATCCTTGAGCACAAGAAGAAGATCATCCGCATATGCCGTCATCTTCAATTCATATCTCCCCAGGTGTATACCCCTGAACGTGGATGACAAGGAAATGTGGTATAATAGGGGGTCTAATGACATGTTGAATAGGATGGGGGAGAGGGGGCAGCCCTGTTTCGTGCCCCTGAATAAATCTATCGTCTGAGAAAGGTGTCCGTTAATAAATAGATTCGTAGTGGCCTGCGTCTGTAAGGAGTGCAGATACGTCAGAAAGGTCTGACCAAAATTCCTACCACGCAGCGTCTCGTTTAAAAAGGGCCAAGAGACCTTATCAAAAGCTTTTTCAGCATCTAGACTGAGTAGCATGGTCGGAAGTTGGTCGGCCTCCTGGGCTCGCACTGTTGCAGCAATCACCGCCCGAATGCTTTTAGAGGAGTATCTGCCAGAGACGAACCCCATCTGGGAAGGGTGAGCGATTGCAGGAAGCAATGTCTGTATACGATTCGCTAAAATTTTGGACAAGAGTTTTTGTAGTCCTGATTAAGCAGGGAGATAGGTCTGTAGGACTAGGGTAAGACTGGGTCCTTATTCGGTTTAGGGATAATTATGGTTCGAGAGTCAAAAAACTAGTCTACTACCAGGTTGTTACGATAAATGTCATTGAGTAAGCGAGTAAGATGTGGGACTATATCTGGGGATAGCATCTTGTAGTACTCCATCGGAAAACCGTCCGGCCCTGGGGATTTGTGGTTGTGTGAAGAGGAGATAGCTAGGCGGACTTCCTCTTCCGAGATGTCCGCCTCCAAAAGCGTGTTTTGTTCCTCCGAGACCCTAGGCATGGAAAGAGTTTCCAAAAAGGAATTCACTTTTGACATATCAGTGGGAGCTGCCCTGTAGAGGTTTTCATAGTACTCCGCAAATACTGCTTCAATTTTCTCAGTTTCCGAGTGTAGTGCCCCTGAGCGTGTGTCCCTTGCCAAAAGCACACGGCCTGTATTGCGTGGGGGTCGCGTGAGATATGCCAGTAGGGATCCTACCCTGTTCCCCCACCTGTAAAATTTGTTTTGGGAGGTCTTCACCTGCCACATTGCGTGCCCCTGTAAGAAGGTGTTCAGCAGGCCCTGCACATCTAAGAATTATTTTTTGGAGTCAGGGGTGGGGTTGCCCGCATGTATGGATTGTGCTCTAAGGAGATTAGATTGTAAATCAAGAAGTTGGGCCTGTGTTTGCTTACGTTTTAAGTTTACATAACTTATTATATGCCCCCTCATCACTGCTTTAGAGGCCAGCCATATCAAGGCTACGTCATCTAACTGCTGGATATGATCGTGGATATAATTATTCCAGTGTGTTTTTAGATAACTTCTGAAGTCCTCTGACTCATAAAGGTACGATGGGAATCTCCACAGGTTCGTTCGGGGCATAGGGGGCAGCCGCTCTAAGGTTAGGGACAGCAGGGCGTGATCTGATATGGCGATGGGTCGGATATCAGTCCGTATCACTCTTGAGAACAAGTCTGTAGTGAGCATTATGTAATCGATTCTAGAAAAAGAGTCGTGTACTGCAGAGTAGAAAGTATAATCTCTCACTTGCGGATTATGGAGTCTCCAGGGGTCACATAAGAAGAGATGTTCCATGAAGAAGGCCATTTGCGAACTGGGAGGAGAGTCAGCATGGTCTACACCCGATCTATCAAGGGGAGGGTAAGAAGCTAAATTATAGTCTCCAGCCACAATCCGGTCCGAGCATTCCCTTTGCAACAAGAATTCCAATAGTTTAGAGTAAAAACCGTCAGTCGTCAGGTTGGGGCGTAAATGTTGAGAAGAGTGTAAGATTTGTCAGCTACAGTAAGTCGGATGTACACAAAACGGCGATCAGGGTCAGAATACCTATCCTGGATGGAGTATGGCAGGCCTTTCCTGAAGTATACAGCGACCCCACGTGTCTTGGTGGAGTACGTGGAGACCACTGGCGCATCCAACCAGGAGGCCCGGATAGGAACATAGTGGTCCGTTCTCCAGTGAGTTTCCTGCAAACAGATGATATCTGCGCGTTGGCGCTTTATATGTGCGAGCACTTTGCGTCGTTTATCAGGGGTATTCAGACCTGCCTCATTCCATGACACTATGTGTAGGGTAGGGGGTGTATGGGACTCATGTGATGTGCTTATTAGGGTACTCATCCTGTGTCTAGACGTATGACTTCTGTCAATATGATCCAAACGCTAATACGACGCCACTTCCCGTCCCAGCGAGCGCAAAGTGTAGTCAGCATACAAGAACGGGGGGACCGTTTCCGGTCACAAAAGGCTACAGGTAACCTAAAAGAGAGAAGCGGCAAGCATGAAAACCTGACCCAAAAACAAAATAAGATCATCATACAAGTAAATACATTACATTGAGTAAGATGGGTGTTATAAACACTCCACCATCTACAGGCGGAAAAACACAGCTTCCATAGAGCTCTCCAAGATGGCGGGGTCCAGCCTCACCACCGCGCGCGGCGTCTCTGTGCCCACTCTCCTGGCCGACTTCCAGTGCCCTTGTGTCGCTTCCCGCGACTCAGCAGACCTGGCTCCTCTGCTCCTGCCCGACATCCGCCCTGTGCAGCTCCGGTATCCCGTCAGCCGGGCCGTGTTTGTGTCAGCCTGCGGGAGCTCAGCTAAAACGCGGCCACCTAGATGCCCTGCCCACCGGAAGTCGTCGTTTTTTTTGTTTGTTTTTTTAAAAAAACATATTGAATATACAATTATATAATCAATATGGGCTTAAAGTGCAGACTCATCTTTAATTTGAGGATATTCACATCCTAATTTGAGGAATGTCTTAGGAATTATAGCTCTTTAATATGTAGCTGCCTCTTTTTCAAGGGACCAAAGGTAATTGAACAATTATCTCAATGGCTGTTTAATGGGCTTCATGGGCTATTCCCTCGTTAATCCTTCATCAATTAAGCAGGTAAAAGGTCTGGTGTTGATTCCAGGTGTGGCATTTGCATTTGGAGGCTGTTGCTGTGAACCCACAACATGAGGTCAAAGGAGCTCTCAATGCAAATGAAACAGACCATCGTTAGGCTGAAAAAATTTAAGAAATCCATCAGAGAGAGAGCACAAATATTAGGAGTGGCCAAATAAACTGTTACATTCTTGAAAAGAAAGAGCGCACTGGTAATCTCGCGAACTCCAAAAGGCCTGGACGTCCATGAAAGAAATCAGAATCCTTTCCAAGGTGAACAACATCTACCCGAGTGTAGAACACTCTCCTGGAAGTAGGTGTATCAGTATCTAAGTCTACCATAAAGAGAAGACTTCATGAGAGCAAATACAGAGGGTTCACCACAAGGTGCAAACCATTAATCACCCTCAAAAATAGAAAGGCCAGATTAGATTTTGCCAAATAACATCTAAAGAAGCCGCCGAGTTCTGGAACAGCATTCTTTGGACAGATGAAACTAAGATCAACCTGTAGCAGAATGATGGGAGGAAGAAAGTATGGAGAAGGCTTGGAACGGCTTATGATCCAAAGCACAATATCCTCTGTAAAACATGGTGGAGGCAGTGTGATGGCATGGGCATGCATGGCTGCCAAAGGCACTGGGTCACTAGTGTTTATTGATGATGGGACTGAAGACAGAAGCAGCAGGATGAATTCTGAAGTGTTCAGGGATTTACTTTCTGCTCAGATTGAACCAAATGCAGCAAGGACGTCGCTTCACATTACAGATGGACAATGACCCAAAACATATTGCGAAAGAAATCCAGGAGTTTTTTAAGGCAAAGAAGTGGAATATTCTGCAATGGCCAAGTCACCAGATCTTAACCCGATCGAGCTGCATTTCACTTGCTTAAGACAAAACTTAAGGCAGAAAGACCCACAAACAAGCAACAACTGAAGACGCTGCAGTAAAGGCCGGGCAAAGCATCACAAAGAAGGAAACCCAGCGTTTGGTGATGTCCACGCGTTCCAGACTTCAGGCAGTCATTGCCTGCAAAGGATTCTCTACAAAGTATTTAACAAAAACCATTTTATTTATGGTAATGTTAATTTCTCCAATTACTTTTGAGCCCTTGAAATGAGGAGGTTGTGTAGAAAAATGGTTACAATTCCTAACCGTTTCACAGGTTATTTTTGTTCAACCCTTTGAATTAAACCTGAAAGTCTACACTTCAATTGCATCTCAGTTGTTTCATTTTAATAGAGCCCAAATCATGAAGACGGTGTCACTGTCCAAATAGTTCTGGACCTAACTGTATAAAATGTGGCTCCCTAAGCAGGGGTGTAACAAGGAACCATGGGGTGCAGGAGAAAAACAGAACGGGCGTCACTGCAAAGATGATCATCACCAGAAGCAAGTGAGTCCAGGAAATTGAGAGTTATGATTTGTATGGTTTTCAGTCCCTGTAGGTGCACAAAAATAAATTCTGGCACCACTCCATCATGCACCGTGAATCCCAACTATTCCTCACCTTTAATAATTTGGAGATGACCCCTTAGATGCTGGAATCTATAAAAGCTGCTATGTCTGCTACAGCTGAACAGTATATGGGCCCAATACCAATAATATGTCTGCCCCTAGCCTTCTACCTTGGTTGTTATACACTTGTGACCAGGATCATATACAAAAATCCTAAGGCCCTAAAGCAAAACTCAGAATGGGTCCCACGTCCAACTGAGAGCTCCAGCAAGTGTACTACACCTTTATTAAAGCTAATATCCTTCATTATGTTTTTGGATCCAAAATTCTGTGCCAATAAATTTCATAATATATCTGGGGAGCTCTGTTTTCTGACTTGTGATATACAGTATATCTCTGGGTGTATACATCAGTCACTAGGGGGAGTTCACTAAATATGTATTTATATAGCTAGTGTTTAACTCAAGGGGTGTAATTGTACATCTTTATGTAGTGATCGTCCCTTAGTGGCTTGTGCAAATAGCTGCTATGACGGTGTAATTTGTCAGTGTTTCCATCAGGTAAGCTGCTGTGACATCACAAGAGGGTTTCAGTCAAATAAACTATTGTGACTTCAGCAAATGTTTTTTTGTTCGGTACGCTGCTATAACTTCACAAGTGAGTTTCAGTCAGTTAAGCTCCTGTCACTACAAATATCTTCCTGTCAGGCAAGTTGTAGTGACATCAGATACAACTTTGAATTAGTTAAGCTGCTGTGACATCACAAGTCGGTTTTAGTTAGGTAAGCTACTGTGACATCACAAATATCTTCCTGTCAGGTAAGCATCTATAACATAACACATGTGTTTCTGTCAGCTAAGCTGCTGTGACATCACCAAAAATGTTTTAGTCGGGTAAGATGCTGTGATATCACAAATGTCTTTCTGGCAGCTGAACTGTTGTAACATTGCGCGCCAAAGTACAAAATCTCACTAAAAGCCATTTCCAAAAGTTGGCAAGTAGATATCAAGCATATACTTTATTATTCAAATGTAGTCAAAGCAAAATTAAATCATTGAAGGTGTAAGCCTTTTCATTCACCTCTGTTAAACGTACTTCTTTAGTTCAACTGGTCTCAAGCACCATTACCCTCAGCCGCCCACACCTACCCAAGGGCGCAAATCACAAACTCAATATTAATGACAGCTCTTTGGTCCTTTACCCAAACGGGAACCGACATTTCAGATGAATATCCCGTACGCTATCAGCTGTGCACAACACTGCTATCGTGCCTCATTTTAAAGTGTAGTTGCCATCAATTTTTTTTGGTGTAATCAGTATTCGCTTATGATATATCCTTTTCTGAACATTCAAGTAAATTATACCTTTTACTTCTTTTAGTCTCTTTTTCAGTAACTTTCATTTAGAGGCGAATGAGTCTGAAGTATTGGCTTGTGTCTGAATGAGTCTAAAGGCTGGAGCTTCAGTGAGGGCTTTGACCAATCAGATTCAGCATGGTATATCAGATGACATGATCAACCAATCAGCTGCTTAACCTCTTCCCGCTCCTGGACGTACTATTAGGTCATGGTAGCTGTATCGTTCACGCTCCATGACCTAATAGTACGTCTCAGGAGTAACAGCTCCTACAGCGGGGACCGATTGCTGTGTCCCCGCTGATTAACCCCTTAAAAGCCACGTTCAATAGAGATCGTGGCTTTTTAGGGGTTAAGCTACCATCGCCGGCCTGCTACACGATAGCGGCCGGCGATGGTGACTATGGCAACCAGACACCAAACAATGGCGTCCAGCTATGCCATCGACGGAAGCGTAGTGGGTCCTGACAAAGTCAGGACTATGCTTGCTGTCAGTGAGTAGCTGACAGCTCTAATACACTGCACTACGCATGTAGTGCAGTGTATTAGAATAGCAATCAGGGCCTCCTGCCCTCAAGTCCCCTAGTGGGACAAAGTAATAAAGTAAAAAAAAAAGTTAAAAAAAATGTGTCAAAATAAGAAAATAAAGGTTTTAAAAGTAAAAATCCCCCTTTTTCCCTTATCAGTCTTTTATTATTAATAAAAATATATAAACAAACAAACTATACATTATTGGTATCGCCGCGTCCGTAACGGCCTGAAATACAAAATTATTTTGTTATTTATCCCACACGGTGAATGCCGTAAAAGAAAATAATAATAAACCGTACCACAATCGTTTGGTCACTTCACCTCCCAAAAAATTGAATAAAAAGAGATAAAAAAGTTGCATGTACCTAAAAATAGTACTGGTCGAATCTACAGTTCGTTATGCAAAAAAGAAGTCCTCGCACGGCTTTCTTGATGGAAAAATAAAAAAGTTATGGCTCTTAGAATAAGGTAACACAAAAAGTTAATTATTTTTTACAAAACGTATTTTATTGTGCAAACGCCATAAGACCTAAAAAAAACTATAAACATCTGGTATCCTCATAATCGTATCGCCCCGCAGAATAAAGTGAATATGTCATTTATAGCGCACGGTGAACGCTGTAAAAAAAAAAAATAGAATAAAAAAACAATGGTAAAAATGCTGTTTTTTTAGTCACCACGCCACCTAAAAATAGAATAAAAACGGATCAAAAAGCCGCATGCACCCGAAGAAAACTACAATGAATTCCTCAAGGGGTCTAGTTTCCAAAATGGGGTCACTTTTGGGGGGTTTCCACTGTTTTGGCACCACAAGACCTCTTCAAACCGGACATGGTGAATAATAAAAAAGAGGCCTCAAAATCCTCTAGGTGCTCCTTTGCTTCAGAGGCCGGTGCTTCAGTCCTTTACCACACTAGGGCCACATGTGGGATATTTCTCAAATACTGCAGAATCTGGGCAATAAGTATTAAGTTGCGTTTCTCTGGTAAAACCTTTTGTGTTATAGAAAAAAATGGTATAAAAAGGATTTTCTGACAAAAATAAATATGTAAATTTCACCTCTACTTTGCTCTAAATTCCTGTGAAACACCTAAAGAGGTCATAAACTTTCTAAATGCTGTTGTTAATACTTTGAGGGGTCTAGTTTCTAAAATGGGGTGTTTGATGGGGGTGTCTAATATATAGGCCCCTCAAAGCAACTTCAGATCTGAACTGGAACCTAAAAAAAAAAAAAAAATGAGGCAATACTTTGCTTCTCCTAATGAACATTGCCTACTCCGAGACGCCTATTAGACCGTTTCAGTGCCCGGTTTTCCCAAGCATTCACCCCCGAGACGTGTATTTCTATTGATGAGTCCTTGGTACATTTTAAAGGCTTCAATTCCGCCGGGTAAGAGGGCAAGGTATGGTGTGAAGATGTATAAGCTGTGCGAGAGTGCATCAGGTTATACCTACAAATTTAGGATATATAAAAGGGAAGGACACCAGTGATCAGCCCCCAGAATGCCCCCCTTACTGGGAGTTAATGCAAAAATTGTGTGGGATTTGGTGCACCCACTGCTGGACCAGGGTTACCACCTCTACCTGGATTATTTTTATACCATCGTCCCACTCTTCAACTGCCTCGCTTCCAGAAGTCCTGAGGCATGCGGCACTGCTAGAAGAAATCTGAGAGGCCTCCCTAAGACTCTGCTTGGGCAAACAAGAAGGGGTGAGAGCAGGGCACATTCTAGCAGCAACATATTGTGTGTCAAGTACAAGACAAGAGAGTACCCATGTACCTGTACGAGGTACCAGTACAGAGACCCCCAAACTAGACTGCATCCTGGACTACAATAGGTACATGGGAGGGATGGACTTGTCAGATCAAGTCCTGAAACCCTACAGCGCCATGCTGTGTGGTATAAAAAGCTGGTCATGCACATCATACAGATGGCATTGTACAATGTGTACGTGCTACGTCGATGTGCAGGCCAGAGGGGAACTTTCCTAGAATTTCAAGAGGTGGTTATCAAGAAACTAATTTTTAGGGACCAAGAAGGGGGGGCACCCAGTACTTCTGGAAGTGAGGCCACACGCATCGTGCCTGGGCAACACTTTCCAGTAGAAGTTCCCCAAACTGGCAAGAAAGGAAAAAGTCAAGAGGTACAAAGTCTGCTATAAGAGGGGGATAAGAGAGGACACAATATATTGATGTGACACGTGTCACGAAAAACTAAGGCTCCGTATGAAAGAGTGCTTCAAAATGTATCATACATCCCTTGATTTTTAATCTACCCCAGTTTTACTTACCCTGATGCACTACGCACATCTTATCCCCCTCATCTTTCCCTTCTGAGCCCTGCCATGGGCCCTGCCATGGGCCCACATTGAGGGTATTGCCATACAAGTGAGAACACACATTACAGTTTATGGGGTGTATGTCTCCGGTAAAAATGCTCACTACACCTCTAGATTAAAGGGATCCTGTCATCAACATCTTACTTGTTAAACTCGCCTGACCCCTCAATGGCCGTAGCTGTCCAGAGTTCGTTCCTGTTCTCTTCTTTCCTGAAGTCCTCCTCTGTCTGTAAATATCGTCGCTTAAACTCTTCCCGCCTTTTATGGTAATTTTTTTCACTCTGGGACGCAGCTTCTTTACCCCGCCTACCGTTGCCACCTGTCCGGCCCTGACTGGCTAAGGAGCTGTCAATCAAAAAGAAGGAGGTGGAGTCCACTCTGAGATGCTGGAGGAATGAAAATTTGACTCTTTTCAGATGAAGATTTGACTCTTTTCTGCTCATTTGCATACGGCGTGGGAGCACTGAAAAACGGAATACTAAAGGTACAGAGCTTACTTAGAACATATTTATAGCTTAGATGACAATGATTTTTCACCCACTTTCACCAGGTATTGCTGGCTTTATAGCTAAAATGCTGGTGACAGGTTCCCTTTAATGCCTTAAGGGGTGTCGTTTTTAAAATGGGGTCACTTCTTGGGAGTTTCAAATGTACTGGTACCTCAGGGGCTTCTGCATACATGACTTCGCACCAGAAAATCCCCAGTAGGCCAAATGGTGGTCTTTTCCTTCTGAGCCCCCCCATGGGCCCAAACGTGGGAATTTTATTTCTTGTGAAAATAAGAAATTTTCAGCCAAAACTACATATTATTGGAAAAAATTAATTTTGTTTAAATTCCCAGCCCAATTCAAATAAGTTATGTTAAAAAACTATGGGGTCAAAATGGTCACAACACCATTAAATGAATTCCTTGACGGGTGTAGTTTCCAAAATGGGGTCACTTCTGGTGGGTTTCCATTGCTTTGATACCTCTGGGACTCTGCAAATGCGACATGGCACCCGAAAACCAATCCAGCAAAATCTGGACTCCAAAGAACAAATAGCGCTCCTTTCCTTCTGAGCCCTCCCATGGGCCCAAACGGCAGTTTATCACCACAAATGGGGTATTGCTGCACTCAGGAGAAATTAGGAAACAAAATGGGGTATTTTGTTCCCTGTGAAAATAAGAAATTTTTATCAAAAATGACATCTTATTGGAAAAAATTTCATTTTTTTAATTTCACAGCCCAATTCAAATACGTGCTGTGTAAAAACTGTGGGGTCGAAATGGTAACAGCAACCATAAATTAATTCCTTGAGGGGAGTAGTTTCCGAAATGGGGTCACTTTTGTGGGATTCCTACTGTTTTGGCAAAAACACCTCTTCAAACCTGGCATGCTGCCTAAAATATATTCTAATGAAAAAGAGGCCTCAAAATGTACTAGGTCCTTCTGGGGCTTGTGTTTTAGTCCATGAGCGCACTAGAGACACATGTGGGACATTTCTAAATACTGCAGAATCTGGACAATACATATTTAGTAGTATTTCTCTGGTAAAACCTTCCGTGTTACAGAAAAAAAATTGAATACAATTGAAATTCAGCAAGAAAAATTACATTTGAAAATTTCACCTCTACCTTGCTTTAATTTCTATGAAATGCCTGAAGGGTTAAATAAACTTTCTTAATGCTGTTTTGAATACATTGAGGGTTCTAGTTTTCAAAATGGGGTGTTTTATGGGGGTTTGTAATACATAGGCCCCTCAAAGCCTCTTCGGAACGGAACAGGTACCTTAAAAAAAGGCTTTTGAAATTTTCTTAAAAATATGAGAAATTGCTGTTTTATGTTTTAAGCCTTGTAACGTCCAAGAAAAATAAAAGAATGTTCAAAAAACTATGCCAATCTAAAGTAGACATATGGGAAATGTGAACTAGTAACTATTTTGGGTGGTATAACCCTCTGTTTTACAAGCAGATGCATTTAAAGTCCAAATGTGACCACTAACATAAAGCCCACTGTGTCACGAGAAAACAATCTCAGAATCGCTTGGATAGGTTTAAGCATTCCGACGTTATTACCACATAAAGTGAAATATGTCAGATTTGAAAAATGGTCTCTGAGCCTTAAGGCCAAAACAAGGCTGCGTCCTTAAGGGGTTAAAAAGAGGTCTGAACATGGGTGGAACCCCCTTATTAATGTTCATTATGAGCCATTTTGTTAAGATACATAGATAAAATTCAGGACAGCTGTGGTGTAAGTTACTGGAAGGAAATCACAGTTACATAGTACAGGAGATATTTATCATATGATTCTACAGTGATTTCTCCAAAGACATAGAAAAGGATTATTTTAGTGACAGGTGCTCTTTAACATAATTCAAAATATGTTAATTTTGTTTTTTTTCTTTCAAAGACCCCTTTACATATATTGTAATTGATAGATTTTGACATGATATGATCAATATTAACGCTACATTTAGTTGAGCTTTCCCAACCTACATAGTAAAGTGTTCATAGGTCTCCACTAGCCCGACAGAGGTATAAAAAAAAGTGTCCTTTTGGCCTAAGTCAGGCTGGTATACGCTATTCCATACAACTGAATCCCTCAAGAAATGTACAATGCATGGTATATGTTTTTGAGCATAGGACAATATGGGTGACGTATACCACTATATAGCATACATCACAGGTCTCAGTTTAATGTATACGTCATAGGATTTACAATAGCTCTTCATGACATGTATATGTTACATTGATCTGTCGATGGGTGACGGATGCCTATGACAGATGCCTAAGGCTGGGTTCACACTGAGTTTTTTGCAGGAGAAAAATCTGCCTCAAAATTTAGTTTGGAATTTTAAGGCAGATTTTCCTCTGCCTGCACCCCGATTTTCGCAGCGTTTTTCACCCGCGGCCATTCAGCGCCGCGGGCATAAAACACCACGAAATACGCTTTATCTGCCTCCCATTGATATCAATGGGAGGTCAGAGGCGTAAATGCCCAAAGATAGGGCATGTCCCTTATTTTTCCCGTGAGCCGGTTTTTCCGCTCACTGGAATAAAAAACGCCTCCGCCTCCCATTGAAATCAATGGGAGGCATTTTAGGCCGTTTTTTGACGCGGTTTCCGCATAAAAAAACTTGCCAAAAAACTGTGTGAACTCCCCCTAACAGTGGCATCCCTCACCTATAGGCTATTATGGCATCCGTTTAACGTATATATGTCTTGAAATGGGTCATGAGTTAATGATATATACATTTAACGTACACCATTGTAGTCTACGCTTGACAGATGCCACTGTTTATTTGTTCCTGGCATATACATCAAGTGGAGGCTAAAAACGTGATGTGAAGGGGTCTTATAGACTTTTCTAGACTGATATTCTTTGGAAACACAGTAAACTGTGACTTCTCGTGATCTAGTCCCCTGCAGGCCGTCTTCATCTCCGATAAAGGAGTTTGTAATTACTGTTTTTTCCCCTGACATTTAGCTGAAACAAAATAAAACATAATACTGTCCTCATTGTATGTCCTTTATTCCCTGTATACTGTCCTCACTATATGTACTATATTCTCTGCATACTGTCCTCACTATATGTACTATATCCCTAGTATACTGTCCTCACTATATGTACTATATCCCCAGTATACTGTCCTCACTGTATGTCCTATATTCTCTGTATATTATCCTCAATATATGCACTATATTTCCTGTATACTGTACTCACTGTATATCCTATATTCCCTGTATACTCTCCTCAATATATGTACTATATTCCCTGTATACTGTCCTCACTGTACGTCCTATATTCTCTGTATATTTTCCTCACTTTATGTACTAAATTCCCAGTATCCTGTTCTCACTGTATATCCTATATTCCTGGTAAACTGTCCTTACTGTATGTACTATAGTCTCTGTATATTGTCCTCACTGTATGTCCTAATTTGTCTGTATATTGTCCTCACTGTATGTCCTATATTCTCTGTATATTGTTCTCATTTTATGTTCTATATTCCCTGTATATTGTCCTCCCTATATGTACTATAATCCATGTATACTGTCCTCACAGTATGTCCTATATTCCCTGTATACTGTCCTCACTGTATGTCCTATATTCCCAGTATGCTGTCCTCACTGTATGTCCTATATTCCCAGTATGCTGTCCTCACTGTATGTCCTATATTCCCTGTATACTTTCATCACTGTATGTCCTATGTTCCCTATTTAATGTCCCCACTATATGTAATATATTCCCAGTATACTGTCCTCACTGTATGTCCTATATTCCCTGTATACTAGCCTCATAGTATGTCCTATATTCCCTGTATACTGTCCTCACTGTCTGTCCTATAGTCCCTGTATACTGTCCTCACTATGTGTACTATATTCCCTGTAGACTGTCCTCACTATATGTACTATATTCCCAGTATACTGTCCTCACTGTATGTCCTATATTCCCTGTATACTGTCCTCACTATAAGTACTAAATTCCCAGTATCCTGTCCTCACTGTATGTCCTATATTCCTTATATAATATCCTCACTGTATGTCCTATATTCTCTGTATATTGTCCTCACTGTATGACCTATATTACCTGTATACTGTCCTCACTTTATGTACTATATTCCCTGTATACTGTCCTCACTATATGTACTAAATTCCCAGTACCCTGTCTGCACGGTATGTCCTATGTTTCCTATATAATGTCCTCACTGTATGTACTATATTCTCTGTATATTGTCCTCACTGTATTTCCTATTTTCCCTGTATACTGTCCTCACTATATGTACAAAATTCTCACAATCCTGTCCACACTGTGTCCTATATTCCCTGTATAATGTCCTCACTGTATGTACTATATTCTCTGTATATTGTCCTCACTTTATGTCCTATATTCTCTGTATATTGTCCTCACTGTATGTCCTATATTCCCTGTATACTGTCCTCACTCTATGTACTATGTATTCCCTGTGTACTGTCCTCACTCTATATACTATATTCCCAGTATACTGTCCTCACTGTATGTCCTATATTCTCTGTATATCATCCTCAATGTATGCCCTATATTCCCTGTATACTGTACTAACTGTATGTCCTATATTCCCTGTATACTGTCCTCACTATATGTACAAAATTCCCACAATCCTGTCCACACTGTCCTATATTCCCTGTATATTGTCCTCACTGTATGTACTATATTCTCTGTATATTGTCCTCACTATATGTACTATATTTCCAGTATACTATCCTCACTATATGTCCTATATTCATTGTATACTGTCCTCACTAGATGTACTGTATTCCCTGTATACTGTCATCACTATATGTACTAAATTCCCAGCATCCTCTCCTCACTGTATGTCCTATATTCCCTGTATACTGTCCTCACTATATATACTGTATTTCCAGTATACTATACTCACTGTATGTCCTATAATAACTGTATACTGTCCTCACTATATGTACTGTATTCCCTGTATACTGTCCTCACTATATGTACTATATTCCCAGTATACTGTCCTCACTATATGTCCTATATTCCTAGTATGTTGTCCTCACTATATGTACTATATTCCCAGTATATTGTCCTTAGTGTATGTCCTATATTCTCTGTATATTGCCCCGACTGTATGTCCTATATTCCCTGTATACTGTCCTCACTGTATGAACTATATTCTCTGTATATTGTTTTTACTGTATGTCCTATATTCCCTGTATACTGTACTCACTGTATGTCCTATATTCCCTGTATACTGTACTCACTGTATGTCCTATATTCCCTGTATACTGTCCTCACTATATGTACTATATTCCCTGTATACTGTCCTCACTGTATGTCTTATATTCCCAGTATACTGTCCTCACTGTATGTCCTATATTCCCTCTATACTGTCCTCACTATAATTACTAAATTCCCAGTATCCTTTCCTCACTGTATGTCTTATATTCCCTATATAATGTCCTCACTGTATGTACTATATTCTTTGTATATTGTCCTCACTGTATGACCTATATTCCCTGTATACCGTCCTCACTTTATGTACTATATTCCCTGTATACTGTCCTCACTATATGTACTAAATTCCCAGTATCCTATCCTCACTGTATGTCCTATGTTTCCTATATAATGTCCTCACTGTATGTACTATATTCCCTGTATATTGTTTTTACTGTATGTCCTATATTCTCTGTATATTGTTCTCACTGTATGTCCTATTTTCCCTGTATACTGCCCTCAGTATATGTACAAAATTCCTACTATCCTGTCCACACGGTGTCCTATATTTCCTGTATATTGTCCTCACTGTATGTACTATATTCTCTGTATACTGTCCTCACTATGTACTAAATTCCCAGTATCCTGTCCTCACTGTATGTCCTATATTTCCTATAAACTTTCCTCACTACATGTACTATATTCCCAGTATACTGTCCTCACAGTATGTCCTATATTTTCTGTATACTGTCCTCACTGTATGTCCTATATTCCCTGTATACTGCCCTCACTATATGTACGATATTCCCTGTAGACTTTCCCCACTATATGTACTATATTCCTAGTATACTGTCTTCACTGTATGTCCTATATTCTCTGTATACTGTCCTCACTATATGTACAATATTCCCTGTATACTGTACTCACGGTCTGTCCTATATTCCATGTATTCTGTCCTCACTATATGTACTATATTCCCTGTAGACTGTCCCCACTATATGTACTATATTCCCAGTATACTGTCCTCACTGTATATCCTATATTCCCTGCATACTGCCCTCACTATATGTCCTATATTCCCTGTATACTAGCCTCATTGTATGTCCTATATTCCCTGTATACTGTCCTCACTGTCTGTCCTATATTCCCTGTATACTGTCCTCACTATATGTACTATATTCCCTGTAGACTGTCATCACTATATGTACTGTATTCCCTGTATACCGTCATTACTATATGTACTAAATTATATCCTATTATATCCTATATATTAAATTAAATATCCTCTCCTCACAGAATGTCCTATATTCCCTGTATACTGTCCTCACTGTTTGTACTATATTCTCTGTATATTGTATTTACTGTATGCAGGGGTGTAGCTAGGGGGGGCAGGCGGGGCACGTGCCCCAGGCGCAGTTCAGAGGGGGGCGCCAGCGCCCCCTCCTCCCTCACTATAATTGTACCTGTGTCGCAAGGACACAGGTACAATTAGAAGCAATGAATGACCGGGCATTCAGCGCCTCTCCACGAATGAAGCGACTGGTACCTTTTCTACCAGTGACGCTTCCGTCGATGAAAGGCGCTGACTGACTGGCAGGGAAAGTCATCCTGCCCAGCCAATCAGCGCCTTTCATTGACGCTGTGTTCAACCCCCTGGAGACCTGCGCAGAAGAGAGCAGGTCTCCATGGCTGCCGGACGGCGTGGGAGCGGGAATAAGGTGAGTTTGAATTTTTTTTTATTTTTTTTTTTGAAATTGTAATAGAAGTGTGTGGCTGTATCTGCGGGGGGGACTTTGTCTACGGGGGGGGGGACTATATCTACAGGGCTGGGCTATATACAGGGGGACTATATCTCCAGGGGGACTATATCTACAGGGCTGGGCTATATACAGGGGGACTATATCTACAGGGCTGGGCTATCTACAGGGGGACTATATCTACAGGGCTGGGCTATATACAGGGGGACTATATCTACAGGGCTGGGCTATATCTACAGGGCTGGGCTATATCTACAGGGGGACTATATCTACAGGGCTGGGCTATATACAGGGGGACTATATCTATGGGGGGGTGTCTATCTACAGGGGGACTATATCTACAGGGCTGGGCTATATACACGGGGACTATATCTATAGGGGGACTATATCTACAGGGGGCTATATACTGGAGTGGGCTGTCTATAGAGCACCATATACAGGGGTGGGCTACATAGTATATAGCCCCCTGTAGATATAGCCAACCCCTGTATATGGTGCTCCATAGATAGCCCACCCCAGTATATAGCCCCCTGTAGATATAGCCCCCCTGTAGATATATTCCCTGTGTATAGCCCACCCCTGTGTATAGCCCCCCTCTGTAGATATAGCCCCCCTGTGTATAGCCCACCCCTGTAGATAGCCCCCCTGTGTATAGCCCCCCTGTGTATAGCCCAGCCCTGTAGATATGGTCCCCCTGTAGATATGGTCCCCCTGTAGATATGGTCCCCCTGTAGATATGGTCCCCCTGTAGATATGGTCCCCCTGTAGATATGGTCCCCCTGTAGATAGGCCACCCCTGTATATATAGTCCCCCTGTAGATATAGCCCACCCCTGTAGATATAGCCCACCCCTGTATATAGTCCCCCTGTAGATATAGCCCACCCCTGTATATAGTATCCCACAAATAGCTCCCCCTATAGTGCTCCACAGAAAGCACACCCCTGTATATAGCCCCCTTGTACATATAGTACACCCCTGTATATAGTGCTCCACAGATAGCCCACCCTTGTATATAGTATATACAGGGGTGGGCTATTTGTGGAGCACTATATACAGGGGTGGACTATCTAGTTGGGGCACTTTATACAGGGGTGGACTATATGTACAAGGGGGGGGGACTATCTGTGAAACACTATATACAGGGGTGGACTATATGTAGAGCACTATATACAGGGGTGGGCTATATCTACAGGGGGGCTACATACATGATTGGGCTATCTGTAGAGCTCTATATACAGGGGTGAGCTATATCTACAGGGGGCTATAAACGGGTGGGCTATATCTACATGGGGGCTATATACAGGGGTGGGCTATCTGTAGAGCACTATAGGGGGAGTTATTTGTGGGACACTATATACAGGGGTGGGCTATATGGGGGCACTACCTACAGGGGTCACGGTGTGTGTGGGACACGGTGTATGGTGCTATTATAATTAGAGGTGCAGTGTATGGCGCTATTATATTTAGGGGCGTAGTGTGTGGTATAATGATAACTTTATATTTATTTATAGGTGCAGAAATGTTGGAAAAGTGAGAAGCTGAAGAGATGTGAGCGGCAAACTGCAGAAATGGGCTGTGACCGGGAAAAGTCACCATAGAGCTCTGGACCGGATGGAGAAAAAGAACTAGAATCTGAGACGTCACCGGTGAGTCACTTAATGTAAATGTTCATTCTGCCTCTAATCAGCACTGTAGTCACTGTACGATCTGCAGCGAGATGATGGGTGGTATGATTATGATAGGATTTATTTTTGTGAAACAGCATCTCCCAACCATTGTTCGGGCCATGCTGGGAGCTGTAGTTTTACGCCGTACACACCTATACGGCAGGGGTTGCACTAAATTGAGCTGTATTTGTGCTGGTGTTGTATATATGTAGTGAGCTTGCTTCTGGGGCTGTATATAGAACCATATTGCTTGTGAAATGTAAAAAATAATTTTATGCTCGCGTTACATAAAAATAAATGACACGTCGATTGGTAGAGAAAACAAACACGGCGAGGGGGAAGGAGATGTCGGGAAAGAGGTTGGGGGGGGGGGGGGCGCCAAACTGAATCTTTGCCCCGGGTGCTGGAGAACCTAGCTACGCCTCTGCTGTATGTCCTATATTCCCTGTATACTGTACTCACTGTATGCCCTATATTCCCTGTATACTGTCTTCACTATATGTACTATATTTTCAGTATACTATACTCACTGTATGTCCTATAATAACTGTATACTGTCCTCACTATATGTACTGTATTCACTGTATACTGTCCTCACTGTATGTCCTATATTCCCTGTATACTGTCCTCACTATATGTCCTATATTCCCAGTATACTGTCCTTAGTGTATGTCCTATATTCTCTGTATATTGCTCCGACTGTATGTCCTATATTCCGTGTATAATGTCCTCACTGTATGTATATTCTCTGTATATTATTTTTACTGTATGTCCTATATCCCCTGTATACTGTACTCACTGTATGTCCTATATTCCCTGTATACTGTCCTCACTATATCTACTATACTTCCAGTATACTATACTCAATGCTATATTAACTTCATACTGTCCTTAGGATATGTACTGTATTCCCTGTATACTGTCCTCACTATATGTACTATATTCCCAGTATACTGTCCTCACTATGTCGTATATTCTCTCTATACTCTCCTCACTATATGTACTATATTTCCAGTATACTATACTCACTGTATGTCCTATAATAACTGTATACTGTCCTCACTATATGTACTGTATTCCCTATAAACTTTCCTCACTACATGTACTATATTCCCAGTATACTGTTCTCACTGTATGTCCTATATTTTCTGTATACTGTCCTCACTGTATGTCCTATATTCCCTGTATACTGCCCTCACTATATGTACTATATTCCCTGTAGACTTTCCCCACTATATGTACTATATTCCTAGTATACTGTCCTCACTGTATGTCCTATATTCCCTGTATACAGTACTCACTATATGTCCTATATTCCCTGTATATTGTCCTCACTATATGTACTATATTCCCTGTATACTGTACTCACTGTCTGTCCTATATTCCATGTATACTGTCCTCACTATAGGTACTATATTCCCTGTAGACTGTCCCCACTATATGTACTATATTCCCAGAATACTGTCCTCACTGTATATCCTATATTCCCTGCATACTGCCCTCACTATATGTCCTATATTGCCTGTATACTAGCCTCATTGTATGTCCTATATTCCCTGTATACTGTCCTCACTGTCTGTCCTATATTCCCTGTAGACTGTCATCACTATATGCATAGCTCCCAACCGTCCCGGATCCGGCTGGACAGTCCCGATTTTTCACCGCTGTACCGGGTTGTCTGAACAATGTCCCGACCTGCACCGGATCCTCCCGTTTGCCAGCCACGCCCCCCCCCCCCCCCAACGATGCTGCCTGCGCTCAATGTGATCACATCACTGTGATGCTTAGCGCAACACAGCAGCAGTCTGCCTGGAGCAGGGGAGCAGTGAGAACAGAAGCCACAGGACAGTGAGTACAGTTTTTATACTTAGTTCCTGGTAACACTAGCGTTTCTAAAATCATAAATAAATGAAATTTTACGATTTCAGAAACTGTTGTGTCTCCAGGCATATTCTTCTTGTGCCCCCCTTCCCTCGCCAGTGTAGCTTAACGTTTATCAAACTTCTGACATGTCATAGCCCTCAGTCGCTTCGTGTCTGTTCGGCTTTTTCTGGAAATCAATGTATCGGAGGGCGTGTTGAATGCAAAGTCTATGAGGCCGTACCCTGATACATCGGCTTTCCGGAAAAAGACGAAAAGGCACAAAGCGGCTGAGCGCTTGCACGAGCGCTTCAGCTGCTTCATTTTAGCGATTGGTGGAGGTCTCTTGGCTCGGACCCCACTAATCCAATCTTCTCACATGTCAATATGATATGTCAGAAGTTTGTTAAATGTTTAGCTACACTATAAATATAAAAATGCCTAAATGGATGCTCCGTATGGAGTAGGGGTTATTCAGTTCCTAAAAATTCATGACCTATCCTCAGGATAGGCCATCAAAAGATTGTGTCGGGGTCCGACTACCAGGACCTCTGCTGATCAGAATTTTTGATGGGGGTGCATCGCTCGTATAAGCGCTGCTTCCCCTTCGTTTTTTTCTTGCTCACTGTGAATCGCCGACAAAGATGCAGCAAGCGCTGCACCCCCTTCAAATCAGCTGATCGGCAGGGGTCCCGGGAGTCAGACCCCGACCCATCAGCTATTGATGGCCTATCGTGAGAATAGGACATCAATTTTTAGGGATTGCAAAACCCCTTTAAAGGGTTTTCCCCACAAACACAGGTATCGCCTATCCACAGGATAGGGGATACATGTGTGATCGCTGGGGGTCTGACCACTGGGGCCCTCCGCGATGAGATCGGGGGACTGAAATTCCCCCGAAGTGCTCCATGAGAATGGAGTGCTAGTGCACTTGCTCGACCGTTGCTTCATTAATTTTTATGGAGCTGCCAGAGACAGGGGTCCCCTAAGTCCCTAGCAATGAATGAAGCGCTGGCCACTTCGGGGGACTTTCGGTCCCCAGTTCTCATCGCTGTTGGCCCCAGTGGTCAGACCCCCAGCGATCACACATGTATCCCCTATCCTGTGTATAGGCGATACCTGTGTTTGTGGGGAAAACCCTTTTAATTTCTAATATATGACGTTTCAGAAGTTTATTGATTTCTATTGCGTCAAAGGGGAGAAGACAGAAGTCGCTGAAGGTGACTATAAGATTTTTTATTTTTCATATTACTAACTTTATTTTTTTTGTTTTGCAGGCTCAGCTGGACTGTTTTGACTACGTCGTAGATTCATTGGATTACTGCGATGATCTGTTTTGTTTAATAAAATGGTGAAAGAGGATTGTGTGGGGAAGTCCTTATTTCAATAAAAAAATATTTTCTTATGTGTCTGTTTTCTTTAATACTTTAATAGCGCCTTAGTAATGGCAGTAGTCTTATTGACAGCGTCCATTACTAAGGTGGGGCTTGGTGCTTGCCAGTAAAATGCTGCAACTAACCCCCCATTATTACCCTGGTACCCACTGCCATCAGGGGTGCTGGGAAGAGCCGGGTACGATCCAGTACCCGACCATCTGCAGTGATGGTCGGACACTGGGGCGGCCGCAGGCTGGTATTATGAGGCAGGAAAAGGCCAAAAACCGTGGCCCTTCTCACCCTGGTAAAGCTCGGCTGCTGCTGCTACTGTGTTGTATCTGGCTGGTTATGAAAAATGGGGGGACGCCACCTCGTTTTAAAAAAAAAAATTAAAATAAATGAAGAAAACGACATTGTGTCCTCCCCATTTTCATAACCAGCCAGATACAACATAGCAGCAGGCAACATTACCAGTGGGGTAAGGGCCACTGTTTTTGGCCTTTCCCAGCCTCATAATACCAGCCTGCAGTGTCCGCTAGTGTCCGCTCGTTGCTACAGATGGTCGGGTACTGGATCTTACCCGGCTCTTCCCAGCACCCCTAGATGCGGTAGGGGGGACCGGGGTAATAATGAGGGTTAGTTGTAGCCTTTTTACTGGCTAACACTAAGCCCCGCCTTAGTAATGGACACTGTCAATCAGACTACTGCCATTGCCAAGGCGCTAATAAAGTATTAAAAAACAGAGACACATAAGAAAATATTTTTTATTGAAATAAGAACTCCCCCACACAATCCTCTTTGACTGTTTTATTTAAAAAAAAACGTAGATCATCGCAGTAGTCCAATAAATCTACGACGTAGTCCAAACAGTCCAGCGGAACCTGAAAAACCCCCAAAAATAAGGTTAGTAATGTGAAGAGTAAAAAAACTTCCCACCTCCAGCGACTTCTGTCTTCTGCTCTGCGGTGCAATAGAAACTAGATGTCCATGAAAAAAAATTCCCCTTCATGTATTTCTGCTACCTGTCAGCTGAAAAGTCATCCACCACAGGGAAAAATGTTTCCCTATCATGTCTGATTCCCAGGTGTTTCCTTGTGCTACTCCACCATGGGGAAACATTTTTTGCTTTGGCAGATAGTGTTTCCATTGACAGGTAGCAGAGTTACACAACAGGAAAAAAAAATCCCCATCATGTAACTCTGCTACCTGTCAAATGAAAAGTCATCCACCACAGGGTCTCCCTTTTGACTTTCATTCTTCTCAGCCTTTAGGTTTGTCCTGCAGCTGCTGCTGCCGTGATGAGCAAATGTTATACCCAAGATAGGAAAAGTAACACAAAGACGACATAACCGGATCCATAATATCTGTGATATCCAGACAGTCTAGAGATCCGCAGTGAGAATGTGTGCACGTTATTTGAAGAAGGATCTTGCCGTGATTTGATGTGCTTATGCGGAATATTGGGCGTAGTTAGGTGGCGTGGCTTAAAATGTCCCTCTTTTCCGAATTCAGAGGTTGGGAGGTATGCTATATGTACTAAATTCCCAGTATCCTGTCCTTACTGTATGTCCCATATTCCCTGTATACTGACCTCACTGTATGTAGTATATTCTCTGTATATTGTATTGTCTGTATGTCTTATATTCTCTGTATATTGTCCTCACTGTATGTCCTATATTCCCTGTATACTGTCCTCATATGTACTATATTCCCTGTATACTGTCCACAATATGTACTATATTCCCAATAACCTGTCCTCACTGTATGTCCTATATTCCCTGTATACTGTTCTCACTGTTTGGCCTCATTTACACGAGCGTGATTTACGTGCGTGCGACGCGCCTGCTTTTCACGCATGTCGTACGCACCTATGTGAATCTACGGGCAGTGCAGACAGTCCGTGATTTTTGCGCAGCGTAAACTCATGAAATGTCCTATATTCGTGCGTTGTTCGCGCATCATGCACCCATTGAAGTCAATGGGTGTGTGAAAACCACGCATGTCACACGGAAGCACTTTCAGTCGAACAGCATGATTCGCGCAACAGCTGTCAAACTCTGAATGTAAACCGAAAAGCACCACATGCTTTTCTGTTTATGACACTCCGTTTGGATGTTTGTAATGATGGCGGCTGCGCGAAAATTACGCAGCCGCGCATCATACGCTGATGACACATAGAGCCATCTTTTTTTTTTTATTCTATCGATTGAGCTGTGTGAGGGCTTGTTTTTTGTGGAACGAGCTGTAGTCACTTTTTATCAAAAAATTTGTGAGAGATGATGTGACAAAAAAAACTTTGATTCTGGCGGTTTAAAGGGATTTATTTTTATGGCGTTCACCGTTCAGGTTAAATAATGTTATATTGTAATAGATCAGACTTTTACGCATGCGGCGACACCAATTATGTTTTATTATATTTTTTTTTACCATGCATAAAAATAAACCTTTGTTTTAGATTAGTCCCCAAAGGCTGGGTTCACACGACCTATTTTCAGGCGTAAACAAGGCGTATTATGCCTCGATTTACGCCTGAAAATAGGGCTACAATACGTCGGCAAACATCTGCCCATTCATTTGAATGGGTTTGCCGACGTACTGTACAGACGACCTGTAATTTACGCGTCGTCGTTTGACTGCTGTCAAACGACGACGTGTAAATTGGCTGCCTCGGCAAAGAAGTGCAGGGCACTTCTTTGCAACGTAATTTGAGCCGTTCTTCATTGAAGTCAATGAAGAGCAGCTCAAGATTTACGAGCGTCACAGACGCCTCGCATAATGCGAGGAGGAGCTTTTACGTCTGAAACGAGGCAGCTGTTTTCTCCTGAAAACAGTCTGTCTTTTCAGACGTAAAAGGCACTCGTGTTGCACATACCCTCAGGGGCTTTGAACCAGCGATCGTTGCATCGCTTGCATGATACTACTGCACTACTAATATATTGAAGTATATCGTGATTCTGCCAGACTCGTACTAAGCCCTGCCGGAGGCAAGGCTTAATAGGAGTGCAGAGATGGCAGACCTGGGGCTCATCATTAGGCCCCCAGGTTGCCATGCCAATCATCCGCAGCCAGTGATCACGTCGTTGGGTTGGGCGATGGACTATTAGAGGGGGTCACCCCTCTTCTTAACACCTTAGATGCCACAGTCGCTATTGTGAGCCCAGAGCTAAGCAAAGCTGGGCAGAGGGCGGTCATGATGGTTCTGGGCCTGCAAGTGGTCAACTAGAGGGATATTGTGATTATAGATTGGTGGGTGGGTTTAAGTAAGGAACGTTACTATTGGGCTGCGGGTATTGGGGTTGGAGTTAGGGGATATATATAGGTGGTAGGTAGGGAAGCTATTTTATGGCTTGAAATAGTATGTGAGGAGAAGGTGTGTGCAGCCAGTGTCAGGGTACCTATAAGTTTTTGTGTCAGTTTAGGGCCTAGACTAGAGATGGAGGGCTTAGAGCAGTTGCTGGAGAGGATTAGGGTACAGGCAGTGGAAAAGGGGCTAGGGTGGGTGCAGGAGCAGTTAGGGGCCTTTGTGGGGTCTCTTGTAGGGTGTGTCCCCCCCCCCCCCCCCAGGGCTCTGCGTTCCAGGCTGCCTGAGCGCCTCAGCCCTACATCGTCGGTTCCTCGGAGCAGACGGAGGAGTGTGACCCCCCTTACCTGCTGTGGAGGTTCCCGGAGGACGGGAGCAGTGGCGTGGACGGTCCGAGGCCAGTGGGAGAGATGGCGGCAGTTTGCGGGTGAGGGCAGCAGGGAGGAGCGTTTGGGCCCCTGCCGTCCGGAGCAGCTTGCGGCGAGCCATCGGCCCGTGTGACCGCAGCCGAATGAAGAGGCCGATAGTGCAACGTGGGCTCGGTCGGCAGGAAAGGCTTCCTTCATTGTCGGTTCAGCTCACCTGGAGAGCCCATCTGGAGCTTGGCCAGGGGACCGGAGGCAGGCCAGGATGGTGCAGCTGTCAGGGGGGAGTGTTCTTGGCACTCCTGCAGAGCCATCTGCTGGATGGGAGGCATGAGACAGTATTACACCCTGTAGTAAAAAAAACACTTTGTCAAAAAAAAAGTGCATGTCACTTCTTGAGTCGTTTTTATAGCCGTTTTTCATTGTGTCAATAAAAAAACAGCTCCAAAAAACGTTTGATGCGTAAAAAGCAGCTGAAAATCGGAGGCTGTTTTCCCCTAAAAACATCCGTATTTTACAGCTGATTTTATTTTAGCGTGTGAACATACCCTCAGCGTAAACACTGTTGATTTTCTAAAACTGACTTAATTGCGTATCACAGTAGCAGCAGAGTGGATAAAATTTGAACAAATATGCTAAGAAACCGTTTATGTAATCCGCAGCCTGTCAATTTATGCTGCGGAATCGCTGCTCTTCTGTTTCGGGATTTTCCCATTGAATTTAATGGGGGGTAAAACTCGCAACAAATAGGCAAATGTTGTGATTTTTGCAATGGAAAAGTTGAGATTCCGCCTGCAAAAATCGGGAATCCGAAAAAAAGTTTTTTTTTTTTCTAGCAGTATTTCCGCAGTGGAGATTCCAATAAAAAAACTGCACCACAATTCTGTGCAGTTTTTCTGGCGAAATTCCCTGCGGCTCCCATGGCGGATACTCTGTGTACTTTTACGCAGCGTATCCCCCCTGTGTGTCCTTACCCTATACGTTACATACATCCACTATTCAGGAGGGGAGGCCTCGCAGCAATTCATTAATAATGTGAGAGGCCAATGTGGTTACTGTTGTGATACCGCCATAAATAGGGAAACCGCCACTTATCATCTATCAATCACATCTCACCCGTACAGTATGATGAAGACACTAACAGAACATTAAAACGTGGATATTGGGCGAATTTTTATTTTTTTACAATTAACTCACTGACAGGAATAAAAAGACCAAAAGTGAAATTTTGTGAAAAAGAGTGTGTACTTTATTGCCCCATGTGCAACGTTTCAGCTCTGTCCTATATATATATATATATATATATATATATATATATATATGTGTGTGTAAAACATATAACAGCTTGCTACTTTATTAAAACAAGCACAAAAACCGTCATTGGTTTGAGCCGAGCCTACCCTTGTAGTTTACCTAGTGGTACAAACCAGTTGGCAGCTTCTGATTGGACGCTTTGAATGATCCCATCCTCAGAGTTCCTCTGCACCAGCCGTCTCCATAGAACTGCAGGTGTCAGTTGAGCGGATAATAGATAGCGAGAGACTTGAGGTCTGTGTAAGAGACGATGTTTAGGGACGACCTGTACGAGTGCACGGGGCGCTGCACCCTCCCAGCATGTAGGGGGCACCACTGGGCTCTGCCCCTATTCTGTCCTCTGCTCCTCGTTACACACACACGGAGGAAACAAGAGCCGAGGAGCAAGAGCAGAGGAGGAAGCTCAGTCACAGCCCGTCCTGCAAGAAACCTGTGATCCTGTCAGCAAGGACAGATGTAAGTGTCTATGTGTGTTGTGTGTATATGTGTATATATGTCTCTATGTTAGTGTATATATATTTATGCCTCTGTATGTGTTTATATATGTGTGGGTATAGTCAGGACCATCGTCAGCGACCGTTCGCTGGCAAGTGCCGGGGCCCACTACCCTTGGGGGGGCCCACTCGGCCGCCGGGTGATGTCATCACGGCATCACTGTCCAAATATGGACCGTAATGTTGGGAGGAGAGGAGTCCCAGGGGAGCTGTGTGGCACTCAGGGTTGCCAACCATCCCTTAATTCATGGACAGTCCGTGAAATGAGAGGACTTTTGGCAACTGTCCGGAATAAAAAGAATGCATCTGTGATTTGTATATTTTTTTGTTGTGCAAGGAGCTGCGCATGTGCAAGTTGTATGCGCCGGGTCACATGCACGCTGCGTGATGACCTCTCATGTAGCACATTGTTAGCTGCCTTCCCAGCCTCCGCGTACCACGTCTGGTGTGTAGTACTAGAGGGGCCTCCTGCCCGCCAGAGAGGAGGAGGACAAGGGAGAGGAGGAAATCCGACAGCAGAGAGAGAGCGGCTTGGCCAGGACCTGACAGGTGACGCAGGAGAATCTATGCAGAGCAGGACGCTGGGCTGCCGTTACTTCAGCTTGTACTGCTGATATGTGAAGCCCCTGCCCGGTGCCTTGCTCTGTATCTAATTCACTGTCCAGCAGCTGTACAGGTCAGCAGCACCCGCCTCCTTCACTGTGTCTGCACCACTGACCTGTATAGCTGCTGCCAAAATGTCTCCTAAACCCTGTACAGCCCAGTACTCCCTTGAGTAGCCCCTTTAGTTCTTAATCTCCCTCTGTACACCCCTCCCCCCCAGCACTGGAGTACCACCCCGTGCTGAAGAAGTGCGAGGAGACAGAAGTTGCCGAAGGAGCAGACTACAGGAAGGAGAGAAGTGTCAGTGTGTCTAAAGACAAAGAGGTGACTGGAGTGTGCCTGTATGTATGTATGTATGTATGTATGTATGTATGTATGTATGTAGTTTGTGTAATGGCTCTATATGTGTGTATATGCAGTTTGTGTGTGTATGTAATATGTGTGCGTGTGTATTTGTGTGCATTCTGTGTGTGTATATATATATATATATATGTAGTGTGTGTGCAGTATGTATGTAGTGTGTGTGCAGTATGTATGTATGTATGTATGTATGTATTTGTGTGTGCAGTATGTATGTATGTATGTATTTGTGTGTGCAGTATGTATGTATGTATTTGTGTGTGCAGTATGTATGTATGTATTTGTGTGTGCAGTATGTATGTATTTATGTATGTGTGTGCAGTATGTATGTATTTATGTATGTGTGTGCAGTATGTATGTTTGTGCAGTATATATATGTGCAGTGTGAGTATATGTAGTGTGTGTGGGCAGTATGTGTGTCAGTATATTTTATTTAATATTACTTTGTTTTTACTTTTTTTTTTTTTACTTTAATGTACTGGCATATATCTGTATTACAATACTTTAGCCTGTGTACACAGGCAGCTGTTAGAACATACCCAAGTATGCCCTAACAACAGGAAATATGGTAGGACAGCCCTGGGGTTCTTCAATGGACCCTGGGCTGTCTGCCCATATATGGTATGTCTCTCAATCACGTCACAAATTCCTGTGACGCGATCCAAGGGGCATCCCCCCTTCCCCCTTCTGAATGCTGCAGTCCGCTGGGATCGCAGCATTCACGGGAATAACGGCGGAGATGAGAGGTTTCTCTGATCTCTGTGGTTATAGAGCGGAGCTGCGGTTGTGTAATACAGCCATTGCCCCGCTCCTGACAACAAGTGAACGCGCGGTCAGCATGAGGAGATGCGGCCGGCGCTGCACTAATGAGCTGCGGTGCAGGCACTGAGGACAGAACATGGGGGTGTTTTGCAGTGCGCCCGCCATGTTCTGTCTTCAGTGCCGCCGCTCATTAGTGCAGCGCCGGCCGCATCGCATCATCCTGACCCTGCGCACTTGTTAACAGGACTCAGGAGCGCGGCAATGACTGTATCACACAGCTGCAGCCCCGCTCTCATACATTCATGTATTACAATACTGAGCTGTGATACCGCACAGCTCAGTATCGAAATACATGAAATAACGGTATCAAACCGTTTGGGGATGCACAGTATAGAAACAGTATCGAAGTTTTGATGCATCGTGCATCCCTATGTGCAGTATGTATATGTGCATTGTATTTATCTGTAGTGCATGGGCAGTATTTATGTATGTGTGCAGTATGTATGTGTGCAGTGTGTGTATATGTAGCGTGTGGGCAGCATATATGTATGCAGTGTGGGCAGTATGTATTTATGTGTGCAGTGTGTGAATATGTAATATGTGTGCATTGTGTATAGGTATGTATGCCGTGTTTAGATGAAGTGTGCAGTATATATATATGTATGTGTGCAAGTGAGTAGATGTATGTATGTGTGCAGTATCAGTGGCGGATTAAGTAGACCATAGGCCCTTCGCTGTTCCACAAGCTTGGGCCCCCCTCTCCACCACCGCCCTGCCATGTCTATATTAAACACCACCTTTCTGTGTGAGCATTGACAAATGGTTGTTACGATTCCCCTTGTCAAAGGGCTGTGTCCCTACAAACTGACAGTCTCCAACCATTGCAGACAGTATCACTCTGTGTAGGGACACATCCTCCTGACATTGGAAATGGTAACACGCATTTGTCTATTAGTCCTGGGTACACAAAGACTTTTTATAGAATACAAGGATTTCCTATAATGGACATGTCAGGGGAGGGGACAGATCTATAAATTCAATGACTCACAAGTGATGTCTTCTCCGATGGGAGTCGTTCTCATTTCTTCTCCATCTAACACAGACCGCTATGGCGACTTCTCCTGATGACTGCAGAGTTTCCTGATGAGAAATCTTTGCCCCTCGATTCTAGAGCCATTTTCAGTCTATAGAACACAAAAATTCAGAAACTAAACACCCTAAATTGTTTTATACTCGAGACCAAACTCCTAAGCAAATTAAGACCCCAGGCCCATACATTAATTCAGACCAATAAATTCAGTCCCCAAGGCGTAACTAAACTTTTAAAAATCTTTTGGCATGTCATAGTGATATGTCAGAAGTTTTGATCGATGGGGGTCCGAGCATTGAGGCCCCCACCGATCACTAAAACAAAGCGGCAGAAGCGCCTGGGTGAGTACTGTTCCACTTCATTTCTGATCGTCTTTCCTCGGAGTGGTGTACAGACACATAGGCTTTCTATTGAGTCCGTACACCGCTTGCTCGGCTATCAGAGGAAAGACTATCAGAAACAAAGTGGCTCCTCACTCACCTGAGCGCTTCTGCTGCTTTGTTTTAGCGATCGGTGGGGTCTCAGTGCCCGGACCCCCACCAATCGGAACTTTTGACATGTCACTATATGTCAATTTTTTTAAAAAAAAGCTTAGATACCCTTTAAGCAGTCAGACACCCTCCCCCTGGCAGTATAATAACTACTGAGGGCTCTATAGGGGAGATTATACTGCAAGGAGGGGGGGGGGGGGGGTTCTGAGCATCTGAGTGCTCTATGGGTGGGAAACCATTTGACACACAAAAATTTAGAAACTAAACACCCTATATACAATTCACACTAACACCACACACTATATATTCAAAGAACACACTACATACACCCACACACTATATAGACTGACATTATACACAGCACACACTATATAGACTGACATTATACACAGCACCCACTATATAGACTGACATTATACACAGCACACGCTATATAGACTGACATTATACACACAGCAAACACTGTATAGACTGACATTATACACAGCACACACTATATAGACTGACATTATACACAGCACACGCTATATAGACTGACATTATACACAGCACACGCTATATAGACTGACATTATACACAGCACACGCTATATAGACTGACATTATACACAGCACACGCTATATAGACTGACATTATACACAGCACACACTGTATAGACTGACATTATACACACAGCACACACTATATAGACTGACATTATACACAGCACACACTATATAGACTGACATTATACACAGCACACACTATATAGACTGACATTATACAGAGCACACACCGCATACACTTACAATATGTTCGCTATACACACACACCACATCCTCTTCCTCTGCGGTGCTTGTGCTCGGATGCTGCCTCCAGGACCTTGATCATGTGACTGTGATGTCACCACAGGTCCTTCACCTCCTACTTGCAGTCTTGCTGTTATCAAGCAGCTGCTGGAGGTTTAGACAGGCGGGACAGTGCACAGCAGCACAGAGGAGCTGACTGTCAGGGAGAGAGACTCCAGCACCTGCCCATCACTCTCTCTGACAGTCCGCTCTCAACAGCTGATTTGCTGTGCCACCAGCTCCCTGTTCCATGGCCGCAATTGAGTGCACATGCCCCCCTTCATCAGCAGGTGGGGCCGATGACCGAAACAATGCGGCAGCCAGATAGTTCTTTTTTAACTGATGTGCGGTTTGGGCAGCCATGGGCCCCCTGGGAGCACCGGGCGGCCGCCGAACAGCCCACATGAGGATCCGCCACTGTGCAGTATATATATGTGCAGTATGTATGTGTGCAGTATGTATGTGTGCAGTGTGTGTGTATATGTAGCGTGTGGGCGGTATGTATGTATGTATGTGTGCAGTGTGTAGATGTAGTGTGTGCAGTATGTATGTATGTTTTTAGTGCGTGTATATGTAGTACGTAGCTATATCTCCAGTGATCCATGTCGCACTCTTTGTACATTGCACCGATCTTCCTAGAGCTGAGTACGTCTTGTCTGCGAGTTTTAGTGCCGCAGCCTTGAACTGAACCAGAACATTACAAGAAGTAAAAATGCAAAGTTCACCTGAACCTATTATTATAATCTTTAATTATTATCACTTTCTAATTCACAATTGACATAGCTAACCTGCTTATATTCATGTTTTAAGTTCGAGAAACATGTTGTTCTCAATTTTCAAAAACTGTTCGTAAAAAATTTCTGTTTGTCCATGATTTTGGGCCAACTTGTCCAGAAAAAAATAAATTGGTTGTGTGCAACCCTGGTAGCACTATCTACAGAGGGCACTAAATTTATTGGGGTACAAACTGGGGGCCTAACTTCTATATGGGGCAAAAACAGGTCCTAACGTCTATATGGGGGTACAAAGTGATGTTTTCTGCCATTTTACTTCTGTGAGTTCCCTGCAAAGGGGCCTATTAAGTTTTTGTTGCCCAACGGCCCAGATAAAGCTGGAGCCGGCCCTGGGTATAGTTATCACTGTGTTATCTGTGGTGTTACATAGGACTGCAGGTAACATCTACTACATTATCTGTACTCAGAGAGTTATCACTGTGTGTTATCTGTGGTGTTACATAAGAAATTTGAGAGGCCTACCTAAGACTCTGCAGGGCAAACAAGAAGGGGTGAGAGCAGGGCACAATCCAGCAACAACATATTGTGTGTCAAGTACAAGAACAAGAAAGATGTCCTTGTATTGACAACAATACATGGCCACACCAGTACCCAGGTATCTGTACGAGGTACCAGTACGGAGACCCCAAAACCAGACTGCATCCTGGACTACAATAGGTACATGGGAGGGATGGACTTGTCAGATCAAGTCCTGAAACCCTACAGCGCCATGTGGTGTGGTATAAGAAGCTGGCCGGGCACCTCATACAGATGGCATTGTACAATGCGTACGTGCTACGTCAATGTGCAGGCCAGACGGGAAATTTCCTGGAATTTCAAGAGGTGGTTATCAAAAAACTAATTTTTAGGGACCAAGAAGGGGGGGCACCCAGTACTTCTGGAAGCGACGCCACACGCATCGTACCAGGGCAACACTTTCCAGGAGAAGTTCCCCAAACTGGAAAGAAGGGCATAAGTCAAAAGAGGTGCAAAGTCTGCTATAAGGGAGGACACAATATATCAATGTGACACGTGTCCTGAAAAACTAAGGCTCTGTATGAAAGAGTGTTTTAAAATGTATCATACATCCCTTGATTTTTAATCTAGCCCAGTTTTACTTACCCTTATGCACTCCGCACAGCTAATCCCCCCTCGTCTTTCCCATCTGAGCCCTGCTGCGTGCCCAGGCAGCTTATTACAGCCACATTGAGGGTATTGCCATACCCGTAAGAACCCACATTACAGTTTATGGGGTGTATGTCTCCGGTCAAAATGCTCACTACACCTCTAGATGAATGTCTTGTAGTTTTTAAAACGGGGTCACTTCTTGGGGGTTTCAACTGTACTGGTACCTCAGGGGCTTCTGCAAACATGACTTTGCACCAGAAAATCCCCAGTAG
This sequence comes from Rhinoderma darwinii, assembly GCF_050947455.1. Taxonomy (NCBI): domain Eukaryota; kingdom Metazoa; phylum Chordata; class Amphibia; order Anura; family Rhinodermatidae; genus Rhinoderma; species Rhinoderma darwinii. The sequence goes on from NC_134687.1 coordinate 268,970,404, forward strand.
ACCAAATAATGGTCCTTTCCTTCTGAGCCCTCCCATGGGCCCAAACCACAGTTTATCACCACAAATGGGGTATTGCCGCACTCAGGACAAATTGGGCAACAGAATAGGGAATTTTATTTATTTTGAAAATAAGAAATTTTCAGCCAAAACTACATATTATTGGGAAAAATTTATTTTGTTTTAATTCCCAGCCCAATTCAAATAAGTTCTGTGAATAAACTATGGGGTCTAAATGGTCACATTACCCATAAATGAATTCCTTGAAGGGTGTAGTTTCCAAAATGGGGTCACTTCTGGTGGGTTTCCATTGCTTTGATACCTCTGGGGCTCTGCAAATGCGACATGGCACCTGAAAACCAATCCAGCAAAGTTTGGACTCCAACAAACACATAGCGCTCCTTTCCTTCTGAGCCCTCCCATGGGCCCAAACGGCAATTTACCCCCATAAATGGGGTATTGCCGCACTAAGGACAAATTGGGCAACAAAATGGGGTGTTCCCTAAGAAAATAAGAAATTTCGATCACAAATGACATCTTATTGGAAAAAAATTTTTTTTTTAAATTTCACAGCTCAATTCAAATAGATGCTGTGACAAAACTGTGCGGTCAAAATGATAACAACAAACATAAATGAATTCCTTGAGGGGTGCTGTTTCCAAAATGGGGTCACTATTGGGGGATTCCTACTGTTTTGGTAACCTCTTCAAACCTGGCATGCTGCCTAAAATATATTATAATAAAAAAGAGGCCTCAAAATGCACTAGGTGCTTCTTTGCTTCTAGGGCTTGTGTTTTAGTCCACGAGCACACTAGAGCCACTTGTCGGAAATTTCTAAAAACGACAGAAACTGGACAATACATATTTAGTAGTATTTGTCTGGTAAAACCTTATGTTTAACAGAAAAAAAATTTAATAAAATTGAAATTCAGCAAGAAAAATGAAATTTGCAAATTTCACCTCCACTTTGCTTTAAATCCAGTGAAATGCCTGAACGGTTAAAAAACTTTCTAAATGCTGTTTTGAATACATTGAGGGGTCTAGTTTTTAAAATGGTGTATTTTTATGTGGGTTTCTAGTACATAGGCACCTCAAAGCCACTTCAGAACTGAACAGGTACCTTAAAAAAAAGGCTTTTGAAATTTTCTTAAAAATATGAGAAATTGATGTTTTTGTTCTAAGCCTTGTAACGTCCAAGAAAAATAAAAGAATGTTCAAAAAACTATGCCAGTCTAAAGTAGACATATGGGAAATGTGAACTAGTAACTATTTTGGGTGGTATAACCGTCTGTTTTACAAGCAGATGCATTTAAATTCTGAAAAATGCTATTTTTTTCAAAATCTTCTCTAAATTTTGCCATTTTTCACCAATAAACACTGAATATATCGACCAAATTTTACCATGAACATGAAGCCCAATGTGTCACGATAAAACAATCTGAGAATCGCTTAGATAGGTTTAAGCATTCCGACGTTATTACCACATAAAGTGAAATATGTCAGATTTGAAAAATGGGCTCTGAGCCTTAAGGCCAAAACTAGGCTGCGTCCTTAAGGGGTTAAAACTGCAAAATCAGTTTTTTGGTTACCTTGGCTCTATCAAAAAATGTCATAAAAAGTGCTCAAAAAGTTGTAGGTAACAAAAAATGGTACCAATAAAAACAACCGCTTGTCCCGCAAAAAATAAGCCCTCACACCACTCTCTAGACAGAAAAATAAAAAAGTTATGGCTCTTGGAAAGCGGGAAAGGAAAAACGAAAAATCAAAAGCAAAAATGGATCAGTCTGGCAAGGGTTAATTACTTTCTAATCAAAAAACATTTCTCACCACATGTGGGGTATAGCCATACTCGGAAGAAATTGCTTTACAAATGTTGAGGTGCTTTTTCCTCCTTTGTGAAATTGAAAAATGTCAACATTTTAGTGGAAGAAATGTTGATATTCATTTTCACATCCTAATTCTAATAAATCCTGCAAAAGACTTTTGGGGTCTAAATGCCCACTATATCCCTAGATAGATTCTTAAGTGGTGTAATTTCCAAAATGGGGGTCACTTTTGGTGGGTTTCCACTGTTTTGGCCTCTCAGAGGCTTTGCAAATGCGACATGGCACCCAAAAACCATTTCAGCTAAATTTGAGCTCCAAAAGCCAAATAGCGCTCCTTCCCTTCTAAGCCCCGCTGTGGGTCCAAACAGCAGTTTACGTAAATATGCCATATGTGGTAATAATCGGGAGAAATTGTTTTACAAATGTTGGGGTGCATTTTCCCCTTTATTCCTTGTAAAAATTAAAAATGGCTACCTTTTTTCAGAAAAAAAGTAGATTTTTACCTTTACAGAATAATTCCAATGAATTCAGCAAAACAACCGTGGGGTCAAAATGCTAACTTTACCCCTAGAAAAATTTATTGATGAGTGTAGTTTCCAAAATGGGGTCACTTTTGGGGGGTTTCCACTATTTTGTTCCCTCCAGTGAATTGCAGACTCGACATGGCACTGAAAACTATTCTAGCAAAATAAGAAATCCAAAATCCAAATGGCGCTTCTTCCCTTCTGAGCCCTTCTGTGGTTCCAAACAGCAGTTTATGACCACATATGGGGTATTGTTATAATTGGGAGAAATTGCTTTACATATGTTGGGGTGTTTTTTTCAGAGAAAAAGTAGATTTTCATATTCACATACTAATTCACATAAATTTAGCAAAAAAACACTGTGGGTTCAAAATGCTAACTATACCCCTAGATAAATTCCCTGAGGAGTGTATTTTCCAAAATGGGGTCATTTTTGGGGGTCTTTATTGTTTTGGCCCCACAAGACCTCTTCAAACCTGACATGGTGCCTAAAATATATTCTAATCCAAAAGGAGGCCCCAAAATCCTCTAGGTGTTACTTTTGCTGCTGAGGCCGGTGTTTCAGTCTATTGGCACACTAGGGCCACATGTGGGATATTTCTAAAAACTGTAGAATCTGGGCATTAAATATTGAGTTGCATTTCTCGGGTAAAACTTTGTGGTACAGAAAAAAATGTATTACAAATGAATTTTGGCAAAAAAAAAAATGAAATTAGTAAATTTCACCTCTACTTTGCTTTAATTCCTGTGAACACCTAAAGGGTTAAAACAATCTCTGAATGCTGTTTTGAATACTTTGAGGGGTGCAGTTTTCAAAATGGGGTGATTGATGGGGACTTTCTAATATATAAGGCCCTCAAAGCCACTTCAGATCTGAACTGGTCCTTGTAAAAATAGGCTTTTGAAATTTTCTTGAAAATATGAGAAATTGCTGCTAAAGTTCTAAGTCTTGTAACGTCCTAGAAAAATAAAAGAATGTTCAAAAAACGATGCAAACATAAAGTAGACATATGGAAAATGTAAACTAGTAATTTTTGCAAATTTTCTCCATCTTGGTGTTTTTTCACTAACATAAAGTACAATATGTCACGAGAAAACAATCTCAGAATCACTTGGATAGGTAAAAACAATCCCAAGTTATTACCACATAAAGTGACACATGGCAGATTTGAAAAATCGTCTTCGTCCTGGAGGCCAAAAGAGGCTCAGTCCTGAATAGGTTAATCAACGGAAAAATAAAAAAATTATGGCTCTCAGAATTTGGCGACAAAATAAATTTTATTTTTTACACTTTGGTTTTTACTTGTAAAAGTAGTAAAATATAGAAAAAAACCTCTATGTAGTTGGTATCGCCATAATCGTATTGACTCGCAGAATAAAGTTAACATTTTGTTTTAATTGCACAGTGAATTCCGTAAAAGCGAAGTCCAAAAAACAATGGAGGAATCGCTGTTTTTTTCACTTTCTACCCAACAAATATTTTTTGCCTGTTTCCTAGTACATTAATGTGGCACAACAAATGGTGCTAGGAAAAACTACAACCCGTCCTGCAAAAATCAAGCCCTCATAGGACTATATCGACTGAAAAATAAATCTTTTAAATAATCTGTCTGTGTTTTTTCCCCCTTTAACCCCTTAAGGACGTAGCCTTGTTTTGGCCTTAAAGAGGCTCTGTCACCAGATTTTCAAACCCCTATCTCGTATTGCAGCAGATCGGCGCTGCAATGTAGATTACAGTAACGTTTGTTTTTTTTTCAAAAACAAGCATTTTTGGCCAAGTTATTACCATTTTTATATTTATGCAAATGAGCCTTTCTGAAGTACAACTGGGCGTGTTTAAAGTTAAGTCCAAGTGGGCGTGTATATTGTGTGTGTGTGTGTACATCTGGGCGTTTTTACTAGCTGGGCGTTGTGAATAGAAGTGTATGATGCTGACGAATCAGCATCATCCACTTCTCTTCGTTAACACCCAGCTTCTGGCAGTGCACAGACACACAGCGTGTTCCCGAGAGATCACGCTGTGACGTCACTTCTTGCCCCAGGTCCTGCATCGTGTCGGACGAGCGAGGACACATCGGCACCAGGCGACAGAGGCTGGAAATCTGGTGACAGAGCCTCTTTAACCCCTTGAGGACGCAGCCTAGTTTTGGCCTTAAGGCTCAGAGCCCATTTTTCAAATCTGACATATTTCACTTTATGTGGTAATAACGTCGGAATGCTTAAACCTACCCAATCGATTCTGAGATTGTTTTCTCGTGACACATTGGGCTTCATGTTCGTGGTAAAATTTGGTCGATATATTCAGTGTTTATTGGTGAAAAATTGCAAAGTTTAGAGAAAATTTAGAAAAAATAGCATTTTTCAGAATTTAAATGCATCTGCTTGTAAAACAGACGGTTAGAACACCCAAAATAGTTACTAGTTCACATTTCCCATATGTCTAATTTCCCAAATTTAATTTTTCTTGCTGAATTTCAATTTTATTCATTTATTTTTTTTCTGTAACACAGAAGGTTTTACCAGAGAAACACTACTAAATATGTATTGTCCAGATTCTGCAGTTTTTAGAAATGTCCCACATGTGGCTCTACTGCGCTCGTGCAATAAAACACAAGCCCTAGAAGCAAAGAAGCGCCTAGTGCATTTTGAGTCCTCTTTTTTATTAGACTATATTTTAGGCAGCATGCCAGGTTTGAAGAGGTGATTAGGTACCAAAACAGTAGGAATTCCCCAATAGTTACCCCATTTTGGAAACTACAACCCTCAAGGAATTCATTTATGGTTGTTGTTACCATTTTGACCGCACAGTTTTTTCACAGCACGTATTTGAATTGGGCTGTGAAATGAAAAAAATTTAATTTTTTCCAATAAAATGTCATTTTTTATCTAAATTTCTTATTTTCACAGGGAACAAAATACTCCATTTTGTTGCCCAATTTCTCCTGAGTGCAGCAATACTCCATTTGTGGTGATAAACTGCCGTTTGGGCTCATGGGAGGCCTCAGAAGGGAAGGAGCGCTGTGTGTTCTTTGGAGTGCAGATTTTGCTGGTTTGGTTTTCGGGTGCCATGTCGCATTTACAGAGCCCCAGAGGTATCAAAGCAATGGAAACCCACCAGAAGTGACCCCATTTTGGAAACTACACCCCTCAAGGAATTCATTTATGGGTAATGTGACCATTTTGACCCCATAGTTTTTTCACAGAACTTATTTAAATTGGGCTTGGAATGAAAACAAAATTATTTTTTTCAAATAATATGTAATTTTGGCTGAAAATTTCTTATTTTCACAAGAAACAAAATACCCCATTCTGTTGCGCAAGTTGTTCTGAGTGCCGCATTACCCCATTTGTGGTGATAAACTGCCGTTTGGGTGCATGGGAGGGCTCAGAAGGAAAGGACCACCATTTGGCCTACTGGGGATTTTCTTGTGCGAAGTCATGTATGCAGAAGCACCTGAGGTACCAGTACAGTTGAAACCCGCAAGAAGTGACCCCGTTTTAAAAACTACACCCTTAAGGCATTCATCTAGAGGTGTAGTGAGCATTTTGACCAGAGACCTACACCCCATAAACTGTAATGTGGGTTCTCCCGGGTATGGCAATACCCTACATGTGGCTGTTATCAGCTGCCTGGACACACAGCAGGGCTCAGAGGGGAAAGACGAGGGGGGATAAGCTGTGCGGAGTGCATCAGGGTAAGTAAAATTGGAGTAAATTATAAACCAAGGGATGTATGATAAATTTTAAAACACTTTCATACAGAGCTCTGGTTATTCGGGACACGTGTCACATTGATATATTGTGTCATCCCTTATAGCAGACTTTGCACCTCTTTTGACTTTTTCCCTTCTTGCCAGTTTGGGGAACTTCTCCTGGAAAGTGTTGCCGCCCTGGTACGATGCGTGTGGCCCCGCTTCCAGAAGTACTGGGTGCCCCCCCTTCTTGGTCCCTAAAGATTAGGTTCTTGATAATCACCTCTTGAAATTCCAGGAAAGTTCCCGTCTGGCTTGCACATCGACGTAGCACGTACGCATTGTACAAAGCCATCTGTATGATGTGCCCGGCCAGCTTCTTATACCACACCGCATGGCGCTGTAGGGCTTCAGGATTTGATCTGACAAGTCCATCCCTCCCATGTACCTATTGTAGTCCAGGATGCAGTCTGGTTTGGGGGTGGCCTTTCCTTCATATATCCTAAATCTGTAGGTATACCCTGATGCACTCTCTCACAGCTTATACATCTTCACGCCATACCTTGCCCTCTTACCCGGCAGGTACTCGCGGAATTGAACCCTCCCTTTAAAATGTACCAGGGACTCATCAATAGAAATACACTTCTTGGGGGTGAATGCTTGGGAAAACCGGGCACTGAAACGGTCTAATAGGGGTCTCCGTTTATACAAACGGTCAAAACTGGGGTCATCTCGGAGTGGGCACGGCTCATTATCAGTATAATGTAAGAAGCGAAGTATTGCCTCATTTATTTATTTTTTTAGGTTACAGTTCAGTTCTGAAGTTGCTTTGAGGGGCCCATATATTAGAAACCCCTATAAAACACCCCATTTTAGAAACTAGACCCCTCAAAGTATTCACAACAGCATGTAGAAAGTTTATGAACCCTTTAGGTGTTTCACAGAAATTTAGAGCAAAGTAGAGGTGAAGTTAACTTTTTTTTTTTGTCAGAAAATCCTCTTTATTCCATTTTTTTTACAACACAATTGGATTTATCAGAGAAAAGCAACTCAATACTTATTGCCCAGATTCTGCAGTTTTGAGAAATATCCCACAAGTGGCCCTCGGGCGGTAATGGACTGAAGCACCGGCCTCCGAAGCAAAGGAGCACCTTGTGGATTTTGAGGCCTCTTTTTTATTAGGCACCATGTCCGGTTTGAAGAGGTCTTGAGGTGCCAAAACATTGGAAACCCCCCAAAAGTGACCCCAATTTGGAAGCTAGACCCCTTGAGGAATCCATTGTAGTTTTCTTGGGGTGCATGCGGCTTTTTGATCAGTTTTTATTCTATTTTTAGGTGGCGTGGTGACTAAAAAACAGCAATTCTACTAGTTTTTTTATTCTATTTTTTTTTACAGCGTTCACCGTGCGCTATAAATGGCATATTTCTCTTTATTCTGTGGGGCGATACGATTACGGCGATACCAGATGTTTATAGTTTTATGTCTTATGGAGTTTGCACAAAAAAATACGTTTGGTAAAAAATCATTCACTTTTTGTGTTACCTTATTCTAAGAGCCATAAAGTTTTTCTTTTTCAATCAATAAAGCCGTGCGAGGACTTATTTTTTGCGTAACGAACTGTAGTTTCCATCAGTACCATATTTCGGTACATGCGACTTTTTGATCTCTTTTTATTCCATTTTTTGGGGGACTTGAGGGCAGGAGGCCCTGATCGCTATTCTAATACACTGCACTACATGCGTAGTGCAGTGTATTAGAGCTGTCAGCTACTCACTGACCGCAAGCATAGTGGGTCCTGACTTTGTCAGGACCCACTAGGCTTCCGTCGATGGCATAGCCGGACGCCATTGTTAGGTGTCCGGTTGCCATAGTCACCATCGCCGGCCGCTATTGTGTAGCAAGCCGCCGATGGAAGCTTAACCCCTAAAAAGCCACGATCGCTATTGAACGCGGCTTTTAAGGGGTTAATCAGCGGGGACACAGCGATCGGTCCCCGCTATAGGAGCTGCGGCAACTGCTGTACAAGACAGCACCTGTCACAGCTCCTGCATGTGTCGGGAAGACGGCCGAAATGGCCGTTACTCCCGCAACGTAATAGTCCGTCGCTGAGCGCGAACGATACACTTGGCACGACGGATTATTACGCCGCTGAGCGTTAAGGGGTTAATCACTTCCCACAAATTGATGTGTCAGATACGTCAGGGTGCGGGGGGTGATGTATAGAGCGCTCACGCGCTGTTCGTGCTCCATACGCTCCAGGTGTCAGCTGTGTATTACAGATGGGACTAACGGCCAGGAACAATGATCGCTCTTTTCCTGGCTGTTTAATTTTATGTTATGGGAGACGTGGTAGGGATGCTAAGATGCATGGCTGCGGTCATTGCGGCACAATTTTACTGCACGGCCTAGCAGAATAATGCAACACATTTATTAAAATCCTTTTGCCTCTTAATAAATATGTCGCACTTTACTCCAAACTTATTTTTCTACTAGGACTGGCGTATAAAACGCCATTGTTAATAAATTGCCCCCTTTATGATTAGTATCAGTGACTGGTAAGTATCCGGATAGATTCTAGTTGTAGGATCACACGCTGCAGTAACATATTTTCACAGACATTGGCGTTATATAGAAATACATAGCATTTACCAGGAATGTATTCTCACACCTCCTTCTTCTTTTTCTTTTCCAGGTGTCTTATTTCCAAGTTTAGAGAATCAAGATGGTGAATGTTCCACAGGTCAGTTCACACGGATACCACATCGGAATCCGCGCCCAAAAAATCCCCAAAATCTCTTTCTTGGAGCGGTTTCCGCCTCTGACCTCTCATTAAAATCAATGGGAGGCAGAAAAAAAATGTGGCACTGGTTAGAAGCTTTTTTTGCATTTGATTAATTTATAGGACTTTGTGGCTGGCGTTGGAGCCGTTTAGGTATTGTGATTGTCATGAGGCAGTTGGCTAAAGGTATGTATTTAGTCTTGTGTGAGGCTGATAAAGTGTAACTAAACTTTTAACATATCAAAGTAACATAGCAGAAGTTTTGATCAGTGGGGGTCTCAGCACTGAGACCCCCACCAACTGCTACAGCGAAGCGGCAGAAGTGCTTGGGTGAGTGCTGTGCCGCATGGTTTCTGATTGGCATTCCTTGGAAAGCTGAGCTAGCGTTGTATGGGCTAAATGGAAAGTCTGAGTCTGTACACCGTTTGCTCAACTTTCCGAGGGAAGACAACCAGAAACGAAGCAGTACATCGCTCACCCTGCAGCTTCGTTTTAGAAGTCGGTGGGGGTGTCAGTGCTAGAACCCCCACGATCAACATTTCTGTCACTATGACAGGTCAAAGTTTTTTTTAAAGTTTAGTTACAATTTAAATGTTGATAAAATTCCTATAGAAAGTATTATGACTAAGTAAAGTAGGTGTGATAGAAATAATTCATACAGTTCTGGTAATAAAGTGGTTTTGAGTTGGATTTCCCCGGTCAGATGCGGTTTGGTTGCTGTTTGCAGAAGAGTTTTCTTCTGGAGTTCTTGTTCTTGGAGGATATTCTTGAGGACATTTGGACGTTCTAACAGTCAGTTGTCTACCTCTGGCCATAGAGTAGTGTTTCATCTATTAAAGACGAGTGTGCATCTTAAATGGGTTTTTCCATCTTATACATTTGTGTATAGTGCCACACATCCCCCCTCCCCTTGTATATAGTGCCACACAGCCCCCTCTCCCCTTGTATATAGGGCCACACAGCCCCCTCTCCCCTTGTATATAGTGCCACACATCCCCCCATCCCTTGTATATAGTGCTACACAGCAATTCACCCCTCCCCTTGTATATAGTGCTACACAGCAATCGCCCCCCTGTATATTGCCACATAGCCCTATAAATCAAAACATTGTACTTACCTTGCCCCGTTCCCACGACGGACGGTGCGCTGCACTGTCTCCTGGCTGGACGCATGCGCATACCAGCGTGATGCAGTTACATCATCACGGCGGCCTGCCCAGGGAGTCTTCCCAGCACCTTATAGGCTGCAGTCCTAACTTGGCCTGCAGCCTATAGTATTAATTTATATCTGCGTCCTGAGGACACCGATACAATTGAATGTGGCTGTCTCTAGCATCGGGGCCCCCTCCGGTGCTAGGCTTGTTATGGGCTTGGCAGCCATGGGCCCCCTGGGAGCCTAGAGCCCTGGGCGGCTGCCCGAACCTTCCTAACGATGATCCGCCGCTGCCACCAAACCCCGTTCTAGCTTTTTGTGCTCACGCTGCTTCCCAGCCACTTCCTGATTACATGGTCGGGAGTTAAAGAAACAGCGGTGAGTGCCTCGAATTTCTACCTTCTATACATATATATATATATATATAGATAATATACAGTGAAGGAAATAAGTATTTGATCCCTTGCTGATTTTGTAAGTTTGCCCACTGTCAAAGACATGAGCAGTCTAGAATTTTTAGGATAGGTTAATTTTACCAGTGAGAGATAGATTATATTTAAAAAAAAATGAAAATCACATAGTCAAAATTATATATATTTATTTGCATTGTGCACAGAGAAATAAGTATTTGATTCCTTTGGCAAACAAGACTTAACACTTGGTGGCAAAACCCTTGTTGGCAAGCACAGCAGTCAGACGTTTTTTGTAGTTGATGATGAGGTTTGCACACGTTAGATGGAATTTTGGCCCACTCCTTTTTGCAGATCATCTGTAAATCATTAAGATTTCGAGGCTGTCGTTTGGCAACTCGGATCTTCAGCTCCCTCCATAAGTTTTCGATGGGATTAAGGTCTGGAGACTGGCTAGGCCACTCCATGACCTTAATGTGCTTCTTTTTGAGCCACTCCTTTGTTGCCTTGGCTGTATGTTTCGGGTCATTGTCGTGCTGGAAGACCCAGCCACGAGCCATTTTTAATGTCCTGGTGGAGGGAAGGAGGTTGTCACTCAGGATTTGACGGTACATGGCTCCATCCATTTTCCCATTGATGCGGTGAAGTAGTCCTGTGCCCTTAGCAGAGAAACACCCCCAAAACATAATGTTTCCACCTCCATGCTTGACAGTGGGGACGGTGTTCTTTGGGTCATAGGCAGCATTTCTCTTCCTCCAAACACGGCGAGTTGAGTTAATGCCAAAGAGCTCAATTTTAGTCTCATCTGACCACAGCACCTTCTCCCAATCACTCTCAGAATCATCCAGAGGTTCATTTGCAAACTTCAGACGGGCCTGTACAATTGCCTTCTTGAGCAGGGGGACCTTGCGGGCACTGCAGGATTTTAATCCATTACGGCGTAATGTGTTACCAATGGTTTTCTTGTTGACTGTGGTCCCAGCTGCCTTGAGATCATTAACAAGTTCCCCCCGTGTAGCTTTCGGCTGAGCTCTCACCTTCCTCAGGATCAAGGATACCCCACGAGGTGAGATTTTGCATGGAGCCCCAGATCGATGTCGATTGGCAGTCATTTTGTATGTCTTCCATTTTCTTACTATTGCACCAACAGTTGTCTCCTTCTCACCCAGCGTCTTACTTATGGTTTTGTAGCCCATTCCAGCCTTGTGCAGGTCTATGATCTTGTCCCTGACATCCTTAGAAAGCTCTTTGGTCTTGCCCATGTTGTAGAGGTTAGAGTCAGACTGATTAATTGAGTCTGTGGACAGTAGTCTTTTATACAGGTGACCATTTAAGACAGCTGTCTTTAATGCAGGCACCAAGTTGATTTGGAGCATGTAACTGGTCTGGAGGAGGCTGAACTCTTAATGGTTGGTAGGAGATCAAATACTTATTTCTCTGTGCACAATGCAAATAAATATATATAATTTTGACTATGTGATTTTTTTTTTTTTATATAATCTATCTCTCACTGGTAAAATTAACCTAGCCTAAAAATTCTAGACTGTTCATGTGGGCAAACTTACAAAATCAGCAAGGGATCAAATACTTATTTCCTTCACTGTATGTGTATATGTACATGTGTGTGTATATATATATATATATATATATATATATATATATATATATATTTATATATTGATGTGCTCAGGACTTCACCCTAGGATCTCCCCTCACTAGTAATAAATGCCGTGCACCTGTATTTGGGATTTCAGATCCTTGCTGTATTTTTGGATTATTTATCAGTTTGTTTTCTATTTTTTTCCAGATAGTGCCAGAAACCCAACTATGGATTTTAGAGCCAGAGAACAGTCATGGCTGTTTAAAGAAGACTTAGAAACATTTAAAACGCAATTGGATCAACAATGCCTCGTGTGGGAAAAATAAATTGAGAGCACAAAAACAAAGAAATTGATATGTAGTAATAATGTTTTTCAACCGAAGAAAATATATTAATGGAATCGGAGACAAAATGGTGAATCACTGAGTCTTTCCTCTTCTATGTGAGCTTTGTCATCACAGAGCGGTCACCATGATATGACATTATGTAGTAGCATGAGTTCTACACGTGACTTGCCAAGATACAAAAGAAAACGTTGTCTATTTTGTAATTAGTCTCTGAAGATTAGCAAAACATTCCGAAGAAAATTAAGAATGAGGAGGGAGGGAGAGGGAGAGGGAGAGGGAGAGATTTAAGTAAAACCTGCCGATAAAGGCAGAAATGTGGTATTTTGGCCACGCCAGATGTATATTTATGAAGCAAATCGCCAATTAAAAAAAACTCCACTTTTTAAATAATGATATCACGTAGGCGGAGGTTGCTTTAGCAATCTCTAAGCTACCCAATAAGAAAACGTCGGGTCCTGACGGCCTATCGGTTTAATACTAAAAACTTTTGCCAGATATTGTACCGACATTGACGTGGACCTTACAAGCCATATTTAGTGGGGAGATTGACCTGACTAACTTTCATGAGTCCAGGACCATATTGCTTCCCAAACCTGACAGGGATCCAACCCTCCTTTCCTCATATCGCCCGATTTCCCTTTTAAACCAAGACTATAAGCTCCTAACAAAGATTTTGACCGACCGCCTCCAAACCATGTTTGGACCGATCATTGCCCCAACCCAACTGGGTTTCTTAAGGAATAGACATTCCACTAAAGGTATCCGTCAGGCTCAACATATTTAATTTGTCCCTAGATCCACTTCTCCGTCCTCTCCAGTCCCTAGAATGTTTTCAAGGCATACAAATTGGAGATTCTCAAATTAAACGATCGGTATTTGCAGATTATATTTTGTTCTTCATATTTAACCCTGCCTCTACTTCACAACTAATCCTCCAGGATATCTCAATTTATGGCGCCCTGTCAGGTTTCAAGATCAATCTACAAAAATCAGAAGCCCTAATTCTTAAGGGTCCCTCCAGGCCACTCTGGTCTTCGAAGCATGCATTTAAATGGAACTCTGATTACATTCCCTATTTGGGGGTACGCATCACGAGACAACCATCATGTTTATATCAATAAAACCTTAATCCCTTTATTGCAAGTTTGGAATCCCAACTCATGGCTTGGAGGCACTTTACTCTATCATTTTTAGGTAGGGCTAATCTATTAAAAATGGTTGTCTTCCCTAAATTGTTATACTTACTTCAATCCTTGCCTATATTCTTGAGACCAGTGGACGTTAGGCGGCTGAATACTCTCTTTCGAGGCTACATTTGGAATCAAAAGAGACCAAGAGTGAGCCAGTGAGTGCAGCAACATCATGAAAATGGAGGGATTAATTTTCCAGAGATTCATTTCTACAACATGGCAGCTCAACTACGAGTGATTGGGGATTGGATAACTGGTAGCTCCTGCTTTACTGATTCTACATTAGACGAACAATTTTTAAAACCCATTTCCTTAACTGGTTCCCGACCGCTGGCTGTGTTTTTACGGCCAGCGGTCAGGGTCCTTAAAACCCGAGCCATAGACTTTTACAACTCGGTTTTTAACTTGCTGCCCAAGCGGTCGGGCAGCTGAATGTCGGGTCTCCGGCTGTCGGTGACTGCCGGGGACCCTGAGGAGAGGATAGAAGCCTCTTTCGCTGCTACTGCCTTCTCTGATGTCTTCTACACAGCGCTCAATGAACGCTGTGTATAGGAATAGAGGCAGCGGCCGCGCCGCTGTCTCTATTGCTCCCGGTGTTCATGTGACTGGTCAAATGATCGCCAGGTGCCGTTACTGACCGACTGCTGCTGGGTCTAACTAGATTGGGTCTGTCGAACGCCCTGAAAGACCTGTTAGTTAGCTATCCCTCTTCAGACTCTCTAGATCAGGTTATGGCTTTAGTGGTACGTCTTGACCGACGTCTCAGGGAACGACGACTTGAACGTTTTTGTGCTTTCTCCTCTGGCTCCCCCATGATGGCTCCCGAGGTTCCGTTGCTTCGTTCTTCCACGGAAAACTTGGATGAACCAATGCAACTCGTGGCCTCCTTGTCTCCCCAACAACGTAGAGGGCTCCGCATGAAGAATAGTCTCTGCTTCTACTGTGGGGATGACAAGCATCAAGTGAACAACTGTCCTAGGCGTAAGAATAAGCAGCCAGAAGAACTTCCGCGCCTAAGTGGCCATCGGGGAGGTCACTTGGGTGCACAGGTATTTCCCATAAATATGAAACCTAATAAGATCTTGCTTCCCTTTCAGGTGTTTTTTGAGGGTAGGTCTGCTACCGGCAGTGCCTTCGTGGATTCAGGGTCTACTGCTAATATTATGTCTGTGTAATTTGCTATGTCTCTAGCTATGCCATTGATTGACTTGCCTAAACCTGTCCCGGTAGTGGGTATCGACTCCACTCCTCTTGCTAATGGTTATTTTACACAGCATACCCCTGTTTTTGAACTCATTATTGGCTCCATGCATTTGGAGCAGTGCTCTGTACTGGTGATGCAGGGATTATCGTCCGATTTGGTTTTAGGCCTTCCCTGGTTGCAGATGCATAATCCCATGTTTAACTGGAATACTGGCGATCTTACCAAATGGGGTAATGAATGCATGACGTCATGTTTTTCTGTTAATTTTATTTCTCTCTGTGAGGAGGTGAACACTCTACCTGAGTTTATTCAGAACTTCGCTGATGTTTTATCTAAAAAGGCCTCCGAAGTGTTACCTCCTCATAGAGAATACGATTGCGCAATCGATTTGGTACCAGGAGCTAAGCTCCCTAAGGGTAGGATATTTAATCTCTCTTGTCCCGAACGTGAAGCCATGAGAGAGTATATCCAGGAATGCCTGGCCAAGGGCTACATTCGCCCCTCTACTTCTCCGGTAGGTGCTGGCTTCTTCGTAGGGAAGAAGGATGGTGGTCTTAGGCTGTGCATCGATTACCGAAACTTGAATAAGGTCACTGTAAGGAACCAGTATCCCCTTCCTTTGATTCCTGATCTCTTCAATCAGGTTCAGGGGGCCCAATGGTTCTCTAAGTTTGATCTTCGGGGGGCTTATAACCTTATCCGCATCAGGGAGGGGGATGAGTGGAAGACTGAGTTTAACACGCCCGAAGGTCATTTCGAATACCTCGTCATGCCCTTTTTCATAAATTTCATTGTAGTGTTCATTTTCATGGTATTTCTTGTAGTGTACCTTGATGACATACTTGTGTTTTCCAAGGACTGGTCCTCCCACATTGAGCAGGTCAGGAAGGTGCTCCAGGCCCTTCGGGAAAACAAACTGCTAAAACCGAAAAATGTGTGTTTGGGGTGCAGGAGATACCATTTTTGGGTCAAACCCTCACTCGTCATGAATTCCGCATGGACCCTGCCAAGGTTCAGGCTGTGGCTGAATGGGTCCAACCTACCTCCCTGAAGGCGTTACAGTGCTTCCTGGGGTTTGCTAATTATTACAGGAGATTTATTGCTAACTTCTCGGTCATCGCTAAGCCTCTTACGGATCTTACTCGCAAAGGTGCTGATCTTCCCCACTGGCCTCCGGAGGCGGTCCAGGCATTTAAGATGCTTAAGAAGTGCTTTATCTCGGCCCCAGTGCTGATTCAGCCTAACCAAATGGAGCCATTCATCGTAGAGGTTGACGCCTCCGAGGTGGGAGTGGGTGCTTTTTTGTCCCAGGGTACCAGGTCCCTCACCCATCTCCGTCCCTGTGCCTACTTCTCTAGGAAGTTCTCGCCCACTGAGAGTAACTATGACATTGGCAATCGCGAACTCTTAGCCATTAAATGGGCATTTGAAGAGTGGCGCCACTTCCTGGAGGGGGCTAGGCACCAGGTAACGGTCCTTACTGACCACAAGAATCTGGTGTTCCTAGAATCTGCCCGGAGGATAGAGCCGAGACAAGCTCGATGGGCATTGTTTTTTTACTAGATTCAACTTTGTGGTCACTTATAGGGCTGGGTCTAAAAATATTAAAGCTGATGCATTGTCGCGTAGCTTCATGGCCAGCCCTCCTTCGGAGGAAGATCCTGCTTGTGTTTTGCCCCCAGGTATAATCATTTCCTCTGTTGATTCTGGCTTAGTCTCCGAAATTGCGGCTGATCAAGGTTCAGCTCCTGGGAACCTTTCTGAGAACAAGCTGTTTGTTCCCCTGCAATTCCGGCTAAGGGTACTCAGGGAAATTCATGACTCTGCACTATCTGGGCATCCAGGCATCCTGGGTACCAAGCACCTCATTGCCAGAAACTATTGGTGGCCTGGGTTGCCTAAAGACGTTAAGGCCTACGTCGCCGCTTGTGAAATTTGTGCTAGGTCCAAGACTACGATGTCCCGACCAGCGCGCTTACTATGTTCTTTGCCTATTCCCCAGAGACCTTGGACCCATATCTCCATTGATTTTATCAACGATCTGCCTCCATTTTTAGGCAAGTCGGTGGTGTGGGTTGTAGTAGACCGCTTCAGTAAGATGTGCCCCTTTTTGCCCCTCAAGAAACTACCCAATGCTAAGACGTTAGCTACCTTGTTTGTCAAACACATCCTGCGTCTCCATGGGGTTCCTGTCAATATTGTTTCTGAATGAAGGGTACAATTTGTTTCATTGTTTTGGAGAGCTTTCTGTAAAAAGTTGGAGATTGATCTGTCCTTCTCCTCGGCCTTCCATCCTGAAACTAATGGCCAAACCGAGAGGACTAATCAGTCTCTAGAACAATATTTAAGGTGTTTTTTATCTGACTGTCAATATGATTGGGTTTCCTTCATTTCCCTCGCCAAATTTTCCCTTAACTGGGTCAGTAACTCGTCAGGGGTCTCCCCCTTTTTCTGTAATTTTGGGTTTAATTCACGGTTCTCTTTTGTTTCACCTGGTGGTTCCAACAATCCCGAGGTAGATGTCGTTCATCGGGAACTGTGCACAGTCTGGGCCCAGGTTCAGAAGAACCTAGAGGCGTCCCAGAGCATACAAAAGACTCAGGCAGATAGAAGACGTTCTGCTAACACCTTGTTTGTGGTCGGGGATCTGGTGTGGCTGTCTTCAAAAAATTTGCGCCTTAAAGTTCCGTCCAAAAAATGTGCTCCCGGATATATAGGGCCGTACAAGCTCATTGAGGTCCTTAACCCTGTCTCCTTCCGACTGGAGTTACCTCCGTCTTTTCGAATACACGACGTGTTTCATGCCTCCCTCCTGAAACCCTGCTACCTGTCCTTGGCTACCTCAAGGAAACCTCTGGTCCCTGTTCTCACCCCTGAAGGTGTAGAATTCGAGGTGGCCAAGATTGTGGACAGCAGGATGGTCCAAGGCTCCCTCCAGTACCTGGTCCATTGGAGAGGATAAGGGCCTGAGGAGAGGACTTGGGTACCCGCCCGGGATGTTCACGCTGGGGTATTGCTCAGGTGGTTCCATCTTCGGTTCCCCAATAAGCCAGGTCCACCTAGAAAGGGTCCAGTGGCCCCTCATAAAAGGGGGGCTACTGTAAAGGATCTGCCAGACACCGCTTCTGTGTCGACGCCCGTGCTTAATCAGTCTGCTCCTAGGTCTGATAGTGACTCAATCTGCTACCTCTAAGGCTGGTAGGTTTAGGAGTGGGAGAACCTATCACAGCCTGGCCAGACGGTTCTATCTCCCGCCCTCGGTCTATTTATACCTTCATTTCCTGCTTGTCTTTGCCTGTGATTCTTTCCTGTTTCCTGGCTCTGCTGCTCCTACTAGGTTACATCAACACTTTCATGACGTATCTTGTTTCTTCGCGCTAGGCACTTTTTGAAAAGTGTGTGGCGCTTTGCGGAAAGGGCAGATCATTTTACGATCATTTACGCCAGTAACGGGCGTAATGTAAAGCAGAAATCAACGCTGGCTCCGAGCTAGTTTACAATTTTACATTGAGAGTGTAACAAAAGGCCTAAGCTAGACCCTGTATCTCCCCCACTAATCAGACTGTCTTGTGCCACAAGACGTGTTTTGCTCACCCCCCCTAAAAAAAAAAAAAAAAGATATATATATATCTGAGATAGCGTATCTATAAGGGTATATTCACACGCTGTGTTTTCAGGCGTATTTCGGAGGCGTAAACGCCTACAAATACACCTGCATAATCTGTAGCCCAATGCCTACAAACATCTGTCAATGGAAAAACAGCTCCAAAAACATCTCCAGCTTCAAAAACGGCTGTAAATCAAAGGCTGTATTCTTTGAAAACAGCTCTGTAATTTTCAGCCATTTTTTACTTTGCGTGTGAACCCTAAGGGTATGTTCACACGAGGGCGTCCGTAACGGCTGAAATTACGGGGATGTTTCAGCCTGAAAACATCCCCGTAATTTCAGCCGTAACGGCATGTGCAGGCGCTTGAACGCCGCGTCCATTACGGACGTAAATGGCGCTGCTATTCATTGGAGTAAATGAATAACGGCTCCAATTACGGCCAAAGAAGTGACAGGTCACTTCTTTGACGCGGGCGTCTATTTACGCGCCGTCATTTGACAGCGGCGCGTAAATTACGCCTCGTGTGAACAGACAAACGTCTGCCCATTGCTTTCAATGGGCAGTTGTTTGTCAGCGCTATTGAGGTGCTATTTTCGGACGTAATTTGGGGCAAAAACGCCCGAATTACGTCCGTAATTAGTGCGTGTGAACATACCCTAAGACTATGACACCTGATAGCACTGCTACTTGATAGGAGACAGCGGCTCAGCAGACAGTATCACATATAATATGATTAGATACAACGGCTTAGCAGACAGTATCACACATGCTAGGCCCAATTAAAAGGTTAATTGGGAAAAAATTTCTTATAGTGTTTTTCGATAAAGGTCACTTGAACTGGTATCATTTAAACAGTTAACCGATTAGTGGCGTGGAATTTACCCTGCGGCCTAATGTACCATATAATGTATTAAAAAAAACTATGTAAAAAAACCTACATTTTGTGGGGTGAATTGAAAAAAAACCTGTAATTCCGCCATTTCTGTTTTGATTTTACAGTGTTAATCGGGCGGCATGAATTGCATGATAACTTGATTTTGCAGGTCGTTACGATTATGGCGATACCAAATTTATATAGTTTTATTTTTTACAAAATAATTTGTTTTTGTGACGCTGCATTCGAAGATGAACTGCATAGTTTTTCAATGCAACAGCACTTCATAGGGCAGGAAGGTGCTAAAACCCACTCTCTGAATCCCCCCTTCAAGATACATTTCAACGAATCTGGTCCCCATGGCAGAAATATGTCTTTCCATCTGGCACCTCCAGCAGACTCCTTTCAGTCTAGTTTGATTTCTTTTACCTCAGAGTTCCTCTTTTTCCCTTTTTTTAATTTCTTCTTTCCCTCTCCCCTTCTTCTCCTTCTCCCCCCACTTTTTTTGAAATATTTCTAACAGGAGCTGTGCAGGATTAGAAAAATATGGCTGCTTTCTTCCAAAAACAGCACCACACCTATCCACAGGTTGTATCTGGTATTGCAGGTTAGCTCCATTGAAGTGAGTGGTAATGAGCTTTAATACCACACACAACCTATGTACAGGTGTGGTGCTGGTTTTTGGAGAAAGCAGATAAGTTATCTCATCCTGGACAATTCTTTGTCATGGATTGTTTTTGTGCGGATATGCTCCCTGCATTATCCCCCTTCCTTTATGGCCGCTGATATGTTCTATTCAGCTTTATGGCCTCTGTGGTAAGTAAACCGCCAGTCATTAAAGGGTTAACACTTCAGACCACTGTGGGTGACATCACAATGAATGAGTTGAGCAGTGTTAATAAACTCCTTCAGTAATGAGGATGAATGCGCTGATGTCATAAATACAAATGTTTATGACATAAAGAAGATTCCACATTAGAAGGTTTTACTGCCACGTTCAGCGCCATATTGGATGGGACTGAGGACCTTGAGCTTGACTTCCCCACCAATACCGACCTAATGTAACTTGTCGGTTCTAGCAGGGAAACCCTTCACCCAAGACCACTTCTTCATCACAGTGATGCCATCCTCTTCATACGGTTTGTCTGTAATAGAGGGGGGTTTCCAGCAGGAGATCCCCCTCTATTACCCGGAGCGGAGACAGGTGCTACAAGGCGGCATCTGGAGGACCCGTCTCATCCGTGGAACGCCCATTCATTTTAATGGGTGCCCTGGAAGAGAGATATCCGCCTAGCCAACCAGATTAGCCGATTTATGTGTTTTATGTTGTTCGTTCATTGTATTGTCTTTCCTTGAAAATCTGAGAAAATGTAAAAATTGTGTTACAAATTATATTTTGGCACCTTCTAAGCCCAGAGGAAGGGCAATCCTCCAGCCATGGTTTCCCTAGAGGTTTCACCCACAGGGGGTTATTCCTTTCCTGCGTGCTGGAGGGTGACTCTTCGTGAGTCGGAGGTTTGCCATTTTGGGTTTGGTCATATAATATAAGAAAAGTTTTGACCATTTAACACCCAATTATAATGTTTTGTGTCTTTATTTTGCATTCTTTGGTTTGGTGATTGGGATTCTGGGTCTATCACATATCACAAAATCATAAGGCCGGAAATCTACTTCCCACACTGACATAGAATGGAGACAACAAGCGTTGCTGCACAATTAAGTGTACACATCCTTACATTAACCCCTTCCCGACATTTGCCGTATGGGTACGCCATGGAAAGCTATGACTGCCCGCAAATTGCCGTATCCATACGCCAAATGTTTGGCACCGGCTCTGAAGCTGAGTCGGTGCCATCATCGCCGGATCTCAGCTGTATCTTAGAGCTGACATCCGGCTGTAATGGCGGGGACCGAAATTAGCTTCGATCCCTGCCATTAACCCCTTAAGTGCAGCGCTCAAACGTGAGTGCTGCACTTAAGGTGTTTGCAGCTCATCGGAACCCCAGCAATAAAATTTCCAGGGTTCTGGTGGCTGCAATGGCAAGCGGAGGCCTAATACTGGCCTCCTGGTCTGCCTAGCACGGAAGCCGGTCAAGATCCGCCCGGCGGCGGAGCATGGTCGGCTTCCGTAGCTGCCGGCAAGATGGCGCCGGCTCAGGAGCTGATCCGGCGTCATCAGCGGTGGAAGTCAGCTGTATGTTACAGCTGACATCCACCTGTAATGGCAGGTACCGGAGCTAGCTCCGATCCCTGCCATTAACCCCTTCGATGCAGCAATCGAAAGCGATTGCTGCATCGTAGTGGTTACTAGCAGATCACCACCCCTGACAGGCAATCGGGACCGGCGACTGCTGCTATGGCAACAGGAGACAAAATGGCCTCCTGCTCTGCCATTACGGAAGCCGATTAGGCCCCGCCAGAAGGCGAAGCCTAATCGGCTTGCTGTCAATGAATAACTGACAGATCTAATACATTGCACTACGTAGGTAGTGCAATGTATTAGAAAAAAAACATCAGACGGTTGGAACTTCAAGTACCCTAGTGGGACTTGAAAAAAAGTGTAAAAGAAAGTATAAAAAAGTGCAAAAAAAAAAAGTGAAAAGTTTGAAAACAATAAAAGTTTCAAGTAATAAAATAAAACACAATCGCCCTTTTTCTCTTATCTCCTTTATTATTGAAAAAATAATAATAAACCATACGTATTTGGTATCGCCGCGACCGTAACGACCTGAGGTATCAAAATATTATATTAGTTATTGCACGCGGTGAACAGCGTAAAAAAAACCCCGCAAAAAACTATACCGGAGTTTGTTTTTTGGTCACTTTGCCCTACAAATATTGGAATAAAAAGTGATCAAAAAGTCGCACGTATCCAAAAATGGTACCTATAAAAACTATAGCTTGACAAAAAACAAAACAAGCCCTCATACAGCTCCGTCGACAATTATATTAAAAAGTTATGGTTCTCACAACTTGGCGACAGAAAAAATACATTCCTTTTTTCAAAAGTAATTTAATTGTGCAAAAAGTTGTAAAACATAAAAAAGTTCTATAAATTAGGTATTGCCGGAATCGTACTGACCCGCAGAATAAAGGTAACATGTAATTTATAACGCATGGTGAACACTGTATAAAAAAAACCTACAAAAGCTGTGCCAGAATTGCGTTTTTTTGTTTACCTGGCCTCCCAAAAAATAGGATAAAAGGTGTTCAAAAAGTCGCATGTACTCCAAAATGGTACCAATAATCGCTACAGCTTGTCCCGCAAAAAAACAGCCCTCATACCACTACATCTATGAATAAATAAAATTAGTTATGGCTCCAATAAGTCAGGAAATAAAAAATATGCAGTTGTGCCCGAGGGGAACATTTGTTCTGTTTGAAGAGGCGATTTATCAAGGATCTGAAATTAGCGAACAAGGAAGGGGAGGGCACACACATACCTACTGGAAGCGAGGGTGCTCTTATTATACCAGGACAACACTTCACAGCAAAATTCCCCAAACGCCAAAGGTGCGGGGTGTGGACCAAAAGGGTCATAAGAAAGGATGCCATATATCAGTGCGACACTGGCCTGTGCAGAAAGGATTGCTTCACAGCGTAACACACATCTATGGATTATTTTATTGTTTTTTTGCCCCATTATTATACCCCCTGACTATGCCCCTGATGTACTCTGCCCAGCTCACATATGTCCCACATTATAAACGGAAACACCAGTAAGACTCCAAACAAAACTATTACAAAGCAAATTCCACGCTCCAAAAGCCAAATGGCGCTCCCACCCATCTGAACCCTACAGTGTGCCCAAACAACAGTTTCCTTCCACATATATGGCATCGTCCTACCCGGTGACAATTAACAATTTTTGGGGTGTGTCTCCAGTGGCATAAACTGGGCATGACATATTTGCCGCTGAAATGGCATATCTAGGGAAAAATAACAATTTTTACTTTGCACCATCCGCAGCGCAATCATTTATGGAAAAGACCTGTGGGGTGAAAATGCTCACTACACCCCTTAACAAATGCCTTGAGGGGTGCAGTTTCCAAATGGGGTCACTTCTCAGGGGTTTCTTTTTATTATTTCACATCTGAGACTCTGCAATTGTGATCCAATACTTTATAAATCGCCAAATTAGGCCTCAATTTCGCATGGTACGATTTCACTCCTGAGCCTGGTCGAATGTCCAGGCAAAAGATTATGGCCACATGAAGGGTGTTTCTAAAACCAGGAAACCCAGCATAATAATTAGAGACCTGTCTTGTTATGGTGGCACAAGCTGGGCATCACATATTGGCATATCTATGGAAAAAAATCCCATTTTCACTCTGCAACATCGAGTGCACACTAATTTCTACAAAACACCTGCAGGGTTAAAATGCTTACTACACCCCTAGGTAAATGCATTGAGGGGTGTAGTTTCCAAAATGTGGTTACTTCTGGGGGGTTTCCACAGCTTTGGTCACACAGGCGCCCAGAAACCAATCCAGCAAAATCTGCACTACAAATGGCGCTCCTTCCTTTCTGATCCTTGCCGTGTGCCCAAACAGCATGACCACATATGGGGTATTGCTGTACTCGGCAGAAATTGCTTTACAAATGTTGGGTTCTTTTTTTCCTTTATTTGTTGAGAAAACAAAAAAATTTGCGGTAAAGCTACGTCTTATTGAAGAAAAAGGATTGTTTTTATTTTCACTGCCCAATTATAATAAATTCTATGGGGTCAAAATGCTCACATTACTCCTAGATGGATTCCTCAAGGGGTGTAGTTTCCTAAATGGAGTCACTTTTTGGACGTTTTCATTGTTTTGTCCCCTCGGGCTTTGCAAATGCGACATTGCCTCTACAAACCATTCGTGCTAAATGTGATCACCAAAAGCCAAATAACGCTCTTTCCATGCTAAGCCCTGCCGTGTGTCCAAACAGCCGTTTATTACCACATGTGGGGTACTGTTTTACTCGGGAGAAATTGCTGTACAAATTTTGTGGTGCTTTTTCTCCTTCATTCTTTGTGGAAATGAGAAAAAATTAGCTAAAACGAAATTTTCTTTGAAAAAATGTCGATTTTTATTTTCAGGGCCTACTTCCAATAATTTCTGCAAAAAACCTGTGGGGTCAAAACGCTCAGTATACCCCTAGATAATTTCCTCAATGGGTGTAGTTTCCAAAATGGGGTCACTTATGGGGGGTTTCCACTGTTTTGTCCCCTCAAGGGCTTTGTAAATGTGACATGGCCTCCGCAAACCATTCCTGCTAAATGTGAACTCCAAAAGCCAAATGGCACTCCATCCCTTCTAAGCCCTGCCGTATGTCCAAACAGCCGTTTATTACCACATGTGGGGTATTGTTTTACTCGGGAGAAATTGCTTTACAAATTTTGTGGTGCTTTTTCTCCTTTAGTTCTTGTGGAAATGAGAAAAATTTAGCTAAACCTACATTTTCTTTGAAAAAATGTAGATTTTAATTTTCACGGCCCGCTTCCAATAATTTCTGTAAAAAACTTGTGCGGTCAAAATGCTCGCTATACCCCTAGATAATTTCCTTGAGGTGTGTAGTTTTCCAAATGGGATCACTTTTGGGGAGTTTCCACTGTTTTGGCACTGCAAGAGCCCTTCAAACCTGACATGGTGCCTAAAATATATTAGAATAAATATAAGGCCCCAAAATCCACTAGGTGCTCCTTTGCTTTTGATGCCGGTGCTTCAGTCCACTAGCACGCTACGGCCACATGTGGGATATTTGCTAAAACTGTAGCATCTGGGCAATAAATATTTAGTTGCATTTCTATGGTAAAACTTTCTGTGTTATAAAGAAAATTGGATTAAAAATTAATTTCTGCAAAAAAATATGACATTTGTAAATTTCACCCCTACTTGCTTTAATTCCTGTGAAAAGTTTAAAGGGTTAAGAAATTTTCTAAATCCTGTTTTGAATACTTTGAGGGGTGAAGTTTTCAAAATGGGGTGACTTTTTGGGGGTTTCTAATATATAAGGCCCTCAAAGCCACTTCACAAGTGAACTGGCCCCTGTAAAAATAGCTTTTTAACATTTTCTTGAAAATGTGAGAAATTGCTGCTAAAGTTCAAAGCCTTGTAATGTCCTAGAAAAATAAAAGGATGTTCAAAAAACGATGCCAATCTAAAGTAGACATATGGGGGATGTTAGTTAGCAACAATTTTGTGTGTTATAACTGCCTGTCTTACAAGCAGATACATTTAAGTTGAGAAAAATGCAAATGTTTGCAATTTTTCGCTAAATTTTGGTGTTCTTCACAATTAAATACTGAACATATCCAGCAAATTTTGCCAGTAACATCAAGTCCAATGTGTCACGAAAAAACAATCTCAGAATCGCTTGGATAGCTAAAAGCATTCCGACATTATTACCACATAAAGTGACACATGTCAGATTTGAAAAATGAGGCTCTGTCAGGAAGGTCAAAAGTGGCTAAAGAGGGAAGGGGTTAAGATATTGTATTACGGTCTGTAGCCTTTGGGGGGAATATATTAACCTTTCTACAACAGTTTACTAGCGTAGAAAATTCACAAATTGCACAAATGTCGACATTTTTGGGGGCAAAAAAATGGGCGGGGCTTAGCAGAAATGGCCAACAATTTTACTATCATTTACGCCAGTAACTGATGTAAATTATAGCAGAAATCTATATATATAGTGCGGCCCAGATTTATCTCTGGGGGGTGTAACAAGGCAAAGGTCCGTGCCAGACCCATACCTCCCCCCAATCAGACTGTTTGCCCCCCCCAATCAGACAATAAAATACATTTTAAAAATGTACTTGCCTCACCACTCCGATTCTCCCTCCCGGATTCCCTCAGGCTCTTACAGTAGGCCGCAGCACGTAGAAAGTACTGATGACAGGCCGCGTTGCAGCTAAAAGAGGCAACACATTTATTAAGAGTCGTTCACCTGTTAATAAATGTGTTGCATCTCACTCCAGCAAACTGTTTAATAGGACTGGTGTATGAAACGGCAGTATTAAAGGGAATGTGTCGCTAGAAATTTTATTTTATTTTTTTCAGTTAAACAGTTAGTATGTAAGTGATTACACATTGTTTTAATTTTCAGGAAATACAAATTAGATTCTAATTTATAACATTTCCATGTGCTGGTCACTAGAGGGAGCAATTCCCAAAATTGCTGCATTGGCATGTGGTAAAGCAACCTCATTGCCTTATGCTGCAAATTTGGAGTACACACACTCGCTCTAGTGTCCTCTCAGAATCCCCCCACCTTTATCCTGGCTAGTGCCAGAAGAAAGGAGGGGGTTGAATGTTCAAACCTCCTACACTGTGTGCCGCCATTTTCTGAGCGAATGCACAGTGTAGGAGGATTAGATACAGTGCTCAGCAGACAATATAACACTAACATACATACACATCACATACACAAACATAATTTACCTGTTCCTGCTGCCTCCGCCCTGCCGCTCCTAGTCCTTGCGCCTGCGCTGCCTTCAACATATGGCCGGAAGCCGCGACCGGAAGTCGTTATTTTACTGTCCGGCAGTGGCTTCCGGTCCACATGAAAATGGCGCCGGATGTCGCTTTACCAAAGACCTTCCTTTTGGTCTGTGTGGGAGCGGCGCATTCGCCGTTCCCACACAGACGGCGTACGCTATAGTGAATGGAACGGCTCCCGTTCGCATTCTCTATGGGGATGTATGTGCCGTATTCCATCTCTGTATGTGTCGTTAATGGACAGATACAGAGATGAAAAAAAAATGGCAGCCCCCATAGAGAAGTAAAAGAAAGAAAAAAGTACAACACAAATAAATACAATTTATTTTAATGACATACTAAAAGCAATATTATATAAAAAAATTCGTGACACCTTCCCTTTAAAGGGGTTTTCCACTTTCTGACAACTGATGACCTATCCACTGGATAGGTCATCAGTATATGATCGGTGCGTGTCCGACACCTGGACCCCGCACCGATCCGCCACTCCAGCTGCCTCCGAGCATCGGACAACACTGCCGGAAGCAGATGGCTCCGGTCAAAGAATAGAGGCCGAGCTGCAGTTCTGCCGAACGGCCGCTATGCAGAGGTCGGAGTCATCTGCTTCCGGCAGTGTTGTGCAGTGCCCGGAGGCAGCTGGACTGGCAGATCGGTGCGGGGTCTGGTGTAACGATTGTTTTCCCCCATACATTACCGATGATTGCTTGTTGTGACACGCTGTATCGTCGATTGGCGCTGGTTTTAATGGTCACTATTGGGACGTCTGAAAGGACCTTTATTTCCTGAGACACCACCATCACTAGGCATTGGAACCAACCCTTCCACCTTAGCGGGTAAAGATTAACCATCTAAAAGGTTCACTATATACACATAAGGGCTAAAGGTGAAAACACAGAGGTGCTCACCATATATCCAGCGTATAACTGTGTCCTCCAAATCTTAGGAGTGCACAGAGCAGGAGTTGTTCTAGATTCCTGTTTATATCCCAGACACGTTCATACCATTTTAGACAATGAATCGACATATCGCAAACTTGTGGCGAAACCAAGCACCGCATGTAAAGAATCTTTAAAAAATCTGCTAGAAGAAGGAATTGGATTAGGAGTATTAGCCAAGAAACAGGCAGAATACTTACTGATAGAATTCCCTATTGTTCCCATATTCCATGGGATGCCAAAAATCCATAACTTTGCATCGTCTTGAAGCTTGGGTTATCTGTGACGTAGTTGGCTAGTACCCCTGCAAACAGGCCTGCCATCAGGGTAGTACCGCTGGTACTGCTGTCAGGGGCCTGGCCACAAAAGTAAAATAAAGTGGGCAGCTGCCGCTCATCAAGGTTATTATCAGCGGTAATTGGTTTGTACAAAGGAATGGGACCCATGCAGGGGCCAGAAGCAGGGGCCAGCTCTGCAACTTGGTGAGTGACTCTGTTTTAAAGCAGTAGATTCAGTTTAATTATTTTTTTATGTTGCCCCTTCTCTCCCACCTTCCCACCTGCCTCTCTCCCCTTCCCACCGGCCTCTCTTCCCTTCCCACCGGTCTCTCTCCCCTTCCCCTTCCCCTCAGACCCCGGTCAAGCGTCATATTCACTCTGGCCCAATTCCCGCCTCGTCCACCTTCCGTTCTCTTAGCCTACTCCTCCGCCCGCGCACAGAGTCCCTGGCACTATGTGTCCTACTCCGATCCCACGACTTTCCGTTGCCACCTCTCCAAATCCCCTAATAATGGGGGACCCAGATGTATTTCCTCAAATGAAATTTCACTGACTGTATGAAGCCCAGAAATTTCTGATGGCGGGCCTGCCTGCATACCACATATTCCGGAAATCAAGGCAATGGAATTCCATTTGAGTAAATACACCAGGTATTCCAAATGTCTACAAGAATTTCTTTTAATGTCAGTGGAGTATCTGCGCTCACATAATTACTTCTGCCTTGATAGTTTTATTTTATTGCAGATAGAAGACGCCCTGATGGGGTCAAAATTCTCCCTCTCCATGGACAATTTGTTTATGACTTGGTGGGAGAACAACATTTTTTCAGCCAATAATCCCTTTTACGAGTGGATTGTGTGGGATGAACGCTACATCGATGATCTTTTTTTGTTTAGGAGTCGTGATGTGGCGTCTGTACCACCATTTATGGAATACAATAAAACCAATACATTTAATTTACAATGTTACAGGCTCGGCATTCATGGATTCTGTTACCTTCTTCGAGATTATGTTACAGGGGAATTTTAATACAGAAAAGGAAACATTTTGTGAACCCTCTTCGGGCACTACCATCCTTAATGCTAGGAGCTGTCACCCAGCTCACACCATCTAGGCAATACATACAGGGGAGCTTATAAGAACTAGGGTAGCCTGCTCAAATGACAAGACATGTCACAACCAATGTATAAATATTGACCGTGGATTACATCTTACAGGATATTAACAATGGATGTTAAGAAGGGCATGAAAACAAAGGACACAAGAATCCATCTTGTTTAATAATAAATACTGAAGCACGAGAGATCAATTACCAGTTTCTTCAACGGCATAGAGCCTTAAGTTTGGAGAAATATCAAAAAATTATTCCGAAAAAACGAACCCATGTTAAATCCGGATCCAGTCCTAACACAAATTGTGGGTAAAGGCTGCCCTTGGGTCACCTAGAGGATGAGATCTCTTAGTTACATGTTGTCACAAGTCTTTTCTACAGTGTCGCTAACAACAAAACGTGACTTTTCCAAAAAGTTTTTTCTTTTTTAAAAAGTACTTACGATATTGATGCGTTTATAAAAATTGTACTAAGCATCATGTAATTTATGCCATTAAATGCAAACAATGTGATCGCGTGTATGTATGGATGTAGCCATCTTTATCTTGACTCGAATAACTTGCTGCAGCGTCATATCACACCACAAAAGTCATTAAAAAGTCATTGAAAAAGACTGCCACTGTGTATTTAATGCGTTGAAAGTCAAGATAAAGCTGGCTACATCTGTAGAGCGCACGATTAGAAAGTTCAAAATGCGCAATGTAGAACACATTTCAGATACAAAACAAAAAAAACATTAATGCCTCTCTGGTGCAGAAAAACACTTCTTAGAAACACATAATGGTAATTTTTAAAGCTTATAGGGTAAATGTATTAACCTTTCTACGCCAGTTTTCTAAAAGGGGGCTTCCCGAACGGGGGCGGGGTGACAGCAGCTCAACAAATTTATAATAATTTACACCTGGTGTAAACTACAGTGGAAATCTACACCTGCTAATAATTGGCAAAAATGTCACTATGTGGAGCGTAGCAAGGTAGAGGCCCATGCCAGGCTCCTCTCCGTCCCCTCTATCGGGCAATTAAATAAAAAAATGAATTCTCACCTCACCACTCCCCTTCTGGTCCCCTCATGTTCTCTCCGCAGGCTGCGGCTCATACAATGCAGTGATGACGTTGAGTGCATTGTCGCATATAAAGAACCTGACGCTGCTCGGTGTCAGTGCATTGTATGGGCAGCAGGGAGCCCTAGGGGATCAAGGGGGAAGAAGAGAAGCGGAGAAAAGATTATACTTATTTTTTATTTTACATTATGTCCGATGGGTAGGGGGAATGGATGGAGCATGGCCGCGGTCGCTGCATAACGATTGTGACACAGGAACGGCCAAAAGATGTGACACATTTAATAAATGTATTGCATCTTACTCCAACTTTCTTTATATTAAGACTGGTATATGAAATGCCATCTTAATAAATTCCCCCCCCAATGTTTTTATGGCCTTGAACAAGTGAAGAAACCAAAGACGGGTAGATATTGGAGAAGACACTTCCTGAATAGGGAGGCGTTCTGCGAACTGCAGTTTCATACAAGATTCCCGAAGGGTCTTAATTGGAGGAATGATCTGTTATATGTTTACTTAAGTGGAATAACACTTAATACACAATGTATATATCAACGACATAGCATAACAGTCATTTTTCTCTGATAAAACGCAGTTTGACAACTTTAAGATGGTGATTTGTTTTTTAAATATTGCATATTTAAATATGGTGCTAAACTCCTATTAAATAAAGATTCAGCTTCTCCGCTACTTGAGCTGTGCAGCACCTGCACAAACTTGAGAATTTGCCGCTCTGGTCAGAATGTGATCACAGGTCCTGCACACATAACACAACAGCACTACACAAACTATTTATGCAGTTTGGTCACTAGATGGCAGCAAAGCACTGAAATTATATACACATACATGTTTACATAGGCGTCGTGCTTGGTTCTAAACTTGTAAATAAGAACACAACAATTAAAAGAAACATCAACACATCAACTATAAATTTATAATCCATGCCCACCTGCGGCTGCTGCTACGCATATCCTCACCATTATGGTCGGACAGTCTGAAGGCGACAGTGGAGAGGATTATTTTCAGACACTTCTACACTGGTTTGGACTGGTTCACTGGTTTCCCAGTTTGGTCGGCTGCTTGTCTCATTTGAATTAAAAACCTCCTGAGCTCAGGACAAGGGGCAAATAGCAGAAAAAGTCTTTCTCCACCTCCAGCAAAATGGACAAAGTGGTTCCCCCCATTCCTCACACTGGCCCCAGATGAAACTGCTATGGCGAAACTCCAGTTGGCGACATGTTGTCAGCAATCCTGTATTTAATAGAAGTGCATGTTCAGCACTGTGTGACCGAGGCCTAAATCTTTTCATGCATATTTTGAGCTTTTCTCAGATTTTTCAGGGACAGATTATACGATATGTACCAACGTGGCGTTTCCTTCGAGGATTCTTACAACATTTAAAAAACACAGGGAAATATGCTGTCCAATTATTTATAAAAAAAAATGACATGGGGTCCCCCACATTTTTCATAACCAGATGGTCGGGTACTGGATCGTACCCGGCTCTTCCTGGCACCCCTTGTGGCGGTGGGTACCAGGGTAACAATGGGGGTTAGTGTTAGCCTTTTCACCAGCTAACACTAAGCCCCGCCTTAGTAATGGTCGCTGTCAATCTGTCAGCGGCGATTAGTAAGTTGGCAGTGATAAAGTTAAAAAAAAAATACAAAGACATAGAAAAAATAGATTTATTGAAATAAAACACCCCCACACAACCCTCTTTAACCATTTTATTGAGAATAAAAAAGCCATCATTGAAGTAGTCCTCGAATACGACGTAGTCCAACGACCGAACCTGTAAAAAAAACACTAAAAAAACATTAGTAAGCGCCTGTTCACATCACCGCTGCCCTTCCGTTGATGGGTTCCGTCGGGTTAACCCCTCAACAGAAAGGCAAACTGAAACCTACGCTTCAGTTTCCCTCACCATTGAGCTCAATGGTGACGGAAATGTTGCTAAAGATTTCCGTTTGTCACCGTTGTGGCAGGGTTCCGTTGTTTTGCATTATCGACTGCGCTATTGATTCTGCCAAAACAACGGAACCCGTTCACAACGGTGACAAACGGAAACCATTAGCAAAGTTTCCATCACCATTGAGATCAATGGTGATGCAAACGGAAGCTAAGGTTTCCGTTTGCCTTTACGTTGAGGGGTTAACCAGACGGAACCTCTCAACGGAAGGGCAGCAGTAATGTGAACAGGGACTTAGATACAGGGCTCTAGATACACGGCCCATGTGCATGTATGATACTGTTTGTTGGACCCTGTATCTAAGCCTAATGTAGACTTATATACAGGGTGCAGCAGACAGTATTCTTATGCAGTATAAGCTGGGGCCCTGTATCCAGTGGCCCCCGTTGCCATACAGCATATTTCCTAAATAAATCATCTGTGCCGTGAAGCCGGAACTTCCTGGTTACGGTCACATGGTACACTTAGTGTACCAGGTGACCGTGTTGTCACGTGACACGTCTTCCAGACAGAGCAGTGGAAGAGTTGATGCGGAGGACTCCAGGTAAGCTGCAGTCTGTAATGTAATGTATTGTATTGTAATGTAATGTATTGTGATGCAATGTGTTGTATTGTGCTATTTGCGGTGGAGAGGGGGGGGGGCGTTAAATCACAGCCCCCCCTCCTCTCTCCACCGCAAACTGCACAATACAACACAACACAATACAGTATAGTAACACATGACTATGAGAGCGGGGCTGCGGCTGTGTGATATATGTGTAATACAGTCACTGCCCCGCTCCTCAATGCTGACATGTGCGCGCCGTCAGGATGATGTGATGCGGCCGGCGCTGCACTAATGATCTGCGGCACTGAAGACAGAACATGGCGGGCGCACTACAAAACACCCCCATGTTCTGTCTTCTGTGCCTGAACCGCCACTCATTAGTGCAGCGCCAGCCGCATCACCTCATGCTGATCGTGCGCACTTACTGTCAGGAGCGGGGCAATGGCTGTATTACACAGCCGCAGCCCCGCTCTATGACGGAGGAGATCAGAGAAACCTCTCATCTCCGCCGCTATTCCCGTGAATGCCGCGATCACATCTGACTGCACCATTCAGTGGAAAATGAGAATGGGGATGCCCCTGGATCGTGTCACAGGGAATTCCTGTGACGCGATTAAGGGAAATACCATATATGGGCAGACAGCCCAGGGTCCATTGAAGGACCACAGGACTGTCCTACCATATTTCCTGTTGTTAGGGCATATGGAGGTATGTCCTAACAACTGCCTGTGTACTATCAGTACACAGGCTAATGTACTGGCATATAGATATATGCCAGTACATTAAAGTTTAAAAATAAAGTAAAAACAAAGTAATGTTAAATTAAAAAAAATACACATACACCTTTTTTTACAATAAACATTAAAATAAGTCTCAATACATAAAATATACACATAATCGGTATTGGCGCGGCCGTAATAACCTGCACAACAATTTTTTTGCATCATTTATGATGTGTACGCTGTAAAAAAATAAAACAAAAACTGCTTTCTATCACTTAGGCCCCATTCACACGACCGTGCCGGCAATCATGGCCCGCGATTGCGGGCACGGCCGGCCGCCGACTGCCTCCCGCATTTTCGGGCCGTGCTCCCATACAAAGTATGGGAGCACGGCCCGCAAAATGGAAAAGAACGGACATTTTCCATAATTTTCGGAACATTTCTACGGCACGGACACCCATCCGTAGCGCTACGGAAATGTGTCCGCGCTCAATGAAAGTGAATGGGTCAATTTTTGCGGACCGCAATTGCGGTCCGCAAAAACGGAGGTTATTTACGGTTGTGTGCATGGGGCCTAAGTGTGAGGCACAAGGTGCGATGATGAATTTAACCTCCATGTGCCTCACATTAATAGTAATTAACCGCATCATGTACCTTACATATTAACCCATTATGACTGAGAAACATGATGGGGTTAATTACTATTAGGGGGGATTCACACGAGCGTGTATTCGGTCCGTGCGGGCTGCGTGGTTTTCACGCGGCACGCATGGACCAATACAAGTCTATGGGGCAGTACAGACAGTCCGTACTTTTTGCGCAGCGTTTGTCTGCTGCGCAAAAAGCGCGACAGGTTCAATAACTCTGCGTATTTCGCGCATCACCCATTATGACTGAGAAACATGATGGGGTTAATTACTATTAGGGGGGATTCACACGAGCGTGTATTCGGTCCGTGCGGGCTGCGTGGTTTTCACGCGGCACGCATGGACCAATACAAGTCTATGGGGCAGTACAGACAGTCCGTACTTTTTGCGCAGCGTTTGTCTGCTGCGCAAAAAGCGCGACAGGTTCAATAACTCTGCGTATTTCGCGCATAACGCACCCATTGAAGTCAATGGGTGCGTGAAAATCACGCGCACCACACGGAAGCACTTCCGTGGGACGAGCGTGATTCGCGCAACAGCAGTGAAAAGGATGAATGAAAACAGAAAAGCACCACGTGCTTTTCTGTTTCCAAGCATCCAAACGGAGTGTCTTTGCGAGGAGCGAACCCCGACAACCGAGGCAAACTTCACCGGGTTCGGCCAAACTCGTTTTGGCCGAACCCGGCAAAAAAATTTCCGGTCCGCGACGTCGGGAGAGATTCACTGTGCATGGTGCTGAAAGAGTTAAACTGTTTCAGCACCATGGACAGTGACTTGCGATCCCAAAATACATGCACCTGTAAAAAAAAACGAAGTTCTAACTTACCGATTACTCCTGTCTCCTTCCTGCAGTCCGACCTCCCGGGATGACACTTCAGTTCAAGTGACAGCTCCAGCCAATCACAGGCCAAGCACAGGCTGCAGCCAATCACAGGCTGCAGCGGTCACTTGGACTGCCGCGTCATCCAGGGAGGTGGGGCCCGATGTCAAGAGAGGCGCGTCACCAAGGACGCGTCACCAAGGCAACGGCCGGGAAGTTCTCGGTAAGTAGGAACTTTATCTTTTTTTTTTACAGGTTTTTCGCTGTTGTGTTCGGCATTCACTGTCGAGGGTGCTGAAAGAGTTAGCTCTTTCAGCACCTTGGACAGTGACGGGCGTCGACAAGCCTCATCTCTATGATGCCGGCTGCGCGAAAATCACGCAGCCGCGCATCAGACACGCATGACACACGCAGCTGTCAAATGGTTTTTGCGCTCGCAAAACGCCGCGTTGTTTGCGCGCGCAAAAACGCAACGCTCGTGTGAATCTACCCTTAATGTGAGTCACATTCAAAATTCATCATCACACCACGCGCCTCACATTAGAAAACGAAAGAACTTTTTATTTTTCTTATTACTGTTGGCAAAGTAAACAAAGTATCGGTATCTAAGTCCAAATTTTGGTATCGTGACATCCCTACACTGTGGGTAGCGTCCACCTGGGGGTTCGTGTGAAGATCTCCGGGGGGTCGCGAGTCACTCACCGAGGTCCCGATTCCATTCAATCCCGGAGCAAGGAGCTGACGTCTCCTTGATCCAGCATTCACTGTGCCCTGAGCGGCTCGACGCAGGCAGGAGTGATGGAGCAACATCATCGCGCCTGCCTGCACTGAGTCACTCATAGCACACACCGGAGGAGGGGAAGGATCCTCCACCCGACGTGGGAATGGGGATAGGTAAGTAATTATGCTATTTTTATATTATGCACATATGGGGGCATTATACTGTATTGGGGCTGATATTGCGGGCGGGGGGGGGGGGCATTATACTTCATGGGGGCTGATATGGGAGAATTATACTGTATGGGGAGCATTATACGGTATGGGGCTGTTATGGGGGTCATTATATGTTATGGGGCATTATACTGTGTGGGGGCAGCTATGGGAGCATTATACTGTGTGGGGGCATTATACTATGGGGGCTGTTTGGTAAGGCGTGTGGGCATAGGCGTGCGCAGGGGTCTGATGATGATGGTGGTGTTGGGGAGTGGTAGGGGGGCCCAAGCAGAATTCTTGCACCCGGGCCCATGAGCCTTTAGCTACGCCATTTCCTGTATCTAAGCCGTAGTTAGGCTTTAAAGGCTGTCCAGTCCCTAAACATTGATGGCCTATCTTCAGTATAGGCCATCAATAGCTGATGAGTTGGGGTCAGACACCCTGGACCCCCGCCAATTAGCTGTTTTGAAGGGGTTGCAGCCGCTCGTACGAGTGCTGCTTCCCCTTGCTCACACTGTGAATTGCTGACACGTCCGTTTCGGAGATTCAGTGTGAGAAAGTGACCGAAATGAAGGGGAAGCAGCACTCGTATGAGCGGCTGCAACCCCTTCAAAACAGCTAATTGGCGGGGGTCCCGGGTGTCTGACCCCAACTCATCACCAATACACTAAAATTGAACTTACCTCCTCTTCAGCCGCAGGTCCTCACTCCATGAAGTGCCGGGATGCTGTGCGCGGCGCATAGCATCGTGACGTTATGCGCTTCGCACAGCGCTCGAAAATAAAGAACCTCTGATGCGCTCCAGGAAGAAGGAGGTAAGTACAGTCAGTTACTATAGTAACAGGGGCCCGTGTCGTTTATTACATAGGCCCCAGTTACTATAGTAACTTTTCATTGATGTGGTGCGGGGGGCTGCGGGCCCCCCTGGCTTCTGGGCCCGGTCGCAATTGCGACCGCTGCGACCCCTATAGCTACGCCACTGTTCCCATTAGTGGAATGAAGGGAAAACTTTTTCCATAAGGGAGAGATTTGGGAAGGTTTTTCCTGCTCTCCTCTGATGGGATCAGATACAACAGCGATCAAACTGACCTGACAATACAAGCACGTGAAAAAGCCTGGAAAGGAGAACATCAGTATATTGTAAAGGTTTTTTTTTTTTTTTGTAATGTTTTGTGGCCATATAAACCCATTTAAATGTTCCTGGAAAATTCCTTGAAATATGTAGTAAATTTCATTTAGTGTTAAGTACACTGTATTATTAGGGCGCGGTACTACAGCCAGCGGTATTGTATTGTATGGTGCTAATATTGTCTGACACTTATTTTTGCTCCCTGCAGTGTGTTCGGGTCCGCAACAGGAGCGCCAGACCCAGCAGCACTCCCAGTAACTTTAGAACCTAGCGCAACAGCCCCAGACACCGAACCGTACCACGCCGCCACAGGAGAAGGAGCAAGGGGGACCACAGGTGGTGGGACTTCACGCTGCACCAAAGCCTCTCTAACACCAGCCAGTAATTGGGCCACTACCTGTCCCAAATCAGACGCAGTCAAGCTGGGGGGCTCCTGACTAAGGTGTGAGCAGGGCTCAGGAAGCCTTGACCTCCTAGCTAGTCTTGACTTGGGGATTAGCGGCATATCCCTGAGCACCCCTGATGGTAAGTCTATGACTTAACCTTTACCTAACAATGTCCACCACCCCAGTCTCGTTTGCTCCATGGGATGTTTCTTTCCTCCCTGAGGTCACCTCAGGAGCAGGACGTAGAAGAATATTTCTCACCGCTTAACTGCAGTAACTCTGCTCAATCTTTATTAACACCATAAAGCAGTACAAAATGTAAAAAAAAAAAAAAATGCAGCTCACCAAAAGACAATTAGGAAACAATGAGAAAGGTTAAAACAACAAGCAATAGACAGACGACAATTACAGATAGAGAAGAAAAAAATGGAATGGTCGGGCACTACAGCGAGGTAGCAGAGTGGAGGGAGTTAGCGGTCAACTACTCAGGAAATGCCTGAGATTACTTCAACAATCGGCAGAGTTGCTGGATTCTGAATATCAGTGAATGTGGCCAGACATTTAGATTTGTACCGGGGAATTGTAGACTTCCAATGTCTAGGCACAACCTAGTCTGAATAAATGGAGGAGAACCTTCTTCTGGAAAGAAATAGATCTGGAGAGAATGGAGCGGAGAGGGCATGTTCGAAGAGATCATTTATTGCCAACCAAAATGGTGCGATGTGCCTACAATCCCATTAGATGTCAGTATGTGTACCTACCATTCCCCCACAGATCCAACATGTCTCCAAACACTCCATGGGTAAAGCCCATGGAGGACCACAAGGAGTCCTGAACCAACATGTATGTGAAAGTTTTTCTAGTTTTGCACAATAAAAACACTTTTTAATTTTTTTACAAAATAATTTGTTTTTGTGACGCTGCATTCGAAGATGAACTGCATAGTTTTTCAATGCAACAGCACTTCATAGGGTAGGAAGGGGTTAAAACCCACTCTCTGAAGCCCCCCTTCAAGATACATTTCAACTAATCTGGTCCCCATGGCAGAAATATGTCTTTCCATCTGGCACCTCCAGCAGACTCCTTTCAGTCTAGTTTGATTTCTTTTACCTCAGAGTTCCTCTTTTTACCTTTTTTTAATTTCTTCTCTCCCCCTTTTTTTGACCTATTTCTAACAGGGGCTGTGCAGAATTAGAAAAATATGGCTGCTTTCTTCCAAGAACAGCACCACACCTATCCACAGGTTGTATTTGGTATAGCAGGTTTGATCCATTGAAGTGAATGGTAATGAGCTGTAGTACCACACACAACCTATGGACAGGTGTGGTGCTGGTTTTTGGAGAAAGCAGACAAGTTATCTTATCCTGGAGAACTCTTTGTCATGGATTGTTCTTGTGTGGAGATGCTCCCTGCATTATCCCTTTTCCTTTATGGCCGCTGATATGTTCTATTCAGCTTTATGGCCTCTGTGGTAAGTACACAGTCATTAAAGGGTTAACACTTCAGACCACTGTGGGTGACGTCACAATGAACGTGGCGGCAGTGGTAATAAACTCCTGTAGTAATGATGATGAATGCGCTGATGTCATAAATACAAATGTTTATGACATAAAGAAGATTCCATATTAGAAGTTCTTACTGCCCCGTTCAGCACCATGTTGGATGGGACTGAGGACCTTGAGCTTGACTTCCCCACCAATGCCAACCTGATGTCATTTGTAGGTTTTAGCAGGAAAACCCTTTACCCAAGACCACTTCTTAATCACAGTGATGCCATCCTCTTCATACGGGTTGTCTGTAATAGAGTGGGGTTTCCAGCAGGAGATCCCCCCCTATTAGCCAGAGCGGAGACAGGTGCCACAAGGCGGCATCTGGAGGACCCGTCTCATCCGTGGATCGCCTATTCATTTTAATGGGTGCCAAGGGGGTAAGAAGACATCCGCCTAGCCAACCAGATCAGCCGAATTATGTGTTTTATGTTGTTCGTTCATTGTATTGTCTTTCATTGTAAATCTTATAAAATGTACAAATTCTGTTACAAATTATATTTTGGCACCTTCTAAGCCCAGAGGAAGGCCAATCCTCCAGCCATGGTTTCCCTAGAGGTTTCCCCCACAGGGGGTTTTTCCTTTCCTGCGTGCTGGAGGGTGACTCTTCGTGAGTCGGAGGTTTGCCATTTTCGGTTGGGTCATATAATATAATAAAAGCTTTGACCATTTAACACCCACTAATGGTTTGTGTCTTTATTTTGCATTCTTTGGTGCTTGGGATTCCGGGTCCATCACACATCACAAAATCATAAGGCCAGACATCTGCTTCCCACACAGGAAAATAACCTTCCCCATGGAGGTGTTTTTGGTCCAGTGGTTGCCCCCACACTGACATAGAATGGAGACAAGAAGCGTTGCTGCACAATTAACACTAGTGTATACATCCTTACATTAAGGCCCCATGCACACGACAGTAAAAAACATCAGTTTTTGCGGACCACATAAATGGACCCATTCACTTTCATTGAACGCGGACACCTTTCCTTAGCGCTACGGTTGGGTGTCCGTGCCGTAGAAATGTTACGGAAATTATGGAACATGTCCGTACATTTGCATTTTGCGGGCCATGCTCCCATACTTTATATAGGAGCACGGCCCGAAAATGCGGGTGGTAGTCGGCGGCCGGTCGTGCCCGCGGGCTGTAATTGTGGGCACGGTCGTGTGCACGGAGCCTAAGATATTGTATTACTGTCTGTAGCCTTTGCGGGGGAATATATTAACCTTTCTACGACAGTTTGCTAGCGTAGAAAATTCACAATGCGCAAATGTCGCAATTTTGGGGGCAAAAAATGGGCGAGGCTTAGCAGAAATGGCCAACAATTTTACTATAGTTTACGCCAGTAACTGTTTAATAGGACTGGTGTATGAAACGCCAGTATTAAAGGGGTTTTCCACGTTCTGACTACTGATGACCTATCCACTGGATAGGTCTTCAGTATATGATCAGTGCGTGTCCGACACCTGGACCCCGCACCGATCCGCCACTCCGGGCACTGGACAAAACTGCCGGAAGCAGATGGCTCCGGTCAAAAAATAGAGGCCGAGCTGCAGTTCTGCCGAACGGCCGCTATGCAGTAGTCAGAGCCATTTGCTTCCGGCAATATTGTCCAGTGCCCGGAGGCAGCTGGACTGGCGTATCGGTGCGGTGTCTGGGTGTAGTAACGATTGTTTGGCCCCCCCATACATTACCGACAATTGCTCCTTGTGACACGCGGTATCGTTAATTGGCGCTTGTTTTCATGGTCAGTATAGGGCCGTCTAAAAGGACCTTTACTTCCTCAGACACCACGCTCCAGTCTACAGACACCACCATAACTAGGCATTGGAACCAAACCTCCCACCTTAGCGGGTAAAGATTAACCATCTAAAAGGTTCACTATATACACATAAGGGCTAAAGGTGAAAACACGGAGGTGCTCACCATATATCCAGCGTATAACTGTGTTCTCCAACTCTCAGGAGTGCACGGAGCAGGAGTTGTTCTAGATTCCTGTTTATATCCCAGACACGTTCATACCATTTTAGATAATGAATCGACAAATCGCAATCTTGTGGCGAAACCAAGCACCGCATGTAAAGTATCTTTAAAAAATTTGCTAGAAGAAGTAATTGGATTAGGAGTATTAGCCAAGAAACAGGCAGAATACTTACTGATAGAATTTCCTATTGTTCCCATATTCCATGGGATGCCAAAAATCCATAACTTTGCATGGTCTTGGGTTATCTGTGACGTAGTTGGCTAGTACCCCTGCAAACAGGCCTGCTGGTACTATTGTCAGGGGCCTGGCCACAAAAGTAAAATAAACTGGGCAGCCACCGCTTATCAAGGTTATGATCAACGGTAATTGGTTTGTAGAAAGGAATGGGACCCATGCAGGGGCCAGAAGCAGCGGCCAGCTCTGCAACTTGGTGATGGACTGTTTTAAAGCAGTAGATTCAGTTTAATTATTTTTTTTTTTATGTTGCCCCTCTGCTCCCACCTTCCCACCTTTCTCTCTCGCCTTCCCCTCCCCAGACCCTGGTCAAGCGGCGTATCCACTCTGGACCAACTCCCACCTTGGCCACTTTCTGTTCTCTTAGCCTACTCTTCCGTCCGCTCACAGAGTCCCTGGCACTTTGCGTTCTGCTCCAATCCTACGACTTTCCGTTGCCACCTCTCTAAATCCCCTAATAATGGGGGACCCAGATGTATTGATGTATTTCCTCAAATGGAATTCCACTGACTGTATGAGGTCCAGAAATTTCTGATGGCGGCCCTGCCTGCATACCACATATTCCGGCAATCAAGGCAGTGGATTTCCATTTGAGGAAATACACCAGGTATTACAAATGTTTACAAGAATTTCTTTTAATGTCAGTGGAGTATCTGCGCTCACATAATTTTTTCTGCCTTGATAGTTTTATTTTATTGCAGATAGAAGACGCCCTGATGGGGTCAAAATTCTCCCCCTCCATGGACAATTTGTTTATGACATGGTGGGAGAACAACATTTTTTCAGCCAATAATCCCTTTTACGAGTGGATTGTGTGGGATGGACGCTACATCGACGATTTTTTTTTGTTTAGGGGTCGTGATGTGGCATCTGTACCACCATTTATGGAATACAATAAAACCAATACATTTAAT
This sequence comes from Rhinoderma darwinii, assembly GCF_050947455.1. NCBI lineage: Eukaryota > Metazoa > Chordata > Amphibia > Anura > Rhinodermatidae > Rhinoderma > Rhinoderma darwinii. Next base: position 269,012,301 of record NC_134687.1, read on the forward strand.
TTACAATGTTACAGGCTCGGCATCCATGGAATCTGTTACCTTCTTCGAGATTATGTTACAGGGGAATTGTAATACAGAAAAGGAAACATTTTGTGAACCCTCTTCGGGCACTACCATCCTTAATGCTAGGAGCTGTCACCCAGCTCACCCCATCTAGGCAATACCTACAGGGGAATTGATAAGAACTAGGATAGCCTGCTCAAATGACAAGACATTTCACAACCAATGTATAAATATTGACCGTGGATTACATTTTACAGGATATTAACAATGGATGTTAACCCCTTAATGACCAAGCCATTTTGCGCGTTAATGACCAAGGATTATTTCTTGTTTTTTCACGGTCGCACTCCAAGAGTCGTAACGTTTTTTTTATTCCGTTGACATAGCCGTATAAGGGCTTGTTTTTTGTGGGACGAGTTGTAATTTGTAATTGTACAATTTTTAGATGCTTATATTGATTAACTTTTATTAACTTTATTTTAGGAGAGTTGAAAATAAGCAGCTATTCCAGCATTGATTTTCACATTATAAATTTACGCCGTTTACTATGCAGCGTAAATAACATGTTAACTTTATTCTACGGGTCGGCACGATTACGGGGATACCAAATATGTAAAGGTTTTATATGTTTTCCTACGTTTGCACAATAAAAAGCCTTTTAGAAAAAAATTACTTGTTTTTGCATCGCCTCGTTCCAAGAGACGTAATTTTTTTATTTTTCCGTCAATGTGGCTGTATGTGGGCTTGATTTTTGCTGGCCAATGTGTAGTTTTCATTAGTACTATTTTGGAGTACATAGGACTTTTAGATTAACTTTTATTAAATTTTTTATGGGGGGAATGGGAGAAAAGGGAGAATTTTGCCGTTGTTTTTTGCGTTTTTTTTGGACGCCGTTCATCCAGCGGTTTAATTAATGTGTTCATTTTATTGTTCAAGCCGTTACGATCGCGGGGATACCATATATGTGTATGTGTTATTTGTTTTGACACTTTTACTAAATAAAACCACTTTTTGGCCCAAAAAAGTAGTTTTATTTGACTTTGACTTTTCACAAACTTTGTTTAACTGATTTACATTTTTTTTTTAGTCCCACCAGGGGACTTCACTATGCGATCTACTGATCGCATATATAATGCTTTGGTATACATTATTGCCTGTCTGTAATGACAGGGGTGGGGAGACAGACAAGTGAGCCCTAAACTACCCACCACTCAGTCCCTGCCTACTTGCAACAACCCGCCCTAGGCGACTGGGTACAACTGGGCGACAGTCCATACGCTCAATAAGTGCACGACAGACAAACAGACAAGGGTACACAGAGCTAGGGGGAGTAAGGGGCAGTTGCCCACGGCAACACCGTGAGCAACAAGAGAAGTGAACAAGCCGAGTCAAACCAGGAGAGTACGAGGTGCCAAACGCAGAGCAGAAGAGTAGTAAACAAGCCGAGTCAAACCAGGAGTGTACGAGGTACCAAACGCAGAGCAGGAGAGTAGTCAGCAAGCCGGGGTCAATATGAAGCAAGGACAATGGTACAAGAAGCTGCAGCAGGGCCAGGAAACCAAACGAGAAGAATCACAAGCAAAGGAGGAACAGGAAAGGCAGGTATAAATAGACAGAGGGCGGGAGCTAGCTCCGTCTGGCCAGGCTGTGATAGGTTCTCCCACTCCTAAGCCTGCCACCCTGAGTGGTGGAAGATGGAGTCAGTCTCACAGACATAGAAGCAGGTGCAGACTGATTATCTATGGGCGTTAACCCCGAAGCTGTGCCTGGCAGATCCTTTACACTGTCAGTGTAAAACTGACAGGCAATCTATTAGGCCATGCCTCCTGCATGGCCTAACAGGAATTTGCTGATGGCAGACCTGGGGGTCTTTGTTAGGCCCCCGACTGCCATGAAACCCTACGGCGACCCGCGGTTTCTTTGCGGGGGCGCCGATGGGGTGACAGAGGGTGCTCCCTCCCTCTGTCAAACACAGTAGATGTCGCTGTCACTATTGACAGCGGCATTTAATGGGTTAAAATGCCGGAATCGGAGTGCGCTTCGATTCCGGCAGTTTCGGCAGGAGCCAGGCTGTGTATAACAGCTATGCTCCTGCCGCTGATCGCGTGGGTACAGTGTCAGTACCCGCGCCATCACAGGACAGATATATCCATCTTCCTGCACGAATTAGCAGTTGCAGAGGACGGATATATCTGTCCTTCAGCGTTAAGTGGTTAAGAACGGCATCAAAACAAAGGACACAAGAATCCATCTTGTTTAATAATAAATACTGAAGCACTACCGAATTTATCCAGTCCCTTCGTGTGGGGGCGGTGACCTGAGTGGCGGTCAATGGGCATAATTCTGCCGCTGTAGATATTTTTAGAGGCACCAAGCAGGGATGCCCCCTGTCCCCCTTCTGTTTAATCTTTCCATAGATCCCTTACTGCGTCACCTTTCCAAAACCTCAACTTTTCAGGGCCTTCTTATACGGGACCTAGAACTAAAAGTAGCTGCTTTTGCGGACGACATTCTGTTGGTAGTTGCGGACCCTAAGCGGACGCTAAACCCCCTTCTTGAGGAACTACATCGGGTGGGCCGACTATCGGGATACTATTTGAATAGGGAGAAGACGGAGGCACTGTTGTTGCGAGGCCCTTCCAGACCTCTTTGGGCGGCCGCCTTTCCATTTAAATGGAACACTCAGGCGATCAAATATTTAGGAGCCCAAATCTCCAGACAGCCTGCTAAACTCTACAGACTTAACATAGCACGTTATATAGAGAAATTAGAAAACACTCTCTCAAATTGGAAACACTTCACCCCCTTTTCATACCTAGGGAAAGCCAATCTTCTTAAGATGACGGAGTTTCCTCGTCTTCTATATATTTTCCATACCCTCCCAATATATCTCACCCCTAAAGATGAAAAACGTATTAACTATTTATATAGGACATTTGTGTGTGGGGGGGGGGGGAGATCCCGCATTGCCTACCAGATTCTACAACAACCAAGAACCAATGGGGGCATTAATTTCCCCGACATTAGGCAGTATAACTTGGCGGCCTTGTTCCGTTATGTTTCGGACTGGCTTGGCAACACCTCGCATTATACTTCGTACACTCTGGACTCCAGATTATTTTCTGGACGGGCTTTGTCGGCTCTTCCGGACCTCCCATATGAGGGATTATCTGTAGAGACTAGAGCTAACCCATTTCCTTTTGCCACTTGGAAAGCCTGGCAGAAGATCCGTCGTCATCACCAGCTTTCTCCTTTGTTATCTCTCCACTTGCCACTAATCTGTAATAATCATTTTCAGTTTGGTAATCCACGGGCAATTTTCCACAGATGGCACACATTGGGAATCACCTCCCTAAAACAGCTGGTACATAAGGATGAACGTCGGGCTCCTACACTTTCAGAACTCCGTACTACATATCCAGAGTTACCCGTTGATCACTTCAGTTTTCTTCAAGTTGACAGTTCTATAAAAAAGGTTTTACCGCAGTTGTCAGGCCTGGAACGGAATCCTTATTATCTCCTAAAATTCTTCAGTCCCAACTCCCCGAAGGACCAAATAACTAGAAACTACCAATTCCTTCATGTTCCCCTTGATTACTCACAATCCCGGACTCCTCTAACTAAATGGCAGGGTGAAGATCAGACTCTGACTCCTACCACGATACTGGCGGCTCTAGAGCAGGCACATAAACTTCTTCCCCCTGCCCGCTTTCTGGAAATGCGACTTAAGCTTGCCCATAGGTCGTATTTGACTCCAAGTGTGGGGTATAAGATTGGTATCTACACATTGTCGTGTTGTTTCAAATGTCAAGCACCCGCAGCCAATCTCTACCATTGTCTGTGGTCGTGCCCGCACATTCGTACATTTTGGTCTCGCATACGCACATTCACTACTACTCACCTCACCAATTTTGTCCCTGATACGATACTGTGGGCGGTGTTTGGGTACATGGACCCTGAAGTTCACGGGTGTTCCCCCGGGGCACACAAATTGTTGCATTATGTGGCGGCGGCGGCGGGAACAAAAGCCATATTACAGACCTGGCTTGCTAATCAGCCCCCACCTTTCAAATTATTCTTGGACAAATTATCCTATCTATTGAAAATGGACTGGGTGGAGGCCTCTCTCCATAAGGAATTACAGGTCCAACAGTTTTTTGAAACATGGGAAACATTCATTGCATTACTTCCACAAAACTTTAAAATACCAATACGGAAAAGCTTTGAACCAACAGTTTGGTTCCACGAACAGGTGCTCCTGGGGAACGCACCCGTGTAAGATATGGTCAGGATCCTGGTGGTTTTCTGGTGTGGGCGAGAGCCATGCTCCTTCATGTCCTTACTATTTCTCCCCTGTCCCCGTATAGATACAATGGGTTCTGTTGGGGTGGATGTGTGTGGTGGGCAGGTTCCCACGGACGCCTCCATCCCTGATTTATCTTTTTCTAGTTCACTGGGATGGGGAATTGTTTACAACTTACAGCAAATGTGAATGTTTCATCTGCATTGTTTCCTTCATGAGCACAGCGAGATAAAAAATTGAAAGTTATTTTGTTTCCCCCCCCCTTCTCTCCCCTCCTTCCTCCACCCCCCCCCACTTTATTTATCGGTCAGTTACGTCAATTTCTTGATTATGTGTAATTTGTGCTACCTAGACATCTAACTGATCCTCTGGACTGTTGATTGTATTACATTGTTTCCCCTCCCTTCTTTCCTTCTGTTTTCCCCACAAACGGAATTGTTTGGAAAAGTGTTCAATAAAAAGAAGTTATAAAAAAAAAATACTGAAGCACGAGAGATCAATTACCAGTTTCTTCAACGGCATAGAGCCAAAAGTTTGGAGAAATATCAAAAAATTATTCAGAAAAACGATCCCATGTTAAAGAGGCTCTATCACCACATTATCAGTGCCCTATCTCCTACATAAGAAGATGGGCACTATAATGTAGGTGACAGCAGTGCTTTTTATTTAAAAAAAACTATCTATTTTTACCACTTTATTAGCAATTTTAGAATTATGCAAATGAGTTGCTTAATGCCCAAGTGGGTGTATTTTTACTTTAGACCAAGTGGGTGTTGTACAGGGGAGTGTATGACGCTGGCCAATCAGTGACCAATCAGCATCATACACTCCTTTCCATTCATTTACTCAGCTCATAGGGATCCTGCTAGATCCTTATGTGCTGTCTTATACTAACACATTAACGATACTGAAGTGTTTAGACAGTGAATAGACATTCCACGGGATCCGGATCCAGTCCTGACACAAATTGTGGGTAAAGGCTGCCCTTGGGTCACCTAGAGGATGAGATCTCTTAGTTACATGTTGTCACCAAGTCTTTTCTACAGTGTCACTACCAACAAAACTTGACTTTCCCAAAAAGTTTTTTATTTTTTAAAAAGTACTTACGATATCGATGCATTTATAAAAATTGCACTAAGCATCATGTAATTTATGCCATTAAATGCAAACAATGTGATCGCGTGTATGTACAGATGTAGCCATCTTTATCTTGACTCAGATAACTTGCTGCAGTGTGATATCACACAACAAAAGTCATTAAAAAGTCATTGAAAAAGACTGCCACTGTGTATTTAATGCGTTGAAAGTCAAGATAAAGCCGGCTACAACTGTAGGGCGCACGATTAGAAAGTTCAAAACGCGCATTGTAGAACACATTTCAGATACAAAAACAAAAAAGACACTAATGCCTCCCGGTGCAGAAAAACACTTCTTAGGCTATGTTCACACGGGGTATTTTGCCGAGTTTTTTGACGCGGAAACCGCGTCGCAAAACTCGGCAAAAACGGCCCGAGAACGCCTCCCATTGATTTCAATGGGAGGTGTCGGCGTCTTTTTCCCGCGAGCAGTAAAACTGCCTCGCGGGAAAAAGAAGCGACATGCCCTAACTTCGGGCGCTTCTGCCTCTGACCTCCCATTGACTTCAATGGGAGGCAGGAGAAAGCGTATTTCTCGCTGTTTTATGCCCGCGGCGTTCAATGGCCGCGGGCGAAAAACGGCGTGCAGGGAGAGGAATATCTGCCTCAAAGTTCCAAACGGAATTTTGAGGCAGATATTCCTCCCCCAAAATACTCCGTGTGAGCATAGCCTAAGAAACACATAATGGTAATTTTTAAAGCTTATGGGGGAAATGTATTAACCTTTCTACGCCAGTTTTCTAAAAGGGGGCTTCCCAAAAGGGGGCTGGGTGACAGTATCTCAACAAATTTATAATAATTTACACCTGGCGTAAACTATAGTGGGAAATCTACGCCTGCTAATAATTAGCAAAAATGTCACTATGTGGAGAGTAGCAAGGTAGAGGCCCATGCCAGGCTCCTCTCCGTACCCTCTATCGGGCAATTAAATAAAAAATTTATTCTCACCTCACCACTCCTCTTCTGGTCCCCTCAGGTTCTCTCCGCAGGCTGCGGCTCATACAATGCACTGATAACGTTGAGTGCTGTGTCGCATATAAAGGACCTGACGCTGCTCGGTGTCAGTGCATTGTATGGGCAGCAGGGAGCCCTAGGGGATCAAGGGGGAAGAAGAGAAGCGGAGAAAAGATTATACTTATTTTTTATTTTACATTATGTTCGATGGGTAGGGGGAATGGATGGAGCATGGCCGCGGTCGCTGCATAACGATTGTGGTGCATGAACGGCCGAAAGATGTGACATTTAATAAATCTTACTCCAACTTTCTTTATATTAAGACTGGCATATGAAATGCCATCTTAATAAATTCCCTCCATGGCCTTGAACAAGTGAAGAAACCAAAGACGGGTAGATATTGGAGAAGACACTTCCTGAATAGGGAGGCGTTCTGCGATCTGCAGATTCATACAAGATTCCCGAAGGGTCTTAATTGGAGGAATGATCTGTTATATGTTTACTTAAGTGGAATGACACTTAACCCCTTAAAGGGAATGTGTTGCCAGCAAAACATGTTTTTTTTTTTTTAGTTAAACAGTTAGTGTGTAGGTGATTAAACATTGTTCTAATTTTTTTTTTTTCACGAGTCAGGAAATATTATAAATTGGATTCAATTTATAATATTTCCCAGCACTGGTCACTAGATGGAGCCATTCCCAAAATTGCAGCATTGCATGTGGTAAAGCAACCACATTGCTTTATGCTGCAAAATTGGGTAAAAATCCCTCGCTCTACGAAACGAGGGGATTGAACGGTCTAACCTCCTACACTGTGTGTCGCCATTTTTTGAGCTAACACACAGTGTAGTAGGTTTACATACAGTAGTAAACACACACTGAAACACGAACATACATAGAAATAACTTACCTGCTCCAGTCGCCGCCGCTCCCTCCGGTCCATCCGCTCCGTCTGCTGCCGCTGCTCCATGTGCACAATTCCGGATGCCGCGACCGGAAGTAGTAATCTTACTGTCCGGCCGCGACTTCCGGTCCACAGGAAAATGGCGCCGGACGGCGCTCATTTCAAATTGAACTGTGTGGGAGCGGCGCATGCGCCGTTCCCACACAGCGGCGTACACGATAGTGGATGTTACGGGCCCCGTTCGCAGTCCCTATGGGACTGGAGCTGCCGTATTCCATGTCTGTATGTGTCGTTAATCGACACATACAGAAATGGAAAAAAAAATGGCAGCCCCCATAGGGAAGAAAAAGTTTAAAAATAAAAAAAAGTAACACACAAACACACAAATTAATCCAAACGTTTTTAATAAAGCACTAACATCTTTAAAATATTAAAAAAAAAAATCTTGGTGACACTGTTCCTTTAATGACCGGGCCATTTTGCACGTTAATGACCAAGGATTATTTTTTGTTTTTTCACGGTCGCATTCCAAGAGTCGTAACTTTTTTTTTATTCTGTCGACATAGCCGTATAAGGGCTTGTTTTTTGCGGGACGAGTTGTATTTTTTCTAATTGTACCATTTTTAGATGCTTATAACATATTGATTAACTTTTATTAACTTTATTTTAGGAGAGAATTAAAAATAAGCAGCTATTCCAGCATTAATTTTCACGTTATAAATTTACGCCGTTTACTATGCAGCGTAAATAACATGTTAACTTTATTCTATGGGTCGGCACGATTACGGGGATACCAAATATGTAAAGGTTTTATATGTTTTCCTACGTTCGCACAACAAAAACCTAGAAAAAAATTACTTGTTTTTGCATTGCCACATTCCAAAAGCCGTAATTGTTTTATTTTTCCGTCGATGTGGCCGTATGTGGGCTTGATTTTTGCGGGACAATGTGTAGTTTTCATTAGTACTATTTTGGGGTACATCGGACTTATAGATTAACTTTTATTTTATTTTTTATGGGGGGAATGGGAGAAAAGAGAATTTTGCGGTTGTTTTTTGCGTTTTCTTTGGACGCCGTTCATCCGGCGGTTTAATTAATGTGTTCATTTTATTGGTCAAGTTTTTACGATCGCTGGGATACCATATATGTGTATGTGTGATTTGTTTTGACAGTTTTACTAAATAAAACCACTTTTTGGGCCCAAAAAGTAGTTTTATTTGACTTTGACTGTAATTTTTTATTTTTTTTTCACAAACTTTATTTAACTGATTTACATTTTTTTTTTAAGTCCCACCAGGACACTTCACTATGGGATCTGTTGATCGCATATATAATGCTTTGGTATACTTCGTATACCAAAGCATTATTGCCTGTCAGTGTAAGGCTGGGTTCACACGACCATGTTACGTCCGTAATGTACGGAACGTATTTCGGCCGGAAGACCCGGACCGAACACAGTGCAGGGAGCCGGGCTCCTAGCATCATAGTTATGTACGACGCTAGGAGTCCCTGCCTCGCTGCAGGACAGCTGTCCCGTACTGTAATCATGATTACAGCTGATGAGTTGGGGTCAGACACCCGGGACCCCCCGCCAATCAGCTGTTTTGAAGGGGTTGCAGCCGCTCGTACGAGTGCTGCTTCCCCTTCATTCCGGTCACTTTCTCACACTGAATCGCCGACACGGACGTGTCAGCGATTCACAGTGTGAGCAAGTGAGGGAAATGAAGGGGAAGCAGCACTCGTACGAGCAGCTGCAACCCCTTCAAAACAGCTGATTGGCGGGGGTCCCGGGTGTCTGACCCCAACTCATCAGCTATTGATGGCCTATACTGAAGATAGGCCATCAATGTTTAGGGACTGGGCAACCTTTAAAGCCTACCATGTGTTAGGCTTAGATACAGGGCCCCAGCTAATACTGCATAAGAATACTGTCTGCTGGACCCTGTATCTAAGCCTACCTTAGGCTTAGATACAGGGTCCAACAATCAGTATCACACATGCACATGGGCCCTCTTCACATCACCGCTGCCCTTCCGTTGAGGGGTCCCGTCTGGGTCGTCATGTGCTCTGGACTGGATGAGGAAGAAAAGGGGAAAAAAATTACTAGAATCTGAGACGTCGTCACCTGTGAGTCACGAGATTTATAGAGAATCTGTCACCTCTCCTGACATGTTTATTATAGGAAATTCTTGTATTTCACAAAAAGTCTTTCTGCAGTCCAGGACTGATAGACAATTCCCCTTGTCAGGGGGATGTGTCTCTGCACAGTGTGATACTGTCAGTATGTAGGGACACAGCCCTGTGACAAGGGGAATCCGTAACACCCATCTGTTAATGCTTGCCCAAAAAGGTAGTGTTAAAAATAGTTGCAGGGCGGCAGTGCGCAAGGGGGGCCCAAGTTTGGGTAAAAGCCCAGGGCCCATCGTCTACTTAATTCGCCACTGGTTCAAGTGCACTCCATCCTCACGCCAAAAATTCTTATCCGAGACGTATAAATCATGATGACGATCAACCACCACCATGCATAGCCACAAAATGCGCTATCTCCCTGTTCACCTGGATACCAGCCTTATTAATCTTGGTGACAGACCTCGCAAATATCCAAACCTTCCTTGCTACCATTCTGACCACCATTCTGAGCACCATTCTGACCACAGACCTGTTAGTTAGCTATCCCACTTCAGATTCTCTAGATCAGCCTATGGCTTTAGCGGTACGTCTTGACCGACGTCTCAGGGAACGACGACTTGAACATTCTGGTGCCTTCACCTCTGGCTCCCCTATGATGGCTCCAGAGGTTCCGTTGCTTCGTTCTTCCATGGAGAACTCTGATGAACAGAAGCAACTCGGGGCCTCCGTGTCTCCCCAACAACTTAGAGATTTCCGCAGGAAGAATGGTCTCTGCTTGTACTGTGGGGATGACAAGCATCTATTGAACTCCTGTACCAGGTGCAAGAATAAGCAGCCGGAAAACTTCCGCACCTAAGTGACCATCGGGGAGGTTGCTTGGGCGCACAGGTATTTCCCGCAAACATGAAGCCTAATAAAATCTTTTGATGGAAGGTCTGCCACCGGCAGTGCCTTTGTGGATTCAGGGTCTGCTACTAATATTATGTCTGTGGAATTTGCTTTGTCTCTAGCTATGCCATTAATTGATTTGCCTAAACCTGTCCCGGTAGTGGGTATTGATTCCACTCCGCTTGCTAATGGTTATTTTATGCAGCATACCCCTGTTTTTGAACTCATTGTTGGCTCCATTCATTTGGAGCTGTGTTCTGTGTTAGTGATGCAGGGATTATCGTCCGATTTGATTTTAGGCCTTCCTTGGTTGCAGACGCATAATCCCACTTTTAACTGGAATACTGGTGATCTTACTAAATGGGGTAATGAATGCATGACGTCATGTTTTTCTATTAATTTGGTTTCTCTCATTGAGGAGGTGAACACTCTACCTGAGTTTATTCAGGACTTCGCTGATGTCTTTTCTAAAAGGGTCTCCGAAGGGATACCTCCTCATAGAGAGTACGATTGCGCAATCGATTTGGTACCAGGGTCTAAGCTCCCTAATGGTAGGATATTTCATCTCTCTTGTCCTGAACGTGAAGCCATGAGAGAATATATCCAGGAAAGCCTGGTCAAGGGTTACATTCGCCCCTCTACTTCTCCGGTAGGTGCTGGCTTCTTCTTCGTGGGGAAGAAGGATGGTGGTCTTAGGCTGTGCATCGATTACCGAAATTTAAATAAGATCACTGTAAGGAACCAATATCCCCTTCCTTTGATTCCTGATCTCTTCAATCATTTTCAGGGGGCCCAATGGTTCTCTAAGTTCGATCTTCGGAGGGCTTATAACCTTATCCGAATCAGAGAGGGGGATGAGTGGAAGACTGCGTTTAATACACCCGAATGTCATTTCGAATATCTCGTCATGCCCTTTGGGTTGTGTAATGCTCCCGCGGTCTTCCAGAATTTCATAAATGAGATTTTAAGAGACTATCAGGGGGTATTTCTTGTAGTGTACCTTGATGATATACTTGTGTTTTCCAAGGACTGGTCCTCCAACATTGAGAATGTCAGGAAGGTGCTCCAGGCCCTTCGGAAAAACAAACTTTTTGCAAAAAACAAAAAATGTGTGTTTGGGGTGCAGGAGATACAATTTTTGGGTCAAATCCTCACTCCTAACTAATTCCGCATGGACCCTGCCAAGGTTCAGGCCGTGCAGAATGGGTCCGCCCTGCCTCCCTGAAGGCCTTACAGTGTTTCCTAGGGTTTGCTAATTATTACAGGAGATTTATTGCTAACTTCTCAGTCATCGCTAAGCCTCTTACGGACCTCACTCGTAAAGGTGCTGATCTCCTCCACTGGCCTCTGGAGGCGGTCCAGGCTTTTGAGGTCCTTAAGAGGTGCTTTGTCTCTGTCCCAGTGCTGATTCAGCCTAACCAAATGGAACCATTCATCATGGAGGTTGACGCCTCCGAGGTGGGAGTAGGTGCTGTCTTGTCCCAGGGTACCAGGTCCCTCACCCATCTCCGTCCCTGTGCCTACTTCTCCAGGAAATTCTCCTCCACGGAGAGAAACTATGACGTTGGCAACCACGAACTCTTAGCCATTAAATGGGCATTTGAAGAGTGGCGTCACTTTCTGGAGGGGGCTAGGCACCAATCTGCCTGGAGGCTAAACCAAAGACAAGCTCGATGGGTGTTGTTTTTTACGAGATTCAACTTTGTGGTTACCTATAGGACTGGGTCAAAAAATATTAAAGCTGATGCTCTGTCACGTAACTTCATGGCCAGCCCTCCTCCTGAGGAGGATCCCGCTTGTATTTTGCCCCAGGTATAATCATATCCTCTGTGGATTCAGACTTAGTCTCCGAAATTTCGGCTTATCAACCTACTGCTCCCGAGAACCTTCCTCAGAACAAGCTATTTGTTCGACCTGCGGGCTTACTATGTTCTTTGCCCATTCCCCAGAGACCTTGGACCCATATCTCCATGGATTTTATCACCGATCTGCCTCCGTCCCAAGGCAGGTCACTGGTGTGGGTTATAGTAGACCGCTTCAGTAAGATGTGTCACTTTATACCCATCAAGAAACTACCCAATGCCAAGACGTTAGCTACCTTGTTTGTCAAACACATCCTGCGTCTCCATGGGGTTCCGTTCAATATTGTTTCTGACAGAGGGGTACAATTTGTTTCATTGTTTTGGAGAGCTTTCTGTAAGCAGCTGGAGATTGATCTGTCCTTTTCCTCGGCCTTCCATCCTGAAACTAATGGCCAAACTGAGAGGACTAATCAGTCTCTAGAACAATACTATCTCAGACTGTCAAAATGATTGGGTCTCCTTCATTCCCCTCGCCAAATTTTCCCTTAATAACCGGGTCAGTAACTCGTCGGGGGTTTCCCCCTTCTTCTGTAATTTTGGGTTTAATCCACGGTTCTCCTCCGTTTCACCTGGTGGTTCCAACAATCCCGAGGTAGATGTCGTTCATCGGGAACTGTGCACAGTCTGGGCCCAGGTTCAGAAGAACTTTGAGGCGTCCCAGAGCATCCAAAAGACTCAGGCAGATAAAAGACGTTCAACTAACCCTCTGTTTGTGGTCGGGGATCTGGTGTTGCTGTCTTCTAAAAATTTGCGCCTTAAAGTTCTGTACAAGAAGTTTGCTCCCCCTGACTCTGCATTCGAAGATGAACTGCATAGTATTTCAATGCAACAGCACTTCATAGGGTGGGAAGGGGTTAAAACGCACTCTCTGAAGCCTCCCTTCAAGATACATTTCAACTAATCTGGTCCCCATGGCAGAAATATGTCTTTCCATCTGGCACCTCCAGCAGACTCCTTTCAGTCTAGTTTGATTTCTTTTACCTCAGTGTTCCTCTTTTTACCATTTTATAATTTCTTTTCTCCCCCCTTTTTTTTTAAACTATTTCTAACAGGGGCTGTGCAGGATTAGAAAAATATGGCTGCTTTCTTCCAAAACAGCACCACACCTATCCACAGGTTGTATCTGGTATTGCAGGTTTGCTCCACTGAAGTAAACGGTAATGAGCTGTAATACCACACACAACCTATGGACAGGTGTGGTGCTGGTTTTTGGAGAAAGCAGACAAGTAACTTATCCTGGAGAACTCTTTGTCATGGATTGTTCTTGTGCGGAGATGCTCTCTGCATTTTCCTTTATGGCCGCTGATATGTTCTATTCAGATTTATGGCCTTTGTGGTATGTACACTGCCAGTCATTAAAGGGTTAACACTTCAGACCACTGTGGGTGACGTCACAATGAATGAGGCGGCAGTGTTAATAAACTCCTGTAGTAATGATAAACCAGAAAAAGAAACAGGTCACGACCAGATTTATAGTTACATAGTTACATAGTTAGTACGGCTGAAAAAAGACACATGTCCATCAAGTTCAACCAAGGGATGGGAAAAGGGAAGGAAAAATGTCTATACATAGGAGATAATACTTTTTTTGTTCTAGGAAATTATCTAACCCTTTTTTAAAGCCATCTACTGTCCCTGCTGTGACCAGCTCCTGCGGTCGGCTATTCCATAGATTCACAGTTCTCACAGTAAAGAAGGCTTGTCGCCTCTGCAGGTTGAACCTTTTTTTCTCCAGACGGAGGGAGTGCCCCCTTGTTTATTGAGGGGGTTTTACATGGAACAGGATTTCACCATATTTTTTGTATGTGCCATTAATATATTTATATAAGTTAATCATGTCCCCCCTTAGTCGTCTTTTTTCAAGACTAAATAGGTTTAATTCTTTTAATCTTTCCTCATAACTTAAATTCTCCATGCCCCTAATTAGCTTATTGCTCTTCTTTGTATTTTTTCCAACTCCAGGGCATCCTTTCTATGAACTGGAGGCCAGAACTGAACTGCATATTCTAGATGAGGCCTCACTAATGCTTTGTAAAGTGGCAATATTACATCCCTGTCCCGTGAGTCCATGCCTCTTTTAATACACGACAATATCCTGCTGGCCTTTGAAGCAGCTGATTGACATTGCATGCTGTTATTTAGTTTATGATTTACAAGTACACCCAGATCCTTCTCAACAAGTGACTCCCCCAGTGTAGCTCCCCCTAGGACATATGATGCATGCAGGTTGTTGGTACCCAGATTCATAACTTTACATTTATCTACATTAAACTTCATCTGCCAAGTGGACGCCCAAACACTTAGTTTGTTTAAATCCGCTTGTAATTCATGACCATCTTCCATAGACTGAACTATATTACATAGCTTGGTGTCATCTGCAAAAATAGAAATAGTGCTTTTAATCCCATCCTCTATATCATTAATAAATAAGTTGAATAATAGTGGTCCCAGCACTGAACCCTGGGGTACACCACTTATTACCGGGGACCATTCAGAGTTGGAATCATTGACCACAACTCTCTGGATACGGTCCTTGAGCCAATTCTCAATCCAATTACAAACTATATTTTCTAAACCTATAGTTAATTAGGCGTCTATGGGGGACAGTGTCAAATGCCTTTGCAAAGTCCAAAAACTTACCTCTTCATAAAAACAGATTAGGTTAGTTTGACAACTTCTGTCCTTAGTAAAACCGTGCTGGCTGTCACTTATAATACTATTTTTTGTCACATAATCCTGTATATAGTCCCTCAATAGCCCCTCAAACATTTCCCCCACGATGGATGTTAAGCTTACTGGTCTATAATTACCCGGGGAAGACCTAGAGCCCTTTTTGAAAATAGGCACCACATTTGCCCTGCGCCAGTCCCTTGGCACTATACCAGTCACTAGAGATTCTCTGAATATTCTGAAAAGGGGGACAGAAATAACTGAACTAAGCTCTTTAAGAATTCTAGGGTGTAACCCATCTGGTCCCGAAGTTACGAACAATCTTTATTAAAGTCAATTAGACACAAGAAATCACATAAAAATAACTATACACAATAAAATAACATAAGCCCTCGTAGAAAGATGGAATCAGAACATAAAAGCAGCGTGGCCCCCCAGATGGTAAAATGGTCATGCGATCACCCAGAGAGCTAAAGTGCATGGATCAATAATTTAAAGCAGGTGCTAGGTATGGTACGTTTGCACAGATAGATAACTATACATGGGAAAGCTGCAAGTGCAATCTTACACAAAAATAACATACAAATGGCAGTATACCTACACCTACACAGTACAAGGATAAACAGGAGATCAGGACCAGGAGGGGGGGACCGCTGCTGGACCCGACGCGCGTTTCGCTGATGCTTCATCAGGGGTTGATATCCAGATCACCCACGCAGCCTTAAATAGTCTCTCCTCTCAAATGGATTCATGTGGATTATCAGCTGTTTCCCATCGGGTGGCTCGGTGTTCGGTGGCGGTCACCAATGACAGACGCCAATACACCCCACCACCCACGATAGCGTCCTATCGTATAGTCCCATGTTTGGAGCCCCCTCCTCCCGTACACGCCTACAGCAGCGCAGCCATGCCAAATAGGCAGGGAGCAGAGGACTCCCCACCCGCCTGACCCGGCGCCGCAGCCTGAGGCAGAAGCAGGGAGTGGAGCAAAAAATAAGACCATATAAAAATCTATGGCAACACAGTGTCATCCTAACCCTGGCCAGAAAAATCGAATCTCCCAAAAAGTATTGCAAAAAATGAAACAGAAGAAATGAATATGCTGTTTAAAAAGAGCCGAGCCCAAGCATCCTGTTGCTAAGCAACAGTCCAGCACAGGAACAGCAGTTGCTGTCCAAAGTGCTGAAGAGAATAGCAGAGCAGTCAAAGCAGAGGGCGCTGTCCAGCGTGCTGAAAGACTCAGCACAGCCGTCACAGCAGAATAACAAGGCAATCAGGGCTGCCGCTGTCCAATTAAGTGTACACATCCTTACATTAAGATATTGTATTATGGTCTGTAACCTTTGGGGGGAATATATTAACCTTTCTACAACAGTTTACTAGCGTAGAAAATTCACAAAATGTTGATATTTTTGGGGGCAAAAAATGGGTGGAGCTTAGCAGAAATGACGAACAATTTTACTATAATTTACGCTAGTAACTGATGTAAATTATAGCAGAAATCTATATGTATAGCGCGGCCCAGATTTATCTCTGAGGGGCGTAACAAGGTATAGGTCCGTGCCAGACCCATACCTCCCCCCATTTAGACTGTTTGCCCCCCCAATCAGACAATAAAATACATTTCAAAAATGTACTTACCTCACCACTCTGATTCTCCCTCCCGGATTCCCTCAGGCTCTTACAGCAGGCCGCAGCACGTAGAAAGTACTGATTACAGGCCGCGTTGCAGCTATAAGATGCGACACATTTATTAAGAGTTGTTCGCCTGTTAACAAATGTGTTGCATCTTACTCCAGCAAACTGTTTAATAGAACTGGTGTATGAAACGCCAGTAATAAAGGGGTTTTCCACGTTTTGACAACTAATGACCTATCCACTGGATAGGTCATCAGTATATGATCAGTGCGTGCCCGACAAACGGACCTCGCACCAATCTGCCACTCCACCTGCTTCCGGGCACCGGACAACACTGCCAGAAGCAGATGGCTCAGGTCAAAGAATAGAGGCCGAGCTGCAGTTCTGCCGAACGGCCGCTATGCAGTGGTCGGAGCCATCTGCTTCCTGCAATATTGTCCAGTGCCCGGAGGCAGCTGGACTGGCATATCGGTGTGGTGTCTGGGTGTAGTAACGATTGTTTGCCCCCCCCCCCCCCCATACATTACCGACGATTGCTCTTTGTAACACGATGTATCGTCAATCGGCGCTTGTTTTCATGGCCAGTATCGGGCCGTCTAAAAGGACCTTTACTTCCTCAGACACCACACTCCAGTCTACAGACAACACCGTAACTTGGCATTGGAACCAACCCTCCCACCTTAGCGGGTAAAGATTAACCATCTAAAAGGTTCATATATACACATAAGGTCTAAAGGTGAAAACACAGAGGTGCTCACCATATAACCAGCGTATAACTGTGTCCTCCAACTCTCAGGAGTGCACGGAGCAGGAGTTGTTCTAGATTCCTGTTTATATCCCAGACACGTTCATACCATTTTAGACAATGAATCTACATATCGCAAACTTGTGGTGAAACTAAGCACGGCATTTAAAGTATCTTTAAAAAAATCTGCTAGAAGCAGGAATTGGATTAGGAGTATTAGCCAAGAAACAGGCAGAATACTTACTGATAGAATTCCCTATTGTACCCATATTCCATGGGATGCCAAAAATCCATAACTTTGCATGGTCTTGGGCTATCTGTGACGTAGTTGGCTAGTACCCCTGCAAACCGGCCTGCTGGTACTACTGTCAGGGGTCTGGCAACAAAAGTAAAATAAAGTGGGCAGCCGCCGCTCATCAAGGTTATGATCAGCGGTAATTGGTTTGTAGAAAGGAATGGGACCCATGCAGGGGCCAGAAGCGGTGGCCAGTTCTGCAACTTGGTGAGTGACTATTTTAAAGCAGTAGATTCAGTTTAATTATTTTCTTTATGTTGCCCCTTCTCTCCCACCTTCCCACCGGTCTCCCTCCCCTTCCCCTCCCCAGATGCCAATGTGTAGTTTTCATTAGTACTATCTTGGAGTACGTAGGACTTATAGATTAACTTTTATTTAATTTTTTATGGGGGGAATGGGAGAAAAGAGAGAATTTTGCAGTTGTCTTTTGCGGTTTTTTTTTGGACACCGTTCATCCGGTGGTTTTATTAATGTGTTCATTTTATTGTTCAAGTTGTTACGATCGCGGGGATAACATATATGTGCATGTGTTATTTGTTGGCATAATTATTATTATTTTTTTTCACAAACTTTATTTAGCTGATTTACATTTTTTTTTTTAGTCCCACCAGGGGATTTCACTTTGCGATCTGCTGATCGCATATATAATGCTTTGGTATACTTAGTATACCAAAGCATTATTGCCTGTCAGTGTAAAACTGGCAGGCAATCTATTAGGTCATGCCTCCGGCATGGCCTATCAGGCATTTGCTGGAGGCAGACCTGGGGGTCTTTGTTAGGCCCCCGGCTGCCATGGAAACCCGACGGCGACACTCGATTTCTTTGCGGGGGCGCCGATTGGGTGACAGAGGGAGCTCCCTCCCTCTGTCAAACAGATTAGATGTCGCTGTCACTATTGACAGCGACATTTAACGGGTTAAACTGCCGGAATCGGAGCGCGCTTCGATTCCGGCAGTTGCAGCAGGAGCCAGGCTGTGTATAACAGCCGTGCTCCTGCCGCTGATCGCGTGGGTACAGTGTCAGTACCCGTGCGATCACAGGATGAATATATCCGTCCTCCTGCGCGAACTACCAGCTGCAGAGGATGGATATATCCGTCCTTCGGCGTTAAGAGGTTAAAGAGGCACTTTTTGAACACTTTTTGAAAATTGACAATACATTTGCTATGTGCCAGTCCTGTGGAACAGATGCTGTCATGATAATTCTCAAATATTAGAAATAAGGGTTTATCAAGGTACCCCTTAAGGACGCAGCCTAGTTTTGGCCTTAAAGAGGCTCTGTCACCAGATTTTGCAACCCCTATCTGCTATTGCAGCAGATAGGCGCTGCAATGTAGATTACAGTAACGTTTTTATTTTTAAAAAACGAGCATTTTTGGCCAAGTTATGACCATTTTTGTAGTTATGCAAATGAGGCTTGCAAAAGTCCAAGTGGGTGTGTTTAAAAGTAAAAGTCCAACTGGGCGTGTATTATGTGCGTACATCGGGGCGTTTTTAATACTTTTACTAGCTGGCCGTTCTGATGAGAAGTATCATCCACTTCTCTTCAGAACGCCGTGTTCTCGAGAGATCACGCTGTGTCGTCACTCACAGGTCCTGCATCGTGTCAGACGAGCGGGGACACATCGGCACCAGAGGCTACAGATGATTCTGCAGCAGCATCGGCGTTTGCAGGTAAGTAGCTACATCGACTTACCTGCTAACGCCGATGCTGCTGCAGAATCAACTGAAGCCTCTGGTGCCGATGTGTCCGACACGATGCAGGACCTGTGAGTGACGTCACAGATCTGCACTGCCAGAAGCTGGGCGTTCTGAAGAGAAGTGGATGATACTTCTCGTCAGAGCGCCCAGCTAGTAAAAGTATTAAAAACGTACGCACATAATACACGCCCACTTGGACTTTTACTTTTAAACACACCCACTTGGACTTTTGCAAGCCTCATTTGCATAACTACAAAAATGGTCATAACTTGGCCAAAAATGCTCGTTTTTTAAAAATAAAAACGTTACTGTAATCTACATTGCAGAGCCTATCTGCTGCAATAGCAGATAGGAGCTGCAAAATCTGGTGACAGAGCCTCTTTAAGAAGGGCATCAAAACAAAGGACACAAGAATCCATCTTGTTTAATAATAAATACTGAAGCACGAGAGATCAATTACCAGTTTCTTCAATGGCATAGAGCCAAAAGTTTGGAGAAATATCAAAAAATTATTCAGAAAAACGATCCCATGTTAAATCCGGATCCAGTCCTGACCCAAATTGTGGGTAAAGGCTGCCCTTGGGTCACCTAGAGGATGAGATCTCTTAGTTACATGTTGTCACCAAGTCTTTTCTACAGTGTCACTAACAACAAAACTTGACTTTCCCAAAAAGTTTTTTATTTTTTAAAAAGTACTTACGATATAGATGCATTTATAAAAATTGTACTAAGCATCATGTAATTTATGCCATTAAATGCAAACAATGTGATCGCGTGTATGTACGGATGTAGCCATCTTTATCTTGACTCGGATAACTTGCTGCAGTGTGATATCACACAACAAAAGTCATTAAAAAGTCATTGAAAAAACACTTCCACTGTGTATTTAATGCGTTGAAAGTCAAGATAAAGCTGGCTACAACTGTAGGGCGCACGATTAGAAAGTTCAAAACGCCCATTGTAGAACACATTTCAGATACAAAAACAAAAAAGACACTAATGCCTCCCGGTGCAGAAAAACACTTCTTAGAAACACATAATGGTAATTTTTAAAGCTTATGGGGAAATGTATTAACCTTTCTACGCCAGTTTTCTAAAAGGGGGTTTCCCAAAAGGGGGCGGGGTGACAGCAGCTCAACAAATTTATAATAATTTACACCTGGCGTAAACTATAGCGGAAAAATCCGCCTTCTAATAATTGACAAAAATTTCACTATGTGGAGCGTAGCAAGGTAGAGGCCCATGCCAGGCTCCTCTCCGTCCCCTCTATCGGACAATTAAATAAAAAAAATGAATGCTCACCTCACCACTCCTCTTCTCCCCTTCTGGTCCCCTCATGTTCTCTCCGCAGGCTGTGGCTCATACAATGCACTGATCACGTTGAGTGCTGTGTCGCATATAAAGGACCTGACGCTGCTCGGTGTCAGTGCATTGTATGTCCAGCGGGGAGCCTTAGGGGATCAAGGGGGAAGAAGAGAAGCGGAGAAAAGATTATACTTATTTTTTATTTTACATTATGTCCGATGGGTAGGGGGAATGGATGGAGCATGGTCGCGGTCGCTGCATAACGATTGTGGCGCACGAACGGCCGAAAGATGTGACACATTTAATAAATCTGTTGCATCTTACTCCAACTTCCTTTATATTAAGACTGGCATATGAAATTCCCCCCAATGTTTTTATGGCCTTGAACAAGTGAAGAAACCAAAGATGGGTAGATATTGGAGAAGACACTTCCTGAATAGGGAGGCGTTCTGCGATCTGCAGCTTTATACAAGATTCCCGAAGGGTCTTAATTGGAGGAATGATCTGTTATATGTTTACTTAAGTGGAATAACACTTAACCCCTTCCCGCACCTTGACGTAACTGTACGTCGAGGTGTGCATTAAGTTCGCGCACCTTGACGTGCAGTTACGTCTGTGCTTTGACAGTTAACCGCCGCGCGGCGCTGCACCGCAGCGGCTGTTAACTGTGCAGGGCGTCTGCCCTGCATTCCCCGTTGCCGATCAGCGGCCTATCGCCGCTGATTTCGGCAGTTAACCCCTTAATTGCGGCGTTCGATTTGAACGCCTCAATTAAGGTGTTTAGCGCCGATCGGCAGCCCCCATGTGAAATCACGGGGGCTGGCGATCGTACCCATGGCAACCGGACGCCAGCCAATGGCTTCCGGGTTGCCATGTACAGAAGCCTATGAGGACCACCCGGAGGGTGGTCGTCGTAGGCTTCCTGTCAGTGTGACTGTCACGTTACAATGACAGTTGGAATGCATTACACTACGTAGGTAGTCTAATGTATTCCAGCAGCGATCAGAGCTGCAAGTCTAAGTGTCCCCTAGTGGGACAAGTGAAAAAAGTTAAAAAAAGAATAAAAATGTTTTAAACAAAAGTGTAAAAATAAAAGTTATAGGTGATATAAACAAGAACTGCTTTTTTTCCTATAAGTCTTTTATTATAGGAAAAAAAATGAAGACGTAAAAAAAAAGTACACATATTTGGTATCACCGCGTTCGTAACGACCCCAACTATAAAAATATAATATTATTTTTCCCGCACGGTGAACACCGCAAAAAAAATAAATTAAAAACAAAGCGAGAATCACTATTTTTTGGTCACCACCCCTCACAAAATATACAATAAAAGGTGATCAAAAAGTTGCATGTACGCCAAAATTGTACCGATAAAAACTACAACCCGTCCCGCAAAAAACAAGCCCTTACACAGCTTTTTTGACTGAAAAATAAAAAAGTTACGGCTCTCAGAATATGGTGACACAGAAAATAAATTATTTTCTAAATAAGTTATTTTATTGCGCAAACGCTGCAAAACATAAAAAAACCTAGATACATACGGTATCGCCATAATCGTGCCGACCCGCAGAATAAAGTAGAACGGTCATTTATAGCCCAGGGTGAACGCTGTCAAAAATAAATAAAAATCATTGTCAGAATTGATGGTTTTTGATCACCTTGCTTGCCGAAAAATGGAATAAAAAGTGATCAACAAAATCGCGTGTACCCCAAAATGGTACCAATGAAAATTACAGATTGTCCCGCAACAAATAAGCCCTCACACAGCTCTGGTGGTGAAAAAATATAAAAGTTCCGGCTTCCAGATTATGGCGATGCAAAATGTGCAGAGCGTTCCAAAAGCGGATAAGATCGGGCGCCATTTATAATATAACACTGGCCACATATCTGCGGATTATTATTTATTTACCCCATTATTATACCCTCTTATTATGCCCTGATATACTCTGCCCAGCCTACATTTGCCCCCACATTATAAACTGAAATACCAGCAAAACGCCAGAGCTTCTACCAAGCAAAATCTGCTCTCCAAAAGCCAAATAGCATCCCTCCCTTCTGAGCCCTACAGTCTGCCCAAACAGCCATCTATGTCCACCGATATGGCATCGCCATACCCGGGAGAACCATGTTAATATTTTATTTGTGGTATTTGTGGCACAAACTGGGCACAACATATAGTGCACTAAAATGGCACATCAGTGGAAAATTGTAATTTTCACTTTCCACCATCGACTGCGAATTAAACCCTTCGCACACCATGACTTAATAGCATGTCGTGGTGTGGGGGGTGATATATGGAGCGTCTCACGCACTGAGCCCGTGCCATACGCTGCGGGTGTCCGCTATGTATTACAGCTGATACCCGGGACTAACGGACAGAAACCGCAATCGCGCTGTTACTGGAGCATGTAAAAATGACAATATACTGCAATACATTAGTATTGCAGTGTATTCTACCAGTGATCTAACGATTGCTGGTTCAAGTCTCCTATGGGGACTAATAAAATATGTAAAAACAAAAGTAAATAGTTATTGTTAGTGGAAAAAATTAAATAAATATTTAAAGTCCAAAAATAAACCCTTTTCATATTTTTTCTCTAAAGTAATGTCAAAAAATTAAAAAAATACACCAAATTGGTATCGCTGCGTCCGTAAAAGTCCAAACTATTACAATATACCATTATTGAACTCGCACGGTGAACGCCGTGAAAAATAAAAAGTTTTAAATGGCAAAATCGCAGTTTTTTGGTCACCTTCACTCTACCAAAATTTTTTATAAAAAGTGCTGAAAAAGTCTTATGTACCAAAAAATGGTACCAATAAAAACTACAGCTCATCCCGCAAAAAATAAGCCCTCATACCGCTCTATTGACGGAAAAAGAAAGACGTTGTGGCTCTCGGAAAGCGGGGAGGAAAAACGAAAAAGAAAAAGCAAAACATGGATCAGTCCGGAATGAGTTAATTTATTTTCTAATGAAAAAACATTTATGACCACATGTGGGGTCTAGCCGTACTCGGGAGAAATTGCTTTACAAATGTTGGGGTGCATTTTCTCCTTTATCCTTTGTGAAATTGAAAAAATTCAACATTTTAGTGGAAATAATGTTGATATTAATTTTCACGGCCTAATTCTAATAAATTCTGCAAAAGACGTGTGGGGCCTAAATGCTCACTATACCCCTAGATAGATTCCTTAAGTGGTGTAGTTTCCCAAATGGGGTTACTTTTGGGAGGTTTCCACTGTTTTAGTACCTCAGGGGCTTTGCAAATTCGACATGACACCCAAAAACTATTCCAGCTAAATTTGAGCTCCAAAAGCCAAATGGTGCCCCTTCCCTTCTAAGCCCCGGTGTGGGTCCAAACAGCAGTTTATTACCACATATGGGGTATTTACGTAATCAGGAGAAATTGTTTTACAAATGTTGGGGTGCTTTTTCTCCTTTATTCCTTGTAAAAATTACAAATTTCTAAGTTCTTACAGAAAAAAAGTAGATTTTTACCTTTACAGACTAATTCCAATGACTTCAGCAAAACAACTGTGGGGTCAAAATGCTAACTTTACCCCTAGAAAAATTCCTTGAGGGGTGTAGTTTCCAAAATGGGGTCACTATTGGGGGGTTTCCACGGTTTTCATCCCTCCAGTGCATTGCAAACGTGACACGGCACTAAAAACTATTCCAGCAAAATCCAAAATCCAAATGGTGCTCCTTCCCTTCTGAGGCCTGCTGTGGGTCCAAACAGCAGTTTATTACCACATATGGGGTATTGCTATAATCGTAAGAAATTGCTTTACATATGATGGGGTGTTTTTCTACTTTATTCCTTGTAAATATTTAAAATTTTTACGTTTTTTCACAAAAAAAGTAGATTTTCATCTTCACATACTAATTCAAATAAATTTAGCAAACAAACTGTGGGTTCAAAATGCTAACTATACCCATAGATAAATTCCTTGAGGGGTATAGTTTCCAAAATGGGGTCACTTTTTGGGGGTCTTTACTGTTTTGGTACCACAAGACCTATTCAAACCTGACATGGTACCTAAAATAGATTCTAAAAAAAGGAGGCCCCAAAATCCACTAGTTGCTCCTTTGCTTCTGAGGCTGGTGCCTCAGTCCATTACCGCACTAGGACCACATGTGGGATATTTCTAAAAACTGCAGAATCTGGGCAATAAATAATGAGTTGCGTTTCTCTGGTAAAACCTTCTGTGGTACAGAAAAAATGTATTACAAATAAATTTTCGAAAAAAAATTACATTTGTACATTTCACCTCTACATTTCTTTAATTCCTGTGAAGCGCCTAAAGGGTTAAAACACTTTCTGAATGCTGTTTTGAATACTTTGAGGGGTGCAGTTTTCAAAATGGGGTGATTTATGGGGACTTTCTATTATATAAGGCCTTCAAAGCCACTTCAGAACTGAACTGGTCCCTGAAAAATAGGCTTTAGAAATTTTCTTGAAAATAAGAGAAATTGCTACTAAAGTTCTAAGCCTTGTAACGTCCTAGAAAAAGAAAAGAATGTTCAAAAAACAATGCAAACATAAAGTAGACATATGGGAAATATAAAATAACTATTTTGTGTGGTATTACTAGCTGTTTTACAAGTAGATGCATTTAAATTAGGAAAAATGCAAATTTTTGCTAATTTTCTCTAAATCTTGGTGTTTTTTACAAATAAATATTGAATTTATCGAACAAATTTTTGCCCTAACATAAAGTACAATATGTCACGAGAAAACAATCTCAGAATCACTTGGATAGGCAAAAGCATTCCGGAGTTATTACCACATAAAGTGACACATGTCCGATTTCAAAAATCGGCTTCGTCCTGAAGGCCAAAACAGGCTCAGTCCTGAAGGGGTTAATACACAATGTATATATCAACGACATAGCATAACAGTCATTTTCCTCTCATAATATGCAGTTTGACGACTTTAAGATGGTGATTTGTTTTTAAAATATTGCATATTTAAATATGGTGCTAAACTCCTCTTAAAGAAAGATTCAGCTTCTCCCCTACTTGAGTAGCTGTGCAGCACCTGCACGAACTTGAGAATTTGCCTCTCTAGTCATGTGATCACAGGTCCTGCACACATAACACAACAGCACTACACAAACTATCTATGCAGTTTGGTCACTAGATGGCAGCAAAGCACTAAAATTGATATACACATACATGTTTACATAGGCAGCATACATGTTTACATAAGCGGCATACATGTTTACATAGGCGGCATACATGTTTACATAGGCGGCGCGCTTGGTGTTAAACTTGCAAATAAAAACACATCAAAAGAAACATAAACACATCAATTATCAATTTGTAATCCATGCCCACCTGCGGCTGCTGCTACGCATATCCTCACCATTATGGTCGGACAGTTAGAAGGTGACCGTGGAAAGGAATTTTTTTCAGACACTTCTACACTGGTTTGGACTGGTTCACTGGTTTCTCAGTTTGATCGGCTGCTTGTCTCATTTGAATTAAGAACCTCCTGAGCTCAGGACAAGGGGCAAATAACAGAAATAGTGCCAGAAAAAGTCTCTCTCCACCTGCAGCAAAATAGACAAAGTGGTTCCCCCCATTCCTCACACTGGCCCCAGATGAAACTGCTATGGCGAAACTCCAGTTGGCGACATGTTGTCAGCAATCCTGTATTTTTTTTAAATCAGATATTTTTTATTGAAATTTCAAAATTAGACAATACAAAACACACGATACAAACCCTTTCCCTAACCCTCCCCCCCAGGCACCATAAAAAATTACAGAAATAAAAGACGAGGCGAGACATATTCCAAATGTCGAATAAGTAATTCACCTGTAAACAAGTACAATACAAATGTAAAACAGACATAGGATTCTCTTAATCCCCCCTCTCCTCACTTCCAGGATAGAAATGTAATCCAAGTACAGTAGAGAAGCTGACCGCCAGAGAGAATCCACAGGCACAGTTTATGATACAGATTCCGATACACCTAGCCATGGTCCCCATATGGAATCAAATTTTTGTGTCCCCTTGTTGTGCCTTGGCCACCATTGCCAGCATATGGCCAGCCTTCTCTCCTTCTTCAAAAGCATTCTGCGCATAAAACTGACGTTTTCTACTGCTAAAAGATGTAAGTTTAATGCGTCTTGCACATGTCGTAAACTGGTTTGATGCACCACAGTTGGGTTTGAAATAAATCCCGCCTCTGACCTACGCATTTCTTCATGCAATCTCGCATCCTCCGCCCTGGTAGCCGTTTTGTGCCTACTTATTGCCTGCATAAACAGGTGTAAAGGATCTGCCAGACACAGCTTCTGTGTCGACGCCCGTGGTTAGTTAGTCTGCACCTGCTCCTAAGTCTGGTCGAGTGACCCCTCCTTCTACCAATCAGGCTGGGAGGTTTCGGAGTGGGAGAGCCTATCACAGCCTGGCCAGACGGAGCTAGCTCCCGCCCTCTGTCTATTTATACCTTCACTTCCTGCTCCTCCTTTGCCTGTGATTCTGTCTGTTTCCTGGCTCTGCTGCTGCTGCTTGTACTTTTGTCCTCTGCTCCATATAGACCCTGGCTTACTGACTACTCTCCTGCTCTGCGTTTGGTACCTCGTACACTCCTGCTTTGACTCGACTCGTTCACTACTCTCCTGCTCTGCGTTTGGTACCTCGTACACTCCTGGTTTGACTCGGCTCGTTCACTACTCTCCTGTTCAGCGTTTGGTACCTCGTACACTCCTGGTTTGACTCGGCTCGTTCACTACTCTTGTTGCTCACGGTGTTGCCGTGGGCAACTTCCCCGTTCCCCTAGCTTCTGTGTACCCTTGTCTGTTTGTCTGTCGTGCACATAGTGAGCGTAGGGACCGTCGCCCAGTTATATGCCGTCGCCTAGGACGGGCCGTTGCAAGTAGGCAGGGACTGAGTGGCGGGTAGATTAGGGCTCACCTGTCTGTCTCCCTACCCCAGCATTGCATAATCACAGGCCCATATACTTTTTCTACCCTGGTCCCTGACACAACTATGGACCTCCTTGAGACCCTGGCTCAGCAAATGCAGGGCCTCTCCCTACAGGTCCAAGCCCTGGCTCAGAGGGGCGACCAGCATGATGCTACCCTGGTAGTGCCCCCCACCTCACCTCTTGAACCCCACCTCAAGTTGCCTGACCGGTTCTCAGGGGACCGGAAGACCTTTTTCTCCTTTCAGAAGAGTTGTAAGCTCTATTTTCGTCTAAAGCCCCACACCTCAGGTTCTGAGAGCCAGCGAGTGGGTATAATTATGTCCCGGCTCCAGGACGGGCCCCAAGAATGGGCCTTCTCCTTGGCTCCCGACGCACCTGAACTTTCCTCTGTTGACCTTTCTTTTTCTGCTCTCGGGCTCATATATGACGAGACTGACTGGACTGCCTTTGCCGAGAGTCAGCTGGTTACCTTACGTCAGGGTAAGAGACCCGTAGAGGAGTACTGTTCGGACTTTAGGAAGTGGTGTGTAGCTTCTGGAATGACCCTGCCTTGAGGTGCCAGTTTAGATTGGGTCTGTTGAACGCCCTGAAGGACCTGTTAGTTAGCTATCCCTCTTCTGACTCTCTAGATCAGGTTATGGCTTTAGCGGTACGTCTTGACCGACGTCTCAGGGAACGACGACTTGAACATTTTTGTGCCTCCTCCTCTGGCTCCCCCATGATGGCTCCCTAGGTTCCGTTGCTTTGTTCTTCCACGGAAAACTCGGATGAACCTATGCAACTCAGGGCCTCCGTGTCTCCCCAACAACGTAGAGAGTTCCGCAGGAAGAATGGTCTCTGCTTCTACTGTGGGGATGACAAGCATCAAGTGAACAACTGTCCTAGGCGTAAGAATAAGCAGCCGGAAAACTTCCGCACCTAAGTGACCATCGGGGAGGTCACTTGGGCGCACAGGTATTTCGCGTGAATATGAAACCTAATAAGATCTTGCTTCCCTTTCAGGTCTCTTTTGGTGGTAGGTCTGCTACCGGCAGTGCCTTCGTGGATTCAGGGTCTTCTGCTAACATTATGTCTGTGGAATTTGCTATGTCTCTAGCTATGCCATTGATTGATTTTCCTAAACCTGTTCCGGTAGTTGGTATCGACTCCACTCCTCTTGCTAATGGTTATTTTACGCAGCATACCCCTGTTTTTGAACTCCTTGTTGGCTCCATGCATTTGGAGCAGTGCTCTGTACTGGTTATGCAGGGATTATCATCCGATTTGGTTTTAGGCCTTCCCTGGTTGCAGTTGCATAATCCCACGTTTAATTGGAATACTGGGGATCTTACCAAATGGGGTAATGAATGCATGACGTCATGTTTTTCTGTTAATTTTATTTCTCTCCCTGAGGAGGTGAACACTCTACCTGAGTTTATTCAGGACTTCGCTGATGTTTTTTCTAAAAAGGCCTCTGAAACGTTACCTCCTCATAGAGAATACGATTGCGCAATCGATTTGGTACCAGGAGCTAAGCTCCCTAAGGGTAGGATATTTAATCTCTCTTGTCCCGAACGTGAAGCCATGAGAGAGTATATCCAGGAATGCCTGGCCAAGGGTTACATTCGCCCCTCTACTTCTCCGGTAGGTGCTGGCTTCTTCGTAGGGAAGAAGGATGGTGGTCTTAGGCCGTGCATTGATTACCGAAACTTGAATAAGGTCACTGTTTGGAACCAGTATCCCCTTCCTTTGATTCCTGATCTCTTCAATCAGGTTCAGGGGGCCCAATGGTTCTCTAAGTTTGATCTTCGGGGGGCTTATAACCTTATCCGCATCAAAGAGGGGGATGAGTGGAAGACTGCGTTTAACACGCCCGAAGGTCATTTCGAATACTTCGTCATGCCCTTTGGGTTGTGTAATGCTCCTGCAGTCTTCCAGAATTTCATAATTGAGATTTTAAGAGACTACCTGCGGGTATTACTTGTCGTGTACCTTGATGACCTCCTAGTGTTTTCCAAGGACTGGTCCTCCCACATTGAGCATGTCAGGAAGGTGCTCCAGGCCCTTCGGGAAAACAAACTGCTAAAACCGAAAAATGTGTGTTTGGGGTGCAGGAGATACCATTTTTGGGTCAAATCCTCACTCCTCATGAATTCCGCATGGACCCTGCCAAGGTTCAGGCTGTGGCGGAATGGGTCCAACCTGCCTCCCTGAAGGCGTTACAGTGTTTCCTGGGGTTTGCTAATTTTTACAGGAGATTTATTGCTAAATTGCTAAAGTCATCGCTAAGCCTCTTACGGATCTCACTCGCAAAGGTGCTGATCTCCTCCATTGGCCTCCAGAGGCGGTCCAGGCTTTTGAGATCCTTAAGAAGTGCTTTATCTTGGCCCCAGTGCTGATTCAGCCTCACCAAATGGAGCCATTTATCGTGGAGGTTGACGCCTCCGAGGTGGGAGTAGGTGCTGTCTTGTCCCAGGGTACCAGGTCCCTCACCCATCTCCGTCCCTGTGCATACTTCTCCAGGAAGTTCTCACCCACTGAGAGTAACTACGACATTGGCAACCGCAAACTCTTAGCCATTAAATGGGCATTTGAAGAGTGGCACCACTTCCTGGAGGGGGCTAGGCACCAGGTTATGGTCCTTACCGACCACAAGAATCTGGTTTTCCTAGAATCTGCCCGGAGGCTAAACCCGAGACAAGCTCGATGGGCGTTATTTTTTACCAGATTCAACTTTTTGGTCACCTATAGGGCTGGGTCTAAAAATATTAAGGCTGATGCACTGTCGCGTAGCTTCATGGCCAGCCCTCCTTCGGAGGAAGATCCTGCTTGTGTTTTGCCCCCAGGTATAATCATTTCCTCTGTTGATTCTGACTTAGTCTCCGAAATTGCGGCTGATCAAGGTTCAGCTCCCGGGAACCTTCCTGAGGACAAGCTGTTTGTTCCCCTGCAATTCCGGCTAAGGGTACTCAGGGAAAATCATGACTCTGCACTATCCGGCCATCTAGGCATCCTGGGTACCAAGCACCTCATTGCCAGAGACTATTGGTGGGCTGGGATGCTTAAAGACGTTAAGGCCTACGTCACCGCTTGTGAAATTTGTGCTAGGTCCAAGACTCCCAGGTCCCGACCAGCGGGCTTACTATGTTCTTTGCCCATTCCCCAGAGACCTTGGACCCATATCTCCATGGATTTTATCACTGATCTGCCTCCATCTCAAGGCAAGTCGGTGGTATGGGTGGTAGTGGACCGCTTCAGTAAGATGTGCCACTTTGTGCCCCTCAAGAAACTACCCAAAGCTAAGATGTTAGCTATCTTGTTTATCAAACACATCCTGCGTCTCCATGGGGTTCCTGTCAATATTGTTTCTGACAGAGGCGTACAATTTGTTTCATTGTTTTGGAGAGCCTTCTGTAAAAAGTTGGAGATTGATCTGTCCTTCTCCTCTGCCTTCCATCCTGAAACTAATGGCCAAACTGAGAGGACTAATCAGTCTCTAGAACAATATTTAAGGTGTTTTATCTCTGACTGTCAATATGATTGGGTCTCCTTCATTTCCCTCGCTGAACTTTCCCTTAATAACCGGGTCAGTAACTCGTCAGGGGTCTCCCCCTTTTTCTGTAATTTTGGGTTCAATCCACGATTCTCCTCCGGTTCACCTGGTGGTTCCAACAATCCTGAGGTAGATGTCGTTCATCGGGAACTGTGCACAGTTTGGGCCCAGGTTCAAAAGAATCTAGAGGTGTCCCAGAGCATACAAAAGACCCAGGCAGATAGAAGACGTTCTGCTAACCCCTTGTTTGCGATCAGGGATCTGGTGTGACTGTCTTCAAGAAATTTGTGCCTTAAGGTCCCGTCCAAAAAATTTGCTCCCAGGTATATAGGGTCGTACAAGGTCATTGACGTCCTTAACCCTGTCTCCTTCCGACTGGAGTTACCCCCATCTTTTCGAATACACAACGTCTTTCATGCCTCCCTCCTGAAACGCTGCTCCCCGTCCTTGGCTCCCTCGAGGAAACCTCCGGTCCCTGTTCTCACCCCTGAATGGGTAGAATTCGAGGTGGCCAAGATTGTGGACAGCAGGATAGTCCAAGGCTCTCTCCAGTACCTGGTCCATTGGAGAGGATACGGGCCTGAGGAGAGGACTTGGGTACCCGCCCGGGATGTTCACGCTGCAGTATTGCTCATGAGGTTCCATCTTCGGTTCCCCTATAAGCCAGGTCCACCTAGAAAGGGTCCAGTGGCCCCTCATAAAAGGGGGGGGTACTGTAAAGGATCTGCCTGACACAGCTTCTGTGTCGACGCCCGTGGTTACTCACTCTGCACCTGCTCCTAAGTCTGGTTGAGTGACCCCTTCTTCCACCAATCAGCCTGGGAGGCTGAGGAGTGGGAGAGCCTATCACAGCCTGGCCAGACGGAGCTAGCTCCCGCCCTCTGTCTATTTATACCTGCATTTCCTGCTCCTCCTTTGCCTGTGATTCTTTTCTGTTTCCTGGCTCTGCTGCTGCTACTTACTACTTGTCTTCTGCTTCATATTGACCCTGGCTTGACTGACTATTCTCCTGCTCTGCGTTTTGTACCTCGTCCACTCCTGGTTTGACTCGGCTCATTCACTATTCTCCTGCTCTGCGTTTTGTACCTCGTCCACTCCTGGTTTGACTCGGCTTGTTCACTATTCTTGTTGCTCACAGGGTTGCCGTGGGCAACAGCCCCATTTCCCTTAGCTTCTGTGTACCCTTGTCTGTCGTTTGCTCTTGCTCTTTCTTCATCGGGCATAGCAGCCACGTTGTTGCCTGGAGGCAAAACCGCCCGTACAATGTTCAAGATCCCGATTGACTTGAATCTTATGGAAAGCCCAGTCTGTAATGTTTCTAGAAACTGCAACAAAGCAAGGGTTCTAAATAATTGCTGCTTCGTAATATGGGACGAGTGCACTATGGCAAACCGTTAAGCGGTAGAAGTGGTAGATAGAACCTTGCGAGATATCACACAAAATGACCGGCCGATGGGTGGTATGACAATGCTTTTCTGTAGTGACTTTGCCAGTCATACCACGAGGAACGAGGGCAGATGAAGTTAGAGCCTGCCTAAAGAGCTCAAGTCTGTGGCACAACGTTATACCGATGCATTTAACAATAAATATGCGGGGGGGGGGGGGGCGAACAGGAGGCAACCCAAATGCACAAGAGTTTTCAGATTTATTACAAAAAAATGGTGACGGCACATATCCGCAAGAAGAGGGGAAAGTTATTTTGCCTGATGATTTATGTTGTACTGTACCATCACTGCAAGACCTCTTTTTTTGTGTATGGTGACCCAACGCAAATAACAAATCATGAATACTGTTGGCTATGCGAAAGAGCTATTTTGACCCCTCGCAATGACCAGGCAGCAGCAATAAATGCTGAAATATTGACGTGTGTTCATGGGGAAAGTGCAGAATATATCTCTATCAACAGTCATTGAACAAGAAGACGCTACCAACTATCCGGTGGAATTTTTAAATTCCCTAAGCACACCCGGTCTTCCGTCACACAAAATTAATTTTAAAGTCGGTGTCCCCATAATTCTCCTTAGTTATTTAAGGCCACCAAAACTATGTAACGGCACCTGGCTAAAAATCACAAATCTACAACAAAAGTGATAGAAGCTGAGATTTTAACAGGATGCGACGCAGGTGATAACGTTTTTATACCCCGAATCCCCCTCATTCCAAATAATTTTCCCTTCAGTTTTAAACGTGTACAGTTTCCTGTCAGCTTATGTTACGCTATAACCATCAAGAAAGTGCAGGGCCAAACTCTGCGTGTTGCGGGCATGGACCTCAGTGTCAGCTGCTTTGCGCATGGCCACCTCTATGTGGCTCTCCCCCGTGTTAGCAACTCCACCGTTCTTTATTCACACATCCCTGGTGGTTCTACTGCTAACATTGTTTACAGGGAAGCGTTGTCATAGTGAACCTGACTACTGAAAGAAAACAATTTTTAACCCCTTAATGGCCGCTGATACGCCTTTTAACGGCGGTCATTAGTGGGCTTTATTCTGATGTAATAGCCTTTTCACGGCGCTGCATCAGAATAAATAAACCGAGCAGGGAGCCGTTAAATATCCCTGCTCTCAGCTACCAGAGGGCTGGGGGTATCGATCTCACCCGTTTAACCCCTCAGATGCGGTGCTCAGTAGCGAGCGCCGCATCTGAGTGGTTTTGGAGAGAGGAAGGGAGCTCCCTCTCATCCCACCGACACCCGGCGATAAGATCGCTGATTGTCTATGTCTCCGATGGGAGCCGGGGGCCTAATAAAGGCCCCCAGGTCTGCCTGTACTGTATGCCTGCTAGGCTATGCCAGAGGCATGGCCTAGCAGATGCCTGTCTGTTTGAAACAAACAGGCAGTAATACACTGCAATACAAAAGTATTGCAGTGTATTATAAAAGCGATCGGATGATCGTATACTAAAGTCCCCTAGTAGGACTAGTAAAAAAATGTTTAATAAAGTTAATAAAAGAAATGTGAAAAAAAACTAATTAAAAACCCACTTTTTACCCTTACAAAATGCTTTACTATTAGAAAAAAACTAAATAAAGCAAAAAAGTTACTGTAAAGGATCTGCCAGGCACAGCTTCTGTGTCAACGCCCATAGGTAATCAGTCTGCACCTGCTTCTATGTCTGTGAGACTGACTCCATCTTCCACCACTCAGGATGGCAGGCTTAGGAGTGGGAGAGCCTATCACAGCCTGGCCAGACGGAGCTAGCTCCCGCCCTTTGTCTATTTATACCTGCCTTTCCTGTTCCTCTTTGCTTGTGATTCTTCTCGTTTGGTTTCCTGGCCCTGCTGTAGCTTCTTGATCTATTTGACCCTGCTTCATATTGACCCTGGCTTACTGACTACTCTCCTGCTCTGCGTTTGGTACTTTGTACTCTCCTGGTTTGACTCGGCTTGTTCACTACTCTCCTGCTCTGCGTTTGGTACCTCGTACACTCCTGGTTTGACTCAGCTCGTTCACCACTCTTGTTGCTCACGGTGTTGCCGTGGGCAACTGCCCCATTTCCCTTAGCTTCTGTGTACCCTTGTCTGTTTGTCTGTCGTGCACTTATTGAGCATAGGGACCATCGCCCAGTTGTACCCCGTCGCCTAGGGCGGGTCGTTGCAAGTAGGCAGGGACTGAGTGGCGGGTAGATTAGGGCTCACTTGTTTCCTTACCCCCATCATTACAGTTACACATATTTGTCATTGCCACGTCCGTAACGACCCCGACTATAAAGCTATTACATTATTTAATGCGCACGGTGAACACCGTAAAAAAAACAAAAAGAAAACACTGAAAAATAGCTTTTTTCTGGTAATCCTAACTTTAAAAAAATTTGATAAAAAGTGATCAAAAAGTCGCATCTACTCCAAAATGGTACCAATAAAAACTACAAGATGTCCTGCAAAAAAAAATCCCTCATACAACTGCATCGGCGGAACAATAAAAAAAGTTATGGCTCTTCATGCACACATGCGCGCTCTCCTCTTCAGCTCTTGCACTCTTGCGAGAGATCACAGTCTTGTACTTTTGTCTGCTGAACTGGAAAGGGGGCGTGTCACTGCTACGGACAGTGTAAGAGCTGGAGTGAGGAGCGCGCACATGCACATGCTCTCCTCTCTCCTGGCTCTTGCTGTAACCCGCCTCCTTGCCATTACATGCCCCATTGACAGTTCAGGGGGTTATTTAAATATCAGGTGCAAATTATAACGGCACCGATATCTAAATGACGGAGGAGGGTAGAAAAATAATTAAAGTGCCCCAGGGTTTGTGCAGCTCTGCCCATTACATGCTGCACTCAGCTGCACTTGTATGGGCAGGTGAAAGGTTCTCTTTTAGCTCAGTATTGGACAAACCATTGTATCTCATCTTCTTAGAATCTCTTGTACCAGGATCAGTGCAACAGGATTGGTGGACGGCTGATGTTGTAACAATATTTAAGAAGGGTAAAAAGGTGGAACCGAGTTTCGACCGTCCAGTAAGTTTGATATCTGTGGTATGTGAAGTATTTGAGGGTATTCTAAGAGATGAACTACGAAAGTATATAGCAGAGAAAAGTCTTATTACTAATAACCAGCATGGATTCATGAAAAACAGGTTGTGCCTAACCAACATGTTCGGTTTCTATTGGGAGGTAAGTGAAATCTGGATGTTAGTCATGCGACTGATGTGATTTACTTGGATTTTGCAAAAGCTTTTGATACTGTGCCCCAGAACAGTGTTGTTCTGAAGCTACAGACACAGGGACTGGGGGAACATGTATGCAAGTGGGTAAAGAATTGGTTAAAGGACAGAAAACAAAGAGTTGTTATAAATGGAACTTACTCAAAATAGGTAGAAGTCAGCAGCGGGATACCCCAAGGATCGGTGTTAGGCCCAATTCTTTTTAATCTCTTTATTAATGACCTTGTGGATGGGATTGATAGCAAGTTGTCAGTTTTTGCTGACGATACACAACTTTGTAGGATACTTAATACTCAGCTTGCCTATAAAAAATTACAGAAAGACCTAGATAAGCTGGCAGCATCTGCAAAAAACATGGCAGATTAAATTTAATGTTGATAAATGTAAAGTAATGCACTTAGGACGCAATAATAGCATTATTTCATATACAGTACATTAAATGGAATATAACTGGGGATAACGGAAAAAGAGAGGGACCTGGGTATTCTGGTAACAAATAAGCTAAGCAGCAGCACTCTATGTCAGGCAGCAGCTGCTAAAGCAAATAGGATTTTGAGGTGTATAAAAAAAGAGATAAAAACCCGGGATTCAAATATAATTTTACCTTTCTATACATCCCTTGTAAGGCCACATCTAGAATATGAAATTCAGTTTTGGGCTCCACATTGTAAAAAGGACATAGTAGAACTGGAGAGGGTTCAAAGGCGGGCAACGGGATTATTAAATGAGATGGGAGGTGTCGCTTACAATGAAAGGCTACAAAAATTGGGCTTGTTCAGCTTGTAGAAAAGACATCTTAGAGGGGATCTTATTAATATGTATAAGTATATGTGTCGTCAATACAGAGAACTATCACATTATCTGTTCTTTCCAAGGACGCTACAAAGAACAAGGGGACACCCATTGCATATGGAAGAAAGGCATTCCAGACATCAATATAGAAAAGTGTTTTTTTTATTGCTAGAGTGGTCTAGCTATGGAATGCCCTTCCCCAAGAGGTAGTGATGGAAGATACTATGTAAGCATTTAAAAAAAGGCTAGATGCCTATTTATTTACGAATGGCATTGAGGTTTATAATTAATCAAGCAATGAATGACGGGTCATTTATTAAGAAAGGTTGAACCTGATGGACCTATGTCTTTTTTCAACCTATGTAACTATGTAACTAGTATAGGCTCTGCTCCGGAATTATGGGGAAGCCCCTGACAAGAGCTAGTAGCGCTCTTCCTGGGACTCCAGCTCTGCTCCTGACATCACTCTCCATATATGCACAGTAATGTCAGGGGCAAGCCCAGAGAAAGAGTCTCTGGCAGAGCGCTACTAGCATATAGACAGTGATGTCATGGGCAACCACAGAGCTGGAGTCCCGGGCAGAGCGCTAGTAGCGTTCTTCCTGGGTCTCCAGCTCTGCTCCTGACATCACCCTCCATATATGGACAGTGATGTCAGGGGCAAGCTCAGAGCCAGAATCCCGTGCAGAGCGCTACTAGCGTTCTGCCTGGGACTCCATCTCTGCTCCTGACATCACTGTTGATATATAGACGGTGATGTCAGCGGCTGCCCCAGAATCATGTCACGGTGATGTCAGCGGCTGCCGGAATCCCGGATCAGAGCCGCTTCTAGCACTCTCACTGAGACTCCAGCTCTGCTCCTGACATTACAGTCCATATATGGACAGTGATGTCAGGGGTTTCCTCAGAGCAGGAATCCCGGAGCAAAGCGCTAGTACAAGCTCTGCTCTGGGACGTCATGAAGAAGCACAGGCGCACTCCTCCTACAGCCTGCTCTCTCCTCTCCCGAGGGAGCTACGGTGCCCTGCGGACTGCAGATGACAGCATCAGGGGTCGTGTGTTTGATATCCCTGGCCTATAAAATCTTTTGTATTATTATGTTGGTGTTAGTGTCTAGGGGTAACAACAGCTCATACAAGAAGCGGTGCACCACACAAACTCACAGAGTAGGATCGCCACGTTCTGATGCACATGGCGCGTAAAAATAGCTTATCCTCTGTTGCATCTTTAACTACTCAGTTCCAAACTGCTTCTGGAAGTGACAGCAGCATGAGAACTGTGCATCATGAGCTTCATGAAATGGGTTTCCACGATTGAGAAGCTGCACACAAGCTTCAGATCAATAAAGCACAATACCAAGCTTCTGCTGGAGTGTTGTAAAACATACCACCTCTGGACTCTGGAGCAGTAGAAACATGTTCTCTGGAATGGTTGATCACATTTCACTATCTGCCAGTTTAATTGACATATCTGTGTGTAACGTCTATGGCCGCGGACCGTCGTTCAGACTTACCTTCTGACTGCCCCGGCCATGAGTGTCTGTGTTCTCGGCGGCATCTCCCTCCAGGGAGACGCCGGCACTCACTTCCGGGTTCTGAGAGTGCGTACACGGCCTTAAAGAGCCAGTACGCGTCCAGTTGTTAATAATCAGTAATTAGCCCACAATGCTTCTGGACTATAAAAAGGGCTCTGCCCACTTGATCCTTGATTGGGCGTTGTTGTATACCTAAAGTTTGTCTTTCAAATAGTCTCCTAGTGCTTTCCAGTTCCCAGTGTTACCTGTTCCTGCTGCCTGTACCCTGTATCCCGTGCTACCATGCCTCTGTGCCATCTACAATGAAAGTCACATCGTGTCTTCCGCTGCATCTACTGTGCCATCTACAGTGAGAGTCAAGTCGTGTCTTCTGCTGCATCTTGTGTCACCGCTACTGTCAACATTGCCTCAGGTACCCTTTCTGGACTATAAACATTGTATTGTACCTAGTTGGCCAGCTGCTATCCCGCTACGCAGTATGGCCCAGTGGGTCCAGACCCCGCGCCTTGACACTGTGTTTGGCGGTTGCCAAGAGAAAGCTACATATGGTCATGCCTAGTGCCTGCTATAAAATTTGGTGGAGATAAAAACTCGAGTGGTCTGCACAGAGCCCTGATCTCAACCCCCTTTGGGATGAATTGAAACACTGATTTCAAGCCAGACCGTCTTGTCCAACATAAATGCCTGACGTCATAAATGCTCTTTTGGCTGAATGATTACAAATTCCCACAGACACACTTCAAAATCTTATGAAGAACCTTCCAAGAAGAGTGGAGGTTGTTATAGCTGCAAAAGGAGACCCAATTCTATATTAACACCCATGGTTTTGGAATAGGATGTCCAACAACCTCATATTTATGTGATGGTCAGGTGTCCACATACTTTTGGCCAGATAGTGTACCTATCTAATGTGTATGACTAACTTTAGGGCCAATACTCTAAAGTAGTTACGATCATCATTGGGGCGGTTTGGGTGGCCGCTCCTAGGGGGCCCATGGCCGCTCCGAACCGCAAGGGGCCCGCTCATGCTCGGTGGCGTCGCTAGCACTTTAGGGGGCCCCGCTGCTAGCAATAGTCACATTCACTTGTATCTGCAACCTCAGGATGCAGATACAAATTAATACTATAGGCTGCAGGCCACGTTAGGCCTGCAGCCTATTAGGCGCTGGGAAGACTCCCTGCGCAGGCCGGCCTGATGTCATCACTGCTGTAATGTCCGTGGCTGCGGGCTGTCAGCTCCAACCTCCCCCTGACAGCCGCAGCCACACCAAGAGAGTGAGAGGAAAGACTTTTTATTTGGTGGATTGGAGTGGGTTTTGTCCTGAAGAGAGGTCCTGGGAGCCAGAGGAGATCCTCAATGCCCCTACTCTTCTGAAGAAGTTTCTCTTTCGCTCTGGTCCTAAGAAGAGGGAGCGTAAGAGGGGGATACTGTAATGTCCGTGGCTGCGGCCTGTCAGCTCCAACCTCCCCCTGACAGCCGCAGCCACGAGTCTGCAAGCGCTGGCCCCGGCCTCCTCCTCAGTAGACGCCAGCGATCGCGTCCAATCACCTCAGCCGGATCCCGTAGGGTGCGTGCGCACGCTCGTGCCCGCTCTTAAAGGGGCAGTACGCGCACCGGACCTCGTTGATGAACTTTGACCCGTGAGTACCCTGGACTATAAGAGGGGTCCAGCCCCCTAGTTCTATGCCTGAGCATTGTTGTGTTCCCTAGTTTGTCTTTGTGATGGCCTCCTAATGTATTCCCTGCTCCTGTCCCTGTACCTGTTCCAGTTCCTGTTCCTAGCATTTCATACATTCCCGGTCTAGCACTGAGCTGTGCCAAAGTCGTGCCGTGCTGCATCCACGTCTGATCTGCTTCACCTCGCCTGACGTCTACCTGCTGCCTAGTCCCAGCCTAGCCTGCCCTGCCACTGTCTGAATTTCCACAGGTACCTATAGAACTATAGACTCTCACCTGCTCCCTGTTGGTCAGCTGCCTTACCACCAAAGCGGTATGACCCAGTGGGTCCACAGACCCTTCGTGACAGTACGCTCAGGCCATGGACCCCGCTGGTCGATTCAAGACTATGACGACGTCACAGGAGATGCGAGCGGCTATGCTGGACCTCCGGTCTCGACAGGACCAACTCCTCCAGGCGTTTAACATTCTTGCACTTCGGCAGGAGGCACAAGCTGCCGTTCCTCCTACTACACCTCCTGGCAATGTTTATCCTCAGACTACACCTCTTGGCAGTATTGACCCACGTGTTTCTTTTCCACTTCCTGACCGCTATGATGGAGAAGCAAGTACCTGTCGTGGTTTTCTTAATCAATGCCAGATCCACTTCAGCCTGTATGCTAGGACATTTTCATCTGATAGTGCCAGGGTCACTTTTATCATCTCTCTCCTCACTGGCAAGGCTCTCGCATCGGCGAACCCTATCTGGGAGAGACAAGGACCAGAGACCCGTGACTTCCCTGCCTTCCTCCGGACTTTTCGCATGGTGTTTGAGGAGCCTGGACGGGTCTCATCTGCAGCGGCCTCTTTGATTAACCTGCACCAAGGAGACACCTCCGTGAGTGAGTACGCCATCCACTTCCACACCCTGGCGGGAGAGCTGTTATGGAACAATGAGGCTCTGAGGCACTGTTGGCTGCATTCTGGCATGGACCATATTCCAGAATTAAAGATGAACTTGCCGCCAGGGATCTGCCGTCTACCCTGGATGACCTCATCCTTCTGTCTGCCCGGATTGATATATGGATCCGTGAACGCCTCCAAGAGGTTCAACGGGAGGGAGCCCTTCCTAGTCTGGTCCCTACTTTGCAGCAACCCCTGCTGTCCTCAGATGTCGATGTTCCTAAGGAGTTTCTAATAACGGACCAGTATAAGTTATCTACCCAAGAGAGACAACGCAGACACACATCTGGACTCTGTCTTTATTGCGGTCTCGATGGCCATCTTGTGTGTCTGTGCCCCCAAAGTTCCCAAAACCTAGGGTTGCTTGGAGTGACGACCTTGGGTAAAGATGGACTTCCGTCTAAATTGTCCATACCTGTGACCATAGTGTCCGGCGAAAAAACGCATCAGGTCTCTGCGGATCAAAATAGCAGCAGATCCAGATATGCAGAGATCTGGTGGACCTTCTGCAATTACCCACCACCCCTCTGGAGAGCCCGTTGAGAGTTGCCTCAGTGAATGGTCTACCTCTGCCGGACCCAGTTATAGCTGTGACCAAGCCGCTGAGGCTCCAAGTGGGAGCCCTTCACTCCGAACTTTTGTCGTTCTATGTCCTGCCCAAAGCTGAGAGCCCTGTGTTACTGGGCCTGACTTGTCTACAACTGCATGCCCCAGTTCTGGACTGGAATTCTGAAGAGGTTCTCCAGTGGGGCCCTGAGTGTCAAGGTCGTTGCCTGGTGCGGATTCGTTCAACTCAGCCTTCGCTGCCTCGATCATTGGCAGGATTGCCGGGTCATTATGCTGCCTTTTCGGACGTCTTCAGTAAGAGGGAGGCGGAGACATTGCCCCCGCATCGGGCGTATGACTGCCCTATTGAACTGATTCCTGGTGCATCCCTTCCCCGTGGTAGGGTTACATAGTTACATAGCCCTCAGGTGTAAATTTTTACTAAATTTGTCATTGATGACTTTAAAAAGTTATCTACAGGGTGGGCCATTTATATGGATACACCTAAATAAAATGGGAATGGTTGGTGATATTAACTTCCTGTTTGTGGCACATTAGTATATGGGAGGGGGGAAACTTTTCAAGCTGGGTGTTGACCATGGCGGCCATTTTGAAGTCGGCCATTTTGTATCCAACTTTAGTTTTTTCAATGGGAAGAGGGTCATGTGACACATCAAACTTATCGAGAATTTCACAAGAAAAACAAAGGTGAGCTTGGTTTTAACGTTACTTTATTCTTTCATTAGTTATTTACAAGTTTCTGACCACTTATAAAATGTGTTCAAAGTGCTGCCCATTGTGTTGGATTGTCCATGCAACCCTCTTCTCCCACTCTTCACACACTGATAGCAACACCGCAGAAGAAATGCCTCCCGATCTGACCCCCTTAGACTTTTATCTTTGGGGTCATCTGAAGGCAATTGTCTATGCTGTGAAGATACAAGATGTGCAGCAACTGAAACTACGGATACTGGAAGCCTGTGCTAGCATTTCTTCTGCGGTGTTGCTATCAGTGTGTGAAGAGTGGGAGAAGAGGGTTGCATTGACAATCCAACACAATGGGCAGCACTTTGAACACATTTTATAAGTGGTCAGAAACTTGTAAATAACTCATGAAAGAATAAAGTAACGTTAAAACCAAGCACACCATTGTTTTTCTTGTGAAATTCTCGATAAGTTTGATGTGTCACATGACCCTCTTCCCATTGAAAAAACTAAAGTTGGATACAAAATGGCCGACTTCAAAATGGCTGCCATGGTCAACACCCAGCTTGAAAAGTTTCCCCCCTCCCATATACTAATGTGCCACAAACAGGAAGTTAATATCACCAACCATTCCCATTTTATTTAGGTGTATCCATATAAATGGCCCACCCTGTACTTACAGGACTAATGATAATTTAACATTAGATCAAAGGAATGCACTGAGGAAACTCCAATCACTTGATGATGTAGTAATTAAAGATGCGGACATGTGGGTAATGTTGTGGTTTGGCCAATAGCAAAATATGAGAAAGAGGCGTTTAGACAGGCGTCTTGTATCAATATCTGTCGGGCAACTAACTTTTAGTCAGTTGATGGAACGAGGCATTTTGAGATCAAAGAATATATCTCATGTAGTACGACACGTGGTATATTATGCCACATGTGGGTGTCCCAAAGTTTACATTGGGCTTACCTCTAGGGAGTTGAGAATCCGCACGAGAGAGCACGTACGTGACATTATGGGGGCCAGTGAGATTGAGGATTTAACAGTTAAAGACGTTGCCCAGACATTTTAAATTATATAATGGCTGCAATCCCAGAACGCTATCAGTGTGGGGGATTGACAAAATACATTGTGGCATCAGGGGTGGCAATGTGAAGAGATTTTGGGCACAGAAAGAGAGCAAATGGATTGTCCTGTTTGGATCAATGAAGCCCTATGGACTTAACGTAAAACGTAGTTTTGTTCCATTTTTATAATCTCTGCTATCTATGCTTTTTTACTAATTGTGTTCTGTATTGTAATGTTATTTTTAGGTATTTTTTATTTAATCCTCTCTTCATGTCCGATTTCCTGAATAGTGGAGATTGGATCTTACATAGTTTGTACGGTTGAAAAAAGACACATGTCCATCAAATTCAGCCAAGGGATGGGAAAGGGGAAGTAAAAAATTTCTACACACAGGAGCTAATATTTTTTTGTTCTAGGAAATTATCTAAGCCTTTTTTGAAGCCATCTACTGTCCCTGCTGTGACCAGCTCCTGCGGTAGGCTATTCCATAAATTCACCGTTCTCACAGTAAAGAAGGCTTGTCGCCTCTGCAGGTTGAACCTTTCTTTTTCCAGACGGAGGGAGTGCCCCCTTGTTTTTTAAGGGGGTTTTACATGGAACAGGATTTCACCATATTTTTTGTATGTGCCATTCATATATTTATATAAGTTAATCATGCCCCCCCTTAGTCGTCTTTTCTCAAGGCTAAATAGGTTTAGTTCTTTTAATCTTTCCTCATAACTTAGATTCTCCATGCCCCTTATTAGCTTTGTTGCTCTTCTTTGTATTTTTTCCAACTCCAGGGCATCCTTTCTATGAACTGGAGCCCAGAACTGGACTGCATATTCTAGATGAGGCCTCACTAATGCTTTGTAAAGTGGTAATATTACATCCCTGTCCCGCGAGTCCATGCCTCTTTTGATACACGACAATATTTTGCTGGCCTTTGAAGCAGCTGATTGACACTGCATGCTGTTATTTAGTTTATGATTTACAAGTACACCCAGATCCTTTTCAACAAGTGACTCCCCCAGTGTAGCTCCCCCTAGGACATATGATGCATGCAGGTTGTTCGTACCCAGGTGCATAACTTTACATTTATCTACATTAAACTTCATTTGCCAAGTGGACGCCCAAACACTTAGTTTGTTTAAATCTGCCTGC
This sequence comes from Rhinoderma darwinii, assembly GCF_050947455.1. Classification (NCBI taxonomy): domain Eukaryota; kingdom Metazoa; phylum Chordata; class Amphibia; order Anura; family Rhinodermatidae; genus Rhinoderma; species Rhinoderma darwinii. The sequence continues at coordinate 269,056,377 of NC_134687.1, forward strand.
AATTCACAAACATCTTCCATAAGTACATCATCTATCCTTGCCAGAGACTCTGTCCATGTCCTAGTATGTGAAAGAGAACTTAGAAAGGGGCTTCATACAAAAGTCTTCCTCCCCGGTAGGAGCTGGGTTCTTCTTCATCAAAAAAGAAAGATGGCTCTCTTCGTCCTTGCATCGACTACCGTGGTCTCAACCAGATCACGGTGAAGAATAAATATCTGTTGCCATTGATCTCTGAACTGTTTGATCATATACGTGGTGGAATTTTTTTTTCTAAACTAGACCTGCGTGTGGCTTACAACCTTGTCCGGATTCGCCAGGATGATGAATGGAAGACTGCATTTAACACCCGTGATGGACACTATGAGTATCTAGTAATGCCCTTCCGCCTGTGCAATGCTTCCGCGGTCTAACAGGAGTTTGTGAATGACATTTTCCGTGACCTCCTCTTTGTTTGTGTTGTAGTCTACCTTGATGAGATCTTGATTTTCTCTTCAGAACCTATGACGCACCAGAGACATGTCCGTCAGGTTCTGCTAAGGTTAAGAGAGAATCGTCTGTACGCCATGTTGGAGAAGTACGTGTTTGACAAGGATACTCTACCCTTCCTGGGCTACATCGTCTCGAATCGTGGTCTTGAGACGGATCCTGAAAACGTAAAGTCTGTCCTGGAGTGGTCACGCCCTCAAGGCTTAAGGGCCATATGGCGCTTTTTCGAAATTGCTAATTTTTACAGGCAGTCCCAAACTTCTCCTCACTGACTTCTCCTATCTCTAACCTTACTAAGAAGAGTATGAACGTCAAGGTGTGGACTCCCGGGGCAGAGTCCACATTCAATAGCCTGAAGAGTGCCTTCACGTCAGCCTCTATCCTCCATCATCCGGATGTCTCCCTGCAGTTCTCGTTGGAGGTGGATGCGTCCTCTGTCGGTGCTGGTGCACTCCTGTTCCAGAGAGGTCCCAAGGGCAAGTCAAGCCAAGCTCTTCTCTTCCGCAGAACGCAACTACTCGACTGGGGATTGGGAGTTACTGGCCACCAAGTTGGCTTTGGAGGAGTGGAGACATCTACTAGAGGGCGCAGCTCATCCGATCTTGATTTTTACGGACCACAAGAATCTGACCTACCTCCAGACGGCCCAACGGCTGAACCCTCGTCAGGCCAGGTGGTTACTGTTCTTTGCAAGGTTTCAGTTTGAGCTTCATTATCGCCCGGCCGACAAGAATGTGAGGGCCGATGCCTTGTCCAGGTCTTTTTGAGACAGAAGACACCATAGAGAGTCAACAGAAAATTATTGATCCATCTTGCATTGTCTCGGTCAATCCCCTGCAAACTGGGGACATTCCTCCAGGGAGGACTTTTATGCGCCTGGCTGATCGTGAAGAATCCTCCACTGGGGACAATCCTCTAGACTGGCAGGTCAAGCGGGGTTACGTAAGACCCGGGATTTGATTGCTCATAATTTCTGGTGGCCCACACTGCCCAATGATATTATGGACTTTGTTTCTTCCTGTGCTGTATGTGCAGCCAACAAGGCCACCCACTCCAGACCTGCTGGTCTGCTCCAGCCATTGCCTGTGCCCAATGCTCCCTGGCAGCATATAGCTATGGGCTTTATCAGGGACCTGCCTCTCTTTACTGGATGCAGTGCTGTCTGGGTGGTGGTGGACCGATTTTCGAAGATGACCCACTTCGTTACTCTGACTGGTCTTCCTTCTGCTCCTCTGTTGGCCGAGTTATTTATCCAACACATCTTCTGCCTGCACGACTTGCTGCAGCATATTGTGTCAGATCAGGGGGTTCAGTTTACCTCGAGGTTCTGGAGAGCCCTCTGTGGACTTCTTGGCATGAAGTTGGACTTTTCCTCTGCCTACCATCCTCAGTCTAATGGTCAGGTTGAAAGGATCAACCAGATTTTGGAGAACTACCTACGCCACTTCATCTCCAAGCAGCATGATGACTGTGTGCAGCTGCTCCCATGGGCGGAGTTCTCCTACAATAATCACGCCAGCGAGTCTACTAGGAATACACTGTTCTGCATTGTCTACGGCCAGCACCCACAAATTCCTCTCCCGGTGCCTGATACTTCTGGGGTACCTGTAGCTGACTCCATGTTTAGAGACTTCTTGCAGATCTGGCAGCAGACTCGATCCTCCATCCTAATGGCAGTGGACCACATAAAACGGAAGGCTGACACAAGGAAAAGAGATCCTCCTCGGTTTCTTCCTGGCACTAAGGCCTGGCTGTCGTCCAGGAATATCCGACTGAGGGTACCGTCATGTAAATTTGCCCCCAGGTTCCTCGGACCATTCGTGCTCCTGCAGCATATCAACCCTGTCGCCTACAAGCTTTGGCTGCCTCTTACCCTCAGGATTCCAAACTCCTTCCATGTCCCCCTCCTGAACCAGTGATACTAAACCGCTATTCCAAGATTTCCAGCCCTTTGGTTGCTTCCAGCGGCCCTTCGGACATCTTTGAGGTCAAGGAGATCTTGGAGTGAGAGGAAATACTTTTTATTTGGTGGATTGGAGGGGGTTTGGCCCATTAGAGAGGTCCTGGGAGCAAGATGAGAACCTCAATGTCCCTACTCTTCTGAAGAATTTTCTCTCTCGCTCTGGTCCCAAGAAGAGGGAGGGTAAGAGGGGGATACTGTAATGTCCGTGACTGCGGCGTGTCAGCTCCAACCTCCCCCTGACAGCCGCAGCCACGAGTCGACAAGCGCTGGCCCCCCAGTCTCCTCCTCAGGGGACGCCAGCGCTCGCGTCCACTCACCTCAGCCGGATCCCGTAGGGTGCGCGCGTACGCTCGTGCCTACTCTTAAAGGGGCAGCACGCGCACCGGACCTCGTTGATGAAATTTGACCCATGAGTACCCTGGACTCTAAGAGGGGTCCAATAAGGGGGGCTGTGTGGCACTATATACAAGGGTGGCTGTGTGGCACTATCTACTAGGGGGGGCTGTATGGCACTATTTACAAGGGGGTGAGCTGTGTGGCGCTATCTACAGGGGTCTATGTGTGGTGCTATCTACTAGGGTCTGTGAGTGGCGCTATCTACTAAGTGGGGCTATATGGCACTAATTACAAGGGGAGAGGGCTGTGTGGCGCTATCTCCAGGGGCCCTTGTTTGGTGCCATCTACAGGGGTCTGTGTGTGGTGCTACTAAGGGGGGTTTGTGTGACACTATATACAAGGGGGGCTGTGTGGCACTATATAAAAGATGCGGACTGTGTGGCACTATCTACTAAGGGGTGCTGTGTAGCACTATCTACTAAGGGGGGCTGTGTGGCACTATATACAAGGGGATGACTGTGGCACTATCTACAGGGGGTCTGTGTGTGGTGTTATCTACTAAGGGGGGGCTGTGTGGCACTATATACAAGGGGGGCTGTGTGGCACTATATACAAGAAGGGGCTGCTTGTCATTATATACAAGAGGCGGGCTGTGTGGCACTATCTACTAAGGCGGGATGTGTGGCATTATCTACTAAGGGGGGCTGTGTGGCACTATCTACTAAGGGAGGCTGTGTGGCACTATATACAAGGGGGAGGACTGTGGCGCTATCTACAGGGGGGGGGTGTAGCGCTATCTACAGGGGGTTGTATGCGACGCTATCTACAGGGGGTTGTGTGTGGCGCTATCTGCAGGAGGCACAAAGGGGGCACAATTACTGATGAAGCACTTTTAATGTGTCGAGCACTAAGGGATAATTATTATAATCTGGGGAAGGAACTGTGGATTAGAAGTTTGTTTAGAGGATGGGGTATAAGTTGGGTGGATGCTGGAAAAGCAAGAAACCAACCTGTCTGCGTGTCAAATTCTGCAGAGACAAGTCATTGCTGGAATAAGTCGTCACAGTGGTTTGAGCTGGATAGAGAAAAAAAGGGAAAGTGAACGACTAATCAGAGAAGACATCAACTTTGAATCACTAGATATAAATGTGCTGTAATCACTTATATGGTCTGCAGAGCTCCTGTGTATAACTGGAATCTTTCACTATATGGTCACTTCATGGTGGTATATTGGCCTTTGTATAGTGGTTTTTATTCAGTAACAGTATGGGGGTATTATTCAGTCACTGGTGATGGTGTGCCAGTATTGTTTGGACCCTATAATACATAGTTATATAGTTACATAGGTTGAAAAAATGACATAGGTCCATCGGGTTCAACCTTTCTCAATAAATTACCTGCCATTCATTGCTTGATTAACTATAACCCTCAATGCCATTCATAAATAAATAGGCATCTAGCCTTTTTTTATATGATGACATCGTACCTGCCATCACTACCTCTTTGGGAAGGGCATTCCATATATTGACCACTCTAACAGTAAATAACCCTTACCTATAGTGATGTCTGAAACGTCTTTCTTCCACACACAATGGATGTCCCCTGGTCCTTTGTAGAGTCCTTGGGAGGAACAGATCATGTGCTAGTTCTCTGTATTGACCACACATATACTTATACATATTAATATCTCCTCTAAGACATATTTTTCCAAGCTGAATGTAAAGGGAAGTGTCCCCTAATATATTTATATATTAAATATAATATATTTAATGGGCTGCATGGACTTTTTCCCTCATTAATCCATCATGAATTAAGCAGGTAAAAGGTCTGGAGTTGATTTCAGGTGTGCCATTTGCATTTGGAAGCTGTTGCTGTGAACCCACAACATGAGGTTAAAGGAGCTCTCAATTCAATTGAAACAGACCATCGTTAGGCTGAAAAAAAAAAATGAAGAAATCCATCAGAGAGATAGCACAAATGTTAGGAGTGGCCAAATCAACAGTTTGGTACATTCTTGAGAAAAAACAGCGCACTGGTGATCTCGTGAACTCCAAAAGGCCTGGACGTCCGCAGAAGACAACAGTGGTGGATGATCACAGAATCCGTTCCATGTTGAAGAAAAACCCCTTCACAACATCTATCCAAGTGAAGAACACTCTCCTGGAAGTAGTTGTATCAGTATCTAAGTCTACCATAAAGAGAAGACTTCATGAGAGCAAATACAGAGGGTTCACCACAAGGTGCAAACCATTAAACAGCCTCAAAAACAGAAAGGCCAGATTAGACTTTGTCAAAAAACATATTAAGAAGCCAGCCCAGTTCTGGAACAGATGAAACTAAGATCAACCTGTACCAGAATGATGGGAGGAAGAAAGTATGGAGAAGGCTTGGAACGGCTCATGATCCAAAGCACACCCCATCCTCTGTAAAACATGGTGGAGGTAGTGTGATGGCATGGGCATGCATGGCTGCCAAAGGCACTGGGTCACTGGTGTTTATTGATGATGTGACTGAAGACAGAAGCAGCCGGATGAATTCTGAAGTGTTCAGGGATATACTTTCTGCTCAGATTCAAACAAATGCAGCACGGTTGATTGGACATCGCTTCACAGTACAGATGTACAATGACCCAAAACATACTGCAAAAGCAACCCAGGAGTTTATAAGGCAAAGAAGTGGAATATTCTGCAATGACCCAGTCAATCACCAGATCTCAACATGATAGAGCATGCATTTCACTTGCTTAAGACAAAACTTAAGGCAGAAAGACCCACAAACAAGCAACAACTGAAGACCGCTGCAGTGAAGGCCTGGAAAAGCATCACAAAGGAGGAAACCCAGCGTTTGGTGATGTCCATGGATTCCAGACTTCAGCCAGTCATTGTCTGCAAAGGATTCTCTACAAAGTATTTAAAAAAAACATTTTATTCATGGTAATGTTAATTTGGCCGATTACTTTTGAGCCCCTGAAATCAGGAGGCTGTATAGAAAAATGGTGGCAATTCCTAAACGTTTCACAATATATTTTTGTCCAACCCCTTGAATTAAACCTGAAAGTCTACACTTCAATTACATGTTGTTTCATTTCAAATTCAATGTGGTGGCAGCAGAACCCAAATCATGAAGATTGTGTCACTGTCCAAATAATTCTGGACCTAACTGTATAGTTATTAGTTATTGTCCTGCTTTGTTTGGAAGCGATCGAGACAGGAGATACTACTTTGATCTCCTGTCTCCATTTAAAATTCCCGCTCGCGCGGAAGCTCTCTCGCCCGCGAGCTCTTGCAGTATTTGGCGTGGGCGCTCATGAGTTGGCTGGTGATGTGTTATCACCGTGCCGACCCATGTTAACCGGGGCGAGCGCCACTCGCCCCCATTTACAAGCGTACTGACAGGGTTTAAATATCCCTGTGTCTGTACGCTCAGGGGAGCAGCCTTCCTCCCTCACCACTCCACCGACGAGGAGCAGCTGAGTTCTGCTTCCCACACCACCAATGGAGCTTACCTCTGCAGTGGGACCTTACCCTTAACCAACGACCTGCTCCTGTCTTCTGCTCCGACTCCTTCCTCACCACAATGACACGCTAAGTATCAAGTGTAGCCACAGCTACACTTTAAACCTCTCAGTCTCTCCCTGTCATCCCCTGAGTACATCCCTAGTAAACCCTTGCTGCCCCTGGTTAACCCTTGCTCCCCCTGAGTCTGCCCCAGAGTGAACCCTTGCTACCCCTGAGTCTGACCTGCACATCCCCTGATGCATATCCCCTGGTTAACCCTTTACCACCTGACTGAACCCTTTACCTACCTGCACATCCCCTGGTACACATCCCTTGTTAAACCCTTTACCACCTGCCTGCACATTCCAATTGTTAAGCCTTTACCTGACTTCCCTGGTAACCCTTTATCTTTCAACTCTCTTGTTAGCCTTAGTGTACGGGGACAGTTATTTAGTAGGGAGTGGGACAGAAATAGTGAGTGTGTGAGAATTACAACGTAACTTATGTTTATGTATTGTAACGCAATGTATATATATGAATGTCTAGGTAAATGGTTGGTGGTATAGATTAGGATTGTGATACCTTGTTTATACTGTACCATGTGTAGTGTTAATGTATTCAATACATATTAAGTTATTATGTGTATTGGGATACACTGATACTATACTGTGACTATTTACTGTGTTTGGTGTATTTTTATATCTAATTGTGATTACTGTTGTATTAAAAAATATTACCTTTATTTACTTACAATCGTATTCCCTTAATTAGTAGCAAAGCAATTATATTAACGTTAATATAAGAAAAAGGTATGTGAACTAGGCATAACCCTAGTGACCCTGTTATAAAGGAGGTAGTAGTAGTGGGCGACACTAGCAGGTGAACCCCACTAATACCCCATGCCCTTTTACATTGATGAGCCAGCCCAAACAGTTTTACATTCATATCTGTGTTTTGTACAATAAAATTGTGTTAAAATGTGAACTGCAGATAGGCGGAGAGGCGTGGACAGGTATCGTACATACATGGTGTAGTGTTGGGTTATACTGTGCGCCTAGAGCTTTTGAAGTTCAGACGAGTAACACACTTTTATTTAAGGCTTAATACAGGATAGAATTGATAACAGCATACCTAATACTATTGATTTTTTTCCTAAGTTTTAAACGTCTTTTATTTTGCTTTGTGGCGTGCTGCTCTACATCGACGAATCGTCAGGCGATTGTGCAACACATACAAAAGAGTATGCAGCAGTATCAATGTCTGTGTTCTTCCGGTGAAGTACAGCCGATCGGGAAAAGGCATTTCGGAAGAAAATAACCTTTTTCAAAACAGCGGGGGACAAGGAGGACAACGCAGACTGAGATGACTTCTGGAACAGTGAGTATGGATTTTTCCACACTTAAACACCTCACCAAAAACAGTACATTCAATCCAGTAACACCCACGACATACAAGTCAGCAGGAATGCGGTGGTCCACTCTGCTGGATGAGATTTATGCACATGACAAGATGTGCATTAGCAAGAAGAGCGTTTTTAATAAAACCTCTAAACGGCTCCACATGCTCGTTAAACTCATCTGTGTTTATAAAGAGATGTGGAAGCCTGAAAACAGAGAAACAAAGAGCGATTTTGTCTTATATATTAGAAACCCCCATAAAACACCACATTTTGAAAACTGCACCCCTCAAAGTATTGAAAACAGCATTCAGAAAGTGTTTCAACCCTTTAGGCGTTTCACAGGAATTGAAGGAATGTAGAGGTGAAATGTTCAAGTTTCATTTTTTTTTACAAAATTCATTTGTAATACATTTTTTTCTGTAACACAGAAGGTTTTACTTGAGAAATGCAACTCAATATTTATTGACCAGATTCTACAGTTTTTAGAAATATCCAACATGTGGCCCTAGTGTGGTAATGGACTGAAACACAGGCCTCAGAAGCAAAGGAGCACCTAGTGGATTTTGGGGCCTCCTTTTTTTAGAATATATTTTAGGCACCATGTCAGGTTTGAAGAGGTCTTCTGGTGCTAAAACAGTGGAAACACCCAAAAGTGACCCCATTTTTGAAACTACACCCCTCAGGGAATTTATCTAGGGGTATAGTTAGCATTTTGACCCCACAGGTTTTCCGCTAAATGTATTCGAATTAGTCTGTGAAAATGAAAATCTACTTTTATTCTGGAAAAACTTAGAATTTTCGAATTTTTGCAAGGAATAAAGGAGAAAAAGCACCCCAACATTTTTAAAGAAATTTCTCCCGATTACGAAAATACCCCACATGTGGTAATAAACTGCTGTTTGAACCCACGGCAGTGCTCAGAAGGGATGGAATGCCATTTGGATTTTGGAGCGCTGATTTTATTGGAATGTTTTTCGGTAGCGTGTCGCGTTTGCAACGCCCTGGAGGGACCTAAACAGGGGAAACCCCCCAAAAGTGACTCAATTTTGGAAACTATGCCCCTCTAGGAATTTTTCTAGTGGTATAGTTGGCATGTTGACCCCACAGGTTTTTTGCTGAATTTATTAGAATTATTTTTATAAGGAATAAAGGAGAAAAAGCACCTCAACATTTGTAAAGCAATTTCTCCTGATTACGGCAATACCCCATATGTGGTAATAAACTACTGATTGGACCCACGGCAGAGCTCAGAAGGGACGGAGCACCACTTGGATTTTACAGCTCAGATTTTGCTGAATTGGTTTTTGGGAGCCATGTCACATTTGCAGAGCCGTTGAAGTACCAGTATAGTAGAAATTCCCCAGGTGTGATCCCATTTTGGAGACTATACCCCTCAAAGAATTAAATTAGAGGTGTAGTGAGCATTTTGATCCCTCAGGTGTTTTATAGATTTTATTAGAATTGGGCCGTGAAAATGAAAAAATATTTTTTTTCCAATAACCTATAGATTTAGCTCATAATTTTTCATTTCCACAAGGAATACAGGAGAAAAGGCACCCCAAAATGTGTGACAAATTTTCTCCTGAATAGGGAAGTACCCCATATGTGGTTGTAAACTGCTATTTGGACACACGGCAAGGGTCTAAAAGGAAAAAGCGCAATTTCATTTTTGGAGTGGAGATTTTACAAAATGTTGCATACCAGTACAGTGAAAACCCTTGAGATGTGACCCCATTTGGGAAACTACACATCTCAAGGAATTCATCTAGAAGTGTAGTGAGCATTTTGACCCCAAAGGTTTTGTAGAAATTAGTACACAGTGGATGTTGCAGATTTAAAATTGCCATTTTCCACAGATATGCTATTTCAGTGCCCAATGTGTTGTGCCCAGCTTGTACCACTGGAGACACACACCCCATAAATTATTGTTAAGCGGTTCTCCAGAGTACAGTAATACCCCATATGTGGTCATAAACTGCTGTTTGGGCACACTGCCAGGCCCAGAAGGAGCGCCATTTGGCTTTTGGAGCGCAGATTTTGCTTGGTAGTAGTTTTGTTTAGTGTTTTACCGGTGTTTCAGCTTATAATGTGGGGGCATATGTAAGCTGGGCGGAGTACATCAGGGTATATGTAAGCTGGGCGTAGTGCATCAGGTCATAATAGGATGATGTAATAATGGGGTAAATGAATAATAAAATGAATTATCCATGGATAGTGACGTACGCTTTCAACCAATCCTTTATGCACAGGCTGTATTTAAGGGTGCAGGAGTCGCACTTCCAATGGGTGTCCTTGGTATTGTACAAAATATCCAAACTCCAGCATTGTCTAATCTTTGACTTCTTCACTAGCCCCACATGTAGCACAGACTCCAAAATGTCATAGTTTCCGCTGCATTTACAGGGTCTACCAGTGGGGGCTAGAAAATGATGACGTGGGGGTTTTAGGTGAAGAACCGCTGCACATATAAATTAGTCTGGGCCGTAGTTTTGCATTATTGCCTTCCAAGAGTCATAACTTTTTCTTTTTCAGTTGACGAGCTGTGTGAGTGCTTGATTTTCTGAGTAACCCCTGCTGACCTGCACATCCCCTGGTACATATCCCCTGGTTAACCCTTTACCACCTGCCTGAACCCTTTACCTACCTGCACATCCCCTGGTACACATCCCTTGTTAATCCTTTCTCACCTGCCTGCACATTCCCATTGTTAACCCTTTACCTGACTTTCATGGTAACCCTTTATACTCCACCTCTCTTGTTAACCCTTAGTGTACAGGGACAGTTATTTAGGAGGAAGTGGAACAGAAATAGTGAGCGTGTGAGAATTACAACTTAACTTATGTGTATTTAATGTAACGCAACGTGTGTGTGTATATATATATATATATATATATATTTAGGTAAGTGGGTGGTGGTAAAGATTAAGATTGTGATACCTTGTTTATATTGTACCACGTGTAGTGTTAGTGTATTCAATACATATTAAGTTATTATGTGTATTGGGATACACTGATACTATACTGTGATTAATTACTGTTACATAGTTACGTAGTTAGTACGGCTGAAAAAAGGACAAATGTCCATCAAGTTCAACCAAGGGATGGGAAAAGGGAAGGTAAAAATGTCTACACATAGGAGCTAATATTTTTTTGTTCTAGGAAATTATCTAAGCCTTTTTAACCCCTTAATACTCAGCGACATAATATTCTGTCGCGCTGACCGCCCCGTTCGCGCTCAGCGACGGAATAGTACGTCACAGGAGGATCAGCCATTTCGGCCGTCTTCCCGACTCATACAGGAGCTGTGACAGCTGCGGTCTCGTACAGAAGTTGCCGCAGCTCCTACAGGGGGGACCGATCGCTGTGTCCCCGCTGATTAACCCCTGAAAAGCCGCCCCTGAAAAGTCAGGACCCACTATGCTTGCTGTCAGTGAGTAGCTAACAGCTCTAATACACTGCACTACGCATGTAGTGCAGTGTATTAGAATAGTGATCAGGGCCTCCTGCTCTCAAGTCCCCTAGTGGGACAAAGTAAAAAAAAGATGTGTAAAAATAAGAAAATAAAAGTTTTAAAAGTGATAAAAGTAAAAATTCCCCTTTTTCCCTTATCAGTCTTTTATTATTAATAAAAATAAATAAACAAACAAATAAACTATACATAATTGGTATCACCGCGTCCGTAACGGCCTGAACTACAAAATCATTTCATTATTTATCCCGCGCGGTGAACGCCGTAAAAGAAAATAATTATAAACCGTACCAGAATCACAATTGTTTGGTCACTTCACCTCCCAAAAAATGGAATAAAAAGAGATCAAAAAGTCGCATGTACCTAAAAATGGTAAAGATCGAAACTACAGTTCGTTACACAAAAAAAAAGTCCTCGCACGGCTTTATTGATGAAAACATAAAAAAGTTCTGGCTCTTAGAATAAGGTAACACAAAAAGTGAATGATTTTTTACAAAACTTATTTTATTGTGCAAACGCCATAAGATATAAAAAACTATAAACATATGGTATCGCTGTAATCGTATCGCCCCACAGAATAAAGTGAATATGCCATTTATAGCGCACGGTGAACGCTGTCAAAAAAGTAGAATAAAAAAAACAATAGTAGAATTGCTGTTTTTTGGTCACCACGCCACTTAAAAATAGAATAAAAACTGATCAAAAAGCCGCATGCACCCAATAAAAACTACAATAAATTCCTCAAGGTGTCTAGTTTCCTAAATGGAGTGTTTCATAAGGGTGTCTAATATATTGGCCCCTCAAAGCAACTTCAGAACTGAACTGGAACCTAAAAAAGAAAAATTAGGCAATACTTTGCTTCTTACATTATACTGATAATGAGCAGCGTCCACCCCGAGATGACCCCAGTTTTGACCATTTGTATAAACGGAGACCCCTATAAGACCGTTTCAGTGCCCGGTTTTCACAAGCATACACCCCCGAGAAGTGTATTTCTATTGCTGAGTCCTTGGTAGATTTTAAAGGGAGGCTTCAATTGCGCCAGTACCTGCCGAGTAAGAGGGCAAGGTATGGTGTGAAGATGTATAAGCTGTGCGAGAGTTCATCAGGGTATACCTACAAATTTAGGATATATGAAGGGAAGGACAGCAGTATTCAGACCCCAGAATGCCCCCCCTTACTGGGAGTTAATGCAAAAATTGTGTGGGATTTGGTGCATCCACTGCTGGACCAGGGTTATCATTCCTACCTGAATAATCTTTATACCAGCATCCCGCTCTTCAAGTGCCTCGCTTCCAGAAGTCCTGCGGCATGCGGCACTGCTAGAAGAAATCTGAGAGGCCTCCCTAAGACTCTGCTTGGGCAAACACTCAGAAGGGGTGAGAGCAGGGCTCAATCTAGCAGCAACATATTGTGTGTCAAGTACAAGGACAAGAGAGAAGTCCTTGTATTGACAACAATACATGGCCACACCAGTACCCATGTACTTGTACGAGGTACCAGTACAGAGACCCCCAAACCATACTGCATCCTGGACTACAATAGGTACATGGGAGGGGTGGACTTGTCAGATCAAGTCCTGAAGCCCTACAGCGCCATGCGGTGTGGTATAAGAAGATGGCCGTGCACGTCATTATCAAGAACCTAATCTATAGGGACCAAGAAGGGGGCACCCAGTACTTCTGGAAGCGAGGCCACACGCATCATACCAGGGCAACACTTTCCAGAAGAAGTTCCCCAAACTGGCAAGAAGGGAAAAAGTCAAAAGTTGTGCAAAGTCTGCTATAAGAGGGGGATAAGGGAGGACACAATATATCAATGTGGCACGTGTCCCGAAAAACCAGGGCTCTGTATGAAAGTGTTTTAAAATTTACCATATATCCCTTAAATTTTTAATCTACCCAGACGCGCTCCGCACAGCTTATCCCCCTCATCTTTCTGTTCTGAGCCCTGCTGTGTGCCCAGGCAGCTGATAACAGCCACATGGAGGGTATTGCTGTACCCGGGAGAACCCACATTACAGTTTATGGGGTGTATATCTCTGGTAGCGCATGCTGGGCACAATATATTGGACACTGAATTGGCATAGATATATAGAAAATTGCAAATGTCACACTGCACCATCTGCTGCCCATGACCTTTTACACAATACCTGTGGGGTCAAAATGCTCACTAACCTCTAGATGAATGTCTTAAGGGGTGTCGTTTTTAAAATGGGGGTCACTTCTCGGGGGTTTCAACTGTACTGGTACCTCAGGGGCTTCTGCATACATGACTTAGCACCAGAAAAGCTCCAGTAGGCCAAATGGTGGTCCTTTCCTTCTGAGCCCTCCCATGGGTCCAAACTACAGTTCATCACCACAAATGGGGTATTGCCGCACTTAGGACAAAATGGGCAACAAAATGGGGTATTTTGTTCCCTGTGAAAATAAGAAATTATAAACAAAAATTTCATCTTATTGGAAAAAAATAAATTTTTTTAATTTCTCAGCTCAATCCAAATACGTGCTGTGAAAAAACTGTGGAGTCAAAATTGTAACAATAACCATAAATCAATTCCTTGAGGGGTGTAGTTTCCAAAATGGGGTCACTTCTGGTGGGTTTCCATTGCTTTGATATCTCTAGGGCTCTGCAAATGCGACATGGCACCCGAAAACCAATCCAGCAAAATCTGGACTCCAACAAACACATAGCCGTCCTTTCCTTCTGAGCCCTCCCATGGGCCCAAACGGCAGTTTATCACCACAAATGGGGTATTGCCGCACTCAGGAAAAATTGGGCAACAAAATGGGGTATTTTATTTCTTGTGAAAATAAGAAATTTTATCAAAAATGACATCTTTTTGTAAAAAATGTCATTTTTTAAATTTCACAGCCCAATTCAAATACGTGCTGTGAAAAAACGTTGGGGTAAAAATTGTAACAACAACCATGCATGAATTCCTTGAGGGGTGTAGTCTCCAAAATGGGGTCACTTTTGGGGGATTCACTAGGTGCTTCTTTGCTTCTAGGGCTTGTGTTTTAGTCCACGAGAACACTAGAGCCACATGTGGGACATTTCTAAAATCTGCAGAATCTGGACAATACATATTTAGTAGTATTTCTCTGGTAAAACCTTCTGTGGTACAGAAAAAAATGGACTAAAATTGAATTTCTGCAAGAAAAATGAAATTTGCAAATTTCACCTCCACTTTGCCTTAATTCCTGTGAAATGCCTGAAGGGTTAAAAAACTTTCTAAATGCTGTTTTGAATACTTTGAGGGGTCTAGTTTTTAAAATGGGGTGTTTTATGGGGGTTTCTAATACATAGGCCCCTGAAAGCCACTGCGGAACTGAACAGGTACAAAAAAAAGGCTTTTGAAATTTTCTTAAAAATATGAGAAATTGCTGTTTATGTTCTAAGCCTTGTAACGTCCAAGAAAAATAAAAGAACGTTCAAAAAACGATGCCAATCTAAAGTAGACATATGGGAAATGTGAACTAGTAACTATTTTGGGTGGTATAGCCGCCTGTTTTACAAGCAGATGCATTTAAATTCTGAAAAATGCTATTTTTCAAAATTTTGCATTTCTTCACCAATAAACACTGAATATATTGACCAAATTTTACCACGAACATGAAGCCCAATGTGTCACGAGAAAACATTCTCAGAATCGCTTGGATAGGTTTAAGCATTCCAACATTATTACCACATAAAGTGAAATATGTCAGATTTGAAAAATGGGCTCTGAGCCTTAAAGGAAGTGTGTCGCGGAAAAAAAATGTTTTATATCAATTTGCTTTTAGTGTTTTATTAAAATAAATTGTATTTATTTGTGTGTCTGTGTTTAACTTTTTTTTTCCTAACTTTTTCTTCACTATGGGGGCTGCCATTTTTTTTTCCATCTCTGTATGTGTCGATTAACGACACATACAGAGATGGAATACGGCACATACATCCCCATAGAGAATGCAAACGGGTGCCGTTCCATTCACTATGGTGTACGCCGTCTGTGTGGCCCACACAGTCCAAATGGAGGGTCTTCGGCCGAGCGACATCCGGCGCCATTTTCATGTGGACCGGAAGCCGCGGCCGGACAGTAAGATGACTACTTCCGGTCGCGGCTTCCGGATATATGATTAGAAGCAAGCACTAGAGCGGACGGACCGGAGGCAGCGGCGGCGGCTGGAGCAGGTAAGTTATGTTTGTATACAACCAAAAGCGAACAAAAAAGGGACATAGCCCTAAGAATGATAGTCAACTATATAATATAGAAAAATGAACAATCTTTATTAAGAAAAAATACAACAATAATCACAGAATATAAAACACGAATGGACCACATAAGGAGATAAAAACAGTGCGGTCAGATGAAAAAGACCAAAAACGTACAGAGTCAGCCAACCTAGGGAAGTCAAAAAACCACTCAAATGACCCACAGGGAAATAATCGTGTATGTGGAATGGCAATGCCCAGATGTAAAAAGAAATAAGGAGAAGATGACTAAACATCTAATGCAGAGTGTCTAAACATCAGATAAATATGAATGGGCTATAAAGAATCTCTGCACAATATCAGGGCAGGGTAGACCTGTAGTAGGGTAGACCCACGATTATTTCCCTGTGGGTCATTTGAGTGGTTTTTTGACTTCCCTAGGTTGGCTGACTCTGTACGTTTTTGGTCTTTTTCATCTGACCGCACTGTTTTTATCTCCTTATGTGGTCCATTCGTGTTTTATATTCTGTGATTATTGTTGTATTTTTTCTTAATAAAGATTGTTCATTTTTCTATATTATATAGTTGACTATCATTCTTAGGGCTATGTCCCTTTTTTGTTCGCTTTTGGTTGTCTACTTGTAATAAGGGACCTTTTTTCATGCCATTGCTTTGGTCGAGGTTTGTGTAGGTTTTTCATTTAAGTTATGTTTGTATGTTCGTGTTTTAGTGTGTGATTTCCACTGTATGTAAGCCTACTACACTGTGTATTCGCTCAAAAAATGGCGGCACACTGTGTAGGTGGTTTGAACATTCAATCCCCTCCTTTCTCCTGGCACTAGCCAGGATAAAGTAGGGGGGATTGTTTGAGGACACTAGAGCGAGTGTGTCTTCTCAAATTTTGCAGCATAAAGCAATGTGGTTTCTTTACCACATGCCAATGCTGCAATTTTGGGAATTGCTCCCTCTAGTGACCAGCACAGGGAAATGTTATAAATTAGAATCTAATTTATAATATTTCCTGACTTGTGAAAAAATAAAAAAAATTAGAACAATGTCTAATCATGTATATAATAACTGTTTAACTAAAAAAAAAAAAAATGTTCTAGCGACACATTCCCTTTAAGGCCAAAAGTAGGCTGCGTCCTTAAGGGGTTAATGCCATCTACTGTCCCTGCTGTGACCAGCTCCTGCGGTAGAGTATTCCATAGATTCACAGTAAAGAAGGCTTGTCGCCTCTGCAGGTTGAACCTTTTTTTCTCCAGACGGAGGGAGTGCCCCCTTGTTTTTTGAGGGGGTTATACATGGAACATGTGTTGGTGTATTTTTATATCCAAGTGTGATACTGTTGTATTAATAAATATTACCTTTATTTACTTACAATTGTATTCCCTTAATTAGTAGTAAAGCAATAATATAAATGTTAATTTAAGAAATAGGTAGGGGAACTAGGTATAACCCTCGTGACCCTGTTATAAAGGAGGTAGTAGTAGTGGGCGACACTAGCAGGTGAACCTCACTAATACCCCACACCCTTTTACATTGAACAAGCCCAATTTTTCCAGCCCAATTGTAAGCGACACATCCCATCCTATTTAATAATCCCTTTGCCCGTCTTTAAACCCGCTCCACTTCTCCTATGTCCTTTTTACAAAATGGAGCCCAAAACTGAATTCCATATTCTAGATGGGGACTTTTAGAGTGGTAATATTACATTTTTAACTCTGTTTTTATACACCCTATAATTCTATTTGCTTTTGCAGCAGCTGCTGATGTCAGGGCCCATGGTACAATTAATCCGCCACTGCTCTACAGTCCCCAGAATGCCTAATTTGCATTTGCGTTGGGAGCAATTCAAGACACCAAGATTCCCGTCTTCCATGTCATGGCCTCCCCCTGAAATGTTATCTCTGGAACTCAGACTGTCTGTGGAGCTTGGAAAGTCTACCTATTGCCCAATGTCACCTTCAACAACCTCCTTTTCTCTCTGTTGTGATCCTCTTATATGATTAACAATCCCCTCAGATCCTACCAGTGTTTTGTTAACTATTAGGCTGCTACCGTGAAGGCAATGTGGGAACAGGCAAGGATCTATTTTACACCTGTATAGTGCTATAGAGAGTAAGGCTATTTTGTAATATTTTTTTGTCACATACATTTTCCTGAAATAAATAGTTAAGGCTTAAGATAAAACTGTACTAGTTTTATTGGCAGGCCCATCCTTCACTGCAGTGTTACGTTTCTTGCATTCTCAGGTTACCAAATTTTGTCAGGCATTTCTCGCATGTACTTTCTGTTATTATGGAGCCATTCAATAAAGAACTTTCATCTGCAGTATTTCCTGTGAGGAAAGCTTATGCTGTATGCACAGAGAGCACTGGTGATGTCATGGGATCATCTATATGGATTAGGAGAAAGCCACTGTAGAAAAGAAATATGGTTGTTAGGAAGAAGACTATTGCAACATAATGAGAACAAACGTATGGTTAGATATTTAACAAAGTTTTAACTTATTTTATAATTTGTAGGAACACTTGTAACAACTTGGCACCACAGTCTGTACACATGAGACATGAGTGACACACATTTAAAAAATGATGCAGTAACTGGAAGAATAATGATGTAAGATGAATAAAGCAGCTCCTAAGGAACAGGGATTTAGTATGAAATCCTGAACAGAGAAGAATGTCTAATAGGAACCATAGAGCACTTCTCAGTAGAGGAATGGAATGCTTAAGGGACAAAACTCTAAATCAGAGTAGCAACGTTTTAAAGCAGTGAGGTTTTGGAAAATGGAAGGGCAGCTACTAACTCAATACTCCATGGAGGAAGAAACAGAAGAACCACTGTATCAAGACTATAAACCACCAGCATTAGATGCTATCCAGTTGCCAAAATATGTCCTGTACTTGTTGATGGCAGCACTTGTAGTTATTGTAGTAGCATATGCAATTGTGGGTCATTTGATGAAAGATCTTCTTCATGATATTGCAGGTAAGCAACATATTACTAAGTTAAAACATGCTTTTGCTGTATATACCAGACAAAAATGAACAGTATTGAATTGAAAAAACTGATGCAGGTAGAAAAGTTCATGAATAAATAAATTAAATTGTTAGCAAGTATAATTGCAGAGATTTGTTATATCTATCAGATATATTCTATATAACAGAAAATTCTGGATGACGTCAATTATGAAATATTATTTTCTAGTATTTATTTATTTATTTATTTTTTGAAACATTGGATTTTTATTGTTAGTTTTTCATAGAAATCAAGTTACCAAAGAGATGTACATTTGCAGATGGATATTGATTAGATTACATGCGTGTGATAGGTAAACAAATGCAAGATCAGTTTCAGATACATCATGAATGCATGTAATACAGGCAGTACATCTAAATGGATAGAACAAAAACAAGAAATAACAAGAAAACATAAACTTGTATACTATGGCATTGTGTAAGAAAACCTGGGTATCAACTATACTTTCCTATCAATTTTGAACATCATTCAATCAGAGATGGGCGTTGGTAAGGGTATTGTGCTATCAGCTCTTAGGGTCGATGGTGGAATGATTGTATTTACTCTTGAGCCACGTGCCCCATCTCTTCTGAAACAAATCAGATTTTTGAACTACAGATGCAGACATACATTCTAGCCAGCAGTTATCATTCACACTACTGATAATATCTTCTATCTTAATGCGGGATTTTTCTTTCCAAGTGGAGGCAATTGAACGTCTAGTGGATATCAATAATTGTTGAAGAATGGTTTGAAAGGAGACTGGAAATAAATGTAACCCTATTGAGAGAAGTGCTAATTCCGGTTTTGGGGGAATATTGGAACCATAAAGCTCAGAGAGCAATTGGAATATTTTGAGCCACGCTGTGTTGGCTTTTTCACATTCCCACCACATATGCATAAAAGTGCCTCTGTGATTATCACATATCCAGCAGTTAGAAGATACATTTGGGAATATTTTTGACAATCTGTTCGGGGTATAGTGCCATCTCTAAAATATGTTTTGCTGTATTTTTTTTTTACTAGTATTTATTTTATGTTTCAAAACAATAAACTAAAGTGTTCAGGGGTCAGTCATGGTCTTTCTGGTATTCTTGTTGTTCATGGCTCTAATATAAACAGAAGCCATGAGGCTCGTGTGAACAGAGCCATAGTCACTAAAACATGGATTGTGGATCATACTTAGGACAGTTAGGAACCTTCTTACTGAAAAGTAGCTTTTCTGATGACATTTGTGTTAAAAAAGATCTCATTATGGGGACATGGTAAGTGTTAACATATGTCTGTTGTTTCGCTAATGTTTGAATAACTGACTATTCACAGTTATACTGTAGGAAGACTGGCATATGAACCCTGTTAAGACAGTTACTAAAACAGTGATGTAAATGCTGTCCAGCTGCTGAATTTCTAGAGAGCTGAATAAAATTGAATGAATATATTTAATATATGGCCTTCTCATTGCAGTTGTCAATTTCAATTTCTGACGTGCGCCTCTAGAGAAATTGAATGCATTGTACTCCATTGCACTTCAGTTTAAGACTGGCGTATGAAGCACCAGTTTCAGTAAATTGGGGAAGTTTTATGGGGATATTCTTCACTCTAGTTGTCCTAGTTGGAGGTGATGGCAAATTAATCATGGTTTAATTCAAGTCTATAGAAATCGCCCTAATAGGAATAATGTAAATACTATTCTATACTACTTCCACAAAACTCGATTAAGACCTGCAGAAAAAAATTTGTTTTCAGGCTCTTTTATCATATTCCACAACCCAGTCGTTAATGTACTGGCTCTAATTCTCAAAAGAGTGATCTTAAGACAAATTTACATACTAAAAATGTGTTATACAACACATTAACAATATCTGAATCCTGAAATATTTTTATTTTTTGGTCTAATTTTGTTTATTGAGAGCTTATAAGATGTAAAAAGTATAAAACAAGTTTGATGTCGCGCAGGACATAGCAAATAATAGTAAAATAAACAGTGTAGAGTGATAAATTAGAGGATTACAAGAGGATGAAAACCATACATCCCATTTGTTACAAAATATATTACTTTTGTTTAATGATGAAACAATTGTAGATTCATGCCAACAGTTATTGTTTAGATTGCAAGTAATTTCTGTAAGTGAAGGTAGTTTATCGGCTTTCCAATTTCTGTGAAAGAAATGTTTTCAGCATTTATGGCCAATAAGGCCAAAGGAGCATCCAAAATAATGGGGAGACCACAAATTTGGGACAACAATCTTCCTACTAGTTTCCATAGTTTCAGAATTGTACCACAGTCCCACCAAGCATGCTACAAAGTACAGCTCCCACAGGTATCTGAGATACCATAGTATCGAAGAAGTTTGTCACGAGTAATATACCATTTATATAAGAGTTTTCTGTCTATTTCTATGTGGTACAACTGGATACAGATGTTATTGCAGAGTAAGCAGAGTTCCATTGGGAGTCGGTAAACTGCTTATTAAAGTCAGATGCACATTGGGACCTTTATTTGTTTAGCTCATTAACCCCTTCGCGCTCGGAATAGTACGTCGCAGGAGTAACGGACATTTCGGCCGTCCTCCCGACACATACAGGAGCTGTGGAAGCTGCCGCAGCTCCTACAGCGAGGACCGATCGCTGTGTCCCCACTGATTAACCCCTGAAAAGCCGTGTTCAATAGTGATCACAGCTTTTTAGGGGTTAAGCTACAATCGCCAGCCTGCTACGCGATAGCGGCTGGCGATGGTGACTATGGCAACCGGACACCAAACAATGGCGCACGACTCTGCCATCGACCGAAGCCTAGTGGGTCCTGACGACATCAGGACCCACTATGCTTGCTGGCAGTGAGTAGCTGACAGCTCTAATACACTGCACTACGCATGTAGTGCAGTGTATTAGAATAGCGATCAGGGCCTCCTGCCCTCAAGTCCCCTAGTGGGACAAAGTAATAAAGTCAAATAAAAGTTAAAAAAAGATTTAAACGTAAAAATCCCCCCTTTTCCCTTATCAGTCCTTTATTATTAATAAAAATATATAAACAAACAAATAAACTATACATAATTGGTATCGCTGCGTCCGTAACAGCCTGAACTACAAAATTATTTCGTTATTTATCCCGCGCGGTGAACGCCGTAAAAGAAAATAATAATAAACCGTACCAGAATAACAATTGTTTGGTCACTTCACCTCCCAAAAAATGGAATAAAAAGAGATCAAAAAGTCGCATGTACCTAAAAATGGTACTGCTCGAAACTACAGTTCGTTACACAAAAAATAAGTCCTCGCACAGCTTTCTTGATAGAAAAATAAAAACGTTAAGGCTCTTAGAATATGATAACACAAAAAGTGAATGATTTTTTACAAAACGTATTTTATTGTGCAAACGCCATAAGACATAAAAAAACTATAAACATCTGGTATCGCCGTAATCGTATCGCCCCGCAGAATAAAGTGAATATGTAATTTATAGCGCACGGTGCACGCTGTAAAAAAAATAGAATAAAAAAACAATAGTAGAATTGCTGTTTTTTAGTCACCACGCCACCTAAAAATAGAATAAAAACTGATCAAAAAGTCGCATGTACCCCATGAAAACTGCAATGAATTCCTCAAGGGGTCTAGTTTCCAAAATGGGGTCACTTTGGGGGGTTTTCCACTGTTTTGGCACCACAAGACCTCTTCAAACCGGACATGGTGCCTATCAAAAAGGAGGCCTAAAAATCCACTAGGTGCTCCTTTGCTTCTGAGGCCGGTTCTTCAGTCCATTACAGCACTAGGGTAACATGTGGGATATTTCTCAAAACTGCAGAATCTGGGCAATAAGTATTAAGTTGCGTTTCTCTGGTAAAACCTTTTGTGTTATAGAAAAAATGGTATAAAGAGGATTTTCTGACGAAAAAAAATAGGTCAATTTCACCTCTACTTTGCTCTAAATTCCTGTGAAACACTTAAAGGGTTCATAAACTTTCTAAATGCTGTTGTGAATACTTTGAGGGGTCTAGTTTCTAAAATGGGGTGTTTCATAGGGGTTTCTAATATATGGGCCCCTCAAAGCAACTTCAGAACTGAACTAGAACCTAAAAAAATAAATAAATTAGGCAATACTTTGCTTCTTACATTATACTGAAAATGAGCAGTGCCCACCCCGAGATGACCCCAGTTTTGACCGTTTGTATAAACTGAGACCCCTATTAGACCGTTTCAGTGCCCGGTTTTTCCAAGCATTCACCCCCGAGTAGTGTATTTCTATTGATGAGTCCTTGTAGATTTTAAAGGGAGGCTTCAATTCCGCAAGTACCTGCCGGGTAAGAGGGCAAGGTATGGCGTGAAGATGTATAAGCTGTGCGAGAGTACATCAGGGTATACCTACAAATTTAGGATATATAAAGGGAAGGACAGCAGTATTCAGCCCCCAGAATGCCCCCCCCCCCTTACTGGGAGTTAATGCAAAAATTGTGTGGGATTTGGTGCACCCACTGCTGGACCAGGGTTACCACCTCTACCTGGATCATTTTTATACCAGCGTCCCACTCTTCAACTGCCTCGCTTCCAGTCCTGTGGCATGCAGCACTGCTAGAAGAAACCTGAGAGGCCTCCCTAAGACTCTGCAGGGCAAACAAGAAGGGGTGACAGCAGGGCACAATCTAGTAGCAACATATTGTGTGTCAAGTACAAGACAAGAGAGATGTCACACCAGTACCCACGTACCTGTACGAGGTACCAGTACAGAGACCCCCAAACCAGACTGCATCCTGGGCTACAATAGGTACATGGGAGGGGTGGACTTGTCAGATCAAGTCCTGAAGCCCTACAGCGCCATGCGGTGTGGTATAAGAAGCTGGCCGTGCACATCATACCAATGACTTTGTACAATGCGTACGTGCTACATCGATGTACAGGCCAGAGGGGAACTTTCCTGGAATTTCAAGAGGTGGTTATCAAGATCCTAATCTTTAGGGACCAGGAAGGGGGGGGCACCCAGTACTTCTGGAAGTGAGGCCACACGCATCGCACCAGGGCAACACTTTCCAGGAGAAGTACCCCAAACTAGCAAGAAGGGAAAAAGTCAAGAGTTGCAAAGTCTGCTATAAGAGGGGGATAAGGGAGGACACAATATATCAATGTGACACGTGTCCCGAAAAACCAGAGCTCTGTATGAAAGAGTGTTTTAAAATTTATCATACATCCCTTGGTTTATAATTTACCCCAATTTTACTTACCCTGATGTACTCCGCACAGCTTATCCCCCTCATCTTTCCCTTCTGAGCCCTGCTGTGTGCCCAGCCAGCTGTTAACAGCCACATTGAGGGTATTGCCATACCCGTGAGAACCCACATTACAGTTTCTGGGGTGTATGTCTCCAGTCAAAATGCTCACTACACCTCTAGATGAATGCCTTAAGGGTGTAGATTTTAAAACGGGGTCACTTCTTGCGGGTTTCAACTGTACTGGTACCTCAGGGGCTTCTGCATACATGACTTCGCACCAGAAAATCCCCAGTAGGCTAAATGGTGGTCCTTTCGTTCTGAGCCCTCCCATGGGCCCAAACGGCAGTTTATCACCACAAATGGGGTATTGCTGCACTCAGGACAAATTGCGCAACAGAATGGGGTATTTTATTTCTTGTGAAAATAAGACATTTTCAACCAAAACTACATATTATTGGAAAAAATTAATTTTGTGTTATTTCCCAGCCCAATTCAAATAAGTTCTGTGAAATAACTATGGGGTCAAAATGGTCACCCATAAATGAATTACTTGAGGGGTGTAGTTTGCAAAATGGGGTCACTTCTGGTGGGTTTCCATTGCTTTGATACCTCTGGGGCTCTGCAAATGCGACATGGCACCCGAAAACCAATCCAGCAAAATCTGGACTGCAACAAACACATAGCGCTCCTTTCATTCTGAGCCCTCCCATGGGCCCAAACGGCAGTTTATCACCACAAATGGGGTATTGCCGCACTAAGGTCAAATTGGGCAACAAAATGGGGTATTTTGTTCCCTGTGAAAATAAGAAATTTTGATCACAAATGACATCTTATTGGAAAAAATGAAATTTTTTAAATTTCACAGCCCAATTCAAACAGGTGCTGTGAAAAAACTGTGCGGTCAAAATGGTAACAACAACCATAAATGAATTCCTTGAGGGGTGTAGTTTCCAAAATGGGGTCACTATTGGGGGATTCCTACTGTTTTGGCACCTCAACACCTTTTCAAACCTGGCATGCTGCCTAAAATATATTCTAATAAAAAAAAGAGGCCTCAAAATGCACTAGGTGCTTCTTTGCTTCTGGGGCTTGTGTTTTAGTCCACGAGCGCACTAGAGACACATGTGGGACATTTCTAAAAACTGCAGAATCTGGACAATACATATTTAGTAGTATTTCTCTGGTAATACCTTCTGTGTTACATAAAAAAAAATTGAATAAAATTGAAATTCAGCAAGAAAAATGAAATTTGCAAATTTCACCTCCACTTTGCTTTAATTCTTGTGAAATGCCTGAAGGGTTAAAAAACTTTCTAAAGGCTGTTTTGAATACTTTGAGGGGTCTAGTTTTTAAAATGGGGTGTTTTATCAGGGTTTCTAATACATAGGCCCCTCAAAGCCACTTCAGAACTGAACATGTACCTTAAAGAAAAGGCTTTAGAAATTTTCTTAAAAATATAAAAAATTGGTGTTTATGTTCTAAGCCTCGTAACATGGCTAGGCGCACTGGAAAGCGGACGCACCTAAAGAGAGCTCCAGGCCAGGTCCGTGAATAATGGGAGATTACACCGCTGAAATGGGGAAAGCTAAGACCCGTAGCTCCCTCAAGTGCCCACAGACACCGGGCACGTCGGACGTACCCATCAGCAACTTATTTCAGCCGCTCAAGGAGCTGGCAGATCCGGACGAAGAGGGCGCCGGGTTCGTAGGCCTGCAGGCGCCATCTTGCCCGGACCATGAGACAGAGGCGGAGGCGCCTCATCCGGAAATGGAGCCAAGCCCGGGGACAACCTCAGTGGAGGGTGAGTCGGACCAGGGCCTCTGCCCCGACGATCAGCCCTCAGATAGGGGGGAAGGAGAGCGGAGTCAACGCCATCACCAGCCCACGGGACAGCGAGACTGGGCGGCGGCGGTTACAGCTCCCCAGCTGCAGGACCACGTGGCAACCTCCCCTGCACATTACCTGGTACAGCATATAAAATGGCCGTGGGAGCGAGATCCAAGCAGGGGCTGCCCCCTCCTGATGAAGCAGCGCCTACCCTGAGGGGACACCCGGAGCTACAAGCACTACTTGCCCTCCTACCCACAAAGAACGACATGTCTCTATTAGCTGCAGACCTTAAAGCAGCTTGGCGTCAAGATCTTCAAAGAGTACAAGGTGTGGTCACGACGCTACATGCCCGAGTAGACGACTTGGAGGCGTTTAAAAGCCATATCTCGCAATCCGTACAGGAGTTGGAAAGAGTCACTGAGACTCAAGCTGCGCAACAACGATTTCTGGCGTCATAACAAGACGATTTGGAGAATAGAAATCGAAGGAATAACATACGAGTGCGCGGCCTTCCAGAAGCGACACGCACGGCTGACCTCCTTCCCACCCTTAGAGGAATCTTCGATGGCCTCATGAAAAAACCTGTGGAGTCCCACATCGAAATTGATCGAGCCCATCGAACACTCAGAGCCCGCAGCAATGATCCCAGCAGACCCCGGGACGTAATTTCCCGTATCCATTACTTCGCAGTCAAAGAGGAAATTATGCAGCAAGCAAGAGCTCTTACAACCATTGATTTCGATGGAGCAACGACCTCACTGTTTCCAGATCTCTCGTGGCGAACCCTGCGACAAAGAACAATTTTGAAAATATTATTATCGGTTCTCCAGTCCCGGAACATTCCTTACAGATGGGGATTTCCTTTTGCTCTCCATGTAAAATGGGGAAACACGATGGCAAGCCTTGCGGTACCGGAAGCGCTTCCTACTTTTTTACGAGAATTAGAACTGCCGCGGATGTCTCTCCCGGCCTGGGAAGGCTTCCTACGAGAGCCATCGGACACGTCGTCTTCTGCCGCCTCTTGGGATCTGAGGATTGCTCCTGAGCGACTATCATTGCCGAGACCACAGCGCCTGCGTCGCAGACCTGCTACTCTGCCGAGACGACCCCGGGATCGCTGACCCCTCACTTCCGCTTCTTTTATCAGCTTCCAGTGGGTGAATATGCTACGGCCGCTGATGTGATTGCATATTTATACCAATGTTTTTCTTTCTCCTTAAATGTCATTTGCATTCTCCTGTTTCATACAGTGGAGGAAATAAGTATTTGATCCCTTGCTGATTTAGTAAGTTTGCCCACTGTCAAAGACATGAACAGTCTAGAATTTTTAGGATAGGTTAATTTTACCAGTGAGAGATAGATTATATAAAAAAAAATAACATTGTCAAAATTATATATATTTATTTGCATTGTGCACAGAGAAATAAGTATTTGATCCCTTTGGCAAACAAGACTTAATACTTGGTGGCAAAACCCTTGTTGGCACGCACAGCAGTCAGACATTTTTAGTAGTTGATGATGAGGTTTGCACACATGTTAGATGGAATTTTGGCCCACTCCTCTTTGCAGATCATCTGTAAATCATTAAGATTTCGAGGCTGTCGCTTGGCAACTCGGATCTTCAGCTCCCTCCATAAGTTTTCGATGGGATTAAGGTCTGGAGACTGGCTAGGCCACTCCATGACCTTAATGTGCTTCTTTTTGAGCCACTCCTTTGTTGCCTTGGCTGTATGTTTCGGGTAATTGTCGTGCTGGAAGACCCAGCCACGAGCCATTTTTAATGTCCTGGTGGAGGGAAGGAGGTTGTCACTCAGGATTTGACAGTACATGGCTCCATCCATTCTCCCATTGATGCGGTGAAGTAGTACTGTGCCCTTAGCAGAGAAACACCCCCAAAACATAATGTTTCCACCTCCATGCTTGACAGTGGGTACGGTTTTCTTTGGGTCATAGGCAGCATTTCTCTTCCTCCAAAAACGGCGAGTTGAGTTAATGCAAAGAGCTCAATTTTAGTCTCATCTGACCACAGCACCTTCTCCCAATCACTCTCAAAATCATCCAGATGTTCATTTGCAAACTTCAGACGGGCCTGTACATGTGCCTTCTTGAGCAGGGGGACCTTGCGGGCACTGCAGTATTTTAATCCATTACGGCGTAATGTGTTACCAATGGTTTTCTTGGTGACTGTGGTCCCAGCTGCCTTGAGATCATTAACAAGTTTCCCCCGTATAGTTTTCGGCTGAGCTCTCACCTTCCTCAGGATCAAGGATACCCCACGAGGTGAGATTTTGCATGGAGCCCCAGATCGATGTCGATTGACAGTCATTTTGTATGTCATCCATTTTCTTACTATTGCACCAACAGTTGTCTCCTTCTCACCCAGCGTCTTACTTATGGTTTTGTAGCCCATTCCAGCCTTGTGCAGGTCTATGATCTTGTCCCTGACATCCTTAGAAAGCTCTTTGGTCTTGCCCATGTTGTAGAGGTTAGAGTCAGACTGATTAATTGAGTCTGTGGACAGGAGTCTTTTATACAGGTGACCATGTAAGACAGCTGTCTTTAATGCAGGCACCAAGTTAATTTGGAGCATGTAACTGGTCTGGAGGAGGCTGAACTCTTAATGGTTGGTAGGGGATCAAATACTTATTTCTCTGTGCACAATGCAAATAAATATATATAATTTTGACAATGTGATTTTCTTATTTTTTTTTTATATAATCTATCTCTCACTGGTAAAATTAACCTAGCCTAAAAATTCTAGACTGTTCATGACTTTGACAGTGGGCAAACTTACAAAATCAGCAAGGGATCAAATACTTATTTCCTCCAATGTATGTTACTGTTTGACTTATAGGGTTAGACCTGGCCCTTCGGAGGGAATACTTGTTCTCTGGTCTAGTCTTCTGGGTCTAAACTAGTTTACTAGTAAAGAATTAGCGCGAGTGTGCTTCACTGATAGATTATCCTGCTGACAGTATCTACTGTCGCTTATTTTTGTTCCTTTTCTTCACCTGTAAAGGATCTGCCAGGCACAACTTCTGTGTATACGCCCATAGGTAATCAGTCTGCACCTGAGTCTATGTCTCTTAGACTGACTCCATCTTTCACCACTCAGGATGGCAGGCTTAGGAGGGGGAGAGCCTATCGCAGCCTGGCCAGACGGAGCTAGCTCCCGCCCTCTGTCTATTTATACCTGCCTTTCCTGTTCCTCCTTTGCTTGTGATTCTTCTCGTGTGGTTTCCTGGCCCAGCTACAGCTTCTACTATTTGTTCCTGCTCCATACTGACCCTGGCTTACTGACTACTCTCCTTCTCTACGTTTGGTACCTCGTGCACTCCTGGTTTGACTCGGCTCGTTCACCACTCTTGTTGCTCACGGTGTTGCCGTGGGCAACTGCCCCATTTCCCTTAGCTTTGTGTACCCTTGTCTGTTTGTCTCGTGCACTTACTGAGCATAGGGACCGCCGCCCAGTTGTACCCCGTGGCCTAGGGCGGGTCGTTGCAAGTAGGCAGGGACAGAGTGACTGGTAGATTAGGGCTCACTTGTCCGTTTCCCTACCCCCATCATTACATAATCACAAGCCCATATACCTAGTCTACCCTGGTCCCTGACACTACTATGGACCCTCTTGAGACCCTGGCCCAGCAAATGCAGGGTCTCTCCCTACAGGTCCAGGCCCTGGCTCAGAGGGTCAACCAGCCTGACGCTACCATGGTAGTGCCCCTCACCTCACCTCTTGAACCCCACCTCAAGTTGCCTGACCGGTTCTCAGGGGACCGGAGGACTTTTCTCTCCTTTCGGGAGAGTTGTAGGCTCTACTTTCGCTTAAAGCCTCACTCCTCAGGTTCTGAGAGCCAGCGGGTGGGTATAATTATGTCCCGGCTCCAGGAAGAGCCCAAAGAATGGGGCTTCTCCTTGGCTCCTGACGCCCCTGAACTTTCCTCCGTTGATCTTTTCTTTTCTGCTCTCGGGCTCATCTATGACGAGACTGACAAGACTGCTTTTGCCGAGAGTCAGCTGGTGACATTACGTCAGGGTAAGAGACCTGTTGAGGAGTATTGCTCTGACTTTAGGAAGTGGTGCGTAGCTTCTCGGTGGAATGACCCTGCCTTAAGGTGCCAGTTTAGGTTGGGTCTGTCGAACGCCCTGAAAGACCTGCTAGTTAGCTATCCCTCTTCTGACTCCCTAGACCAGGTTATGGCTTTAGCGGTACGACTTGACCGACGTCTCAGAGAATGACAACTTGAACGTTTTTGTGTTTTCCCCTCTGACTCCCCCATGATGCCTCCCGAGGTCCCGTTGCTTCGCTCTTCCACGGAAGACTCGGAGGTACCTATGCAACTCGGGGCCTCCGTGTCCCCCCGACAACGTAGAGAGTTCCACAGGAAGAATGGTCTCTGCTTCTATTGTGGGGATGACAAGCATCAAGTGAACACCTGTCCTAGGCGTAAGAATAAGCAGCCGGAAAACTTCCGCGCCTAAGTGATCATCGGGGAGGTCACTTGGGCGCACAGGTATTTCCCGTAAATATGAAACGTAATAAAATCTTGCTTCCCTTTCAGGTCTCTTTTGGTGGTAGGTCTGCTACCAGCAGTGCCTTCGTGGATTCAGGGTCTTCTACTAATATCATGTCTGTGGAATTTGCTATGTCTCTAGCTATGCCTTTGATTGAATTGCCTAAACCTGTCCCGGTAGTGGGTATCGACTCCACTCATCTTGCTAATGGTTATTTTACGCAGCATACCCCTGTTTTTGAACTCCTTGTTGGCTCCATGCATTTGGAGCAGTGCTCTGTACTGTTGATGCAGGGATTATCGTCCGACTTGGTTTTAGGCCTTCCCTGGTTGCAGTTGCATAATCCCATGTTTGACTGGAATACTGGGGAGCTTACCAAATGGGGTAATGAATGCTTGACGTCATGTTTTTCTGTTAATTCTATTTCTCCCCCTGAGGAGGTGAACACGCTACCTGAGTTTGTTCAGGACTTCGCTGATGTTTTCTCTAAGGAGGCCTCCGAAGTGTTACCTCCTAAGGGTAGGATATTTAATCTTTCTTGTCCCGAACGTGAAGCCATGAGAGAGTATATCCAGGAATGCCTGGCCAAGGGTTACATTTGCCCCTCTACTTCTCCGGTAGGTGCTGGCTTCTTCTTCGTAGGGAAGAAGGATGGTGGTCTTAGGCCATGCATTGACTACCGTAACTTGAATAAGGTCACTGTAAGGAATCAGTATCCCCTTCCTTTGATTCCTGATCTCTTTAATCAGGTTCAGGGGGCCCAATGGTTCTCTAAGTTTGATCTACGGGGGGCGTATAACCTTATCCGCATCAAAGAGGGGGATGAGTGGAAGACTGCATTTAACACGCCCGAAGGTCATTTCGAATACCTCGTCATGCCCTTTGGGTTGTGTAATGCTCCTGCGGTCTTCCAGAATTTCATAAATGAGATTTTAAGAGATTACCTGGGGGTATTTCTTGTAGTGTACCTTGATGACATACTGGTGTTTTCCAAGGACATGTCCTCCCACATTGAGCATGTCAGGAAGGTGCTCCAGGTCCTTCGGGAAAACAAACTGTTTGCGAAAACCGAAAAATGTGTGTTTGGGGTACAGGAGATACCATTTTTGGGTCAAATCCTCACTCCTCATGAATTCCGCATGGACCCCGCCAAGGTCCAGGCTGTGGCGGAATGGGTCCAACCTGCCTCCCTGAAGGCGTTACAGTGTTTCTTGGGGTTCGCTAATTATTACAGGAGATTTATTGCTAACTTCTCGGTCATCGCTAAGCCTCTTACGGACCTCACTCGCA
Organism: Rhinoderma darwinii; assembly: GCF_050947455.1. NCBI lineage: Eukaryota > Metazoa > Chordata > Amphibia > Anura > Rhinodermatidae > Rhinoderma > Rhinoderma darwinii. Next base: position 269,087,580 of record NC_134687.1, read on the forward strand.
AAGGTGCTGATCTCCTCCACTGGCCTCCTGAGGCTGTCCAGGCTTTCGAGGTCCTTAAGAAGTGCTTTATCTCGGCCCCGGTGCTGGTTCAGCCCAACCAAATTGAGCCATTTATCATGGAAGTTGACGCATCGAGGTGGGAGTGGGGGCTGTCTTGTCCCAGGGTACCAGGTCCGTCATCCATCTCCGTCCCTGTGCCTACTTCTCCAGGAAGTTTTCGCCCACTGAGAGTAACTATGATATTGGCAACCGCGAACTCTTAGCCATGAAATGGGCATTTGAAGAGTGGCGCCACTTCCTGGAGGAGGCTAGGCACCAGGTAACGGTCCTTACCGACCACAAGAATCTGGTTTTCCTAGAATCTGCCCGGAGGCTAAACCCCAGACGCGCTCGATGGGCGCTATTTTTTACCAGATTCAACTTTTTGGTTACCTATAGGGCTGGGTCTAAAAATATTAAGGCCGATGCACTGTCGCGTAGCTTCATGGCCAGCCCTCCTTCAGAGGAAGGTCCTGCTTGTATTTTGCCTCCTGGTATAATAATTTCTTCTATTGATTCTGATTTAGTCTCTGAAATTGCGGCTGATCAAGGTTCAGCTCCCGGGAACCTTCCTGAGCAATTCCGGCTAAGGGTACTTAGGGAAAATCATGACTCCGCACTATCTGGTCACCCAGGCGTCCTGGGTACCAAACACCTCATTGCCAGAAACTATTGGTGGCCTGGGTTGCCTAAAGACGTTAAGGCCTACGTCGCCGCTTGTGAGGTTTGTGCTAGGTCAAGAACTCCCAGGTCCCGACCAGCAGGCTTACTACGTTCTTTGCCCATTCCCCAGAGACCTTGGACCCATATCTCCATGGATTTTATCACCGATTTGCCTCCATCTCAAGGCAAGTCAGTGGTGTGGGTTGTAGTAGACCGCTTCAGTAAGATGTGCCCCTCAAGAAACTACCCAATGCCAAGACGTTAGCTACCTTGTTTGTCAAACACATCCTGCGTCTCCATGGGGTCCCTGTCAATATTGTTTCGGACAGAGGGGTACAATTTGTTTCATTGTTTTGGAGAGCCTTCTGTAAAAAGTTGGAGATTGATCTGTCCTTCTCCTCTGCCTTCCATCCTGAAACTAATGGCCAAACTGAGAGGACTAATCAATCTCTAGAACAATATTTAAGGTGTTTTATCTCTGACTGTCAATATGATTGGGTCTCATTCATTCCCCTCGCCGAATTTCCCCTTAATAACCGGGTCAGTAACTCGTCAGGGGTATCCCCCTTTTTCTGTAATTTTGGGTTTAATCCATGGTTCTCCTCCGTTTTACCTGGTAGTTCCAACAATCCCGAGGTAGAGGTCGTTCATCGGGAACTGTGCACAGTCTGGGCCCAGGTTCAGAAGAACCTAGAGGCGTCCCAGAGCGTACAAAAAACTCAGGCTGATAGAAGACGTTCTGCTAACCCCTTGTTTATGGTCGGGGATCTGGTGTGGTTATCGTCTAGGAACTTGCGCCTTAAGGTCCCGTACAAGAAGTTTGCTCCCCGGTTTATTGGGCCGTATAAGGTCATTGAAGTCCTCAATCCTGTCTCCTTCCGACTGGAGTTGCCCCCATCTTTTCGAATACACGACGTGTTTCATGCCTCCCTCCTTAAACGCTGCTCCCCGTCCTTGGCTCCCTCGAGGAAAACTCCTGTTCCCGTTCTCACCCCTGAGGGGGTGGAATTCGAGGTGGCCAAGATTGTGGACAGCAAGATGGTCCAAGGCTCCCTCCAGTACCTGGTCCATTGGAGAGGATACGGGCCTGAGGAGAGGACTTGGGTACCCGCCCGGGATGTTCACGCTGGGGTATTGGTCAGGAAGTTCCACCTTCGTTTCCCCAATAAACCAGGTCCACTTAGAAAGGGTCCTGTGGCCCCTCATAAAAGGGGGGGGGGTACTGTAAAGGATCTGCCAGGCACAACTTCTGCGTATACGCCCATAGGTAATCAGTCTGCACCTGAGTTTATGTCTCTTAGACTGACTCCATCTTCCACCACTCAGGCTGGCAGGCTTAGGAGTGGGAGAGCCTATCGCAGCCTTCTATTACATGGCTGCAACGTTGGCGAGGTTACTTGACATCGCTCATACCACATCGGAGGTGGATACAGTTAGAAGCAGCCCAGACGAAACTACCATTGATCTCCCTTCCTTGGGCGCCTAGGCCACCAGGCAGTAGGATGGCATCCAAGTCCTTACCTATGGTAGTAGGGGAGCTATTGCGTACCCTGGACAGGTACCTCGCCAGGACTGGCCTGTTCTCTAGAAATGGGCCGTTGACGCCAGTAGTAGGGAACAAGGATTTCGCTACTGGATTGCAGCCAACCTTTTTGGGTAGACTGGGAGGTGATGGGGACTTGGGTATCCCGTTTAAAAATGTGATGGTATCAAGTCAACTAAGACAGTATGAAGATTTGGTCACAGTAGACGCCAGGTCCTTACGGTCGAAGTGGGACTATCTTCAGCTGCAGCACTATTTTAGCAGAAATAAACACTCCCTACATCTGTCCAGGGAATTGACCCTTTTCGAGTCTCTGGTCTCCTCGTCCTCCGCAGCGTCGAGACCGATAGCGCTGGTTTATGCTCTTTTACTGGAAGAGAAGAAGGTATCCAAACCTTCCTATGCCCTAAGTTGGGAAAAATAACTGGGGGCATCTATTCCACCCGCTGACTGGTCTAGGGCATTTACTTTATGCCATAAATTCTCAATCTCATGCAAAGCGCAAGAAACTAACTTTAAAATCCTGTCTCGGTGGTATAAGGTGCCGGCAGTCCTGAATCGGATATACCCGTCTACATTGGATCGATGTTGGCGCTGTGGACTAGCGAGGGGAACGATGACCCATATATGGTGGGATTGCCCTATCCTTCGCCCATATTGGGGATCGATACTATCTTTGATCAAGAACATCCTCGACATAACCTTAGAAGACAGCCCAGAAGTATTACTCCTATCCATAATACCGAGGGCAACCAAGGGATGGGCCCGCACGTTATTGGGCTACATCCTGGTTGCAGCTAGAACGGTGATTCCCAGACATTGGAAAAGTACGGTTATCCCTACGGTGTCAGAATGGATCAGAGAAATGTCACATATACACGATATGGAAGAGTCGATAGCTATAGTCCACCAGCGCTCTGTCTCTCACTTTCAGACTTGGCAGAAGTGGCATGATTTCCGTACCACTCCAGAGTTTGAAGCGCTTAACTCTTAAACATACATCTGTCTGGTGCATTTTATCCTGTTCTTTGTCTTTTTCTTTTCTCTTTCTGTTTTATCCACGCCGAAAGGTGTCTATTCCTGCCTACCCCCTAATCTTATGAACAGTAGGTACCTGGATTACTCCTGGTAGTAAATTTTAGTAGACTCCACGAGAGTTGTCGTTGATTTTAGGATATTGGTTCTCTGCGAAATAAAAGCCTATCAGATGTAATGTTAGGAATATTTTATGAGAACGCGTGATATTTGCTGTATATGCATCTATGTACTCTTGATAACTTGTTTTATGGTATGACAAATTTGAGATATGTATCTACCTCCCTTACTGTGTATTCCCCTTTTTTTTTCCTTTCTGTATCCCCTTTGCATATGTTATAAAAAACTTATAAAATAAAGAATTTATAAAAAAAAACGATGCCAATCTAAAGTAGACATATGGTAAATGTGAACTAGCAACTATTTTGGGTGGTATAACCATCTGTTTTACAAGCAGATACATTTATATTCAGAAAAATGCTTTTTTTTCCATATTTTCTCTAAATTTTGCAATTTTTCACCAATAAACACTGAATATATCAACCAAATTTTACCACGAACATGAAGCCCAATGTGTCACGAGAAAGCATTCTCAGAATCGCTTGGATAGGTTTAAGCATTCCGACGTTATTACCACATAAAGTGAAATATGTCAGATTTAAAAAAATGGGCTCTGAGCCTTAAGGCCCAAACTAGGCTGCGTCCTTAAGGGGTTAAGATACGAGTTTATCAGTACTTTATAGCAAAAGGATGTGCCTTTTTTGGTGGTGGTGGCGGAAGTAGTGAGCCACGTGTGTAGTATGGAGTTTTTAGATGGGAGAGGAAGTGAAATGACTGTAAAGCATGCCTTGTTTGGAGATATTTATAAAAAATCATGTTTAGACAACTTGCAGCGATGTGATAGCATTTGGTTACTTGACCATATATTTGATAAGGTTCGGACGCCATTATTCTTCCATGAAGTTAAAGAGAACCTTTCAACAGCCCATACATGTGAAGCTGAATGGCAGGGTGTGTGATATTTAGCACTCTGACACTGTCCTGGCCAATCAGCTATGGACAGTGTCAGAGCGGCTTGTGCTGTGTGATCTCTCTCGCGAGATCACACAGTCTTGTCGCCCTTGTCTGCCGAGAGCTGCAGAGAGAATGAGAGCGTGCAGGCGTTCTCTCTTCAGCTCTCGGCAGGCAAGGACAAGACTGTGTAATATCGCGAGAGAGATCACACAGCACAAGCCACTCTGACACTGTCAGTAGCTGATTGGTGACAGGTTCTATTTAGGTCAAGGTGTAAAGGATCTGCCAGGCACAGCTTCTGTGTCAACGCCCATAGGTAATCAGTCTACACCTGCTTCTATGTCTGTGAGACTGACTCCATCTTCCACCACTCAGGATGGCAGGCTTAGGAGTGGGAGAGCCTATCACAGCCTGGCCAGACGGAGCTAGCTCCCGCCCTCTGTCTATTTATACCTGCCTTTCCTGTTCCTCCTTGCTTGTGATTCTTCTCGTTTGGTTTCCTGGCCCTGCTGCAGCTTCTGAACTATTTGACCCTGCTTCATATTGACCCTGGCTTACTGACTACTCTCCTTTACACAAGGTCTGGTATTTGTGCTTCAATTAGGTTAATGCTGGTGTCATGTCCGTGGCTGCGGGCCATCAGGTTCACTCTTCCCCTGACGACAACAACCTCAGGAGATGTCAGCGCTCACTTCCACTCACCTCGGCCAGATCCCGTAGGGTGCGCGCGCACGATCGTGCCCGCTCTTAAAGGGGCAGCGTGCGCACCGGACTTTTATGAAGTATGAGCCCATGAGTGCCCTGGACTATAAGAGGGGTTCAGCCCCTTGCTTCTATGCCTGAGCGTTGTATTAAAATCGGAAACTATTTCCAAGTTTTAATGAAAAATAAATATAAAAACAGGTAGCATTACAAGTAGATATTCTCAAATAAATCGTAGGATTTGTGGCAGTGTGAGCGGTGCCTACGCGTTTCTGACGCATGCAGCGTCCTTAGTCATGGCTTCTGCTGAGTCACTTTAGTCAGTCTGAGATTTTATAGTCAGTCTATTTTTAGTAACACTTGATTGCGGGTCACGGATTAGGGAACTCCCAAGTCCAGTCTGGAACGCAACTCACTTCCTGTCAGACATGGATACGATGGAAATAAATAGGTAAATTATATCCATTTTAAAAGAATCAGATTTCAAATAATTTGTGAAGTATAACCCCACAAGTTTGAAAAGATCGTGGCTATTTGTAGGATATGAGTGTAATTGCTGGATATGTGAAAGAAATGCAAGAAATATTACACGATTTATTTATGCGGGTTGTTCCCTACGGGATTAATTGAAAAAACTGACTGAGAATATGTAATAAATAAGAATAAAAAATGAGATTTTAAAAATGTAACAATAGACAAATACGGAAGGAGAGAATTCAAAAACTTACTAGCTGACCATGACACTTATGAGGTTCTGAAGGACAACCCCACACTAAAATTCCAAAAGGAAATTAAACATCTATTAGATGCAGGGCTACAGAATGGTTCATTGACATTAAAACAAACAGAATACATGTATGTCAACCATCCTATTACACCTATAATGCATGCACTGCCCAAAACTCACAAGGGCATTGTCCCTCCACCAATGCGACCGATTGTGTCGGGTATAGGTTCCCTTTTAGAGAAAACATCTGAGTGGCTTGATTCCCTGCTGCAGCCCATAGCCCAACATACGCCAGGTTATCTCAAGGATACAGCTGACGTGCTCCGTGCTTTCCACTCTGAAATATGGTGTAAAGAATTTACCTGGTTGACATGTGACGTTACATCACTATATACCAGTATTCCCCATCACGTAGCACATGCATCAATCGAACATCATTTGAACATGCACAGTGATTACAGTGACCAACTCCAGACATTTATTTTACAGGTACTTACATTTTTGATGACCCACAATTATTTTGAGTTTGATGGCACCTTCTACCTGCAATTACGGGGGGTTTCCATGGGGTCAAAATTTTCCCCCTCACTAGCCAACCTCGTGATGGCTTGGTGGGAGGAAACCACCATTTTTTCCATGTCTAATCCATTCAGTGACAGTATTCATTGGTATGGCAGATACATAGATGACCTCCTCTTCATTTGGAGGGGGGATGTATCTGCCATACCAGACTTTGTCAGATTCTTGAATTCAAACATGTCTAATTTGAGATTCACATTTACTCTTGACAGAAATACTGTAATTTTTTTGGATCTGGAATTAACAGGTATAAATAATTTCCCCATACAATCAAAAACCTTCAGGAAATCCACAGCCGGCAATACAATTCTGCATGCCCACAGTAATCATGCCAAATCTACCATTGTTTCCATCCCGGTAGGAGAGCTCTACAGAGCTAAATGCAACTGTAGCACAGATACTCAATTCAGGCTGGAACAACAACAAATTAACAACAGATTACATAGAAGAGGCTATCCGAAATGGTCACTGAAGAGAGCAATCAATATTACTGCCAAAAAAACCAGAAATGACCTTCTAACACAAAAACAAGCACACTCCCATTTAGAACCATACAAACCCACATTGGTTTTGGGTCAAAGCAATCAATGCAATGACATCAAAAAGATGGTTACCAAACGAATTCCAATGCTAATGGAGGATGAAGTGCTAGCGGACATATTAAAGGAAGGTTACAGAGTCGTGGCACGCAAAGCCCCCTCACTCAGCAGTTCTCTCTCCCCTTCATTTTTTAGTTCCAATGTGCCTAAATCAACCTGGCTAGAACATAAGGGGTTCTATAAATGTGGCCAAAAACCCTGCAAGGTCTGTCAATATGCAACCCCAACCAAAATATTCCAAGATTCTACAAATACCACTACATTCACCATCAGAAATTACATAAATTGCAACTCAGACTCGGTAATATATACCATAGAGTGCATAGAATGCAATCTCAAATATATTGGGTGTACCAACCGGAAATTAAAAAACAGAATTCTTGAACATCTAGGATATATCCGTAACCCAAATATACTTAACATATCAAACGCGGCAAAGCATTTTGTACACCAACACAATCGATCAACCAACAGTTTCAGATGCTATGCTATTGAAAAAATTCACACACCCAAAAGAGGAGGGGACATCAAATATAAGACACACACTAGAGAGGCCTTCTGGATATACAGGCTTCAAACACGAGTACCCAATGGTCTCAATTTAAGGAAAGATTTGATGTTCCATTATTGAGCAAATGAAAAAGGTGAATTACACAATATTTTGAACTGAGCAGGTTTAGAATTATTATTCACATTTTCATAGATATTAGACATGGCATTGCGGTAGCACCCTACCCTAGGCCAGTGGATACATATTCACAGATCAAAATGAAATGTAACACATTGAACTTCAAGCATTCTGATTCAGTCTTTTATTGTTTTTTCACACATCAACACTTACATTTTTTCTGGGTCTTCAGTAGCCGTGGGCAGTGATGTTCCTGTAAAACATTATCAATTTTTGACATTAGCATCGTACACATATCAATTTACCTAACTAACTAAAAATATAAATGTGATATTTTTCAAGCATATTTAATAAACTTGATAGTACACTATATGCTTCTATCTCCCTGAAGATAGTATCAGTCAGATTGCTAATATTTCCGACAATTCAACCACCTGATTTATTTCTATAACACAATAAGCAATATACCTTCACAAATCGTAGATGGTCACTTAATATAGTCTGGATTTCAACTGACTAATCTACATGTTCTTTGAACATATACAATAAATTCAATAGTTAAGTATAGAATTTTGCTAATTAATACCACCATTAGTCAGGTCAAAAAACTTTTCACTACTCAATCAGCTGATATTTATACTGAAAACAAAAAATAACATAGTAAGTTCATTACACCGAAATGTCATATATATATGAACAACTAGGGTTTTTTAATGGCTATGAGACCTGTCGTCACTGCAAGATTTATTATAAGAATCTGATATTGTCATCGATCACAGACTTAAATTTTGCTCATTAAATAAACATATTATCTCAAATTTATTTAATTAACTTGATAGCTCACTATAGCTTTTTTGTCCCCCAGTACTTACATCTGCTTGATTTTTAAAACTCCCGACATTTCAAAATTCCCGACATTTCAAACAGCTGTTCTATTCGTAGAATACAATGAATAACACATTAGAGTCATAAGTTGACACTGTTATTGTAAATAGCCTGAATCATGATACACTACAAATATCATAAATTTGATGTTTCATTGTACATCCTTGTCTTTCAATACTAGTACTAGTCGGGTTTTCACAATTCCCGACAATTCATACAATCGATACATCTATTAAAAGCAATGAATTACATATTAAGTAAAATATATCCAAGCACCAAATAAATCCTTTTGAATTTAAACTTTGTTGCTTTATATCGAATTGGTACATACACATTACATTTATCTAGTTTCTCAGTCCGAAGTACAGAAAGATCTCCTTTCATAAATTCTCTCCTTCCGTATTTGTCTATTGTTACATTTTTAAAATCTCATTTTTTATTCTTATTTATTACATATTCTCAGTCAGTTTTTTCAATTAATCCCGTAGGGAACAACCCGCATAAATAAATCGTGTAATATTTCTTTCATTTCTTTCACATATCCAGCAATTACACTCATATCCTACAAATAGCCACGATCTTTTCAAACTTGTGGGGTTATACTTCACAAATTATTTGAAATCTGATTCTTTTAAAATGGATATAATTTACCTATTTATTTCCATCGTATCCATGTCTGACAGGAAGTGAGTTGCGTTCCAGACTGGACTTGGGAGTTCCCTAATCCGTGACCCGCAATCAAGTGTTACTAAAAATAGACTGACTATAAAATCTCAGACTGACTAAAGTGACTCAGCAGAAGCCATGACTAAGGACGCTGCATGCGTCAGAAACGCGTAGGCACCGCTCACACTGCCACAAATCCTACGATTTATTTGAGAATATCTATGTAAAGGATCTGCCAGGCACAGCGGGGTTAACTCCCAGAACTAATCAGTCAGCACCTGAGAATACATCCCTGAGACTGACTCCTGCTTCCACCATTCAGGCTGGCAGGCTTAGGAGTGGGAGAGCCTATCGTAACCTGGCCAGACTCAGCTAGCTCCCGCCCTCGGTCTATTTAAGCCTGCACTTCCTGTCCCTCGGTGCTTGTTATTGCTTGTGTTTCCCTCCTTGTGGTTTCCTGGCCCAGCTACAGCTCCTGCTATTTTTGATCCTGCTCCATACAGACCCTGGCTTACCGACTACTCTTCTGCTTTTCGTTTTGTACCTCGCACACTCCTGGCTTGACTCGGCTCGTTCACCTCTCTGGTTGCTCACGGTGTTGCCGTGGGCAACGGCCCCTTTTCCTTGCTTGTGTTCCTTGTATGTTTGTCGTGTTTGTCGTGCACTTACTGAGCGCAGGGACCGCCGCCCAGTTGTACCCCGTCGCCTAGGGCGGGTCGTTGCAAGTAGGCAGGGACAGAGTGGCGGGTAGATTAGGGCTCACTTGTCCGTCTCCCTACCCCCTGCCATTACATAATAACAAGCCACCATACCTAGTCTACCCCTGGTCCCTGACACCACTATGGATCCCCGTGAGACCCTGGCTCAGCAAATGCAGGGTCTCTCCCTACAGCTCCAGGCCCTGGCTCAGAGGGTCAACCAGCCTGATGCTACCCTGGTAGTTCCCCTCACCGCACCTCTTGAACCCCACCTCAAGTTGCCCGACCGGTTCTCAGGGGACCGGAGGGCTTTTCTCTCCTTTCGGGAGAGTTGTAGGCTTTACTTTCGTTTAAAGCCTCATTCCTCAGGTTCTGAGAGCCAGCGGGTGGGTATAATTATGTCCCGGCTCCAGGAAGGGCCCCAAGAGTGGGCCTTCTCCTTGGCTCCTGACGCCCCTGAACTTTCCTCCGTTGATTGTTTATTTTCTGCTCTCGGACTTATTTATGACGAGACTGACAGGACTGCCTTTGCCGAGAGTCAGCTGGTGACCTTAAGTCAGGGTAAGAGACCTGTTGAGGAGTATTGCTCTGACTTTCGGAAGTGGTGCGTAGCTTCTCGGTGGAATGACCCTGCCTTAAGGTGCCAGTTTAGGTTGGGTCTGTCGAACGCCCTGAAAGACCTGCTAGTTAGCTATCCCTCTTCTGACTCCCTAGACCAGCTTATGGCTTTAGCGATACGACTTGACCGACGTCTCAGGGAACGACAACGTGAACGTTTATGTGAGATGTGCCACTTTGTGCCCCTCAAGAAACTACCCAACGCCAAAACGTTGGCTACCTTGTTTGTCAAACACATCCTGCGTCTCCATGGGGTCCCTGTCAATATTGTTTCGGACAGAGGGGTACAATTTGTTTCATTGTTTTGGAGAGCCTTCTGTCTGAAGTTGGGGATTGATCTGTCCTTCTCCTCTGCCTTCCATCCTGAAACCAATGGCCAAACGGAGAGGACTAATCAATCTCTAGAACAATACTTAAGGTGTTTTGTCTCTGACTGTCAATTTGATTGGGTCGCTTTCATTCCCCTCGCCGAATTTTCCCTTAATAACCGGGTCAGTAACTCGTCAGGGGTCTCTCCTTTTTTTTGTAATTTTGGGTTTAATCCACGGTTCTCCTCCGTTTCACCTGGTAGTTCCAACAATCCTGAGGTAGAGGTCGTTCATCGGGAACTGTGCACAGTCTGGGCCCAGGTTCAGAAAAACCTAGAGGTGTCCCAGAGCGTACAAAAAACTCAGGCTGATAAAAAACGTTCTGCTAACCCCCTGTTTATGGTCGGGGATCTGGTGTGGTTGTCGTCTAGGAACTTGCGTCTCAAGGTTCCGTCCAAGAAGTTTGCTCCCCGGTTTATTGGGCCGTATAAGGTCATTGAGGTCCTCAATCCTGTCTCCTTCCGGCTGGAGTTACCCCCGTCTTTTCGGATACACGACGTGTTTCATGCCTCCCTCCTCAAACGCTGCTCCGCGTCCTTGGCTCCCTCGAGGAGACCTCCTGTTCCCATCCTCACCCCGGAGGGGGTGGAATTCGAGGTGGCCAGGATTGTGGACAGCAAGATGGTCCAAGGCTCCCTCCAGTACCTGGTCCATTGGAGAGGATACGGGCCCGAGGAGAGGACTTGGGTACCCGCCCGGGATGTTCACGCTGGGGTATTGGTCAGGAGGTTCCACCTGCGTTTCCCCAGTAAGCCAGGTCCACTTAGAAAGGGTCCGGTGGCCCCTCATAAAAGGGGGGGTACTGTAAAGGATCTGCCAGGCACAGCGGGGTTAACTCCCAGAACTAATCAGTCAGCACCTGAGAATACATCCCTGAGACTGACTCCTGCTTCCACCATTCAGGCTGGCAGGCTTAGGAGTGGGAGAGCCTATCGTAACCTGGCCAGACTCAGCTAGCTCCCGCCCTCGGTCTATTTAAGCCTGCACTTCCTGTCCCTCGGTGCTTGTTATTGCTTGTGTTTCCCTCCTTGTGGTTTCCTGGCCCAGCTACAGCTCCTGCTATTTTTGATCCTGCTCCATACAGACCCTGGCTTACCGACTACTCTTCTGCTTTTCGTTTTGTACCTCGCACACTCCTGGCTTGACTCGGCTCGTTCACCTCTCTGGTTGCTCACGGTGTTGCCGTGGGCAACGGCCCCTTTTCCTTGCTTGTGTTCCTTGTATGTTTGTCGTGTTTGTCGTGCACTTACTGAGCGCAGGGACCGCCGCCCAGTTGTACCCCGTCGCCTAGGGCGGGTCGTTGCAAGTAGGCAGGGACAGAGTGGCGGGTAGATTAGGGCTCACTTGTCCGTCTCCCTACCCCCTGCCATTACAATCTACTTGTAATGCTACCTGTTTTTATATTTATTTTTCATTAAAACTTGGAAATAGTTTCCGATTTTAAAACAAACCTCAAGGACACAGCGCTGGATCCATCTCTTTCTTTTTCCTGATTTCATACGTGTGCCGACACGAGGATCCTTGTGCAAGTCTATATATGCGATAAGGTGAGCTGGAGGAATCCTCCCAAACTTTTTTTCCTGAGCGTTGTAGTCGTACCCTAAGTTTGTCTATGCGATGGTCTCCTAGGTCTCCTGTAGGTTCAAGACTATGACGACGACAAAGGAGATCCGAGCGGATATGCTGGACCTCCGGTCCCGACAGGACCAACTCCTCCAAGCGATGAACATTCTTGCACGTCGGCAGGAGGCACAAGCTGCTGTTCCTCCTACTACACCTCCTGGAAATGTGGATCCTCAGACTACACCTTCTGGCAGTGTTGACCCGCATTTTTCTTTGCCACTTCCTGACCGCTATGATGGAGACGCAGGGTTTTGAACCAGTGCCAGATCCACTTCAGCTTTTATACTAGGACATTTTCGTCTGATGGCGCAAGGGTCACTTTCATCATCTCTCTCCTCACTGGCAAGGAGAAACAAGGACCCGAGACCCGTGACTTCCAGGGCTTCCTCCGGACTGTTCGCATGGTGTTTGAGGAGCCTGGACGGGTTTCATCTGCAGCGGCTTCCTTGATTAACCTACGCCAAGGAGACACCTCTGTGAGCGAGTACGCCATCCACTTCCGCACCCTGGCGGGAGAACTGTTATGGAACAATGATGCCCTGGTGTCTGCATTCTGGCATGGACTGTCTCCTAAAATGAAGGACGAACTTGCCGCTTGTGATCTGCCATCTACCCTGGATGACTTCATCCTTCTGTCCGCCCGGTTTGATATGCGGATCCGAGAAGGCCTCCAAAAAATTTGTCGGGATGGAGTCCTTCCTAGTCTGGCACCTGCTTTGCAGCCCCTGCTGTCCTCAGATGTCGATCCTCCTAAGGAGTCTGTGGTGATGGACCAGTGTAAGCTATCCACCCAGGAGAGACAACGCTGATGCACTTCGGGACTCTGTCTATATCGCGGCCTCGGTGGCCATCTTGTGCATCTGTGTCCCCAAAAATCCCAAAGCGTAGGGTTGCTAGGAGAGACAACCTTGGGTAAGAAAAGACTTCCGTCTAAATTGTCCATACCAGTGACCATAGTGTCCGGCGAGTGAACGCATCAGGTTTCTGCGTATCTGGACTTCGGATCCGCTGCTAATTTCATCCGTAGAGACCTGGTGGATCTTCTTCAATTACCCAACACCCCCCTGGAGAGGCTGTTGACGGTTGCATCTGTAAATGGACTACCTCTGCCAGACCCAGTTATAGCTGGGAACAAGCCGCTGAGGCTCCAAGTGGGAGCTCTTCACTCCGAACATCTGTCGTTCTATGTCCTATCCAAAGCTGTTAACCCTGTGTTGCTGGGCCTGCCTTGGCTCCGACTACATGCCCCAGTCCTGGACTGGAATTCTGGAGAGGTACTCCAGTGGGGCCCTGAGTGTCAAAGCCGATGCCTTGTGCAGATTCGTTTGGCTCAGCCTTCGCTGCCTCAGTCATTGGCAGGATTGCCGGGTCGTTATGCTACATTTTCGGACGTCTTCAGCAAGAGGGAGGCGGAGACATTGCCTCCACACCGGGCATATGACTGCCCTATCGAGCTGATTCCTGGTGTTTCCCTTCCCCGTGGTAGGGTATATCCTCTCTCCTTGCCAGAGACTCTGTCCGTGTCCGCCTATGTGAAAGAGAACTTAGAGAGGGGCTTCATATGGAAGTCTTCCTTCATGGCAGGAGCCGGGTTCTTCTTCATCAAAACGAAGGATGGTTGTCTTCATCCTTGTATCGACTACCGAGGTCACAACCAGATCACGGTGAAAAATAAATATCCGTTGCCACTGATCTCAGAACTGTTTGATCGTATACGTGGGGCCAAGATTTTTTCCAAACTAGACCTGTGTGGGGCTTACAACCTAGTCCGGATTCGCCAGGGTGACAAATGGAAGACTGCATTTAACATCCGTGATGGACACTATGAATCTAGTAATGCCGTTCGGCCTGTGTAATGCTCCCACGGTTTTCCAGGAGTTCGTAAATGACATTTTCCGGGACCTCCTCTATGTTTGTGTAGTAGTCCATCTTGATGATATCTTGATTTTTTCTCCAGATCCTATGACGCATCAGGGACATGTCCGTCTGTACGCTAAGTTGGAGAAGTGCGTGTTTGAAAAAGATGCTCTACCATTCCTGGGCTACATTATTTTGAATTGAGGTCCCGAGATGGATCCTGAAAAGGTAAAGTCTGTCTTGGAATAGCCACGCACTCATGGCTTGAGCGCCATAGAGAGCTTTCTTGGATTCGCCAATTTCTACAGGCAGTTTATTCCAAACTTCTCCTCACTGACTTCTCCTATCTTTAACCTCACTAAGAAGGGCATAAAATGCCAAGGTGTGGACTGCTGAGGCAGAGTCCACATTCAATAGCCTGAAGAGTGCCTTCACCTCAGCCTCTATCCGCCATCATCCAGATGTTTCTCTACAGTTCTCGTTGGAGGTGGATGCATCGTCTGTCGGTGCTGGTGCACTCCTGTTCCAGAGAGGCTCCAAGGGCAAGTCAATGGTATGTGAATGTTTTTCTAAGCTCCTCTCTTTCGCAGAACGCAACTACTCGATTGGGGTTTGGGAGTTACTAGCCATCAAATTGGCTCTGGAGGAGTGGAGACATCTACTAGAGGGCGCAGCTCATCCCATCATGATTTTTACGGACCATAAGAACCTCACCTATCTTCAGACGCCCCAACGGCTGAACCCCCGTCAGGTCAAGTGGTCACTGTTCTTTACCAGGTTCCACACGCTGTTTTAACTATTAAACAATTTTCTGCGTCCGTCTGGATTATTTCACCCACAACGGCGATACCGAGCACCCGATATCACCACACCTGTCCATTATTTTTATTTATAATTTTTCATGTACTTTGCACTGTATTTGCTCTGAGCCGGGGGAGTTCTTTGGGGGACCAACCTGCACCTTCAAAATTCTACAATTGAAAGCACTGCCATTGAGTAAAATCTTTCTCGCCTGAACATGGTATTTACAATTTCTGCATTAAACGTAAAAGGCTTGAATAGCCCTCTTAAAAGATCTTTATTATGCAGGGAAACAAAATCCCTTAATTGTGACATTCTTTGTGTGCAGGAAACGCACTTATTTTTTTTTCATTTACAGATTTTTATTGATCCAGTATACATCTAATCATTACATACAGCAATGAAACATTGCAAACAAAGCATTGGGATAAGGATCACATTTTTTACAGAAAAAAAACAAAAAAGAAACATACAAACAAACAAACAAAACTCCAGATCCAGACACAACAAATTGACAACATATTCGACTAAGGTAATCATAAGAGTATGTCGGAGTAAGTAGAGTCAGTCCATTGATCCCATAAGGAAGTACGAGCGTAGGACCCTTGAATAGATGCTAAAGCGCGTTCCATAACACAATTATTGTTAACATATAAAATCACTTCACTCATACTAGGCACTTTGGTAAATTTCCAGTATTTTGCAATCAATATTTTTGCAGACAGCAATACATAAAAAAGAACGTTTCTGACACCCGGAGAGAAATCCACCAATCCCACATGCAGTAGGGCTAGAGCAGGGGCGAGCTGAATATCAACCCCTAAAAGAGATCGTAAGAAATGTTCTACTTGCTGCCAAAAGCTGGACAATACTGTACACTCCCAGAAAATGTGGAGGATGGTACCCTTAGAAGTGAGGCACCTCCAGCACCTATCTGATGATGTTGGATATATTCGCGCCAAACGACTAGGAGTGTAATACCACCTATACATTATTTTCCTAGACGCTTCCAAATGTGTAGCACACTTAGAGAGAGAGCAAGCTAGATTGAAAGTGGCTTCCCAATCCTGCGTACTTATAGGGATTCCCAGAAATCTCTCCCAATGCCCCAGACAAGGAAATTCCTCCCGAAGCAAACCCTCACACAATACCTTATAAATTTTTGATATCCCTTTGCATGTTTTATCCAGATTAGTGAATGACAATTCAAAAGGCGTTTTAGGGGAATCAATCAGAGGAGGCAATGTACTCAACAAGTGACGTATTCTAAGGAATTTATAGAAGTCCCTACGGGGTATGTTGTACTTCAGACATATATCATTAAATGCCATTAGATGAGTTCGCTCCATAATGTCAGAAATACACTCAATGCCGGACAACAGCCAATTTTGGATATCAATATCAGGTATCAGAAGCAGAAGCAGTCGAAGAGGAAGATCAGAAAATCTCACCGGGATTATAGGGTGAATAACAGTAAATTTTTTCCAGACCTGGAGCCCTGCATCAATCGTTAAAAAAGAAGATTTCGATATTTTAGCACCAGTCGACAATAGCCACATGCGCGCTTCTATAGAAGATCCATCAAGTAATTCCTTTTCCATAGAAATCCAATGTTTCATAGGAACTTTAGTCTTCCACATTCTGGCTTGATCCAAAATTGCTGCATAATAATAATGAGCCAAGTTCGGGAGACCCAAACCCCCTTTAATAATTGGCTGGTATAATACCTCCGCAGCTACTCTAGGGCGGGAGTTTTTCCATATATATTTATATATTATAACTTGGAGTCTTTTAAGATAAGATACCGATAGCAGAATAGGTAAATTTCTAAATAGATATAGTATTTTTGGGAGGATCATCATTTTAACCGCAGAGATTCTCCCTACCCATGATGCCTCATACTTCATGTACTTGGATAAGTCTGCTTCTATCGCAGATACCAATGGTATATAATTATATTTATATAAAAGAGAGGTGGGGTAGGTAAGTTGTATTCCTAAGTATGAGAAAGAGTGCTCAACCCAAACAAAAGGAAATTTCTTCCGGAGAGAGTCCAAAAGAAGACGAGAAATATTCATACTCAAAACCATAGACTTGGTAACATTAAGCTTATAATACGAAACTGCACTAAAAGCCTCCAATATCTTAGTGACCTCTAATAGAGAGGTCTCCGGGTCAGATATAGCAATCATCCGCAAATAAGCCAATTTTATGAGATATATCCCCCACCGTTATCCCACTAATAGCAACAGATGACCTAATGGAAGTAGCCAACGGCTCCATCACCAAGGTAAAGATGAGTGGAGATAAAGGACACCCTTGTCGAGTCTCATTGGTTATGTTAAAAAATTTTGATGTACATCCAGAGGTAAATACCAATGCAGAGGGAGAAGAATATAGGGCCATTATACTATGATGCGCCGTACCATGAATTCCAAATGCCTCTAGAAGTAACCGCAAATATCCCCAATGGACCCGATCGAAGGCCTTCTCCGCGTCCAAGGAAAGAAGCAGAGAAGGCGTCCGATCTCGCTCCACCAAGCCCAACAAGTCCACAAAACACCTTGTGCTATCAGATGAGAGCCTCCCCTTTACAAATCCCACCTGATCCTGATGTATCAAATCAGGCAAAATGCTGGCTAGGCGTTCCGCAATTATTTTAGCAAACAATTTTAAGTCTGTATTCAGCAATGATATAGGTCTGAAGTTACCCGGTTTGTCCGGAGTTTTCCCCGGTTTAGGTAAAACAACTACTGTAGCTTTTAACATTTCCACAGGGAAATTACCACCTTGCTGTACATCAATAAACAGATTCAATAAATGGGGTAGGAGAAGAGAACCAAATTTTTTGTAGTAGTCTACCGTGAGACCATCAGGGCCAGGAGCCTTATGAGGTTTCAAGGACTTTATAGCCTGGAGGATTTCAGTTTCAGATATACAAGCAGAGAGCATCTCCAACTGATGAGAGGTGACTGAAGGCAAAGTCATGTCCTGTAGAAAGGAAGAAATCATGGACACAGAAGGCTGTGGGGTATCTAAATTATCCTTGAGATTATATAGATCTGCATAGTAATCTGCCAGTACATTTGCTACGCCTTGAGGATCAAATACCTTTTCATTCTTACTATTATAAAGGAAAGGAATCCTAGATTGAGCCGATCGCTGTTTGAGATGCGAAGCTAATAAGGCGCTGGTTTTATTGTTATATCCATAATAACGTGCCTTCACCTTTCTCAAGGACTGCTCATATTTATAAAGGTCAAGTTGGTGGAGTTGATTCTGTAAATTCTTGAGCAAAGCAGCCCTGTGTGGACAGTAAGACTGCTTGTTGGAAGCACTTAATTGAGTGATGTTGGATGACAACTGAAATCTCAATTCATTTTTCTGTCTTTTATCTCTAGCTGCAATACTGATAAATTGACCTCGCATATAAGCTTTGTGTGTGCACCAAAGCGTAGCCGAGGACACGTCAGCAGTATCATTGAGCAAAAAAAATTCTTGCAATAAATCAGCGGATTTGTTAGCAAATTGAGGGGCAGATAGAAAATAATTGTTAAGTCGCCATTGGTTCGCAGGAGGAGTACTATATCTTTCTGCAATGGATAAATAAATGGGCGCATGATCGGACCACTTATTATAAGAAGATGTACACAGAGTAAAACTTAAAAATTATGCCCACATCTATTGTACAACTAATACTACAAAAAAAAGTGTTGGTTTCCATTAGGAACTCCTTGTCTTTTCAGAGTATTAAAATAATATCTGACATACATGGTAGATATATTCTACTCAACTGCATTATAAATAATGTAAAATTTACCATAGTTTCCAATTATGCCCCCCCAACAAACAACATGGTAGATTCTTGAAACATGTTTTACGCCTAATTAATAGGGAAAAATCTAGTGCACTTTTGTTATGCATGGATTTTAACAAAGTTTTAAACCCTTAGGCCCCATGCAGACGATTGTAAAAAATCTCCGTAATTGCGGACCGTAACACGTTCCACATTTACGGACCCATTCAGTTCTATTGGCCGCGGACGCCTTTCCGTATCGCTACAAATAGGTGTCCATACCATAGAACACTACCGCAAAAGAAAGAACATGTCCTATGTATTGCGTTTTACGGGCCGTGCTCCCATACTTTGTATGGGAGCACGGGCCGAAAATGCAGGCTATGGCCCGCAGCCGATGGGGGCCGGCCGTCCTCGCAATTGCGGGCCGTGATTACGGACACGGCCGTGTGTATGAGGCCTTATATAGATAAAAGCTCTTGTAAAGCAAATGAAAGAAACAGAGGCGTAGCTAGCAGAGGGTCGTGGCCCCGGGCCCACTGAGATGGTGGCATTATACTGTTTGGGGGCAGCTATGGGGGCATTATACTGTATGGGGGCAGCTATGGGGGCATTATACTGTATGAGGAAAGCTATGGGGCATTATACTGTATGAAGGATTGAGGGAAGCTATGGGGAATTATACTGTATAGGGCAGCTATGGTGGCATTACACTGTATGGTGCGGATATGGGGCATTATACTGTATGAGGAAAGCTATGGGGCATTATACTGTATGGGGGAAGCTATGGGGACATTATACTGTATGGTCAGCTATGGGGGTAATATACTGTATGGGGACAGCTTTGGGGGCAATATACTGTGTGGGTCAACTAAGGGGTCATTATACTGTGAGGGGCCAATATGGGAGCATTATACTTTGTGAAGAGCACTATAGGGGCATTATTCTATGTGGGGGCCAGTATAGAAGCATCATACTGTGTGGGGAGGCACTATAGGGGAATTATTCTGCGTGGGGCCACTATGGGGCATTATACTGTGTGTGGACAACTATAGGTAAAATATACTGTGTGAGGTCCACTAAGGTGTCATTATACTGTGTAGGGGCCACTATGGAAGCATTATACTTTGTGGGGGACATTATAGGGGCATAATTCTAAGTGGGGACCACTATGGAAGCATTATACTGTGTGAGGGTCACTATGAGGGCATTATACAGTTACAAAACAGTGTAGCTCACTATTCTACGCTGTTTCGGTAACACCCATTCACTTCTATGGAAGTTTACAGAGACAGTAGCACAACAAACTACACAGTATAAATAAGCCTTACCTTGCCGGATGCGCCTCTACAGTAGTAAACGTGTTGGAGGGCCCACTAGGTTGGGGCCCACTCAGATGTTGTCACGATGCGGGTTAGTGGACCCACTAGGCCGTACCGCCGAAGCAGGGAGGCAGCTGGCCAAACCACAGGAAACCCCAGAAATACAATGTCCCGCACAAGGGTACCTGGATAGTCCAGACGGTGGCCGCAGCTCTGGCACAGATGGAGATGCAGCAGCTAACGCCAAACATGGCGGATGACACAGGTGTCGCAGGTTGTGCCAGACGTGGCGGATTCCTCCGGATGTGGCAGATGGCACAGGACGTGGCGGATTCCTCCAGACGTGGCAGATGACACAGGATTTGGCGGGTTCCTCCGGACGTGGCAGATGACACAGGACGTGGCGGATTCCTCCGGACGTGGCAGATCACACAGGACGTGGCGGATTCTTTCGGACGTGGCAGATGACACAGGACGTGGCGGATTCCCCTGGACGTGGCAGATGACACACGACGTGGCACGACTAGATACTAAAGGCACAGCACGGGAAACAGGAACAGGGACCAAGGCACGGGTAACAACTGGAACAGGGACCAAGGCACGGGTAACAACTGGAACGGGAAACACTAAGGGACCATTTGCAAGACAGACTGGGAAAACTAACAACGCTCAGGCAAGGATTAGAAGGCCTGGGGCAAAGAAAAGGGGACCTCGTGAGGAGGAGAAGGGATCCTGAAACTGAACCGGAAACCTTTAGGCAATAGGTCTGCTCGAGCCCTATACGGAAATCTATTTAGATAAGGCTGCATCTCGAACAGATTCTCTAGCGTCTGACCCATGGCTAGGACTGCCCGCCCATTTTCCCTTACCTATTTTAAAACACTTAGCCTCTCTGCGTGACATCCCGCCACAGGAAGAACAGCAATGTTTGAACTTGCACCATGCTCCAAACTTGCACTGGCCCTCGTTAAACTGCCAGCACTGGCCGGATTTTTCCCCCGATCCAGCACCACCCTGGCCAGATTGTGAAGAGTGGCCGGCCGCACCGGAAAGGACTGACCTAAACAAACCGGAGCCATAACGCGCAACCACAGACCAGTATCTTTATTATCCCACCTAATGTTAGGACAAACCACTTTTCTCTGTCGGAATTGCTCATCCATAACGCAACCACGATTGACCCCCGTAAACATGATGCGCTTCACCAAAAGCATCCACATAACAAAAAAGAGTAGGACAATGTTCCGGCGCCTTTTCACCTATAACACACGCCAGGATGGCAAACGCTTGCAACCAGTGCACGAAAGTTTGGGGAATTAAACGGTACCGACGCTTCTCTTCCTCCTCTTTCTTGCTCTCAAACCGTTTCCCCTTGTCAAGATTGAACTTTTCCAGGGGGAGAAGGGAATATATCTCCACATACTCATCCTTCCATATTTTCTCCCTGACCTCTTGTTTCAAATGCGCGCCTAAAGGGCCCTCACAGTACATATAATCCTCCCCCTCAGCTTTAGCGTCCAGCCGCACCCTGTCCACCTCCCTATCCATGTCTGTTTGGCCCGACACTGTCTTCCCCGACTCTTTAGCCAAAGACCTGACCCCCACAGCCTGAGCCTCCCCAATGGCCAACCAAACTGGCACCGAAACCCACGCAGCAACAGGCGAGGGGGCATGCGATAAGCCGCCGCCATTTCAACGAGCCATTAATTCCCTCACACAACCCAGTAATTCCTGCACATCCCTAGGCCTCAGATGACAGGGGGCTTACTTCCCTGTCCGACCGAAACCACCTCACCTGCCTGCGATCTCATTGGCTCAGATCGAAATGTGGGAGGAAGTCCCAGTGCACGTCACTCTAGTGAGGACTGGGCTTAGCACTTACAAGCTCGGTACCTATGCCACCACGTGTGGCTCTCATCGTGGCCGCCGGAGTTTTGATGTTCAAGCTCATACTAATTGGTATTATCTCAATGTTTAATTGAAAATAGTCTCCTGAGGTGCATGTTGGTCTGTTAGTGTCTGAGCTTAGACTGAGCTGTCTCATTCAGCAACTACTCCCCCTCAGTAACCAATTATTTTAGGTGGAATAGAGAATGGAATCCAAGTGCTATCTTTATTTTTAATGCATATTTAATAAAAGAGAAGTCTTACGACATTATATCCACAAGAGAGTCAGTGATAGGATTTAGTAGAGTTGGATCAGTATATCTAGTAGTACAGTGAAGTATTTAAAGGTCAGTAATTTACTTAATCCTTTGTGATCAATTCATTATCTTAGACATGGCAGGCTTTCTGTCATGTAATATTGATACAGATAAAAGGCTTGATAAAGCTAAAACAGAGTGAACTATAGATATCATAACAATACATTAAACAAATATTTATATAACTTACAATTGTCTATACAGTTTATATTAGATCATGGTGGGAAGTACAGGGATTGCACAATTATTTGGAGCACAAGATTGTGCCTAGAGGTCTGAGGATTCCGATAGTGCGAGCTAAAAGGTTGAGTTCTCCTACACTTAATATTAAGTGGGAGAAAGAAGCCACAGAAAGCTCACTTAGATTTATTACTATCCTTCTAGAGGAAGAACAACTTATTTTGGAACGCAATTCCCACACACTTAACCCCTTTCCGACATTTGTCATATGGATACGTCATGGAAAGCTAGTGCTTCCCGCATTTTGCCGTATCCATAGGACAAATGGTGAACAGTGGCTCACTAGCTGAGTCGGTGCCACCATCCCCGGATGTCAGCTGTATGTTACAGCTGACACCCTGGGATAATGGTGGGGACCGAAGTTTGCTCCGATCCCCACCATTAACCCCTTAAATGCAGTGGTCAAATGAGAATACTGCATTTAACGGGTTTGCAGGTCATTGACACCCCGGCAATGAAATTGCTGGGGTGCCTGTGGCTGCAAAGGCAACCGGAGTCCTAACACTAGCCTCCTGGTATGACTAGTACAGAAGCCTTTCAGGCCCCGCTCGGAGGCAAGATGGCACTGGTTCATGATCTTGCGTCATCAGCGGTGGATGTCAGCTGTATGTTACAGCTGACATCCACCTGTAATAGCTCCGATTCCTGCCATTAACCCCTTAGATGCAGAGATCGAAAGCAATCGCTGCATCTTAGAGGTTGGTAGAAGTTCGGCAGGTATGGACTCCATAGCAAACTCTTGATTGGGGCCCCCCCAGGTGCCACACGCAGCCCCCCTTATAGATAGTGCCCCCTGTAGATTGTGCCATACAGCCCCCCTGTAGACAGTGCTATACGGCCCCGCCTGTAGACAGTGTAACACCCCACTTGTAGATAGCGCACCCAACCTCCCCCTTGTAGATGGTGCCAAACAGCCCCCTGTAGATATCGCCATAAAGCCCCCCTGTTTATAGCACCATACAGCTCCCCCTGTATATAGTGCCACACAGCCCCCCTCCCTTGTATATAGTTCCACACAGCCCCCCTTAGTAGATAGTGCCACACAGCCCCCCCTTTATTAGATAGTGCCACACAGACCCCTATAGATTGCGCCACACACAGCTCCCTGTAGATAAAGCCACAGCCCTCCCCCTTGTAAATAGTGCCATACAGCCCCCTAGTAGATAGTGCCACACAGCCCCCCTTAGTAGAGCCTCACAGACCCTTGTATATAGTGCCACACAGCTCCCCCTTGTATATAGTGCCACACAGCTCCCCCTTGTATATAGTGCTACACAGCCCCCCCCTTGTATATAGTGCCACACAGCCCCCAAGTAGTACAAGGCAATGGCGCATCCGAGAAAGTTGTATCAGCCAGGGGGATGTCAATCAAACATGGAAAGGTGGTTTTGGAGGCAGGACTATGTGGCTCTTCAGGATAGCGGCACCGACCCATGACCCTTTAGTGAGTAATTAGCATATAGTGTGCGCCGTTTTTTAACGTTGATTTTCTAGATTTCGCTGCATCTAAAAAAAACATACATTTGTAAATATTGTCAGCGAATGTATTACCGCATGGTGGCGGTTCAACGAGTTCAAACTGCCAGACATGTTCCCATTAAATATACAATGAATTGAAAACAATTCCATCTGCCCTGCAATTTTGTTATTATAAATATATCCTATATAATTACAGCTCCAGAACCAAGCACATACATATATACAGTACCACAACCAAGCTCAGTACATAAATATAGCACTAGAACCAAACTCTGACATATATACAGTACCACAACCAAGCTCAGTACATAAATACAGCACCAGAATCAACCTCAGTACATAAATACAGCACTAGAACCAAGCTCAGTACATAAATACAGCACCAGAACCAAGCTCAGTACATATACACAGCATCAGAACCAAGATCAGTACATATATACAGCACTAGAACAAAGCTCAGTACATATATACAGCCCCAGAACCAAGCTCTATATATATACAACATTAGAACAAATACAGCTCAATTTAGTGCAACCCCTGCCGTATAGGTTTGTACGGCGTAAAACTACAACTCCCAGCATGGCCCGAACAATGGTAAGGATATGCTTGGAGATGCGGTTTCACAAAAAAAATATTAGAGGCAGAACAAACATTTACATTGGACTCACCAGTGACGTCTCAGATTCTAGTTCTTTTTCTCCTTTCTTCTCCCTCTGGTCCAGACCTCTATGATGGATTTCTCCCAGCCACGACCCATTTCTGCAGTTTTCCACTCAGATGTCTTCAACTTCTCACTTTTAAAACATTTCTGCACCTATAAATGAAGATAAAATTCTCAACACCTCTAAATATAATAGCACCATACACTGCACCTCTTACTATAATAGCGCCATACACTGTGTCCCTGGTTATAATAGTACCATACACTGTGTCCCACACACACACACACACACACACACACACACACACACACACACACACACACACACACCGTGCCCCCTGTAGATAGTGCCCCCATAGTCCCCCTGTAGATAGTGCCCTACGTAGAAGCCCCTGCAGATATTGCTACACACAGCTCTCTGTAGATAGTGCCCACATATAGACTCCAGAGCTGCAAGGCAATAGTGCTAACCACTGAGCCACCATGCTGCCCTACATATAGCTTCCCCTATAGATAGTGCCTCACATATAGCCCACCCCTGTAGACAGTGTCCTACAAAGAGCCCCCTGTAGATAGTGCCTTAAGGTAACCCACCCCTGTATAAAGTGTTCCACATATAGCCCACCCCTGTAGATTGTGCCCTACAAATATCTCCCCCTATAGATAGTGCTTCACATATAGCCCAACTTTGTAGATAGTGCCTCACATATAGCTCCCCCTGTATTTAGTGTCCCACATATAGCCAGCCCCTTCAGACAGTCCCCTACATATAGCCCCCTGTAGATGGTGCCCCAGAGGTAACCCACCCCTGTTTATAGTGTCCCACATTTAGCCCACCCCTATAGATAGTGCCCTACAAGTAGCTCCCCCTATAGATAGTGCTCCACATATAGTCCACCCCTGTATATAGTGTCCCACATATAGCCCACCCCTTTAGATAATGCCCTACATATAGCTCCCCCTGTATATAGTGCGCCACATCCCCACATATAGACCCCCCATGTAGATAGAGACCCCACTATAGATAATGCCACTCACAGTTTTAGTAGGAAAAAAAAACCTTACGTACTCACATAATTCCGTTCCCACACCGTCCGGTGGCAATGCAGATTGGATCTCTTCTGAGCAGGTCTGTTGGAGCTGAATGATGCAAGTGGCGCATCATTCAACGGTGCTGATTGGCAGGGCAGAATGACGTGCCCTGTCAATCAGTGCCTTTCAACCATGGAAGCGTCGTTGAAAGGCGCTGATGGGCAGGTAGTTTTGTTCCACCAATCAGCATCATTGTAAGGCACTGAATGGTCGGGCACGGAACCCTACGGGAGTGGAGCAGAAGGGAGCGCTGGCGTCTCCTGGCGGGCCAGCGCTCACCAGACCATGACTGCGGCTGTCGAGGGGTGAGAAATCCAGATGGTCCGCGGCCATGGATGTTACAGTATCCCCCCGTCTTTCGCCCCCTCTAATTGGGACCATAGCGAGAGAGGAACTTCTTAATGAGGGTTTCAGAAGGGACACATGAAAGGAGTTGGGGATTCTGAGAGTAGGAGGCAGCTGAAGCTTATAGGACAAAGGGTTTATCTGTTGTAGTATCTCAAAGGGTCGGAGGAACCTGGGAGCAAACTTGTAAAGGCACCTTTAAAGGGAATGTGTCGCTAGAATTTTTTTTTTTAGTTAAACTGTTAGTGTATATGTGATTAAACATTGTTCTAATTTGTTTAATTTTTTTCACGAGTCAGGAAATATTATAATTTTGATTCTAATTTATAACATTTCCCAGCGCTGGTCACTAGATGGAGCAATTCCCAAAATTGCAGCATTGCATGTGGTAAAGCAACCACATTGCTTTATGCTGCAAAATTTGAGAAAACTCACTCGCTCTAGTGAGCTCTCAGAATCCCCCCTCCTTTATCCTGGCTAGTGCCGGGAGAAACGAGGGGATTGAACGGTCAAACCTCCTACACGGTGTGTCGCCATTTTTTGAGCTAACACACAGTGTAGTAGGTTAACATACAGTAAAACACGTACATACACAGACCTAACTTACCTGCTCCTGCCGCCGCCACTCCCTCCGGTCCGTCCGCTCCGTCTGCTACCTCCGCTCCAAGTGCACAAGTCTGGAAGCCGCGACCGGAAGTAGTAATCTTACTGTCCGGCCGCGACTTCCGGTCCACAAGAAAATGGCGCCGGACGTCGCACATTTCAATTTGGACTGTGTGGGAGCGGCACATGCGCCGTTCCCACACAGACGGCGTACAGCATAGTGGATGGATTGGGCCCCGTTCGCATTCACTATGGGACTGTATGTGCCGTATTCCATGTCTGTATGTGTCGTTAATCGACACATACAGAGATGGAAAAAAATGGCAGCCCCCATGAACAAGAAAAAGTGAAAAAATAAAAAAAAGTTAAACACAAACACACAAATAAATACAATTTTTTTTAAATAAAACACTAAAAGCAAATTGATATAAAAAAAATTTTTCTTCGTGACACTGGTCCTTTAAGGATTATTCCATAAGGACAGCCAGACTTTGGTACTTCGAATATACTGAGGCGGCTCTCTTCTTTTTATATCCGCTTTTCGCTTCATGCAATCGACTGCTAGCAAAATAGAGGACCGGGTCTGTTGCCAGATTTGCAGAAAGTCCCCACATGCAGAGTCCGCAGTGGGAGCCTGAGATGTAGCTGACACAGGAAGAGGGACTCTAGGATGTTGATTGTACAAAATGTAGAATTGTGTGGAAGTGGTGGACTCACTTGTGTGATTGTTGTATGAGAACTCGGCCCATGGAATAAGCTGTACCCAGTCATCATGCTGCATGGAGATGAAGTGGTGGCGATAATTCTCTATGATTTGGTTAATCCTCTCGACTTGACTATTGAACTGGGAATGGTAGGCTGGGGAAAAGTCCAACTTCACATCTAGGAGTTTACCAAGGGATTTCCAGAATTTCGAGGTAAACTGAATCCCCCAGACACGATACGAAGAGGCAAGCCATGCAAGCGAAAAATGTGTTGGATGAAGAGGTTAGCCAGTCGAGAAGCAGAAGGTAGGCCGGTCAGCGGAACAAAATGAGCCATTTTCAAGAACCGGTCCACCACCACCCAGACCGTATTGCATCCAGCAGGGGAAGTAAGGTCTGTGATATAGTCCATTGCTACATGCTGCCAGGGAGCATTGGGCACAGGCAGAGGTTGGAGCAGACCAGCGGGCTTGGCGTGAGCAACCTTGTTGGAAGCGCACACAGTGCAGGAAGAGACAAAGTCCACAACATATTTGGGTAGCGTGGGCCACCAGAAATGATGAGTAATCAGGTCTCGGGTCTTACAAACACCAGCGTGTCCAGCCAGTTTAGAGCTGTGTTCCCAGCGGAGAATTCTCCTCCTGTCTGCCAACCGCACAAAAGTCCTCCCCGGAGGGATGTCTCTAACTTGCAAAGGATTGGCAGTGACAATGCAGGACGGGTCTATGATACTTTGAAGGGACTCCACCGTGTTATCAGTCTTAAATGACCTGGACAGGGCATCGGCCCTCACATTCTTGTCAGCGGGACGGTAGTGGAGCACCAATTGGAAACGGGTGAAGAACAGTGACCACCTGGCTTGACGGGGCTTTAGTAGTTGAGCCGACTGGAGATAGGTGAGGTTCTTGTGGTCTGTGTATCTAGCAGATGTCTCCACTCCTCCAGAGCCAATTTGATGGCCAGTAGCTCCCGATCCCCAATAGAGTAGTTGCGCTCTGCAGAGGAAAAAATTCTCGCGTAATAGCCACATACTACTGCCTTTCCTTTTGAGCTCCTCTGGAACAGAAGTGCACCTGCACCAATAGAACAAACGTCCACCTCCAATGAAAACTGCCGAGACATGTCAGGATGATGGAGGATCGAGGCTGAAGTGAAGGCTTTCTTGAGGCTGCTATATGCAGATTCTGCCTCTGGAGTCCACACCTTGGCGTTCACACCCTTCTTGGTAAGGGTAGAGATGGGAGCCGTTAGTGATGAGAGGTTTGGGATAAACTGCCGGTAGAAGTTGGCGAATCCCAAAAAACGCTGTATGGACCTCAGGCCTTGAGACCTTGATCCGAAATGATGTAGCTCAGGAAGGACAGAGAATTTTTTTCAAATATGCCCTACTCCAGCTTAGCATACAGACGATTCTCCCTTAATCACGGTAGCACTTTACGAACATGCCTCCAATGAGTCGTCGAATCTGGAGAGAAAATCAAAATATCATTGTAATAGACTACAACCCAGACTTAGACTAGATCTCGGAATATATCATTGATGAATTCCTGGAAGACCGCGGGAGCGTTACAAAGTCCAAGGGGCATCACCAGGTATTCATAGTGCCTGTCTCGGGTGTTGAACGCCGTCTTCCACTCGTCACCTTGATGGATTCGGATCAAATTGTAAGCCCCACACAAGTCTAGTTTCGAAAAAATCCTGGACCCTCATATACGGTCAAACAGTTCAGATATTAGTGGCAATGGGTATTTGTTCTTGACCGTTATCTGGTTGAGTCCACGGTAGTCAATTCGGGGTCGAAGAGATCAGTCTTTCTTTTCAACGAAGAAGAACCTGGCCCCGTGCCGGGGAGAAAGACCTTCGTATGAAACCCCTCTCCAAATTCTCCTTGATATAAGCCGACATGGATTTAGTCTCTGGCAAGGAGAGAGAATATACCCGTCCACAGGGAAGAGAAGCATTTGGAACCAGTTCAATAGGGGAGTCATAAGCTCCGAAATTCCAGTCCAGGACTGAGGCATATAGGCAGACCCATCAGAACAGGATTGACGGCTTTGGGAAAAACAAGAAACAAAATTAGTTACGAATGAAGGGCTCCAACTTGGAGCTTCAGTGGCTTGGTCTCAGATACAATCGGATCAGGCAGAGGCAGTCCACTCACCGAGGCAACAGCCAAAAACATCTCTGTTAAGGACCTGCCAGGCACAGCTTCTGTATCCACGCCCATAGGTAATCAGTCTGCACCTGCTTCTATGTCTGTGAGACAGACTCCATCTTCCACCACTCAGGATGGCAGGCTTAGGAGTGGGAGAGCCTATCGCAGCCTGGCCAGACGGAGCTAGCTCCCGCCCTCTGTCTATTTATACCTGCCTTTCCTGTACCTCCTTGCTTGTGATTCTTCTCTGTTGGTTTCCTGGCCCTGCTGCAGCTTCTTGAACTACTTGTCCCTGCTTCGTATTGACCCTGGCTTACTGACTACTCTTCTGCTCTGCGTTTGGTACCTCGTACACTCCTGGTTTGACTCGGCTTGTTCACTACTCTCCTGCTCTGCGTTTGGCACCTCGTACTCTCCTGTTTGACTTGGCTCGTTACTACTCTTGTTGCTCATGGTGTTGCCGTGGGCAACTGCCCCGTTTCCCTTTGTTCTGTGTTTCCTTGTCTGGTTGTCTGTCGTGCACTTACTGAGTGTAGGGACCGTCGCCCAGTTGTACCCCGTCGCCTAGGGCGGGTCGTTGCAAGTAGGCAGGGACTGAGTGGCGGGTAGATTAGGGCTCACTTGTCTGTTTCCCTATCCCTGTCATTATAGTCTCCAGAGGAAATGTGGGCAACTGGAGATGATCCACTAGATATTTTTGGAAGAAGTTGGCCGTAGACCTGGAGTCCAGAGAGACAGAAACCCGGTGCGTCTTCTCGCCTAACACTATGATCACAGGAATGGTCAGCTTGGAAGATAATTTGTTTTTTATTTAGTGCCGTTCCGCCTAGGGTTGTTTTACCAACCAATCTTAGGCACTGTGGTCTCTCTGGCCTCTGGGGACACAAATGCACCACATGGCCTACGAGGTCACAATACAGACAAAGTCCTGAAATGCGTCTGCGTTAATAGTTACATAGTTAGTACGGTTGAAAAAAGACACATGTCCATCAAGTTCAAACAAGGGATGGGAAAAGGGATGGGAAATTTTTTTTGTTCTAGGAAATTATCTAAGCCTTTTTTAAAGCCATCTACTTTAGCTACTTTAGCTACTGTGACCACCACCTGCGGTAGACTATTCCATAGATTCACAGTTCTCACAGTAAAGAAGGCTTGTCATTTCTGCCGATTGAACATCTTTTTCTCCAGACGGAGGGAGTGCCCACTTGTTTTTTGAGGGGGTTTTACATGGAACAGCATTTCACCATATTTTTTGTATGTGCCACTACAATATAAGTTAATCATGTCCAATTTTAGTTGTCTCTTTTCAAGGCAAAATAGGTTTCATTATTTCATTATTTTAATCTTTCCTCATAACTTAGATTCTCCATTTTCCTTATTAGCTTCTTTGCTCTTCTTTGTAATTTTTCCAACTCCAGGGTATCCTTTCTATGAACTGGAGCCCTGAACTGAAATGCATATTCTAGATGAGGCCTCACGAATGCTTAGTAAAGTGGTAATATTATATCCCTGTCCCGCGAGTCCATGCCTCTTTTAATACACGACAATATCTTGCTGGCCTCTGAAGCAGCTGATTGACATTGCATGCTGTTATTCAGTTTATGATCTATAAGTACACCCAGATCCTTCTCAACAAGTGACTCCCTAAGTTTAGCTCCCCTAGGACATATGATGCATGCAGATTGTTGGTACCCAGATGCATAACTTTACATTTATCTACATTAAACTTCATTTGCCAAGTGGATCCCCAAACACTTAGTGTGTTCAAAGCAGCTAGCAATGTACGAACATTTTCCATAGACTGAACAATACTAGATAGCTTGATGTCATCTGAAAAAATAGAAATAACTGACCTAAGCTCTTTAAGAACTCTAGGGTGTAACCCATCTGGTCCCAGTGCCTTGTGTACATTTATTTTATTTAACTTAGCTTGGACCATATCTATTATTCCGCCAATTCAGTACATCAACTGATATATTAACAACACTGGCACCGGCTACATCAGCTGCTCTTTCTTCTGTTGTATATACAGAGCTAAATAACCCATTTAGTAACTCTG